>NC_063188.1:83120555-84320555 GCF_023159225.1 Perognathus longimembris pacificus | reverse complement strand
CCCAAATTTCTTTATGAGGAGGCTGAAAAGTTGTCCTATATCTACACAAAAGAATTCTCTTTTAGATATATAAAGGATTATGTGCTGTGGCTCATGCATGTAATCCAAGATACTCTGCAGGCAGAGACAAAGAGGATTTCAGTTCAATGCCAACCTTGGCATAAAGTTATGAATACCCCATTTCAATCAGTAAGCTGGGCATTGTGTTATATGTTATATGCTTGTCATCCTAGTTATCTAGGAGTTGTAAAGAGGAGATTAGCTGTCTAGGCTGGCCCAGGCAAAAGCATGGGACCCCCATTTGAAAAATAACTAAAAGAAAAGATTAGGGGTGTGGCTCAAGTGGTAGAGTACTTGCCTAGCATATAAGGTCCTGAGCACAAAACTTAGTACCACCAAAAGTAAAATAGAAATGAATAGAATAGAAATGAATTATAGATCTATATGCTGCTGGTAGGTGTTTGCCAGCATATATTATAATGTGAGATTAGAAGACATGTGCATAATACATGAGCATTTACTATAAGAAACAGAGGTGTGGAGTTTATTTGTTCACATATACATATATGACATGTTAATTTGCTTGCATTAAAAAGAAAGGATAAACCTAAAGCTAATTAAAATAAATCACCAATGGGTGAAGTGGTACTATGGCTCAAGTGATAGAATGTTCATCTTGAGCAAAAGAAGCTCAAGGAAGTGCCCAGGACCAGAGTTCAAGTGCCAGGACCCACAAAAAAGCCTAGTGCTATTTTGCTGGGGACTGGTGGCTTACACATGTAATCCTAGCTACTCAGGAGACTGAGATATGAGCATCAACGTTCAAAGCCAGTTTGGGAAGAAGAGTCCACATGAGACTCTTATCTCCGAGTAACCACTCAGAAACCAGAATTCGTGCTGTAGCTCAAGTGGTAGAGCACTAGCATTGAGCATGAAAAGGCTCAGGGACAGTGAGTGCCCAGAACTTGAATTCAAGCCCTACAACTGACAAAGAAAAATTACCAATGGGGAGCAGGAAATAAGAACAGAAGGTGAAGGTTAGAAGCAGAATTTCTTTAGCTAGACCTTGTTTTGTATATTTGAATTTAGGAACATGCCAATGTTTTATATAATTATATTGCATATTTAAATGTAAAAAGTAATCCCTAAAAATGAAAAGCAATATAAAACAGATGAAGCAAACTTTGTAACATGTTTGTTTCTGGCTTAAGCACACAGAGAAGAATGCTCCATATGATTTCCATTAAGCACAATAATTTGACTGCATTCCTGGAGGGATTATATTCAAGGACAGAAAGAACTAGAGAAATATTGTTGTAATGTTGGTGTTATGATTCTGACATTGCTGTGTGTGTGGTATGGGATAAAGCAAATGAGTATTTATGTTTGTGTTGGGAATTGGGATTTTTCAGTATGAGAAAAGAGAAATACACATGAAATATAGATGAGATTAAATAAAAAAATTGTATTCCTGAATTTGAAATGCAAGTATCATTATAGAATCATAGTGTAGTTCATATTTATTTAAAAATCTAGTTTCTATTTTTCAACACTGAAAAGAGCTAAAAACAGTGATCAATGTTAAATGATAATGGTCAATGATCAATGGCAACGATAAAAACAATTATATTTAAGTTACCATTTATCATTCAAAGGAACCTGAGTGATTTATCGAAATAGTTGCTATCAGAATTGGGGCAAAATATGTATAAGTCTAAAACGTCTTATTCTAGAAAGCCAGGAAGTCTACAAGAGTAAAAGAGCCACTTGAAGAGTGCCATTTGAAATATGGGTAAGAATAAATACCATGAATACCAAGAATAAATACCCCTTTGAACAGTTAACATAAAATTAATCAATGAATATCAGTAATGTGAAAAGATTCTGAGATGTGCTTACTAGTGGAAGAGGTTATGGGAACAGGGTAGGGGGAAGAAACATACTCTATGTTCATGTTTGAAACTAGAACAATGAAGCTTGTTGAGATTGGTCTGGAAAGGTGGGAGGAAAGAGTAGAGGAGAAAGAGAGTAAGATGGAGTGGCTGAGTCAGATCAAGGAACATTGTGTACTTATATTGACATGTCGATATAAAATCCCTTTGTACAACTAATTGGTGCTAAACAAAGATAAGGGAAAAGGAATGATGGTTGTAATGGATTGTATTTGTATATGTGGAAACAATGTGCTCATTCTGATTAAAAAATAAAGCTCATTTATTTCAACTTTGAATCTTCTTTGGATGTGTTAGAGCATCAATACATATTTTAAAAAACAACAACTGTGATAACAGTGATGCTTACAAGACAATAAGGTAGAAAATAACTGTACAATTCAGTGGGGATGGGGAATTGGGGAGGAAGGAAGGTCAGAGAAAAATGAGAGAGGAAGTAACAAGTTTGACAAGAAATGTACTCAGTACCATACATATAACTGTTACCCCTCTGTACGTCACCTAGAAAATAAAGTTAAATTTTTACAAAACCTGGACTATTAGGGCAGAGGCTTAGATTTTATATTGTCTTTCTTATATTGAAAATCACATTGCAATGATAAAACAATTGACAAATGAAAGTTTCTCTGTTAGGCAGAGTAGTTGCAAAGGAAACAAGAGATTTGGCTTTTTTTATTTTTGCTGTGTTTGTTCTCTTTTTGTTCTGTTTATTCATTTATGTCTCTGGTAGTAGAAGGGGAGGCATAGAAATGGTGAAACAAAGGGTGAACAAATGCAGCAATGGTACTTACTGATGCTATGTTGAAAATGGACTATACAACTTGTGGATGGATATGAGTGGGAAAAACGGGGCAAGAGCAAGGGTAGGGTGAAATTGTTCAAAAAGAAATGTACTTTTTACTTGACTTATGTAACTCTAGCCCCTCTGTACATCACCTTTATAATAATAATAATAAATTAAAAGCAAAGAATTTCCAACATCATCAACATGGTATCAACATGAGTAGTAAGAATTAGGATACCAGGGTGAGAATGTAGCTTAGTGGTACAGTGCTCGCCTAGCATGCATGAAGCCCTAGGTTTGATTCCTCAGCACCACATAAACAGAAAAAGGCAGAAGTGGTGCTGTGGCTCAAATGGTAGAGTGCTAACCTTGAGGAAAAAGAAGCTCAAAGACAGTGCCCAGGCCCTGAGTTCAAGCCCCAGAACTGGCAAAAAAATAGAATTAGAATACCTTCATACTTTACCTAGAAAAGAAGATGGGCATGCTCTCTTGGCATCTTCTTCTTTTTTTTTTTTTTTGCCAGTCCTGGGCCTTGGACTCAGGGCCTGAGCACTGTCCATGGCTTCTTCTTGCTCAAGGCTAGCACTCTGCCACTTGAGCCACAGCGCCACTTCTGGCCATTTTCTGTATATGTGGTACTGGGGAATCGAACCCAGGGCCTCATGTATACGAGGCAAGCACTCTTGCCACTAGGCCATATCCCCAGTCCTTGGCATCTTCTTTTGATCATAAAAACTCATATAATGCCCTTGCATTCAATAGGACCTAACACACTTAAGTAGCATTTTATTGGCTCATTATTTGATCTAGATAATTAGATACAGATTCAGAATCTGTCATCTGTTTTGTAAATAAAAATTGCTTAAATCTCAAAACAAAAGAGTAGTTGCTGGTAAATGAAGAAGGAATAGTGAGATTCTAATACTACTGATTTGCAACTTTTAATAAAATACTGGAGCTAGATTAATGGTTACCAGTGACTTCTAATATCTTAGGAAAAAAGTAGCCATTGTTGGCTTCCTGAGTGCTACCTATTGAGACTTATGGAAAAAGAATAACAATTGAATATGATTGAGACTAGAGGTTTTATTTTTTATTTTTGTGCCAATCTTGGTGCTTGAACTCAAGGCCTCGGCGCTGTCCTGAGCTTTTTTTACTCAAGGCAAGAGTTCTACCATTTGAGCCAGAGCTCTACTTCCAGCTTTTTCAGTGGTTAATTGGAGATAAGAATCTCACAGATTTCCCTGATCAGGCTGGCTTTGAACTACAATCCTCAGATCTCAGCCTCCTGAGGAAATTATAGACATGAGCTACCAGTGGCCTGGTCCAAGACTTTTTAATAACCAATTTATCAGAGATGGAAGTCAAACACGTTAAACATCAGGAGACTATAAGCCTATGAGAAATAAAATGCAGTCTGCAAGAAATATAAGAGAAGAACTAATGTACAAACATTACAAAAATATTACAAAGAAGGATGGGAAAACTAAAAGGGAACAAAATAAATTATTTGTTACATACAGATCACATTTGGATTTACGTCAATCAATACCCCAACAAAAATGCAAATGGGTAATCAGGAAAATTTCAATATCAGTTGAATATTTGAAAGAGATTATTAATTTTTATATATTGTATTGGTTTTGTATAATTAGGGGGGCATAAGTAAATTCTGAGCTATTTGCAGATGACATGATAGGAAGTTCTAGATTTGTTTTGAAATAAGGTAGTAGCATAGAACAGGGAGGATGGTGGGTAGCACCATAGATCAAATAAAATGACACAAGCTAGTGGCTGAAGGAAAGTTATAAAATAATTCTATGCATAATTAAATTATGATGAGCAGGCTTTTCTCAAAGAAGCAAATATGAGGAATAAAACAAAGAGGAAAAAAGCAATATGTTAATTTCTTCAAAGATTAGCAATCTGCATCAAAGGTTGCTAGTCAGCTTTAGGACTCTAAACCCTATTATGATTTCAAAAATATAGCTTATTTGCTTTCTTGGCTCCTTTAAAACCATCAAATAGAATAAATAATTTTAATAGCAAATTTGAATTTTAACTTAGGATTTAGTGATGACAGATGCAATCTTAAATGTCAGTGTTCGTTAGCAAAGGTGACATTTTCAATTGTAATTTTAATTCATAAATAATTTCTCTTATTCAAATACATTGTTTAATGTGTAGTAGCCTAAGCTTTTGTTAATTTTTATTTGCTGTTTGCTGTGTATTATATTTCCTGGTAACTATTGATGGATGTTAACATGAGTACTGCTCAGTTATCATCTTTCACTCAGCTAAAACTTCTGTGTATAGGTGGCACAAAAGTCTACTCTTTTATCCCTGACCTTCCTGGGACCTTTGTCCCTATCAACAATCTCTCCCTTGACTGCTTCACTGTCATCTTAGACAGAGCTACCACTACTGCATTGCTCTTATTTCTTCTGAAGTGCTTCTCTCTTGACAGAGTCAAATACACCATGACCCTCGTCCCAGGAAGTACTCTTTGTGTTTGTCTTTCTTTGGCTGCAATTGCAAGTTATCTGGGGGAACTGTTTACAGTTTCAGGTATCACCAGTCCCCACTGAGAAGGAAGAAAAGTAAAACTATCTTTCTTTGAACTCTGTGGAGATACAGATAGTTTAGATTTTGGAAGAAAGGAAGGGAGAGCTTCATTGAAACCATTACTTTCATTGCCATAAATTTTACTTCTTTTGAGGTAACTTCTGCATTGGTTTTCAGAGGGTCCAATTAGATGTGTAATTTTTATGGCATATAGTGTCTTATTTCTTTTTTTATTATTTTACTTTACCAATGAGTAAAAAAACTCACCAAAGTATACTTAGAAGTTAGTTTTGAATTCAGCATAACAATTTATGTAATTAATAGATAAATTGGTGCCACCTTCCAAACAGAGAGATTCATTGGATTAACTTTGATAACATTATTCCTCAGGTTTCTCTTTGTTATGTGCTAGTACATTTATAATAGGCATTAATAATGGCTAGAATTTGTAAAGCATTATGGTATTCAGACTATTCATATTGGTGCTGCCTCATAAGGTAGAGAAAGCAATCATTAGAGAAATTCTGATTCAGTGATATCAGAGACTTAAAAAAAGTTAACATAGAACCCAGAGGTAAGCAATGCTTTATCTACATCTCACCTTCTAAACATAACTCCCTAAGAGTTTAAAATTGTCTTAACGTAAGGGGCACAGAAAAGCACCCGTTTAGTATCTCACAGTACTGTAGAATGAATTCCTCTCACCCCCACCAAATTGAAACCTGTCTCTCTAAGACAGTGACAATATTAAGAGTTGTAAGCCTTGCCAGATGCTGCTGGTGCATGCTTGTGATCCTAATCAAGAAGCTGAGATCTGAGGATTACAGTTTGAAGCCAGCCCAGGAAATAAAGTCCCTGAGTCTTATTTCCAATTAACCATTCCATGCCAGAAGTGGATTTGTGGCTCACATGGTAGAGCTCTAGCCTGAGCACAAAAGTTCAGGGACAGCACCTGGACCGTGAGTTCAAGCCCTACGACAGGCATAAAAGAAAGTATGGGCCTTCATGCAATGATTAGGTCATGAGAGAGGAATTGTCATACTGGATATACAGTCAAAGGAAATTTAATCTGTATGTTTCATAATAGCCAATAAAGGGAATTAACCTAAGTGTCTATCCATGTGTGAAGGAATAAAGAAAGTGTGGTGAAAATGATAAATGAAATTCTATCATTTTTGGCAAATGGGTGGAACTGGAGGATATTAACACTATGTAAAGTAAATTAGGAACAGAAATATAAATACTCTATGTTCTCACTTAAGTGTTGGAGCTAAGGTATTGCTACGGGAAGTATAGAGTCTAATAGTGGTTACTAGAGCCTAGGAAAGGTGGAGAGAAGGGAGGATGGAGAGGATGGTTAGTGGGTGCAGAAATGCAGATGGATAAGAGCATGGTAGGATAACTATAGATGATAAGAATCATGCATTTCAAAATAGCAAATAGAAAGGACATTGAATGCTACCAACAGAAAAAAATGATAAATGTCAGGGGTGATGGATATGCTAATGATTTTGATCTGATTATACATTGCATACTTATATTGAAATGTCACACTGTATCCTATAAATATGTACCAATATTATCTGTCTGTTAAAAATAAAAATAAAAATTTAAAAAGGGACTCTATAAATTTCCTTCCCCTTTCTACTATGTGAAGACACAAAAAGTCCATGTACCTCTAGGAATCAGTTGGTACACTAATTCTGGATTTCTCAGTCTCCATAAGTGTGAAAAAATTATTTTGTTTACAACTTATCCTTTCTATTCTGTTATAGCAGTTTAAATTGATTATGGCCTACAGTTTTTGTTTTTCAAGCTGAATCTTCTCTCAACTGGAATGCAGGGCACAAGGTTGCAATCAAGGTGCTAGCTGAATCTATGGTGTCATCTCCTGCTTGAGATGTCTCTTAAAATTCATTTAGTTTATAGGTAAAATATACTTCCCTGAAACTTTCATTCTCTTTTAAGAACTCACCTCATTAGGTTAGGCCCATCCCTAATAGTTTTTGATACAAATTTAAAACCCAACTAGCTACTAAACTAATTATAGGTGTAAAATGATATACTCATGCACAGGAAATTATACAGATCATGTAAACTAAGAAGCAGAAACTTCTGGGGACATCTTAGAATTACCTACCTACAATTTGTACACTAAACACCTTCAAAACTTAGTGTGAAAAACTAAAGAACTAAATTCATGTTCATGGTATATTTAATATTGGTAAGAGAGCAATTGTTTTGAAATGGATATGCATTCATTACAATCCAGATAAAAATCCTAGCAGGCTCTTTTGTAGACACTGATCCAAAAATAAACATGGAAATAATCAGGACCTAGAACAGCAAAAAGAAGAAAAAGATCAAAACTAGAAGACTAACAATATATAATTCTGAAAATTAGTATGTCAATGTAGGTAGTATCAAGATAGAGAAATAGATTAATGTCACAGAACATAAATTCAAGAAATGTCCCATTCATGGACAACTGCTTTTTATCCTCTTCCTTTCTTTATGTAGATCCCTTTCCAACCTGTATAATTTTTCTTCCTTTTTTCATGATGTTAATCTTCACAACCTAGGACATGGAAGGTGTTTCCATTTCCTTAGATCTGTTTTAATTTCCTTTTTCAGATTTTTGATGTTTTCATTGTAGAGGTCCTTCACTTCTGTCGTTAAGTTGATTCCTAGGTATTTTTTTGAGGCTGTTGAAAAAGAATTTGCTTTTCTAATTTCAGCCATTGTCTTTTCATTGTTGGCATACAGAAAGCTACTGATTTTTGTGGATTAATTTTATACCCTGCTACTGTGCCAAAGTTTTGGACCAGCTCAAGTAACTTGGGAGTGGAGTCTATGGGATTCTCTAAATATAGGACCATGTCATCTGCAAAGAGGGAGAGTATTACTTCCTTCCCTATTTGGATCCCTTTGTGTTTGCCTCTTGCTTTATGCCTCTAGCTAGGAATTCTAGTACTAAATTGAGGAATATTCCATGGATTCCAAGTTTTTCCAGAGTTCTCATCATAAAGAGTTGTTGGATTTTGTCAACTGCTTTTTCTTTTTTAAAATGAATTTATTTTTAATTAATGTGTTTATTGTCAAAGTGATGTACAGAGGGGTTACAGTTTCATACATAAGGCAATGTGTACATTTCTTATCCAACTTGTTACCTCCTCCCTCATTTTTCCCTTGCCTACACCCTCCCCATTTCCCTCCTCCACCATGAGTTGTACAGTTGATTTATACCATATAGTTTTGCAAGTACTGCTGTTGCATTGGTTTTTTTTTTAATCCTTTGTCTCTCAATTTTGGTATTACCTTTCCCTTCCCTAGTTCCAATACACATATATACAATATCCAGTGTACCACAATGAGTTACAGTGTTGTCAGGGGTATGACCATGGGAAAAAATACAAAAGAAAAAGGGCATAATTATACATTGTGTGTTGAAAATAACAAAAATGATAAACCACTTGTTTCCATAACTTGTAGTTCGCTTAGCACCATCTTATGTGTTCGTATGGACATAGCTATTGAGCTATTGTAATCGATTGCTAGGACTATCCTAGACTTGTACAAATTATTCTCAATGAGGGATATAGAGTCTATTCACCTGCTTTTGCTACATGTATAGAGATGATCATGTGATTTTGTCCTTGCTCCTATTGATGTGATGAATTACATTAATTTACTTGCGTATATTGAACCATCTTTGCAGCCCTGGAACAAATCCTGTTTGATCATAGTTTTTAATTTTTTTTTCATGAGTTGTTGAAGTTGATTGACCCGAATTTTATTAACAAGTTTTGTATCCATGTTCATCAGAGAAATGGGTCTATAGTTCTATTTCTTTGATGAGTCCCTGTCTGGTTTTTGGATGAGAGTTATGCTGATTTCATAGAATGAGTTTGGTAGAAGCTTTCATTTCCGATTTCACTGAAGAATTTGAGGAGTACTGCAGTGAGTTCTCCTTTGAAGGCCTTGTGGATGGGAGGTCTCTTATTGCCATTCCTATTTCATCACTTCATATGGGTCTATTTAGTTGGTTTAAATCTTCTTGGTTAAGTTTGGGTATATCAATATTTTCTAGAAAATCTTCAATTTCTTCCAAATGCTGCAGTTTGTTAGCATAATGTTCTGAATCTTGCTAGTTTCTGTAGTGATCTTTCTGTTCTCATCTGTGATTTTGCTTATTTGGGTGTGTTCTCTTATTTTCTGGGTGAGGTTTGCTAAGGTTCTGTCAACTTTGAGGATTTTTTTCCAAGAACCAAATCATTGTTTTGTTGATTCTTTCTATGGTTTATGTTGGATGCTAGTTCATTTAATTCTGATTTAATTTTAATTATTTATTTTCATCTACTGGCTTGGGATTTGGCTTGTTGCTTCTTTTCAAGGAGCTTAAGGTACATCATTAAGTTATTGGTTTGAGATATCTCAAATTTGTTGATATAGGCACTCATAGGTATAAATTTTCCTCTGAGAACTACCTTGGCTGTGTCACAGAGGAGCTGGTATTTCGTGTGCTCCTTTTGTTAGATACCATGAATGTTTGAATTTCTGCTCTGATCTCTTCAATGATCCACTGGTGAGTCAACATGTGTTGTTCAGTCTCCATGTTTTGCAAGTTTTTCTATGGTGGTTTTTGGTATTGAGCTCTAATTTTATTCCATGGTGGTCTGAGAGATTGCAGGGAATAATTTCAATATTTCCTAATGAGCATAGATTTGCTTTGTGCTCTAAAATGTGATCTATTTTAGAGAATGATCCATGTGCTGTCGAGAATGTATATTCTAGTGTTTTGGGGTGGGATACTCTGTAGATGTTGGTTAAATCTAGTTGATCTATGCAGTTGTTTAGTTCTGAGGTTTCTCTGTTGAGTTTTTGCTTTGTTGATCTATCCAGAAGCAGCTGTGGTGTGTTAAAGACACCAATGATCACCGTGTTTGGATGTGGGTGTTGTTAGTATAAGTAGTGGGTTTTTTTTGTTTGTTTTTCATGAAACTGGCTAGTCTGACATTTGTAACATCCTCCTATAGGAATGATACCTTTATTAGTATGTAATGACATTCTTTGTCTCTTCTGACTAGTTTTAATTTGGAGTCCATTTTATCTGATATTAGGATTGTAATTCTGGTCTGCTTATGAGGGGCATTTGCTTGATAGATCTTATTCCAGCCTTTCATTTTCAGAATATGGTTGTTTTGTGGGCAAGATATGTCTCTTGAAGACAGAAGAAAGATAGATTTTTGCTTTTTGATCCAACTGGTCAGTCTATGTCATTTAATTGGAGAGTTAAGCCCATTGATGTTAAGAGTAAGGACTGAGAGATATTTGTTAGTTCCTGCCATTATATCTATCTTTTTATGGGCTGTGCCTTATTAATTCTTGCTATAATTACCTAGTTTTCTATTTAGGGGCCATTTCACTACCCAAATCATGTTCTTGTTTGTTTTCAATGTGTAATATATCTTTGAGGATTTTCTGTAATATTGGTTTGGTAGAGATATATTGTTTCAATTTTTCCTTGCTGTGGAAGGCTTTTATTTGTCCCTCAGCTATGAATGAGAGCTTAGTTGGGTAAATTATTCTTGGTTGGTAGTTATTTGTCTTTAGACCATGGCATAACTCATTCCAAGCTCTCATTGCTTTCATGGTCTCTGTTGAGAAATCTGTAGTTATTCTGATTGGTTTTCCTTTATAGATGATTGGTCTCTTCTCCCTGGGAGGTTTAAGCATCCTTTCCTTAGTTTCTATTGATCCTGTATGGATTACAATGTGGTGGTGTGATGTCCTATTCTGTTCTCATCTGTATATGGTTCTAAAAGCTTCTTGTATCTGGATGGGCCTATCCTATTGGATATGTTGGGAGTTCTTTGCTAGGATTCTGTTAAAAATATTACCTAATCCATCAGCTTCCTTCTCTAGACCCTCCTCAACACCTATTAGCTTTAAACTATGCTTTCTGGTTGTATCTTGCAGTTCCTGCATGATAGCATGGTTTTGTTTTGGTTTTGGTTTCAATGTCTGTGTGTTCTTTCTCTATAAAGTCTAAACCATCTTCTATTCTGGAGATTCCATGTTCTGAGATATTCAATCTGGTTTCAAGACTTTCTAGTTTGCTGTTGATTTTCCTTCTTTCTGTGGCTTTAAAAAATCATTTCCAGCTCTTTATTGAGGCTTTGTTTTAGGTCTTGTATGGACTTCTTTACCTTCTTGAGTTGGTTCTGAGTGTTCTTTTTTTATTCTGATAATTGGGCAGCCATATTTTCATTAGAGTCATTTTCCTTCTGTTGGAATTCCTTCATCATTTTATTTGTGGATTCCATGAATTCCTCTATTAAATTTTAGTTAACTTCATAACATTCATGCATAGCCCTGTGCAGTGTATCAATATTTTCATTCAGCATATTGACAAGCAATGTTTTAAAATCATTTTGTGAGTTATCCTCTAGGTAATTCTCTGACTGCTCTATTACTGTTTATTTTGAGTTGGAGTTGAGGTTCATTGATTGGCCATATTTCTTGTGCTTCTATGGCTAGTTATGCCCATTTGGAGACAAAAGCCACTCCAATTTGAGAAGAGAGCTGTGTTTTAGGACAGGAACCAACCTAGCACAATGTAGATGTAAAGATGTTAGCGGGTCAAAATCATGGATAAGTGTCACCTTATTTACCTGTCTTTTTCTTTGGAGAGAGAGTTTATGGTTCCTAATTGGAGATTACATATAGTTGTAACCCATGAAGTGATCTGTAATTAGAGATTCAACAGTCTGAACCACAAGGATAAAAAATGGGCCACTTGTGCTCAGTCAAAATGGGACTAAATGCAGATTAACTCAGATATAAGTCATTAGGGATTAACAGACTAAAGAAAACGAAGGAGAAGAGGAAGTTTAGTAGTGAATGGAAACAAGTTTAAGTGAAATTAGAAGAAAAAATGGGTATAATGAAAATAGAAGGATAAGAGCAGATTAGAGCAGAAGAATATATAGAAGGAAATGAAATAAGGCCTTGTTTGAGAGGGAATGAGATTAAAAATGCAAATTGTTTATGTAAAAATAGGATAAAATCAAGAAAAAAGAAATTATATACAAGAGTAATGCTAATATTAGAAAGACTAAGATTGATAGAGGAGAACATTGAGTAATGAAAGATAACTTCTGTATTAATTATGCTCTCAAATAGGAAAAACCTAGTAGTCACCTTACTTTGTGTCTAGAAATTAACAGAATAGCACTGATGAAGAAGGCAAAGAAAGGAAAAACCAAAAGAAAACAAATATAAAAAGTAAAATAGAAGTAGGAAATTTAAAGAAAATAGAAAAATTAATGAAGAAAGAGGTTTCATTGTGTGTGGGGGGGGGGGGGGGCGGTGGGGCTTGAGATTCCATGAAGTCCTGTAAACTGTCCCTTGATGGAGCTTTGATTTCCTTGCATTGGTTAGCTTCCCTTGTAGCTTGGCTGGATTCAGACACAATTGACAAGTAGGTGTGGCTGCTACCTGCAGTCCTAATCTCAGGTCTGATGGTAGGAGATACAGGGGATTTGGGATTTGTAGTTTTTGGGAACAAGGGCAGAGTTTTGTTAGGGGCCTTTTCCCAGTGGCCTTGGGAGGTTCAGGGAAAGAGTTTGGGTTTCTGTTCCCTTTGAATATGATTCCTCCCTTTTAGGCCAAGGCTTTGGTCTAGGGACTTTGGGTCCTCACAGAGAGCTGGTTCCCCAGGGATTGGTCCCAGATCAGTTACTCACCATATCTGCAGCTGGTCTTGTGCTGGACAGCAGAGACTTAGTGTGTGTGTGGGCTCTATGTTTGGCATGTGCAGTGATGGCAGGTTCTCAGTGTGTGTGAGGGGGACATTAGTGGGTCAGTGGTGGTGAAGGCCAGTGGCAGGGCCAGCATAGTCCACTGCAGCAGCAGAGCACATGGTGGCAGTGTGAAGGCACAGGATGGGTGATTGCAGTCAGCAGAGCCTGCAGAGCTGGCGGAGCCAGTAGAGTGCAGTGGTGGGGGCCAGGTGGCCAGGGGGCAATGCATGGCAGTGGTGTGGTCAGCAGGGTCCTGCTGGAGACACTGGCAAGGGTTCCGACAGGAAGCAGTGACTTTCAGGCTCTTTTTCAGTGATGCTGGTTTGTGGTGGACCCCGTGGTGGTGTTAGCAGGGGCCAAGGTCCCTGAGTCCTCAGTAACAGACCAGTCGGGAGACTCAGAGCGGAAGTTCCCCTCACTGACTCTGGGGCCTTCACTGCTTCCCCTCCTTGGTTTCCGTGGGTCAGGTGTTGCGTGCTTTCTTCGATTTTTCAATTGTCCTCCTTTCAAAATTGCTTGGCAAGGTTTCAGGAGGGTTTTTCCTGGGCCTCTCCAGATTGTCTGGATTGGTGTGGGCTGCAGAGTTGTTTGCCATGGCTGGAGCTACAAAGCAGTCTGTTCACTGTTTCATTGTTTTCTTTCTTTTACCTTTATGGGGAGTCAATTCTTCTGTAGTAGGATAAATCTTTATTTAGAGATCGAATGGTGTGGGTCTCTTGAGGTAGTCTGTCCTGTGACCCTAAATCACTGTTTGGTCAGAGACACCTAGTGACTTTTCCTGTGAGACTACCATCTGGAATTCTCTCTAAATGTATTTCTTTTGATTCAGGATGTACCTTAGCTTGATAAATGTTGCACATACACTTTTAATAATTGCTTTTTACTATTGGTGGATAAATAAACTAGAATATGATGAATAATAGTTTTGTTCAAGACTGCATCTGTTATTGGTCAGCTCAAAGTGCCATAACAAACTGTTGTGGACTAGGTGATTAAACATCAGAAGTTTATTTCTTACTATTGCAAAGACTGAGAAGTCTAAGATCATGGTACTGTTTTATTCATTCTCTTCCTGGTAGGGTCCCTTCCTGGAATGCAAATGTCCTTCTTGCTCTATGCTTATTGGGTATTTGCTGGATGTGTAAGGGGAGAGAGAAAGAGAAAGATAGAGAGAAAGGAGAGAGAAAAGATCTTCATGCACTTCAGGGCCAAAAATACTCTTAGGCACAAAAGCACAGTAATCATGAAAGGAGAAGGGGAACAGAAAATGAGAAATGAGAGATTTGTAAAAATAAGGCTACCAGTGTTACTAGATTAGGCTCTCAGTCTTAGGAGCTCACTTAACTGTAATTATCTCCAAAAGCTCTGTGTCCAAAAATTACTTTGGGAATTAGGGCTTCAACATGTAAATTTGTAAAACGGGACACAAGTCAGTCCATACCAATATCTTTACTATATTTCTAATTATTCTATCTAAAAAGGAGTTCTGAAGTCTTTGACTATAATTGTGGAATACTCCTTTGTGTGTTATTTGGTTTTTTTTCATGTATTTTAGGGCAGTGTGGAGAGTCAAACAGATATAGTACGTTAGGTCTTCTTCCAGAATTAACTCTATTGAATACCTTTGTTCTGAAGTTTTCCTTGTTTGCTATTACAATTTTTCCTCCAGTTTCCCATTGACTATTCTGTTTTTAAAATTTTTTTGGCCTCTTAGAGTCTGTCTCATGCATGTGCTACTTTGGGATCCATCTAGAAATTAAAAAGTGGTTTGTATCATTTTTAAGTTCCCCAAGCTTTTTCTATGTTGTTTTCATTCTATTCTCATGCATAAGTCACTCAGAAATATTTTAGGACTCCAGAGTGATTTATGTTTTAGTTCAGTCTTCAGTGTCTTTGTTGACGTGCATCTGTCCCAGGCATGTGCAGCTCGTGTAAGATTGAGCCTTGTCTGATTGACACAGAGTTCAGAGATGACACTTTCCAGATTCCACAACAGACACACACACACACACACACACACACACACACACACACACACACACATTCACTTCTCAGCTTGCAGTAACTTCTTTCCTTAATCCTATTTCTAGGAAGGTGGTGTTTCCCTTGTTGCTTCTGTTGCCTTCCCAGTCATAGTCACAGCTCTTCACCAGTGCCAATCTTTAGGCCATGAAAGAAAACAAACTTGGGAAAGCCGTTCTCTATCTGGCCCTAGTTTACTTCATTAAGTTGTGATTTGCATTTTCCCCAGAAGTTTTAATCAATATGCTTACTCCATTTTGGCCAACATTGGAAATTTCCCTTTACTTCTCTCATAAGAACCCAGAGCATATGCAGGTGACACATACCTTTAATCCTATCTATTCAGAAGGCTGAGATTTGAGGATTACAGATGGAAGCTGGTCCAGGCAGGAAAATTTGTGACTTTTATCTCCAATTAAGCACCAAAAAGCCAGAAGAGGAGCTGTGGCTCAAATGGTAGAGAGTTTGCCTTGAGAAATATAAAACCCCCAAACAAAACAAAACAAACAAGCAAACCTAGGGACAGCACTGAGGTCCTGAGTTTAAACACCAGGACCAGCACAAAAAATGTACACAGTATTCATATTCACTCCATTATCTCCTACCAGAGTTGAAACAAGACAGATGCCATTAAATAAATCTCAGGCTTGTGTTCACTCAGAGGCAAAATCAGAAAACCATTTCCCCATGTCTTTCTAGCCTCAAGAACAGGGATATTATTTTGTCACCTATGGACTCACATTTGCACCAGGAGACCTTCTGGAGCCTCAAACTTTCCCCTCTGCACTCTACCTCATTCCTGCTTTTCCTTAAGGGTTATTTTTAAGGAATATTTAATAACTGCAGGTTAGTTCATTCTTGGCACATGGCTAGGAACCTACTGTGACATTCTAAACAGCTATTGTTTTCAATGTTTGTTAAATTTGACAAGGCTTCTTAAAGTGTGGCAAAAGAATTCTTTTGTTTCTTCTTTTTGGTCAGTCATAGGACTTGAACCCAGGGCCAGTTGCTGTCCCTGAGCCTCTTTATGCTCAAGTTTAGTGCTCTTCCACTTGAGCCACAGCTCTACTTACAGTGTTTGAGTGGTTAATTGGAGATAAGAATTTCACAGGGACTTTTCTGCCCAGGCTGGCTTCAAACCGTGGTCATTGGATCTCAGCCTCCTGAATAGCTAGGATTACAGGCATAAGCAACCAATGCCTGGCTATTTCTTTTTTAAATTGTTATTATAGTGGTGATATACAGAGGGGTTATTGTTTCATAAGTGAGGTAGTGAGTGCATTTCTTTTTGCACAGTGTCACCCCTTCACTCTCTCTCAGCTTTTCTCTCCTGTCCCCATCCACATGTTGTAAATTTCATTTTCAAGATAATGTCCAGTGAGTGCCACATCTGCATTTGTTCATTCTTTGTCCCACCATTTCTGTTCCTCCCTTATTCTCCCAAAAGACAGGTAAACAAACAAACAATACAAAATAAATAAAACAAAACAGCAACAAAGAAACTCTTCTTTCCATTTCCTGGAGTTCATTTCAATAAATATTATTTTATATGATCAGATGCACAAAGTTATTATGCCTTTGTGTTCCTTTACTAAAAGCATCCTCCTTTGGTCTCACTGTGTGTGAATGCCTAGAGCCTTGTATGATTTATCATGTCCTGGTGTATTTTAGATCTTGTTTGTCTCACTTGTTTCTCTGAGCTTGGCTTACCTCACTTAACATGATTTGCTCTAGGTCCATCCATTACCCTATAAATTATATAATATTATTATTTCTAATGGCTGTGTAAAATTCCATTGTATATAAAAGTACCACATTTTTTATCTACTCTTCCATCGTAGAGCATCTGGGCTGTATCCATTGGCTATTGTAAACACTGCAGCAATGAACATGGATATACAAGTGTCTTTATGGTATCTTGGCTTGTGATGTTCTGAGTAGATATACAGAAAATGGACTTACCTTAGTAACATTTACAGAATTTTAAGTAGACTTTGAAACTTGACCCAATATTTCAAAGCTGTTCTCTGAAAAATATGTCTTCCCTATTGAGTTGAAAACAGTGGAAATTATTAGTTGCTATTTATCAATCACTTCTGGCCCCTCCGACTTCATCAAACTTAGTGCGATTGTCTTATTGATCCTCTTGGAGTTAGGTCAAGTCATGTGATTGTGGTCTATAAGTTGAGTTGGAAGTAATGAGTACTACTTCCAGGTTAGGCTATCAAATTGTCGTTGTGAAAGTTTCTACAGTTCTCATTCCCTTGGTTGATACTATTAACAACAGATCAGGCTGTGACTCTTCTACTAGTAAAAGTCTTCAAGGGAGGACCATCTGGAATTCTTGCCAAACTACAATGACCATGTCTCTGTGACTCTTCTACTAGTAAAAGTCTTCAAGGGAGGACCATCTGGAATTCTTGCCAAACTACAATGACCATGTCTCATATATGAGAAATAATTCATTTTTGGTAAGCCACTGACTTTTGGATTTATTTGTTGGTAAAGCATTACCCAACCTAGCCTAACTTTTGATAATAGCAGTCATTTTGGGAATATTATCTAACACCATATTGAATTATATATATATATATTGGCCAGTCCTGGGCTTTGGACTCAGGGCCTGAGCACTGTCCCTGGCTCCTTTTTGCTCAAGGCTAGCACTCTGCCACTTGAGCCACAGCACCACTTCTAGCCGTTTTCTGTATATGTGGTGCTGGGGAATCGAACCCAGGGCCTCATGTATACAAGGCAAGCACTCTTGCCACTAGGCCATATCCCCAGCCCCTTGAATAATATTTCTTCTTACCCCATTTCACTGCACCAGAAAGTATTTCTTCTTACCCATTTCAAATAAAGGTCCTAGGGAAGAGACAAATCATCTTTAGTTGGTGCCAGCTAATTGTGAGTTCTCTGTTACCTTAACACTCTTTTTGAATTTGAAGCTGTCTCTGTCTTACCTAAATTTAAGTTTTGACTTCTAGGACCTATATTTTCATTCTCAAATTATACTAAACATTTATTCCATAAGACCAGGTAAGTTTTCAGACAATCAGAATACTTGTTACTCTGTTGATGAAACTGAGAATTTAATAAATAGGCTATAATTTAAATTTCCATCTCGCTTTTATTCTATAATAAAGGATTTGTTTATTCTTTTCACCATTCCAGTCACTCACATTCATTATCCATTTTTTTACTTTTCTACTTTATTCCTCTTCTATAACATTCCACACTGAAGACATCTTGTTAGTTATTGTTATATTTCTACATCATTCTATAATTGGCTACCATTTTAACTTTTATTCATTTATATTAAACCCAGTATTATCATTTTAAGGCCCTTAAACACTTACATTAATATTGGCTATGTCTGTGGTTTTTTATTTAATTTTCCTGTCTCTAAGGAATTAATATATGAAATCATCTGGAATGAGAAAATGAAGAGACAGAGACCGAGACACCCAGAGAGACAAAGAGAGAGAGCCAGAGAGAGAAAGAAAAGGAGGGAGGCAGGGAGGGAAGGAGAGAGTACTAACTCCATGGGTGAACTAGCTAACCCATATGCAGAATTGTGCATATTATGTTCCAAGCACTTTGCTCACCTCAGTAGTTTCTTTAATGAATTTACACATCACAAAAGTTCCATATATATGTAAGTATTCTAATATCAATGTTGCAGATGAAATAGACATAAAGAATTGGGCTGGGAATATGGCCTAGTGGCAAGAGTGCTTGCTTCGTATACATGAAGCCCTAGGTTCGATTCCCCAGTACCACATATATAAAAAATGGCCAGAAGTGGCTCTGTGGCTCAAGTGTTAGAGTGCTAGCTTTGAGCAAAAAGAGGCCAGGGATAGTGCTCAGGCTCTGAATCCAAGGCCCAGGACAGGCCAAAAAAAAAAAAAAAAGAAGAAGAATATGACTTGCTCAAAGTTACACAGCTAATAAATGACAAAGTCAGAATGAGAAACCAAATGTCCCACTCCAGAGCCCAGGTTTTAGTCATTGCATTCTTTTATTTCTCTTTATGATGAGAATTTTAAACTATGAATCAGTAAACTATGGTCCATAGACCATGTATGACTTACTATACATTTGTATGGTGACATCCATTTGTTCAATGTTTACTGTGGCTACTTTCATACTAGAATGACAGAATCAAATAGTGGTAATGTGGCCCTCAGAACTTAAAATATTTAATATCTGACCCTTATTTTAAAGGATGACTAAGTGTGTTCCTGACCATGGAAATGAAATGCAAAAACATATTTGGAGGCATTTCAACCTCAGAGATTTCCAGCACCTGCAGTATAAATTTTATAAAGAAGGAGATACATTTTTTTCAACATGGTAAAAGCAACGTAAGTACTGGGTAAATTCTGGTAGCAAACAAGTATCCCGTTTATTCACTAACTAATGTATTTATAACTTCTGTGTTTATTTCTTTGTATTTCCTGGGATTATTGATTATGATCATATGGGTATGAAATGAATATAATGATTAGCCCAGTGAACTGAGTATATTATAAATTGCATCATCGTAGTTTTCATTATTGTTATTCAACAAAATGATGAGTATTTTATACTCAGACGTAGTTTATAATAGGAAATAATCTAAGTGAATCTGCTGACTTGCCCAAAATGAAAAAAATGTTCATGAATTTCTAGTGGTGGTAGTGAGGGGGTTAAAATTATTTGTCTGTCTGTCTACCTGTCTGTCTGTCCCTATCTTTGTCTTTCTGTCTCTCTCTACCAGCAGGCCTTGCTCCTTCCCAACAAACACACTCACAAACATATTTTAATAATTAATGTTTTATTTAGGCCCATTTCAAAGATGAACATTTTAATGACAGTAATTCAGAACATAAATAGGAACCAATATGTCTATCAATAATACCTTTATTGCCTAAGAATTAAAGTGGATCAGAAGAGAGAGGCCCATTGCTTACTCACTTCTTGTGAACAGACTTGTTGGTTTATTGTGTCATAATATTATGTTGTGTCATAATAACTTCACAGGGTATTGATATTTAGTAAAAAGAGAAATTGTTGCTTGGAAGGAAATGATAGGATGTACTAAAAGTTTTGAAATTTAGTTATGTATTAGATAAAAGTTTATGGGCCGAAATGTGTTTGATATCTCTGTTTGATAGATTGTATGGTTTTTCTTGTCTGATGAATTAGACAGTGTTTTTATTTATACCTATTTCAACTGGATATCTAAGATAGGTCATTTGTTATATAAAATAAATAATTCTTTATCATTTATTTAGAAGATTTTTATTTAGACACTAGGGTAGCTTTTCTTGATTATTTCATATGCTCTAGAAACTATGAAAACTGGCTACTAATTGAAAAAATGATTTTAATATCCTAAGAATATGATAGCTTGTCCTTTCATGTTTCATCACTAGATCATTTCTCTTAGCAGTATCGTCTAACAATCAGATTTCTTTCACAAGCAACTTCATCATTTTAATAAGGTCATGTTGACAAAAGTTCTAGTGAGGAATCTATAAGGAGTGACATAGTTCAAAAAGAAATGCACTCATTACCTGACTTATGTAATTGTAACCCCTCTGTACATCACCTCTATAATGAAAATAATATGTATTTTTTAAAAGAGACATTTATGTGTCTGCAAATAGTGATTTACAACTATAATCCTACTTACTAAGAAAGCTGAGATCTGAGGACTGTAGTTTGAAATTAGGTAGCTTCAACCAACTAGCACAATCTGGAACTGGAGATATGGCTACTGTGAGATGAAAAATCTGAGTGACATTGTGTGGCCATGATTGTAAAGTCCAGTTCTGGAACAAACACAAAAAAAAACAACAAACCACTTGTGATCTTTCTTCCCATCCCCAAATTCTTGCTAATTAATTGCAATTAGTAATCCTAGGTTTGTCTCTTTTAAGATAAAACATTTTTGTCAAGATTGCTATAAAATAATTTAATAGATTGTGGAGTTTCCTCTTTTGTATAAAACAGAAGCTGGACAAACTAAAATTTAGTTCTAACTCAATTTCTCAGTACTTTATCATCAGCATGAATACTGAATACCTGTGCTTTACACTAAAATTGTGATAAGCCTGGGGTAAGAGTGGTAAGAGATATCATCCTTGTCCTTAAGGTGCTCAACATCACTGAAGAATGCTTATCATTGAGCCTTAGTCTAAGACACCTACACAATTAAGGGAGAATGCATAACATAGAATTAAATAGCCAATTAAACATCAAGTAACTGATAATTAAAAAATACTCCTAAATAAGTGAAAAAACACAAAAATTAAAATAAAAGTGAACTTAAAGATAGTGAAATATAAATAGGGCATTCTTCAGCAATACTAAAGGGAAAATTTGGGGTCTTAAACCCTAAAATTAGGAAATAGAAATGGAAGGCTAACAAGTCACGTATCCACTTAAGAGGTTTATTTTAAAAAGAACAAAACCAACAATGTAAGCCCAAGGAAAATGCACAGGATTAAAGGGAACAAGAACTTTAAAACTAAAAGATAAATTAGCAAACATAGATATGATTAGACTATCAATCCAAACCTCAAGCTTTGAAAAGATCAATGAAAAAGAGATCTATGAAGTCAATGGTCAAGAAGAAAAATGATGAAACCAAATAGCTGTAGAAATAATGAAAAAGGTAAACTAGTCATTGACAGCTCATTCACACCTGTAATCATAAATACTTGGGAAGATGAAATCTCAGAGTTTAAAGCTGAGAGACTCCATCATCTCCATTAAACAACAAACTGCTGAACTGGATGCATGACTCAAATAATAGAGCACCAGCTATGATCAAGAATGCCTAGTGAGAGCATGAGGTCCTGAATTCAAGCCCTGGTACAGGAGAGAAAGAATGAATTAAAGAAAGAGAAAAAGAAAGAAAGAGAAAGAAGGAAAGAAAGGAAGAAGAAAGAGAGAGAGAAATTCATATCCATAAATAGATCAAAAGACTAGAATATAAGAAAAGAGGTTTTGAAAATCTCCATGCCAGTAACTTAGGAAAGTTAGACAAAGTAAGAAACTTCTAAGAAAATATTATTTACCAAGAATAACTCAGTTTTGAAAACTTGATCAAGACTGTATAAAGAAGTGGCAGAACTCTAGCCTTGAGCACAAAGAGGCTCAGGGACAATGCCCAGGCCCTGAGTTCAAGCCCTACAACCGACAAAAAAAAAAAAAAAAAAGAATATCCTCCTTGCTGGGAGCTGGTGTCTCACACCTGTAATTTTAGCTACCCAGGAGGCTGAGATCTGAGGATCACAGTTCAAAGCTTGGCTGGGCAGAAAAGTACCTGTTTGACATTTATCTCCAATTAACCACTCAAAAACTGGAAGTGGAATTGTGCCTCAAGTGGTAGAGTACTAGCCTTGAGCATAAAGAGGCTCAGGGCCAGTGCTCACGTCCTTAGTTCTAGTCCCACAACTGACAAAAGAAAAAAAATAAAGAAGTTGCATTGTTAGACAAAACATACCCCTTTTATCCACATGGAAAAATATCAGGCAAATACTATGGGATAATTGCTACAAAATACTCGAAAGTTACACGATTCCAATTTAATACCAAGGAATCTAGAAAATAGAAAAACAAAGAACACATGCTACAACATTTTTCCCATGAGGCAAGAAATTTGGCAAGAAACTCAACTTGTCTCATCAAATGTTAGAAAAGAAGGATAGTTTAACACTAGAAACTACTGGTACAGTAGGTTGAGCTGTATAAATTGCTGATATAAGATACTGTTTTAATTATGAAAAGGTTCAACCTAATAATTTACCACCTTAAATAAGAAAGATATGTTACTTATCTCAACAACTATAGGAAGCTTGCTTCTATTAAATATCAGAATCAGTGGTACAACATTATAAGCAATCTCTTTGAGATCAAGGAGAAAGATAAACAAATACCAATATTTTTATTCAGTACCATATTATTCTAGCTCCATTGGAAAGAAAAGGCAATGGAGACAGATTGCACTCTATGTATTTTCCAAATAAATATCCCAAGAGAATTTACAAACCATGCAAATTTAGACAATTCACTAATGTTACTTGAAATATCAGAATACAAAACTTGAGTTTCTTATTACACAGAATGAATGACTTTTAATATAACAACAAAGAAATGATCCAAGTAAAAATATTAATAAATAACATTTTGAGGGATATTGTAAAACCTTTAAAAGGAAGCAAGATGACAAAAATAATTGAAAAGGTATGGGTAGCATTACTTGATAATTTAAAGATAATCAGTTCTTTTCATGCTATTTGATAATTTCAATGCTATTCAAACAGAATGGCAGATTTTTATGGAAATTTACAACGTTTTCAAATTTATATGGGATAAAGGGGCAAGACTTGTCAAAACATTCCTAGTTGAATGGACCTGTTTTATCAGATAAAATAATTTATTAAAGTTATAGTTATAAAGATAGCATGGTTTTATCTTGAAAATTTGAAAGATCAATTAAACAAAATCAAGAGTGTAAAAATAGCTGCCAGCCATATTGGTCTTCATACCGGACACAAGTACCAGTATAGACCAATAGAATTACGTTAGCTTTTTGGAGCTCTTGTAAAAATTCACCAAAATCTTATGTAAACCAAGAAGAAATAATGTTTCATACTTCTAAAGGCCAAAAGACTGGAATCAAGGTATTGGCCAAGCCATGACCTTTCTAGACACTAGGGGGCAATTCTTCCTTACCTCTTCTAGCTTCTGACTGCAGCAGGTGTGCCTTGGCTGGTGGCAACATAATGGTAATCTGTTTCTTCATATGGCCTTTCTCCTGGGTGTCTGTCTTTTCTTCTTATAAGAATACTTTTCATTGTCTTTAGGGCTCACCAGCTAAATAATCTGGAGATGATCTCACCTCCAGACCCAAGGCTCAATCACATTTGTAAAGACAGTTTAAAAAATGTTCACATTCATGGATACTGGATATTAGGAGTTGGATATATTCTTGGTGAGGAGAAACACACTTCAGCCTATTACAAAGGGTTAAGAGAAATGTTGCAGATGCCCTTAAGTATTCATATAGGAAAACATTATATGAGTCACACTTCTCAAAACAAATTTCCAAGTGGATAATATATCCAACTGCAAAAAATGATTATTTAAATGGAGATGGCAATATGGAGAATAGTATCATGATCTGTATAGGAAAGGTGTTTCAATGTCTATGTGTACAGTACATCTTGTTCAATGTCATCTCTAAAACTTCTACAATCAAATCTAAAGATTAATGATAATGTAAACACAAATTATATTAAGGAATGTATTTGCAATGCATATAACTAATAATACATGTGTAGACATCAGAATGGGATAAAAACAACACAATTAAAATAGACAAAGATATGAATGATAGAAGAGCAAAAAACTTATGAAAACATACTCCATTTTGCTTCTAATTTAGGAAATGAAATTGCAATGACAGATAAGATTCTCTGTTGCAAACATTGGACTTGTAAATACCGAAAAGTTTGCAATTAACAACACTTGCTATTATGTATTGGAATAACCCCTTTGGAGAAGAATTTTGACACTGTGTAATAAAATTTAAAATGAATACCTAAAACTCATAAATCTTCTCAGAGATGTATATTTCCATTTTCAGTCATCGTGGAGAGAAGTAATTTGTAATAAATTTAGAAAATATGGTATTTGGTGGCAATTGAAATAAACTAGCAGAATATGTTAACTTGGATAAACCTTAAAAATACCATATTAAGGGACAAAGTACATCCTTGAATATAGATACTGTATACCATCAATATATGCTTTTACAGCATGAAAGTCAATACTCTGTTTTGTTTAGTGGCATTTGTTGCAGAAGTATGAAAACCTCATGAGAATTCTAAACCACAAACTTGGTGGAGTGGTTCCTTTAGTGCAAGCAACTTATAAGGAATGGTGACACAACACTCCTTGCTGTGTTTTAATTAGTCAGGATCATGAACACATGAGTGTGCATTAATTTTTTCTCCAGACTTTTCATATTTCTGAAATCTTTCAAAATCTTTCATAATTTCAAAAGAGAAAAGAGATGATTGTTATTACAAGGAAGATATTGTCCTTATAATTGGAGCCTTTTCAAATTTAAAATATGATAAAATTGAAGCTAAAGTGATAGCAAGATGGAATTTAGATACAAAGAATCATAAATAAAGAAAGAGGAAAGGAAATCAGAAGGCCTCATTCTGACTTAATTTTGGTTCTGTCCTCAAGTAGCTCTGAGAACATGAATAAATCCCTGGAACCTCATAAAGTTGGGTTAGACCACTGATTGTAGGTCACATGACTTAGGTTTGAAAATTTTAGAGCATGTGAACTTGCAGATTGGAGTGCTACATTAGAGGTGGTGGATGAATACTATACTTTAAAAATATTATTATTATTACTATTATTATTATTATTATTTTGAAAAGCCCAGAGCAGTCCCAAACTTACTATGTAGCTCAGGCTGGTTTTTAACTTTCCATTTTCCTTTTGCTTTCTGAGTGCTGTGTTGACAGTCCTGTGCCACCATGCCTAGCTGGACTTTTGTTATTAAAGTTTAAGGATACTATAATCTTTTGCAGTTAAGACTGGGGGAGAAATATTCTAAGTTGGACACACTGGTGGCTGTCTAGTTAAATTAAAACTGTAAACGCTCTGTAATTCAGTTTAATAATATATATATATATATATATTTACACGCATCAGAATTTAGTAATTAGTCTGGAGACTGGCACAAAATAGTCACTGATGTTTGAAACAAATTAATGAAGACATAGGAGTACAGCAAAGAATAGTCTTTAGTATAGATATTGCAATGATCAAAGACTAGAAAAGTGAAATTGAGAAAGTTTTGTGTGTGATGTTTCTTATCTTGCCAATAATATTACATCTCAAATAACATTTTTCCTAGCATGTTGCCAACATCATAGAACAATAAGATGTAGGAGAACAAGCATTAACTGAGTTTCTTTTTTTCTGAATAATTACTTATTTATTGTCAAAGCAATGTACAGAGGGGTTACAGTTTCATACATAAGGCAGTGGGTACATTTCTTGCACAATTTGTTACCTCCTTTTCCATTTCCCCCTCCCCCTTCTCTCTCCCCCTATGAGTTGTTCAGTTGGTTTACAACAAATGATTTTGTAAGTATTGCTTTTGGAGTCATTTGTCTTTTTATCCTTTGTCTCTCGATTTTGATATTCCCTTTCCCTTCCCTAGTTCTAATACCAGTATATACAGTATCCAGGGTACTCAGATGAGATACAATGATAGCACAGGGACAAGCACAGGAAGGGGATACAAGAAGATCATCAACAAAAAAGAGCTACAATTTCATATGGCATATTGAAAGTAATTAAAATAGTAAAATAACATTCGTTTCCATAACATGAAGTTCGCTTCACTTAGCATCATCTTATGTGTTCATAAGGGCATAGCTATTGGGCTCTTGTGATCCTCTGCTGTGACTAGCCTAAACCTGTACTAATTATTCCCTATGAGGGAAACCATAGAGTCCATGTTTCTTTGGGTCTGGTTCACTTCACTTAGTTTAATTTTTTCCAAGTCCTTCCATTTTCTTACAAATGGGGCAATGTCATTCTTTCTGATAGAGGCATAAAATTCCATTGTGTATATGTACCACATTTTCCTGATCCATTCGTCTACTGAGGGGCATCTGGGTTGGTCCCATATTTTAGCAATGACAAATTGTGCTGCGATGAACTTTGTTGTGCTGATGGCTTTAGAGTGTTCTTGTTTGTAATCTTTTGGGTAGATGTCCAAAAGTGGGGCTGCTGGGTCATAGGCGAGCTCTATGTTTAGCCTTCTGAGGAATCTCCATACCCCTTTCCAGAGTGGCTGAAGAAGTTTACATTCCCACCAACAATGTAGTAGGGCTTCTTTGAAAAGGAAGGCTGGCCAGCTGGCCAACTGACCCCTAAAGATTCTCAAAGGGTGATATTCATCACAACAGATCAGAGCCTGCCGTTCAGTCAGTGGAAAATTCTTCTAATCATCGAGGGTGGAAAAGTAAATCCCAATATTTGGATGTTATCCATGCTTCAACCAAAATGGAAGTTTTCTCAATTAATGGAATTTTTCTCTAAATCTAATAAGCAAGCCTATAAAAATGAAATTACTATGTTGTGAGCTAAAGCTTTTACAAGTGATCAATGATTTGAAAAATTTGATAATCCATTTTAGGCAACTGACTTGTCTTTCAGTTCTCTCAATTTAAATGATTCTACCCAATCATTATCACATAGAAAGGCAATCAAATCATCTACATCAAAACGTGAGAAAAATATCACAGACATGTGTCAGGCTTTTGATTAGCAAAATAGAATGTTCATTTTCCTGGGCTTTAATTTTACTTACATTATTTTCTGACTATTCAAAATAATTCTTCATTGTGATGTTTTCATTATTTAATTATTACTTAATATGTAAATTTTGCTCTGTATTTTATATTCTTTTCCTACAAAGGAAGCTCTCCAAAGTGTAGAGATTTAGATGCCGCAGAACCTGTGTTTACTCTGAACTTGAGGTTATCAATCCTACAGGTAAATTTACCTATATATTGTAGAGCCTAGCTGTCAGGAATTGTGGAATATGCAGCCATTATGCATAACCTTTTAAAAAGTATTTAACATTTCTTTATTGTTGAATTAACATACATTTGTAATAGGAGGGAGTTTCCATTCATGTCCAGAGTGTACTTAATAGGGTAATTGTTCAAAAATAAATGCACTCATTACCTTACTTATATAACTGTAACCCCTCTGTACATCACCTTTACAATAATTTTTTTAAAAAGAGTACATTCACTTTTTCTGCCATATTCTTTTTCTTTTTTCAGTTGTGAGACTTGAACTCAGGGCCTGGGTACTGTCCCTGAGCCTCTCTGTGCTCAAGGTTAGCATTCTACCACTTTAGCCACAGCACCACTCCTGGGTTTTGATTGGTTAATTGGAGACATGAGTCTCAGGGGACCAGGCTGCCTTTGAACCACCATCCTCCGATCTCAGCCTCCTGCATAGCTAGGATTACAGGCTTGAGTCACCAGCACTAGGCTCTGTTGCATTCAGATTCCTTTTCTTCCTCCTTGCCCCTTTTTTCACTGTTCAGTAGGTTTCATTATGTTATACTCACACACACACACCACCATCACCACCACCACCACCACCAGCACCACTACCACCACTATCATCATCATCATCATCATCATCATCATCATCATCATCATCATCATCATCATCATCATTTTAGGTCAGTACTTCATAAATGATCAAACACATGCCAATATTTAGGTTTTGAAGTTTGACTTCACTTTGTCAACATGGGGATTCCAAATCCATCCATTTTCCTGCAGTCTTAAGTTCATCTTTTTGATCAAGTTTTTGTTAGTCACCAGTATCAGACTTACTAAAACTATAATTATTAGTTGAAAATGGTAAAAGTCTCATCTAAGAGTAAGTGTAGTTAAAAAATCTGGAACCAGCCCAGATGCCCCTCAGTAGACGAATGGATCAGGAAAATGTGGGACATATACACAATGGAATTTTATGCCTCTATCAGAAAGAATGACATTGTCCCATTTGTAAGGAAATGGAAGGACTTGGAAAAAATTATACTAAGTGAAGTGAGCCAGACCCAAAGAAACATGGACTCTATGGTCTCCCTTAATGGGAATAATTAGTACAGGTTTAGGCAAGTCATAGCAGAGCATCACAAGGCCCAATAGCTATGCCCTTATGAACACATAAGATGATGCTAATTGAAATGAACTCCATGTTATGGAAACAATTGTTATATCACAGTTGTAACTACTTTCAACGTCCTATGTTTATCTGTAGCTTCTATTATTGATGATGTTCTTGTATCACCTTCCTGTGGTTGTACCTACACTATCGCTGTAATATTATCTGAGTATATAGGAAACCGTGTATACTGGTATTGGAACTAGGAAATTCAAAGGGAATACCAAATTTGAGAGACACAGGGTAAAAAAAGACAAACAACTACAAAAGCAATACTTGCAAAACTGTTTGGTGTAAGTGAACTGAACACCTCCGGGGAGGGGGGGGGGGAAGGGAAAGGGGGAGGAGGGGCGGGTATGAGGGACAAGGTAACAAACTGTACAAGAAATGTATCCAGTGCCTAACGTATGAAACTGTAACCTTTCTGTACATCAGTTTGATAATAAAAATTTGAAAAAAAAACAACCTTATGATGGCACAGAAAAAAAAAGAATTTATGTTGGTAGAGCCAAACTGAAATAATAAGTATAAAATGGTAGTAATCACAATTAACTTTTGTTGAGCACATGCTGTGTACCAATGTTAGATTTATGTTTTTTTATATAAATTAGCAGTTAATTTTTGCATTGACTTTATAATATAGTATTCATGCAAATAAGGGCAAGTTCTTAGATGATATACATGCCAAAACTCATGTGATTTGTGGTCACTCTGAAATTTGTTATTCATTCATCTAGTATTTATCGAGGGTAAGACATGCCTTTTGTACACCAAAACACCAAACATTTTCTTCAGTATTTTATTTTTATTTAATTTTCACAGCAATTTTATGATAGAACACTATTAGCCTCATTTAATAAAAGTAGAAAAATAGACTCAGAGAAGAATTGTTTAAGATGATATAGGCAGGAAATGATGCAAATCTTTTGAGTTCCACCCCAGGCTTTTAATTACTTCGTTAAGCCATTGTATTAAACTAGTCAGGCATAACCAAAACTGTTAGGTGACCTATTTGCAGACACCATTTCATGCTAAGGGATTAATTTTTATTTATTTATATTAAAGATAGTTTTCATTTCCTGTTTCCTTGCTTCTGAATGGTAAAATTGTGTTTGTGTGTAGGGTCTTAATAAAAGTAAGGGAAATAAAATTGGGGCTAAGGATGTACCTCAGCTGGTAGCCTGTCATGCGTGAGACTCTGAGTTTGATCTCATGCATCACAAAAATTATTCCATATGATACACTAAGTCAGTTAGAATGACTATACAGAGTTTGATTCTAGTCTATGCAAGTTTGTGCTTTTATGTTTAAAATTTTAAAGAAAAAGATCTTTTGGATACTGGTGGCTCATGCCTGTAATTTTAGCTACTGGGGAGGCTGATATTCGAGAATTGCAGTTTGAGGCTAGCTGAGCTAGGGAAGATTTTGAGATTCTTATCTCTAATTAGTCACTAAAAGGGAAGAGGTGGAGCTGTGGCTCAAGTGGTAGAAAACCAGACTTGAGTGAAGAAGCCAGTTAGATTATTTCCTTTTGAGGGTCTCTCTCTCTCTCTCTCTCTCTCTCTCTCTCTCTCTCTCTCTCTCTCTCTCTCTCTCTCTCTCTCTCTGTGAATACATGATGCTGGATAACATGGTACTTTTATTTTTATTTTATTATTTTGAGGAGTCTCATACTATTTTCCATAATGGCTATATTATTTTTCATTCCCACCAACCAACCAGTGTATAAATGTTTCCTTTTCTTTATATCCTTACTAGCCTTTGTTATGTTCTGTCTTTTAATAATAGACATTCAAACTTGTGGTTTTGATTTGCACTTCCCTAATGACTAAAAATGTGCATTTTAATTGGATCAATGGCTACTTATATATACTCTTTCAAGAAATAATTTATTCAGATCTTTTATACATTTTATAACTTAATATATAAACATATATATACATATAGTGTTTCAGTTCCTTATATATTCTATTAACCCTTTATTAGATTTGTAATCTGTAAATATTTCCTTATTTTGTAGATTGTCTCTTCACCCTGTTGACTGTTGTCTATTCTTTTTCCACTGTGTGTTTTTAGTAACCTTTGTTCTAGAGGAGAAGGCATAGATCCTGCTTTTTGATAGATATATCAAAGAATATGTGATCCTGAAAATAGAACTCCCACAATGACCTTCCCTATATTTATAAGTTCTATCCATGTAAATTGACTCTACAAGGGTGAGACTTGATGCTATCTCTCAGGTGACCTGCTGCCCTTCAGGGCTTGAGTCACTAAAGTAGCACCTGCTTGTTTAAAGACCTTAAGCACCCCTCTTATTTATGTTTCTGTTTCTTTGTAGCTCAGGCCACCTGTGAGGTATTAACTTGCCCCTGTACAACATGATGTTGTTCTTTGTTTCATGCCTGCCCCCATTCTCCCTTTTTTCCATTTTTTTTGACAGTGAAGCCACATCCTTAACAGCAGCATTTTCAGAATGAGGCTGTCACCAACTCATTCTGCTGTCAGAGCCCACTCTGGAAGTTCTACTTAGCTCATCAGAAAACACACACAGCTTTTGTCCCACTCTCAGATAGTTCTGTTTGGTTTCGTTTAGGAAAATCTTCCTGTTAAAGTCTGTTTAGGGAGATGAGTTGGTGAGACACAGGAGTGATGAAAATCTTCATGTTGCTCTCTGTTCTAGTAAGGGAGATGAAAGTCCTGAGAAAACTTGTTGCTTTTCATCCAGAATCTTTTCCTATGGGACATTAGGAACAATGGTCTCTGAGGACAATATTATTATGACTTTAGTGTCTTTTCCAGAAATCATGTAGAAATAAATACAATCTTGGAAAAAAATTATTTCACTATAGTAGAAGTGTTTAAGCAAATCAAAACACAAGGAACACAACATCTAGATAGGTTCAATAAATCTAGGCATTGTTATTTTTGATGTTTTCAGTTTTTTCTTTTTTTTCTTCTTTGTTGTCAAAGTGATGTACAGAGGGGTTACAGTTTCATATGTAAGGGAAGTACATTTTTTATCTAAACTGTTACCTCTTCCTTCATTTTTCCCCCGACTTCCCCCTCCTCAGCTCCCTCCCCCCATGAGTTGTACAGTTGGTTAATACCAATTAGTTTTGTGAGTATCGCTATTGCAATGGTTAGTCTTTTTTTTCTTCAAATTTTTATTATCAAACTGATGTACAGAGAGGTTACAGTTTCATACGTTAGGCTTTGGATACATTTCTTGTACTGTTTGTTACCTTGTCCCTCATACCCCTTCCCTCCTCCCCCTTTCCCTTTCCCCCCACCCCGAGGTGTTCAGTTCACTTTCACCAAACAGTTTTGCAAGTATTGCTTTTGTAGTTGTTTGTCTTTTTTTACCCTGTGTCTCTCAATTTTGGTATTCCCTTTCAATTTCCTACTTCTAATACCAGTATACATGGTTTCCAATATACTCAGATAGTGTAGGTACAACCACTGGAAGGTGATACAAGAACATCATCAATAATAGAAGCTACAGATACACATGGGACGTTGAAAGTAGTTATAACTGTGATATAACAATCGTTTCCATAACATGGAGTTCATTTCACTTAGCATCATCTTATGTGTTCATAAAGGTATAGCTATTGGGCTCTTGTGACGCTTTTGTCCTTTGTCTCTCTATTTTGGTATTCCCTTTCCCTTTCCTAATTCCCATACATGTACATACAGTAGCGGAGGTATTAAAATCAGTTACAGTAATAGCATGAGTAAAACCAGAGGAAGGGAATATGAGACGAAAAAAGTACAGTTTCACAAGGCATGTTGAAATTAACTACAACAATGATATACCACTTACTTCTATAACATGGAGTTCATTTCGCTTAGCATTGTCTTGTGTGTTCATATGGGCATAGCTATTGTTAAGTTTTCAATTTTTGAAGGAACTTGGTTCATTGCCAAAATAATCTGAAACATTAGAATCCCATTAGTTGTTAAGAACCAATTAGGTGGGATGTTGTCAATTTGTAAATGAATTTTAGACTTATAAACAGAGAAACAAACCAAATTATTTTAAGGGGCCACAAGCTAATTTCACAGCTCTAAATATAATTATACTACAAACAACACAGATAATGCTAACCAAAGCAAAACTTTAAGATAAGACTATGAAAGAACTTTCATGCCTGAAGGAAAATATTTATGAATAATCTAAATGAGGAAGAATGGTAATTTATAATGTAGTTTGGGGAAATGAGACTCAAAGGAATATTCCTTTCAAATGATATGTTATGGTGAGAATGTCGCTAAAGCTTAGAATAGAAAAAATAAGTTTAAAAAATCATGAAATTAGAAAGCTAGTCCTTAAGAATTGAAAGATGTGGTAATTATCCTGGTTGTAGTTAAGGGTACAGGTGATTCATTTTCAGTAAAAAAAAAAAAAACTACTGTATTTTACTTCCTGAAATCTCACAGAAAAGCAATTTTAGCAAGATGAGAAATGCCAAGTTGAAAAAAAGTGGTTGATTTGGCTTATTTTATCACCTCAAGGACCAAACCAAAAAGACTATTTCAAGTTTGATTGCACTGATTGTGCAAGAAATAACTTGTCATAGAAAAGAGTCCCCATAAAGCTAACTCAAAAGCAAACTAAATTTGTGGTGGTGGTGGGGCTCTTAATTCTTTTTCTTTTCTATTTTTTTTCTGTTGGTTGTGGGGCTTGAACCCAGGGACTGGGTCCTGTCCCTGAGCAATTCAGCTCAAGGCTAGCACTCTGCTACTTGAGCCACAGTGCCATTTCTGGTTTTTTGGTGGTTAATTGGAGATAAGAGTCTCACGGACTTTTCCTACACAGGCTGGCTTTGAATTGCTATCCGCAGATCTTAGCCTCCTGGGTAGCTAGAATTACAGGCATGAGCTACGGATGCCTGGCTTAATTCTTTTGAGAAGGAAGAACTTGTATTGCTCAGATTAAGACGCACACACACACACACACACACACACACACACCACTCAGAAATCACAACCAAACTGTTACAATACATATGAAGAGACATTATCTGGGGGTCTGTATTGTGTGTGTCCTTTTGTCTCTGATAGTGAGATATGGAGTACAATCCTTATATCTCTTTCAAAATGTGAAGGACTACTGAGCAGCAAGCATTAAAAAATGTAGTAGAATTCAATGCCTTCTTGCTCTGCTCAAAAGCAAAACAGAGATTTCTAGAAACTAAAGATCTTTTCACCATCTCTCACATTCCCTCCCTCAAAGCAGGATGCAAATGGTCTCCTACAATCTTGATCAGCTCAGAGAAGGCTCCAGAGGTATCTTCCAGCAAACTCTGTTTCTTCCTGTAGTTTCTCTGCCTTTGGAAGCCGAAGGCTGCTTTTCCTTTGTCCTGTCACTTCTCCACAATTTATTTTGTTGAAAACAATATATAAGCTGGAGTTACTGATATGAGTTACTTTTGAAGGAAGCTTTTCCTCATGATAGGCACTGCATGCATTAATATGGTTGCTTGTTTTTCTAGCTAATCTGTCTTTTGTTACAGGAGTATGTCTTCACTATGAATTTATGGGGGTTGACACAAAACTTGCATTTTCTCCCTTTCAGTGAAGGCCTTTAGTTTTCCATACTGTGGCTGACCGCTTTGTATTAGATCAAGTTGCCTTGGGAATCATTGCTATATGAGATGTGACACTCTTATTAACAATTTGGAGTTAGAGGCTTTCCATAGTGTTGAACTTGGAAGAAAAATAATTATTATTGGTGGTAAAAGATCTGATTCTCTTTGGAAGACATAATAAATTCAAGTACTGCTGTGCATGATCATGAATGGATCTATTTACAAGTGAAATCATATGTTAGTGGAGGCCCCAGTTGTCCATGGAAAATTATGCCCCTATTGCTTGCTCTAGGTTGGTGGGATCTCCTTGTAGTTTTCCCTTATCTACTTCTACTACATTTCTGATAGCCCTAGTGCAGGAGCTACATGGTCACTTTGGGGTTCCTCAGAATCTCAGAGAAACCTAAAGTCTACTCAAGATAGCCTTCCCTGCCCATGGTCCTGTAAGGGACAGAGCAGAATTATTTCCATGGCATCTAGAAAGGCCTCTAATTTAAGAATTTTTTTTATAAGAAACTCCTTAAATAACTAATACATAGCTACCAAGCTTCCTTGATTACTCCTAGAAATGGCTTACCTTGATTTACTTCCTGTCTCAGACTCCCTTTCTACATTAAAACAAGCTTAGCCTTTTCACTGTGGACTGTTTTCTCCTTAACCTCCTCTAGTTTGTCACTATTTTTCAGTTGTATCTAATTTGAATTTCTTCTAATGGAAGATGATGTTGGATATACTATTTTTATTACAGCAAAAACATGTAAAATTTAAAAAATATTGAAGAGAAATTTAGTAGATTTTATTTTGAATGCTTTAGTTTTTCAATTTTTCTGGAAGTGGAAGATGTGTGTGTGTGTGTGTGTGTGTGTGTGTGTGTGTGTGTGTGTGTGTGTGTAGCACAGGCACTTTGCTGATCTTTAGCCCAGACTTCTCTGGACTCTAGAGCTACAGATCCAACTTCCATCTAGTACTTCAATGTGGATGGCTCACTCTCCCTCCAACTGGACACCTCCAATGCAAAAATCATAATTTTTCTCTTTGCTACCATTTACCTTCCTTCTTCACTTCCTTTTACCCTCTGCACTGAACCTTCATACAACAAGGCAGGTTGAAAAAAAGTTAAAACATAAACAGATCAGATAGACTTTCTGCCTAAACCTGTTAGATGACTTCCAGTAGTTCTTAAAATAAAGATGGAAATCATTCATAAATACTATCATGATTTGGCACTTGCTTATTTTGGAGGCTCATGTCTTCCTCCAACATTATTTTCATGCAGCCCACAGAAAGGGCAGTGTTTGGGGTTCACAATGCAAACTAATGTCAGCGGAAAATTCAATTTGGATTAGCATTTATCTATATGAACACTTAAAATGGAGTTAATCAAAATTGTTAATCAAAGCTTAGGCACACGTGCTACTCAACCTTCAAACTGGGATGCAGTTAGGTCTTCCTCAGATATGAGCTGACCTTTGAAATATGTTAATTTCTGCTGACCTTCTATACAAATGGCCTTTATCCCAAAAAGAGAGACTGAGATCTTCCCTGATTTTTTTCTTACAGGACAGTTTTTTTTTTTTTTTTTTTTTTTTTTTTTAATTTTCGGTATGCTGTGACTCAGCTAAGCCGTCAAGGCATGGATGCAGTCAATTGATCTGTAGCTGGACTTCTCAACTTACCTTCTGTCAACCCCAGTGATAGTTCCTAATAAATGATGTATTTACCAACACATTTGTGGTTTACAGCTATAAAAACCAGTACTATTCTGTAGCATCTCAGAGCCCGTTTTCAAGATTGCTTGCATTTCTATTTTCTTTTTTCCCACAGATTGCAATCTTAGTTAGCCCCACATAAATGTAATTCCCTTTGCTCTTTACTAGGCTAACTTTATTCTAGGTCAACATTCATAAGTATCATTGTTGTGGAAGGAAAAGGAAGCAAGATGATGCAAAGCATGGAAATCAAACTTCAGTACAGATTCAGAACAGCTTCAGCCAACCCAGTCGTGGTGCCAGGTAGAGTTTTGCTCATTAGAATTGTCCTATTTCAGGCCTTTGTACCCTTCTCTGCCTGACTTCATCTATGACTCTGGGCAGGCACTTGGGAAAAGTGGTTCTCTGCAGCCCTGGCAGATGCTGGCAGAGCTGATAGCTGGGGAAAGTCCTTCCTTGGACATTGGTTCTGTTCCATGTCATGTGATTTCACTTTTGCAAAATTGATCATCTCCTCTTATCTTTCTGCTCTTTCTTAGCTATGAAGTCACTAAGAAGTAGTGCTCCTCCTCACTCCATTATATCCCAACTTATTTTTCTTTCTCATGGCACCTCTCACAGTTTGTAATTTGTACTTTTTAGAGGAATGGGTTATTTGACTAATTATTCTGTCCCATCATTTGCCTATTGCATATGCCTTAAACTTCACAAGAGCAGGTCTGTGCATAGTTTATCCTCAAAGATCAGTGTTGTATCTAACATACCAGCATCCCATAAGCATTTGTTGAATGAGTAAATGAATGAGTGTTTGAAATGTCAACCTGGAGGCTCTAGGATCTTACTGAAAGAAGTCCCAGGAGATAAGAGAAGGATCTTGTTAGAAAGATGGAGCTACAATAAACTAGTGAATAGAGCTACCATCTTAATTATGGAGCATATGAGGTTTTCTCATGCAGACAAGTAAAATGCAAGTCCTTCTTCTCATAGATTTCTTTTTTCCCAGTGTTGTTGAATTGAACACATATAGGCATTTTGAACACAAGTAAGACATTCTGGTGAAGAGTAAAGGTTGAAATTCACTCTTAACACTACAGTTCATGAGCATTTCTGTCCAAATTTCTTCCATGATTATTATCAGAAAGCTCTATAATTTTTAATATCTCTATCAGGAGCATCTCCAGATCAAGATCAAAGACCTGACAGGTTGGGGCTTTCACATGGTTGTTCCAACTTCATAGGAATAAAAAGACGTGAATAGTATTAGATCTAGAAAATTGAAAGGGAACACCAAAATTGAGAGACACAGGGTAAAAAAAGACAAACAATACAAAAGCAATACTTGCAAAACTGTTTGGTGTAAATGAACTGAACAATTCATGGCGGGGAAAGGGAAAAGGGGAAGGGGGAGGGGGGAATGAGGGACGAGGTAACAAACAGTACAAGAAATGTATCCAATGCCTAACATATGAAACTGTAACCTCTCTGTACATCAGTTTGATAATAAAATTTTTTTTAAAAAGACGTGCATGCTTACTAGACCCTAGACCCACATGGTTCAGCTTGAAAATTCATTGAGATCTTTTTCATGGGTGAAAACTAATAGAATGACCATCAACCTCATATATGGTGATCCTGACAGTATTTCTATATGGGAATTCTTTCCTACATTTCTCCAGAAATTTATACATTTTCATAAATCCAGAATGCACAGGAAAATGAGATAGTTGTTAGAATATCATGTCTCCTCTGGAAGAATTAATGTTTAATAGCTCCAGAAAGCTACTACAAGTTGGAAAGAATTATACACAGACCTTAAATGGAAGACAAAAACAAGACATACTAGCATGCTGAGTGGGAGAAGAAGGTAAGCATTTTCGGGGAAGAAGCACACAGAAGAGAAACTTGCATTTAATAACCACGTTTGTGGGCCTGTTTGCTGCCAGAGTGAGTCATACTTGAGGATAAAATAAATATTAGTCAGTTTATATACATAGCATACTTTAAACAAATCCTATGAGTGCTGTTCCAAGAAATAACAAATTTAGGGAGCAAAACAAGTCCTCAGAACTGGCAATTTTGACATGTAATCTATAGTGTTGTTAAGCTCTTTTCTTGGAGAAACAAATGTTCTATTAAATAATCCACTAAAATTAAAATAATTATGACTTAATATTTGCTAGCATTTTCCAGTTACTGTTATTGGCTAGGGTCCTTTGTAAATATTATGATACTTAGCACTTCTTATGTGTTTCAAAATTTTTAGATATAAGTAATAATGAGTGAAGAATAGGATGATTACTGGAGGTATTTTAAGAATAACTTGCGGTTCCAAGAAAATTGATCTCACCACTTTTCCCTTATTTTTTAAATGTGCCAATGAGCACATTTCAAACTACATATGTGACTCACATCATATCTCTCTTATCAGGACTTACTTTCCAGAAAAGTACCAAGTTCTGTTCAGCATTTGCCAAATGATTCTCTCCCCTCTAGGCCAGTTTTAACAAGTCAAATACTGCACATTTTATAATTGGAAGGAAGACTCCAAGTCATTTGGCAGTGAGGTGATGATATGCAATGGAATTGTAACTCCTGCCTCATAATTTGTGTTTCTAAGCCTGTCTTATTCCAAATGGAATAGTCACTTCTCTACTCTCTCCTCTAGCTAATTTACATCTTATTTTCTTTCTGTCAGAAATGTCATTTCTTGTGACTGATGAAACCATCTTTGCTAAGTGCAAAACAAGATCACCACAGTATTCAAACTGGATTCACTAGAAATATTTTCATCCTTTGGATATGAACAAATTCAGAGTTACTTAGAAACTCCTTGAAAACATCATAACATTTGGTTACTTTCAGAAATTGAAATCAGGATTACAGGAACAAAAAAACCCTTACTACCCTTTCAAATTTGAACAAAATTCAGACAGACAACTGGCAGAACAAATTTTCTTTAATCCTTGGTCATGCTTATATATGGTCTCTGAATTGGCTGTTTCTTAACATCTTTAGGCCATCTTGATGGAGGTTTCTACAAAATTAATTAGATTGGCTATGCAACATATTTAATTCACCTAGAAAAAGAGTTGATTCAAAGTTTTATAAACAATTTTTCACAAATTTGTGGTCTTCATTTTATGAAAACATCTGAATCATTAATAGCAATATTGAAATTTATCAGAACTGTTACTTCAAAATAAGGAAGACACATTAAACAAAAGGAAATAGATCCTTTTTCTTTAAGAGGCAGCTGGGACCAATTATGTCGTTCTGTTTGCTTCTATGATACATATTTCCTGCTTTGCTTTTGTTTCTTAAAAATTTCTTTTAAATATTTTTATATCATATGAAACACATATGATGTTTCTTTAAAAATATTACTTCAGATTTTCTTATTGCTTTTTGTATTATTATTTCAAGTTACAAATAAATTTCACTTCCATTATAACATATTGATGTTTTCGTAGCCACTACTAACAGGATATAGAACAAGTTGAATATTCCTCAAAATTCCCACTTGCTTCCTTTTTACAGTTAGACATTCTCCATTCCCTAGATCTTTGGCAATCACTGATCTATTCTCAATTCCTATAATTTTGCCATTTAAAGAGTATCATCTGAGCCAGGTGCTGGTGGCTCAACCTGTAATCTTAGCTACTCAGGAGGCTGAACTCTGAGGATCACAATTGAAAGCCAGCCTGGGGAAGAAGATCTATGAGACTCTCAGCTCCAATGAACCATCAAAAACCAGAAGTAGAGCTATGGTTCAAGTGGTAGAGCACTAGATTTGAATATAAAAGCTCAGGGACAGTGCCCAGACCCTGAGTTCAAGCCCCAGGACCAACAAAAAAAATAAAATGTGCTCTGGATGTCATATCTAAGAATCTTTGCCTAACCCAGGAGCACTAGTAGTTCTCCTTGTTTTTTTCTTTCTAATATCTTAGGTATTTGACTCACTTAAGATTTTTCTATATACCATGTGAGATTCAGGGCCATGTTTTGGCAGAAAAAAATGTGAGCATTATTCCAGCATGATGTGTTAAAAACTATCATTTTGCTGTTGAAATTCTTTGCATCTTTATCAAACTCAGTTTAACATATACAGGTTTTGCTTGGATTCCTCATTCTCTACTATTGGTCATTCTTCACGTTTTCATTTTTTTTAGGTTTGAGACTGGAACTCGAACTTGGGACATGACACTTTTGCTCATTGTCTGGGGCTCCCAACCTACCATTGGTCTTTGAGTCTACCCTTTGGCCTTTACCCCACTTTCTATAGTACTATAGCTTTAAATCATGTCTTTTATTTTTAATAATTTCTTTAGTTCTGAGATTTTTATTTTTTTGCAAAGCTTTTGTACTCACAGAGAAATTAAACATTTTGAGATCTTTCCCACAAGTGAGAACAAAGTGCAGTAGTACATTTTGATAGCAGGCAGAAAGCATTTATTAGGTCCTAACAAAAAGGCAAACATGGTAGGCATGGCAGAAGGCTCATGGAGAAATTAAATTTTATTTTAAAACAGACTTTACTCAGAATTTTTCCACAGACAAGTAAGTGATTAAATACACGAATTCTAAAATAAAATGTGTCTTAATGTCAGGCAGTGTGAGAACTTCAATTTTGTTCTTTTTGAAAGTTGTTTTTCATTATTCCAGTTCTTTTACCTTTCCATAACATTTTCTGAATCCCCTGACAATATGTAAAAGAATTTTGGTGGAATTTTTATTTCAATTGCTAATTACATATAGGTCAATTTGGGAACTATTGACATCTTAAATACATTGAATTTGATGATTAATTAGCATAATAGCTTCTTTCTTTATTTAAAACTTTGAATTTTTGAGGCAAATTCTCTGGAACTCTAACTGGTCTCAAACTCACTATGTATCCCAGGCTAGCTTTGAACTCAATGTTCCAACCTCAACTTCCCACCAATTTCTGAGATTACAAGTATGTACCACCATGCCATGGGTTAGGTTTTTGTTCTATTACAGCTTTATTAAGAAAGTTTCAACCTGTGGCAATGAGCACTAGTGTTTCCCTTGTTCCTTCCTGTAATATTTTCAGGGTATCTGATTAGTTGATTCTGATGCAGGGTGATATATAGGGATCCAACTTCAATTTTCTGCACGTGTGTAGCCAATTCTGCCAGCACCATTTGTTGAAGAGACTGTCTTTCTTTCACATGATGATTTTGGCTCCCTTATCAAAGATTAGGTGGCCATATGCCTGTGTATTCATTTATGGGTCTTCAATTCTATTCCATTGGTCCTCAGGCCTGTTCATGTGCCAGTACCAAGCTGTTTTTATAAGTATGGCTTTATAATAGAGTTTGAAGTTTGGTATTGATATTCCTCCTGAACTGTTCTTCCTGCTAAGGATTGTTTTTGTTATTTGGGGTACTTTATTATTCTATATGAATTTGTGGGTTGCTTCTTCCATTTCATTGAAGAATGGTGTTGGGATATTGATGGGCATTGCACTGAGTTTGTATTTTGGCAGTATTGCCATTTTCACTGTTAATCCCCTCAATCCAGGAGCATGGGAATTTTATCCACTTACTTAAATGTGCTTTAATTTCCTTTTTCAGGTTTTTAAAGTTTTCATTATAGAAGTCCTTTACATTGTTGGTTAAGTTAATTCCTAGGTATTTTTGAGGCTATTACAAAAGGAGTTGCTTTCCTGATTTCAGCCTCACTCTTTTCATTGTTAGCATACAAAAAAGTTACTGATTTTTGTTGGTTAGTTTTATACCCTGCTACTTTGCAAAAGTTTTGGATGCACTCAAGCAACTTGGGAGAGTAGCAGGATCATGTCATCTGCAAAGAGACATGCTTCTTCTTTCCCTATTTGGATCCCCTTTATGTTTGTCCCTTGCCTTATTGCCCTGGCTCAAAGAATGTTTGAATAAATGGTATCACATTAAACTGCAGAGCTTATGCATGGCAAAGGACATAGCCAGCAAGATAAAAACAAAGCCCACAGATTGGGAGAAGATCTTCACTAACCATACAAATGACAAGGGCCTTATATCTAAAATATACTTACAGATTAAAAAAGTTAACACCCCACCCAAAACAAATCCTCAAAGAAATAACTAACCCATTAATAAGTGGGCTAGATACTTAAAAAACTTCTCTGAAGAAGAAATAAAAACATCCAATAGACATATGAAGAAATGTTCAACAGCTCTGGCCATAAAAGAAATGCAAATCAAAACAACATTGAGATTCCACTTCACCCATTAGAATGGCCATTATCAAGAAAACTAATAATAAGAGATATGGTGGGGTTGTGGCCAAAAGGGAATGCTACTACACTTTTGGTGGAAATATAAACTTGTTAATCACTCTGGAAAGCAGTACGGAGTTTCTTCAAAAGACTAAACAGAGTTCCCTCCCTTGTGACCCAGCAATCCCATTCCTGGGCATTTACCAAAATGACCACAAACAAGGTCACACTACAACTAACAGCACAGCCATGTTGATTGCAGTATTATTTACCATAGCCAAGATATGGAACCAACCTAGATGCCCTTCAGTAGACAAATGGATAAAGAAATTGTGGCATATATACACAATAGAATTCTATGCTTCTATCAGACAGAATGATATCTCTCCATTTGTAAAGAAATGGGAAGACTTGAAAAAAATCATATTAAGTAAAGTGACCCAGACTCAAAGAAACATAGGCTGCCTGGTTTCCCTCACTTTTAGTAATTAATATCTGTCTAGTATATTCATGAAGATCACAATATCTCAATACGTGTATACACATGACCATGTAAAATAATTCTAATCGAAAGGAACTACAAGATATGGAAACAAGAGGTTTCTTTTTTCTTAGTGTACTGTATGCAGTTATCACTTCTTTCACCCCTCCCTTTCATTTATCCACTAATGTCACTATTTTTTATTTCGATACCCTTTGCATTGTATGCATTCATTTGGTTTGGGAATGGGAAGGGGAAATCACAGCAATGGTGAGACCAAAGATAAAGGGTGAACCAATGCAATAGTGAAACGTACATGACATTATGTTGGAAATGAACTTTACACCATGTGGGGGAGGGGAGTCCCCAGCAGGATAGTGGAGGAAAAAACAAGAGAAAGGGTAACAATGTTTGAGAATAATTGTACTCATATCCTTACTTATGTAACGATAACCCATCTGTACTTCATCTTTACAATAAAAATAAATAAAAAAGAAAAAATGAAATTGGAATCATTTTATTAGTAATTTGCAATTTTCTACATCCATATCCCATGTCTATTAAAAATAGATTTTTTCATAAGTGTTTCAAACTTTTACTACTATTGTAAATGGCATTTTTCTTTAAGCTCCAATTGTTTGTTACTGGTACATGGAAAAGAAATAGTCTTGCATGTTTGTCTTCTGTTTTGCAACTTTGCTATACTGGCCTATTACTTCCTGAAAATTTCATTTTAGTTTTCAAAATTTTTGCTGATCCTAGGCTTTGAACTCAGGGTCTGGGCACTATGCCTGGCATTCTTTTGCTCAAATCTCTCATTCTACTACTCAAGCCACTCCTTTCTAAACTATGTAATTGTGTTTCTTGTGCTTGACTTAATGTACCATATAGTATTTGAAGTGTAGTATTGAATATGAGTGGTTAAAGAGAACATGTTTGCTTGGTTGACCTTAGGAATAAACACCTATACTTAGTATTTTGTCTTATTTTGTTTATAGTGTTGAAAGTTCTCCTTCGTTTCTAGCTTGTGAAGAATTTTTTTGTGTTGTTTTGTTTTTTTGCCAGTCCTGGGGCTTGAATTCAGGCCCTGAGCACTGTCCCTGGCTTCTTTTTGCTCAAGGCTAGCACTCTACCACTTAAGCCACAGCACCACTTCCGGCTTTTTCTATATATGGGGTGCTGAGGAATCAAACCTAGGGCTTCATGTATACAAGGCAAGCACTCTACCATTAGGCCACATTACCAGCCCTTGTTAAGAGTTTTTAATCACAAATAAGCATTGCAATTTGTCACATACTCTTTCTGCTTCAGTTAATAAGATCATATGGTTTTTCTTTAGCCTGCTAATGTGATGAATTACATTGTTTGACTTTTGAATATTGAAGCAGTCTTGCCTAACTGGAATAAGTCTCATTTTGTTCTTGTGTATATTTTTTTATTCATTTGGATTCAATTTGCTATCATTTTCTTTTTTTTTTTAGTTTTTTTTTTCAAATTTTTATTATCAAACTGGTGTACAGAGAGGTTAATGTTGTCTATTGTATCAATGGGCTAAAAAAGAAAATTTGAAATTTTATTCATTGATACAAGAAAAGCATTTGACATTAAATAATGATAATCTTCCACAATGTTTTCCAGGAAATGGAAGCAATGCAAAAACATCCTAATTTCTTCTATGTGGCCAGACTTACCTTAATACCAAAACTAAATAAAGTTATCACAACAAAGAAAAATATAAATCTGTACCTTTTGTGAATGTAGATGAAAAAGTTCTGAAGAAAATGATAGCACATAGGAGCTATTAAGGTAATTCTGGCCACATAGAAGAAATTAAGATGTTTTTGCATTGCTTCCATTTCCTGGAAAACATTGTGGAAGATTATCATCATTTAATGTCAAATGTTTTTCTTGTATCAATGAATAAAATTTCAAATTTTCTTTTTTAGCCCATTGATACAATAGACTACATTAACTTATTTTTAATCATTGAACCAGTCTTGCAAAACTAAAATAAATCCTACATGGCTAAGATTTATGACTCTTTCTGTTCATTGATGGGTTCAAGTTCTAATATTTTGTTTAGGACTTATATATCCATGTCCATGACAATAATATTTGCAATTTTGTTTTCCTGTAATGTCTAACTTTGATGTTACAGCAATACTGGCTTCATATGGTGAAACAGGAAGTATTCATTCTCCTGTTGAATTCTCAAAGATATTGTGGAAAATTGGAGTTTCTTCCTTAAACATTTGATACAGTTCATCTGTGGTATTACCAGGGACTAATGTTTTCTTTTAGTAGGTTATTGATTATTGATTACATTTCTTTAATGGGATTATTTGACATAACTACTTGTCTTTGTCTGAATTTCAGTAGTTTGTATTTTTCAAGGGGTTGATCCGCTTCATTTCTATTACTGAATGTTTGTCCACAGCGTTCTTCTAATGCCCTTTAATGTCTGTTGAATCAATACTGGTGGCCCAACCTTTATTTTTGACACTAGTAATTTATGTGTTCTCTTGATTATTTTCCTCTTTCTTGATTAACCTGTATAGAGGTTTAACAATTTTATTGATATTAAAAGAACATGACTTTGATTTTATTTACTTCTATTGTTTTTCTGCTTTCCATTTTATTGACTTGGCTCTAAATTTTGTTATTTCTTTCCTTCTTGTTTTAGCTGTATATTGCTCTTTAGTATTTAGTTTCCTAAGAGAAATTCTTATGTTATGCATTTTATTATTCATTTCTGCCCCCTCTCTTTTGTTTCTCGTTCATTTATTTTCTCTTTCTTACCTTATTTTGAGTTATTTTATTTTTAGAATAACATTTTGATTTCTCTATTAGTTTTTTTTATAGTACTGGGACTTGGATTGAAGGCTTTATATGTCCTAGGCAAGTGTTCTACCACTTGAGCCACCCCACATCCTTTTTGCTTTTTAGTTATTTTTCAGATAGTCTCATGCTTTTTCCAAGGGATGGCCTTGGACTGTAATTTTCCTGATCTCTTGGAAAAGTAGCTGGGGAAATAGGCATAAGCTACTGTGCCCAGTCCTCTACTGGATTTTTAATAATATCATCTTGAGTTTTTTCAGTTTTCGTTTTGGGAATACAATATGGGTACTAAACTTTATACAGTCTAAATAATATTAGTATCTTACATTTGCACATAAAATAAACTTAAAGTATACAATAATTTAAATCCTGTTTTATTACAAAGCTCCTGTGTCTAAAATATCTATCTACATTAAAATCCTATCAAATGGTACTACATTTTTGCTTTCAACATATATATTGCTACAAAAAATTTAAGTACAAAAGTACTCTTTCATTTCATCAGTTTTTTAATTGCTATTCTATCATTACTGATGTTCTAAATTTCTCTTAGTTATTGTCTTTATACTTAAAGGACTTATTTCTCAGTTTTTTTTTCAAATTTTTATTATCAAACTGATGTACAGAGAGGTTACAGTTTCATACGTTAGGCATTGGATACATTTCTTGTACTGTTTGTTACCTTGTCCCTCTCATTTCTCAGTTCTTTAAAATAGGTGTAGCCAGGCACCGGTGGCTCACCCCTGTAATCCAAACTACTCGGGAAGTTGAGACCTGAGGATCACGGTTCAAAGCCAACCTGCACAGGAAAGTCTGTGAGACTCTCATCTCCAATTAACCATGAGAAAACTGGAAGTGGCCCTGTGGCTTGAGTGGAAGAGTGCTAGCCTTGAGCTGAAGAGCTTAAGGACAGTGCCCAGGCTCAGAGTTCAAGCCACATGATTGACAAACATAGTAACATAAAATAAAATAGGTCTATCAAGAGTGATTTCCTTATCTTAAAACCATCATTATTTTACCTTCACTCCTCGAGGACAGTCTCAGTGGATATAGAATTGTTGATTGACAGACAGGTACTTTCTTTCAGCACTTTAAAATATTGTACAGAAAAAAATCTGTACATATTAAGGTCTTTGCTCTCTACCTGTAAGATTTATTTTAATTTTTGTGACTTATTTATAATGTAGATATACATGGCTTTCCTTTAGTTTATCCCTTTCGTATTCACTGAGCCTCTTTGGTTTGTACATTTTGTCTTCTATTAAATTTGAGGAATTTTTTTGCAGTGTTATTCCTTTTCAATTTTTTAAAATTTATTGTCAAAGTCATGTACAGAGAGGTTATAGTTTCATATATTAGGCCTTGGGTACATTTCTTGTACTGTTTGTTACCTCCTCCCTCATACCCCCCACCCCCCTCCCTCTTTCCTTCTCCCCCAATGAGTTGTTCATTTCGTTTACTCCAAATGGTTTTGCAAGTATTGCTTTTGGAGTCGTTTGTCCTTTTATCCTTTGTCTCTCAATTTTGATATTCCCTTTCACTTCTGTAGTTTTAATACTAGTATATACAGTATCCAGTGTACTCAGATAAGATACAGTGATGTGCTGGTACAACCACAGGAAGGGATACAAGAGGATCAACAATAGAAGCTACAGTTTCACATGGCATGTTGAAAGTAATTACAACCGTGAGTTTTTTACTTATAAGTCAGTTTTAGCACATAATTCTTTTTCCTTTCCTTCTGGAACTGTGGTATTTACATTAGATCTTTTGTTATCATGACATGGATTTGAGGCTCTGTTTTATTAAAAAAATTAATCTCCATATATCAGGTTACCCGATTTCCACTGATCAAATTCACAATTTCTTTCCTTTGTCATCCTCATTCTTCTATTAAGCCATTCTGATTTTTAAATAAAAAACTTCTGCAATTACATGTATTTGGGGAGAATGCAATGGGGGGGAACATGAATGGGAGAAGGAAGGGTGAACAAATGCAGTCATTACATAAAAATTGACATATAGAAATTGAGGGTAGAAATGAGAGGGGGAGTAATGTGGGGACACAAGGAGGAGAGGTGATATTAATCAAGATACATTATATTCATAACCGGATTTACAGAATTCTAATCTCTTTGTCCAACTACTTAATAATAAATTAAAAATAAAAATACATAAAAATTCTGCAATTGCATGTTATAGTTATAATTTTTTTCATTTGGTTTATTTTAAATACTTTCTATTTCTTAGAAAAAAAGCATAAACTTTTCCCTTTATTTCAATGTGCTCAACCTTTTCTTACTCATGTGGAATGGTCATAATAGCTGCTCTAAATCTTGTTTGATAATTGCAGCACTTAGCCATTTCAAGGTTGGCATCTCCTGATTGCTTTTTCCCTTGACAATTCTTTGTACATTCAGTACTTTTGGATTGCACTTGGGTGTTTCAATGTCATGTTATAAGACTCTCCTGTAAAATCTTGTGGAGAGAATATTATTTTTAGTTTTGTGTTAGCAAGTCAACCCTGTCACATGTAGACTGTAAGTCCTGAATTAGTGTCTGTGAGCTATGGTTCCAATAGGAGTTTAGTACAAAAGCAGCCAGTGGTGTGCACATTCCTTGTGCCAATTTAGAACCTGGATGATAAGCTGTGGTGTAGTTGAGTTTATAACATCTGGTGTGTTCATTATAGCTGATTTCACACAGAAGCATTTTGGAAATGAGCCCAGGACTTATACAGAGATTGAAAAATCTCTTTCTCTGTCACTATTTGTCCGGTTTCAGAAAGTGAGTCTCTTTTGAATCTTTCTCTTCTGTGTCTCATAGCTATTTTGATTTTGCCTTATTATGGTGCTTAAGCAAGGATATAGAAGATGGAAAAAAACAGACGATTCATTGCTGGGCTTTCTTTTACGTTCTAGTCTCTATATCAAACTGATCTCTTCTGCTACTTATTTTATGCATTTTTGTGATAGATTCTTTGCAGTCAGTTGAAGTGGTGAAAATCTAATTCTCAATGCAACATCTTAGGACCTGTGGCCTAGTAAGAAGTGACTGGATCACAAGAATAGAGCTTTTATGAATGAATTAATGTAGTTACTGTGGAGAGCATGTCAATTACCATGAACCTGGTGTCTCTTCCACTCATTCCATCTTTCTCTTCTCGTTATATCATTCTCTCTTTTATCTACTCTTCCATCTCTTTCTCTCTTTCTTTGTCAAACACAATACACACACACACACACACACACACACACACACTTGTGCTTCTGCCACGTTAAAATGCATCAAAAGACCCTTAACTGATGTTAGTGTCATATTCTTGAATTTCCCAATCTCCAGAATTATGAGCCATTTAAATAAATCTCTTTTCTTTATAATTTAACCTAGTCTATAGTATTCTGTTACAGCCACAGAAAAATGGACCAAAACAAGGGGTATGTTTTAAAATGCAAGTTTCTAGGACTTGTTCCTGAGGGAGAGAATCAGAATAATGTGTAGGTGGAGACTACTTTATGGAATACACTCCGGAGTGTATGAGAGTGCTAGTTGTAACCTTTTTTCCCTTATTAGCAAACAGGAAAACTAAAGCTTAGGTGGCACTCTGTCAATAACTCAGTTCTTTCTTGATGATACATTGTGTTTTCTTTTACCCTGTAAACTATGTTTTATGCTAATAGAGAATATTTCCCACTGTATTAGAGGTCAAATTCATTGGTGCAAGCTTGAATATTCAAAACATAAATCAATGGTGAATGTGTAAGATAGGATACTTGTGACAATTGTATTTCATTTCTAATGTTTTCTATTGGGAGAAAGCTTCATCACCATTGAGAAAAAAGAAGTAAGCTTACAGAAATTCATGGAATTGAATACTTGGAGGGCAAGGGCTCAACTGAGATATCTTAGATAAAAGAGGCCACATGGAAGGAATGAATCTTTTACAGACATGGAGGAATCGAGAAGAGTACTTTTGTGATTTGAGCCAAGAAATAAGGGAAACATTAGAAAAAAGGAATGGTAAATTAAATTATAAAGATAATAACTGAAACTAAAATAAAAGTGATTGAGATGTTTGTGAAATTATTTTAAAAATGGGGAAGATCATGATTAATAAGTCAAACTATGTCAATCTAATTTCATTTAATGGGACTCTGCACTTGTTTGTTCTCTGATATGCACATCTTGTATACCATGGAAGGCTGTGTGGGGTTTATACAACACAAATTCAAAAATTGCACACACATATATACAATACCTAGAGTAGAATACATTTGTGTAGAATAACATTTCTTGTACCTCTACAATTTTTTTCTTTAACCGGTAGAGTGGTACTCTTCTTGGTAACCAGTAGAAAGCAAAGGGGAGGAATTTAGCACAAAATCACTTGAGATATATGGGATAGTCTTAGGAAAATGAGGAGTATTCAAAACTGGACTCATTAAATTCTGTATTACAGCCTACTTCTCACAGTGTTTCCCCCCAACTCCACAGGACAAGTTCCTCCAGGACAAGATCCAGAAAATACATTTTCTTTAGATTATTTTAGGATGAGAATCTCTAATACCCTCCCCCCCCACTCAAATCCAAAATACTCCAAAGTCCAAAATTTCTAGAAGGCTAGCTTAATGACATAGTGGAAAATATCACACCAGGAACCTTTATTTTATGAGCAAAATATTTATAATGTTATATAAAATAATTTCAGGCTGTGTACATATAACATAAGTGAATTTCATGTTTAGACCTGGGTCTCCTCCTTAAGATACATCATTTGTACATGCAAGGATTTAAAAAATTGAAAAAGTGTGAAATCTGGACACATCTAGCTTCAAGCATTTTAGATGAGAAATAGCAACCTGTATTCCAATATAACTCCTGGGAGCCAAATTTACAAATACAGAAGATCTTTTTGTCTAAGACTAAATCCCTAAAACCATTCCTTCTGATCCTTCTATGCTAACATCCAAATCAATATTACTAGGCTAATAGTCAATGCTTTGGAAAAGTAGGCTTAAAACAAGAGTGTTACAAAATGTATTGGAAATAGGGACGACATCAGAATAGTATGAAAATCTTATTTAATACTTGTTTTCCAAAATTCTTTTCTCTTTGAGCATTAGGATCACCTAGAGGATTTTGAAAAAGAAATAGGAGAAATTATTGAGCTTTGCTCCCAGGATTTCAGATTCTGTAAGTGTTGAAATAGAAATCAGAAATCTGTTTTTTTGTTTGTTTGTTTTGGTACCAGGGTTATGCTTTCTGTGCTTGCTTGCTCAGCTGGCCTCTCTACTACTTGAAATATACCTCAGCTTTTTGCTGATTATTCTAGAGATAAAATCTCATGGAATTTTTTGCCTGCACAAGTTTGAAATTCATGATCCTTCAGATCTCAGCCTCTTGAGCAGGTAGGATTACAGCCATGAGTCACTTGCCAGGAACTTGCATTTTTAATAAGTTTTCCATGTTATCTGTAGGCATTTTAAGTTGAAGGAGGATAGCACTTCAATGCTGGAGGAAAAAAATGGACTATTAACCTCCCTAAACCCTCCCTTGATTTTAACAAGGATTGCTGATTATTCTTTGAACAGAATAAAATTGGAAAACTAAGACTAAGTGATGTGTATGTGTATAAAGACAGCCAGATAACTATCTTAGTGGAACAATATTTGTCCAATTCTTTCTGAAGAATTGACTAAAATAGTCAACTTATTTTAGTTATTACATATAAGTTACCTTGCAATTCACAATTGATTTTCTATTTTTCTTCCTTCCATAACTTTATTGAATAAGAATCAATGAAAACACTTTTCTCTCATTCATTCTTTTCTTTTGCTTCTAGAGTTTCACTTATATAAAAGAATTGTGAAGTTTTTCTAATATATAGCCAACAAATAGATGGATTTATCAAGGGGAAAACAGTGGAGAAAGGACATTTATAAAATTGACAGTCCTGTGTCACATAAAACTTCAAGATTTAATTAGGTTTCATATAGAAATTTAAGGACTACTATTAGCAAGTAGTATCTTCATCTATCACATAGCTACCTAGTACTGCAGTTTCATTCCTTTTTTTCAAACATAAATGAAATAAATTAAAATCCCACAAAATGGTAATAAGGATAGACAATCAAGTTTGGAGTGTTATCTGTCATTTCTTCATCTACTAATTTTTTAATTAATTGACTAATCTATATATTGTTCCTTTTTAATGACAACTATCTACAGACCCTCTGCAAGACATACTTGATTCTGATTTTGTCAAAAGAAATATTTGCAAGTCACTTGGGGAATCTAGAAAGTTAGTTTTATATATTTTAAAATAGCCTTTAACTTACTCATTGACAAAAAAAATCCACTTCTAGACATTCATATAAGAAATGAAAATAAGTAACTGTAACCCCTCCCTACACCACCTTGAAAATAAAAATAAGAAATAAAAATGAATGTTTATTAAAAATTTTTGTGAAGTTGTTTGTAGTAGCTTTACATATAATGGCTAAACATTTGAAACTACTTAATTTTTGTGCCATTCCTGGGGCGGAATTCAGAGCCTTGGTGCTCTCCTTGATCTGTTTTGCTCAAAAGTAGCACTCTACCACTTCTGGCTTTTTGATGGTTAATTGGAAACAAGAGAATCTCATGGACTTTGCCCCTTGGGCTGACTTCAAGCTGTGACCCTAAATCCCAGCTTCCTGTGTAGCTAGAGTTACAAATGTCAGCCACTGATGCCTAGTTATTATATCCACTTAAATTTCCAACTTTAAACATGTCATGTCTTTAGACAGTAGAGTGAACAAATGAACTGCTGATGCTTATATGATCATGGATGAATCTTGCAAACATACTACATGAAAGATCCCAGAAAGAATGAAGAGGCCATATACTGCAGGATTCTGTTTATGAAGTGATGGAATCAGCAAGATTATTACATGGTGTGGAAAAATGAAGCAAAAATAATGGTTATCTGGGTTGTAGATATAAATTGGCAGGAAATGGAGATAAGGAAAGTTTCTGAAATGTTCCCTACCTGTCATTATATTAAGTTGTACATTTTCAAGTTATAAACTTAAACCATTTGCTTTCTGATGCATTTAAACTTTCATTTTGTAAAAATCTAATATTAATCGATTGGAGAATGGAGGGAAATGTAAAAAGAACACTTAGTTGTTGAAGCTGAGTGATGGATACATGGGTTTACTTTGTAGAGGTTGGAAAATTTCCATAATATGAAATTCAAACTAGTTTTGAAATCTTTTGAATCTTATCATATCTTGGGGCCTACATGATTTTTTGTTGCTTTGCTTTGAAATTAGGCATTTCAAGATGAATTCAGGGAAAATGACTAGAATTTCACTAATTCACAAATGTTTTGTGCTCACAGTTGAAATATTCCAACCATGCTAGAGGTATGAAGTAGCTTTCAGTTTTTAATAGTTACATACTGTTGTGGTCTAGATCTTCAATGTTCCCAAAGGGCTATGTGTTGGAGGTTCCTTCCCAAGTCTGTAAACACCCATGGACTGAGTCCTCTGAAAGTGGACTTGAACTGAAAGTGGGCTTGAACTCTGGGCCAGGGCACTGTCCCTGAACTTTTGTGCTACAAATCTAGTGTTCCACCACTTGAGCCATACCTCCACGTCAGTTTTTTTTTTATTCTAGATAAGAATCTCATGGGCTTTCCTTCCCAAGCTGGCTTCTAACCATGATCCTCAGATCTCAGCAACTTGTGTAGCTAGGATTACAGATGTAAACCACTAGCATCCAGCTAAATCCGCTTTTGAGTTGATTTTCTCAGGCATTTTGTCACAGCCATAGAAATTTGATTACCACAGTTTTGGAAAGTGGTTCTTAAGAACAAAATAAATGACTACTTGAAAGATTCTGAGGGCATCATTAACATTTCCTTTAGGAATTGGTCAGAGGGGTGAAACTCTTGCCTTAATAATAACCAAACTCTTTAATCTCTCTCTTATTCCATTCATGCTGAGTCTAGGTAGCTTGTAAGTAATAGAAATTAATTGCTCACAATTCTGGGGATTGCAAAGTCCAATACTGAGTCTCTGTGTCTACTGACATCCTGTTTCCTGCCTCATAGATGGAGTCTTCTCACTGTATCTTCACATGGTGGAAGGGGCAGGGCAGCTCCCTCTGTGTGTATGCATGTATGTACATTTATATACATATGTGTGCATATATATGTATATACATATACATATGGATTTTGAGCCAGACACCAGTGCCTCACACCTGTAATCCTAGGTACTCAGGACGCTGAGATCTGCAAATCATGGTTTGAGGTCATCCTGACCAGCCAAGTCCATGAAACTCTTATCTCCAAAACCAAAATAGCCAAAAGTAGAGCTGTGGCTCAAGTGGTAGAACACTAGCCTTGAGCAAAACATCTCAGGGACAGTGCTCAGGACCTGAGTTCAAGACCCAGGACCAGCACAGCCACACAAATATAATAAATCTGGCTCTTTTGGAGGCTACTAAAGATTACAATCCTTGGAAGAGACTTTGGGGAAAACTAGAGATGTCTAGTTGAAGGGACTGTAAGGAACCTATTAAAGGAGCGCTTAAACTCCATGAAGTTTATCAAACTGACAATTTGCATAATGCAACTGGCAAGTGTCCTTGGTGGAGATAAACTCACTCCTATAGCAACAAAGCTCTCGTATAGCTTAAAATATGACATTTTCATTTCAATCAATCATGATTGCAGAGGCAGAGAGACTTAGATAATATGATACTCTTTCCAGAATTAAAGGGATTTATATTTGTTGTTCAAATTTAAGGTTCATAGTAGAATTAGGTTACACATCTAATTGCTATCTGTGGCATGGATCTCTGAGAAATTCTGTATCTCTCTAGATGCCAAAATAGCTACAAAGGCTTATAGTAATGGCCTCAACACCTAAATATTTGTCATAGAATTTGCGTGGTGATCACATTTATGATTGAAAACTTGTACAAATGCACAAAAAAGCTAGTCTGAACCACATCCCTGTAAACCAAACCTAGACTAGTATAGTCATCCGGAGAGGGTTGGCATTATCCATACAGATTGACACATACACAACCATAAGGCAATGTATCAGCTTCTGATTTCCAAGACTTTTCTCATGCTTTCTCTGTCCTAAAGGCTTTCAAGTGTTGTCAACTCTCTTGGTTGCAAATGAGAACCCCAATATCCTATGCCTTTCTTGATTGTCAGAATCAGCTGAAAATTAGACAGGTCAGCTACTTTATTTTATGAATTGAAGCACCATAATTTAATTCAAATTTATATATTATTTAGTATTGAAGCTTCAGTGTTCATGTTTTGTCTTTCTTTCCCCTCTACATCCAGTTTGAATAACAATCAAAAAGAGATTAAGATATTTTTATAAGAAATATCAAAAAAAGTCTGCAAAAGTGAATATAATAGAGAAACTATACAACTTTAAGCAGCACCTTTCAATTTAATTCTATAAATTTGTTTTGCATGAATTTCTACTGTGCAGTGTTAGGAGCTTCGTTTGGTGCCTGTCCTGGGGCTTGAATTCAGGACCTGGGAACATTCCCTAGACTTTTGTGCCCAAGGCTAGTGCTCTACCACTTGAGTTTTTTGTACTGCTATTATTAATTAACATTATTTTCTTATAAATATAGAAACCTGGCTTCTCTATGATTTCTGAGGTTCCTTTGGAAAAAATCATTAATCTTAATGTTAGTCTTACTTACTCTTACTATGTTTAGGTGTTATAAAAAAAGGTGTTACTTTGTGAACTTCCCAGGGTTCATATTTCTCTATTGATATTGAGTTCTTTTGCTCAACTCTTATTGAATGGTCATGCTTTCAGGTAGAGGTGAAGGGACAGGAACATTTGGAGAGAGGTGACGAATTGCCAAACATTATTATGCTGAACCTTTCCTTCCATACTAGCAAATTGGCCTACTGGAAAATAAGGGTCAACTTATGTTCCTTATTCATTTCCCCTTGCTTTCAGATGATTTGCTCTTAGGAATAGATGACATGGATGCCTGGAGCCCTGTACTCTGACAAGCAGTGATTTACCTAGAGAGACATATAAATCTTATGAGTGTGTTAAGGGTTAATATTGCTAAGAATACCAATCCCATTCCCTATTCCATTACTTAATAAAGAGATATGTGTACTAATATTGGCAATTGGACAGCATTAACAAATCTCTATACTATTTCAATAACTGTTCATCTTTGATGGACTTCATTTTCTATTAGTAGTTCTAATTCACATGACATACTCTATAAACAGGATGCAAATATAGACCTACTTTTCAAATATAGTTGTCCCTTCTCATCTGTGGGAAGAAATACTTTTCAAGACTATAATCATGGTTTTTCAATATGCATTGAGCATTGCCACACAGTACAAAAGTTAGTCTTTCTGTGTTTTAGGACATGGTGCCTTTTTTGCATCACTGCCCTTGGTGTTTGATGCTATCATGAAGTTAAACAAAGATTATTTGAACACAAACATTGCAGTACTGTGACAATAAATTTGATAACTTGGATGGCTACTGACTAATGGGTGGGTAGCAACACAGGTAGATGCTCTAGACATAGGATTGGTTCATATCCCAGGTACAGCTCAGCAGGATGCTGAGAGATTTCCTCACATTGCTTGGATGTCATATAATTTAAAACTTACTAGTTGTTATTTTTGGAATTTTCTTTTGACATTTTAGACTATATTAGATTGTGTAAAATCAAAAGCAGATAGTAAAATTGCATCTAAGTGGGAACTACTATATTTTTATTTTACTACTCACCTATGCATTTTTCAGAAGTCTAGCCTCATTTTCTCATCTCCCTATCCCAAATGGTCTAGGATTCCAAGGATTTCAATAGTACAAGTGGCAATCAGCCTGTATTTCATACCCAAGTGAAGAGTATGATAATTCTCTACTTCCCAGGCTTCTGAAAGTCATGACATCCTACACAATCTATTGGACATGTTTATCCACTCATGTATAGAGGCCTTGATAACTACTTACTAGTCTGGTAGGAGGCCTGGATAACCACTTTCTGGATAAACTACATTCTGGATACCACATTCTGGATTCCTTCTAGGCAGATCACATCATTATCATTGTATATACTGCATGGTAGTTGTCCATACTTGGCACACATTCACAATCCTGTTCTCATCAAGGTTCAAGTGGGAATCTTTTAGTTAGGGCTAGCTTAGCCATCCATCCCTTAATAAACATTACTATAACTCTACTTCATTCTCTATCCGCATCCTGGAAGTTGGAAACTTTTACTATTAACCTTACAAAATACAATGTATATGATACCCAATTTCCCTGCTCTTGGAGCTTCTGGACCTCTCCTAAAGGAAAAGTCCCTCTCCTTCAGGGACATCGAAGTGATTTTTGCCTTTCCCTTGCTAGAAATAGAAAAAAAAATCAAATTTACTCTACTTCACAGTAAAATTCAGCATGTGTGTTAAAAAGGATTTTTTAATCCAACATGGTGATGTAGTGTATGTTCATAGATCAATGAACCAAAGTTGGCTTATATGTAATACAGGGAAACATAGTATACTACTTTGGGGGGCATATTATATCAAATGACCACAAATTTGGTGGTTTACAACAATGGAATTTTATCCTTTCATAGTTCTTGAAACCAGATTCTAAACTCTATTTTCTTGGCCTGAAACAAAGATATTGGCAGGGTTATGTTCCATTGTCTCTGAGGCTCTAGGGGACAATCTGTTCTTTGCCATTTCCAAGTTCTGGAGACAGCCAGCATTACTTGGTTCATAGACACATCACTCCAAATCCTGCCTCTGTAGTCATGAGGCTTTCTTTTGTTACATGTAATTTAAGTCCCTGGTTGCCTCTCTCTTAAACGATTACTTTGGGATAATCCTGGATAAAATTCCCATGCTAAGACTTTATCACCTGTTCTTATCTATACAAAAAATCTTATCTGTATGAAGGAAGATGAACAGGTTCTGGGAATCATGATATGGATATATCTTCTGGGACCATTATTTATCCTATTATATTTACCTAATCTAAAAATGAAGGTTTAATTATATAATGTGTACATCACATTTGTCTTTTCTTTATTCATAGATGCTCATGACACTGAGAAATACCATGTAAATATCAATTGAATGGACTATGGAAATGAAGGATGAAATGGCATTATTCAACATAACGATGCTTAGTAACTTCACTGTGATTTTGGGACAGGTGAATCTGATTAGTTATAATTGTTGGTAAATATTGAAATGAAGGAGAATTTTGGAAGCTCTGGCAAATATTTCCCCATAAAAAAACTCACAAAACAGTAAGTCTATAATGAAACTTTGAAAATATTTAAAAAAGAAACACTGCTAAATATTGGGTACTCACTTTCTCCTGGTTTATGTTCAAGAACTGCAGAATATATTAAATAAGCACATTTAGTATACTCAGTTTATAACAGTGTATCTTGTCAGTTTGATGCAAACTACACTGGGAGAGATAAGCGATAAAATCCAGAATTAATGTTCCAAATTACAATTGCTGGAAGCAGAAAGGGGCAGTGAAAGACTTCAAATAGAAAGGACACTTAAAAATAAATCCTTGATTGACTCCTACTAGCCTGTCAGATATCTATTTCCTAAAGCACAGAGCATTTGTTTTTCTCATCTGAAATAGATGGTTTTGTCTTACTGGAGCCTGCACATATCTACATTTGTTTATTCTCTGAAGGTGATTCTTCATAATGAGGTATTGGAAACAGATTCTCCAGGGAAAACATCTGTTTTGCTGCTATGCTAGCATCTGCCTAGGTGGGTGTGATAAGCAAAAAGAACTTAGTGGTTCAGTAAATTCATCTATACAAATTGACAAAATATCAAAGGAAAGCAAACTACATTTTTATTGCTCCTGCACAGAATATGGAACAATATCCAAGGCCTGGACTTACCTTGATTCTATGTCAAGTGTAGAATACATTGAGAAAACATGGATCCTAGGTCAGTTAGGGAAGGAGAATCTGCTCAGCAAAAGGCGTCAGACCAAATGGACCACTGTCTCTGCATGACAATCTCTGTTCTCTGTTCTCTGTTGTTCCAGGCTAGCCAATTTATGAATCTGAGGTCTTAGACCATGTACAGTATAGGAGAGACACAAATTAGTCATTTAGAACATGACCACTGAAGCCACATTGCCATGATTTAGACTCTTGTCTCTGCCTCTGTGAGCACTGGATTATTACTTAACTTATCTGAGCCTCTGTGAAATAGGGACAATTATTTCACAAATGGATGTTAATGAATGAGTAGTAAAATTATTCATACTAACCAAGTTAAACTTGGCTAATAAACTTTTGACTAAAATCTCCTGCTGGAGAAGGCTCTGAGGCTATAGGGGATTTTAATCTATGCATATCCCAATGTTACTCCAACCCTCTGGTCTTCCTTCACCTTAATGGGTGTTCCCTGCCAATGGGGCTAGTGAACAACTTGAGTGTTTCTTGAAATCGGAATGAGACATATAAGATCATAGATGATGGATTTTCATCTTTTACTCCATTTCAATTTTCCTGAGTGGAAACCAAGTTCAGTGTTTAAACAAAACAGGATTCTGGGACTGTCACCTAATTTTGGGGCCTTGTTTAATGACATTGTTGCCTGGTGCTATTTTACTTTGACAAATACAACCTCTTGCCTAAATAGTGACATCACCTTCTAATTAATTTTCCATTGTCTTGTTACCGACTTTTCTCTTTCAATCTAATCTATTTTGTATCTAACTGCAAGTGTGTCTTCCTATTTTCATGACACCTAATTAAGACACTGAAAAAGCTCCCCCTTGTTCACCAAAATAATTAAAAGAGGTATGTGGAATAGTTCTACAAAATGCCTTATTCCATGTTAATTGCCAGACTACCAGAGATTTTATTATCAGAGCCTTATTCATTTTAAGGCTCAGAATTTTGAAACATTATTTGCATTTTCTTCTAGAACCCATTCATTTTGATGAGAAGTCAGACATAATTTTTTTCATTATTTTTTATTTTTGCCAGTCCTGAGGCTTGGGACTCAGGGCCTGAGCACTGTCCCTGGCTTCTTTTTGCTCAAATCTAGTACTCTTCCTCTTGAGCCACAGTGCCAATTCTGGCTTTTTCTGTTTATGTGGTGCTTCATGCATGCTTAGACAAGCACTCTACCACTAAGCCACATTCCCAGCCCCATCATTTTTATTTTGTTCTTTTGTATGTAAATGTGTTTTTATAAGAAATGGGAAAATGTGGTCATAATATTCAATGCACATACAATGAAACTAGGAAAACTGAGAGGAGGAGTTGTACTGGGAGAGATGGAGGAGAATGATGAAAGGGGTGACAAGATGCCTTGTAGTTATAAATTTATTTGTTGAATGGTAAAATAATAAAAATAAAAATGTGCTTTTTTCCCTCTGTGTCTTTTTCAGTAGTTAGACTGTAATGTGTCAGTGTTTGATTTTCATAGCATTTATATTCACTGAGTTGACAAGGCTTTCTGAATAAGTGGAATTTTTGGATTAAATGTGGAAAACATTTTTGATCAATGTGTCTTCAGATAGGTTTTACACCCTATTTTCACTTCTATCTCCTTCTGGGATGCCAATTACACTTAGACTGCTTGATACCATCTTACAGATCACCCATTTTATTATGTGATTTTGTTGCTCTGTCTTTAATTTTACTGATTACTTTTTCTGTTTGTCTGCTTTCAAAGCCATTTTTGTTACTATAGTTTTTCCATTGTAGAATTTTTATTTGACTCTTTCTTTTGTGGTTTAAGGGTGTCTCTCCTACCATTTATCCATTTTTCATCCTTATAAATTTTTGATTTATTCATCATAGTAATTAAAAACTCTTATTTGTTAATTGCATCATCTGGATCATTTATAGCTCTGTTTATATTGGCTGATATTTTTACACATTCCTAGTTTTTCTCCCTCACATATCTAGTAATACACTAATGAACATTATAAAGATTCTGGATTCTGTTACTTCTGAATAGTATGAGACAGGAATAAAGCTTACTAGGGTAGTGACATTACTGGAGGATCACCTGAAAGAAGGTGAGCAGTAGTACTTTCAGGCTTCTTTAAGGCTGGTGTATTTTTTGTCTGTACTGGGGCTTGAACTCAGGGTCTGGGAACTGTCCTTGAGCCTCTTTGTGTTCAAGGGTAGTGCTCTACCACTTAAGCCACAGTGCCACTCCCAGATTTCTGTGGGTAGTTTATTGGAGAGAAGAGTCTCATGGACCTTCCTGCCCAGGCTGGCTTCTAACCACAGTCCTCAGATCTTAGCCTTTTGAATAGCTAGGATTACAAGTATGAGCCATTGGTGCCAGATTTATGGCATGTCTATTTGCTCTTGCCTTTTGTTCTTGAATAAAACCCTTAATCTTGGCAAGAGGTATTTATTCTTAATGTGTAGCCATGGTGAACTTCAATGGGAAATATTTTGGTCACTATTTGGTGCCTTCAAAAGGTTGTTTTGTATGTTGTTCAGAGTTCATAGTTGTTTCCTTGAGATTGTGGAGCACTTAGGCCCTGGGTTCCATCCCTGGTACTGCAAAAAGAAACAAGGAAAGAAAAGTCTAGAGAGTTCATAGATGTTATCAGCAAAAGCTTAGTTAAATACCAAGTATACTACCATTAGTAGAAGTCCGGAGCTTCCTCTTGGACACTGTAAAGTGTTCGATGCATAATCTCTTATTGCTTATTAATGTGTTTCTTAAGGTGAAAGTAGTGGATAGCATTAATTGCTTAAACCACGGCCAGGTGTTCTCCCTGCCTCACATATCCATTAATAGTGGTTATTTTGGCACAAAGGAATCTTGTAGGAATGATGTTTAAAATGGGATGTGGATTTTTATCATTTTGGATCCATCATTATGAGGTTAACTCAAATGCCATTTGAAATACACAAAATGCTTATGGACCTCTTTTGGAGGCTAGAGAATATAACAACTTGGAATAAATGTTTTGATCAGACAGATATCATAGGTTTGAGTGTAAGCATTGACTCAAATTCTCCCTTGTCTGTCTCTATGCTCTTATTTGTTAAATAAGGTTATCTCTTAGAGTCCTTGTGACAATTAACTATAAATATATTTTCAACATATATATATAATTGTAATGATATAAAATAAGCACTAACTGTATCATTATTAAATATTTTTAACACTAAGAATCTATTTTTGCTATCATTATGGTCTTTAGAGAAGACTAATGTAGCAAATTCAGGATGCATTTTCTCTGCATCTCTGTTTCTTAGAGTATAATTCGCAGACTTTACAAAATTATCTGTAGTTGCTTGTGAATAAGGCATATTTCCTCTCCCCTGCCTTAGAATGACTAAAACAAAAAGCCCAGGGCTAGCGAGCTCATAATATTGATTTTTAATAAACTCCCTAGGAAATTCCTATGTTCAGTAAGTTTTTAAATCTATTGGATAATTCAGAAGCTAAGAGAAATTTCTTGAGGGAGAGTTGGAGAAACCCTAAGACTTTAGACTCCTGTCTCACCTTCCCAAACTCTAGATTTTCTTGTCTTTCTGGCCTTGATGCCTATAGGCTTATTGCTTTAGATGGAGACTGCAAAGTTTTACTCATTCTTAAGTGTCTGGCAGGAAGATGATCGGCAGAGTGATTAACTCAAAAAGGGTTATAATTCATCCTTCAAATTTGTGGTTAAAGGCATTTTGCTGCCTAACTTTTCACCTTTAAAGTAGTCCACAGCTCTTAAATCATCTTTTACTAAGTAGAAGTCTTAGAATTCTAGCAAAATGGTTATCATTTCTATCCCTCATTTCTCTTGCTTTCAAAAATGTATTAATGATGATTATGTTTTGGATTGCAATTTTCATTTTCTGCAATTTTACTTGCAGAATTGTGGCAGTGATTTCATAATTAACCTAATATTGCCCAACAAAGGGTTATTATAAGGGTCTTAATATGAGATTGTTTTTTATAGTCTATAGGATTTTTATTTTATTGACAGTACTGGGGTTTGAACTCTGGACCCTGTCCTTGCTAGGAAGGTACTCTACTGCTTGTGTCATGCCTCCAAACAATTTTTGCTTTACTTACTTTTCAGATAAGGTCTGTCATTTTTTTGCCCATATCTGACCTTGGAACTTGATTCTCCTATCTATACTTTCTGTGTAGCTGTGATTACTGGCATGTATCACCATATCAAGCTCATAATCTTAGTTTTTTTAAGTAAAGCTTGTTTTAATTGATAACAAACAAATTTAAAAATAGATCAAAGGAAAAAGCGATAAGGCTCAATGAGTACTAAACAGAGTGATCTTAGGTATTTAGTATTTTGTCACTGAGTAAATCAAAAGTGATTTCATTGCATAAATTAATGAATAAAGTACATTATATGTTTTATATTTGGAACTGATCGAGTCCCATGATTGAATGGTTAAATAGGTGTTCTGTCTTATAGAAATTCTTCACTCAATATGTCTCTAATTTCTTTCAACTAAATGTATTGTGAGGGGTATGCTTACATAAGTAGGAGTTGCAACATGACTACTGGTTGGATGACATACTGGGGCTATGACTATGGATTTCTGTGAACGTCCTTCTCCATCACAGTGCCTTTTACCTTATAAGCCACCTTCCAGAATTTTCCAGTATTCTCAGCTTACTCACCTGTATTGACTCCCAGAGTGCTACACTACTCTGGATCCTTCTTTACTTCATCTCTAAAGAAATTTTTCTGAAAATCATATGAGAGGAGTGAGTAAGTAGTACAAGTTATAACCATGAAATGGAGCTCATTGATCAAGGAAAAATAATTCCAATATCAGGCAAAAACTGATACCCACTTGCTTATCTGTAACAGTGCTGTGGATCTACTTGCTAATGCTTCTACTTGTTGGGGAAATTGTTGGGTAGATCTAGAGGAACACACTGTAATATGCAAGACATAGGCCCCAATCAATGCTTTACCTACTTAGTGTCCCTTGATAGTTATTTTGCCTTATTACAGTCATGAATGTGAAAGTCTAGTGTTTAGACCATTAGAAATAGGACGAAATAAGGAAAGATTGTCTCCTAAGGTGTGCAGAAATTAACGTGGCCCCACTATATATAATATAATATAATATATAATATGTAATATTATATATGTATATATTGTATACAGCATATACTATTATATATTATATAAATACACAATATGTTAATAATCTATATATTAATTATTGTATCATATATAATTTATACTATTATATTAATATTAATATATAAAATTATTATATGTTATATTATAATATTATATAATAACATATTATATATGTTGTATTAAAGTCACATAATTTATGGTACTAAACTAAAAATGGCATTTGTACTTGACACTTCCTCTGGTTGTCACTTGTTGAGCAGGGTAGGTAGGCCAGTTGTACTAATGAATCAAGTCTTGCTTGTATTAGTCAGATTTCTGTCACTGTACATAGTAGCCGAGGTAAGCAAAGCCATAGTAAAGCTAGCAACACAACCATGTTTGTTGAAGCATTATTTACCATAGCCAAGATACAGAAACAACCTAGATGCTCCTCAGTAGATGGATGGATCAAGAAAATATGGTATATATACACGATGGAATTCTATTCTTCCATCAGAAAGAATGGCATCTCCCCATCCATAAGGAAATGGAAAGATTTGGAAAAAGGCATATTAAGGAAGTGAGGCAGACCCAAAGAAAAGTTGATTCCATGGTTTCCCTCATTGGTAATAATTAGTATAAGTCTAAGATATTCCTGGGAGAGGATCCTAATAGCTGAATAACTATGTACATATGATTGTATATGATGAAGCTAAGTAAAATGAGCTCCAAGATATTAAAACAAGAGCTTTTCTTGCTGTTGTTATTTTAATGTGAAATGTGAAATTCTTTCTTTTTTTGTTTTTCTTTCCTATGGTTTATCCCCTGTTGTCAGTGTATTTGATTTTGGTACCCTGGGTATTGTAGATACATTTATTTGAATTAGGGAAGGGTAGAGGAATAACAAAATGGTGATACAAAGGACAAAGTGTGAACCAATGTGACAGTGATACTCACAAGATAATATGTCATAAATTAACTGTACAACTCATAGGGGGAGGACTGAGGGAAGAGAAGGTGGGAGAAAAATGAGGGAAGGAATCACAAGTATGACAAGAAATGTACTCACTATCTTACATATGTAACTCTAAGCCCTCTGTACATCACTTTGACAATGAAATTAATAAAACAACAACAAAGGGACAGTGATTTCTGTCCATAACTGTTCATGGCTGGTTGGCCTTTTGCTTTTTATAGGCCTGTGGAAAAGCAGCACATCTTGATGAAGAGCATGTTGTAAAGCAATATTGCTCACTTTATGCTAGTCACAAAGCAATCGAGAAAGAGAAGAGGGAGTCATGGTTCTAATACTCATTTCATTTGCATGCACCCAATGGCCATTCTTCAACTAAAGGCTTCTTTCCACCAACTAAACCTCCAGATAGCACCCAAAAGTGTTCACCAATCTTTTGATACCTGGGCCCTTAAGGAGACATTTAAGGTCTAAACCATAACTATGTTTCAGCAACTCTCTTATAATAAGAGATTAGAGAAGTCAAGGTACACAGACATCAGCCCCTTGGCCCCTTAGATGGGATGATTGAAGAACACTCTCTATACTGGCTGGAACCTGCAGTTGTACACAATAGTTACTAGCTTAAAACCCTCTGTACTTCCTCCCATTTATTCCAGTTTCCATTGTTCTCTCTCTCTCTCTCTCTCTCTCTCTCTCTCTCTCTCTCTCTCTCTCTCTCTCTCTCTCTCTCTCTGTCTCTCTCTCCTCTCTCTCTTCTCTCTCTCTTCTCTCTCTCCTCTCTCTCTCTTCTCTCTCAATTGGGGTCATTTGCTAAATAAACTACTCACGTGTCACTTTTTTTTTTTTTTTTGGCCAGTCCTGGGCCTTGGACTCAGGGCCTGAGCACTGTCCCTGGCTTCTTCCCGCTCAAGGCTATGCCACTTGAGCCACAGCGCCGCTTCTGGCCGTTTTCTGTATATGTGATGCTGGGGAATCGAACCTAGGGCCTCATGTATCCGAGGCAGGCACTCTTGCCACTAGGCTATATCCCCAGCCCTCACGTGTCACTTTTTGATGTCATATTCAGAGACAGGTATAATTAGGTGATTCTGTTGTGGGGATATCATGGAGTATAGCTGCATAAACTCTGTTCAAACTAATTGCTCCACATGGTCTCTTGATACAACCAAGTGATGCAGTAAATATGAGATGTTTAAGCCTGTGGTTTTATAGGTATAAGGACTACACATTAAAATAATGACTAAGAATATACTCTGTTAGAGAAGCCAATAGCAGTCATTTATTGTCATTAGCAAATATTATATACTGGAATTGAATACAGTGTACTTTTATCTGACCAGCAACATAATATTTGTTTTTTAAATAAGCATCACTACCGACACTTAAGTCTTGAGTTGTATCAACGTACTATGACAGCTGCGATATCATTAGTTCATAGGGATTTTTCATCTTTAGTATAGACTTAAGAGACTGCTATCTTTGTGTATTCAGTCTTTGACTGAAAGAAACACCATTATGTGACATATGACTACATTTACACACAAGTACTTGTCTCAGAGTTTGTCTGCTTCATTGCGGGAGCCCAAATTAAACTGTAAATATACAAAAATACTACACTGTCTCAGGATCTTAGACAGAGTGATTTGATGATGGTATTTTCTTAGGTTGTTTTAAAATAATTGTTTTAATTACGACATTATATGAACAGGAGTGTACTATAATAATCAATGATCTCTCCAGAAAGATATTTATCAATAATATATTTTTGAAAAATATCTCAGGTATCATTAGAATTGTGATATTAAATATATCATAGTGTATTTTTGTGGAACTAGAGACTGAACCTATGACCTTGTAAATCCCAGGCAAGCAGTATATCATGGATCTATATCCCTGGATATATGATATCCTTCTCTTCTCTCCATTACAGAAAACATATATTTTAGTAAGGAGAATATCATAATTAACTTCCTAGATATTTGAACTTTACCATGATTTGTTTTCATTTAGTAAGCACCTTCTTTTTGGATCCATAGAAACATTTTTTGTATATGTGTCATTAAAACAAGCAAACCATAATCTCTAACTGGAGAAACAGTAACTATTTTGTCTTATAATTGATTTTATTGAATTCAAAACCTGGTCTTACATGTTAGAAAACTCTGAGTGGTTGCTTATATGATATTTGTTTGGAGTTTTGTTGATGTTCTTTATTGTTTGTAATCCTTAAATAGTTGCACAAAAGGATTTCAATTCAACATGTTTATTTATGTTCACAATTCATTAAATAAATTTTCTCTAAATGTTGGTTAAGAACTTTTGAAGACACTCAATTATTTGTTCTTTTTATCCCTTCTTAAAACACTGGAGGAAAATCTAAAGATGAGATAAGCAAGTTTACAAACTAAGTTTAAAAAGATTTACTGCATTTCTAAAATAAGTCTTTTTAAAATGTTAAGCCTGTGGCAATCAAAGTATTTAACCTCAAAATTATCTGGAAACAACTTGAATAGTTCAGTCTCTGTAGAAAATACTATGGTTATGACCTTTTAGAAATGTACTGCCCACACTGATGACATATTTTCGTTAGGGAAATGTGGGAAATTACCACCACTAAATAGACCATTTCAAGTTTGTTGAAAAAAAGGTCAACTGGCTGTTGAAAATGTGACTGAAGTTATACAACTAATGCATGATTTTTGTTTTTCAAAGTATTAGTCTCCCTTTACATTCTTATCTATTCTTTTATAACACAAAACTTTTGGGTTCATAATTCTATCAAGAAGTTTTTATTGGACTCAGTAATACAAAAGATAAAGAAAAGTTGGACAATTGGGATTGCATTAAACCGCAGAACTTCTGCATGGCAAATATAGCTGGCAAGATAAACACAAAGCCCACAGATTGGGAGAAAATCTTCATTAGCTATACAACAGACAAGGGCCTTGTACCTAAAATATATTTAGAACTTAAAAGATTAAATTGCCCCAAAAAAAGTCCTCAAAGAAACAACTGCTCTATTAATAATTGGGCTAAAGACTTAAAGAGAGACTTCTCTGAAGAGGAAATAGGAATGTCTAATAGACATATGAAGAAATGCTCAACATCTATGGCCATAAAAGAAATGCAAATCAAAATCACATTGAGAGTCTACCTCACCCCAGTTAGAATGGCCATTATTAAGAACTCTAATAACAACAACTCTAATAACAACAGACACTGGAAGGGATGTGGCCAAAAAGGAATGGTACTACACTGTTGGTGGAAGTGTAAACTTGTTCAATAACTCTGGAAAGCAGTACTGAGGTTCCTCAAAAGACTAAACATAGACCTCTCTCCCCTATGACCCAACAATCCCACTGCTGGGCATTTACCCAAATGATCACAAACAAGGTCACAATAGAGCTACTAGCACAACCATGTTCATTGCAGCATTATTTACCATAGCTAATATATGGAACCAACCCAGGTGCCCCTCAGAACATGAACGGATTGACAAAATGTGGCATATATACAAAATGTAATTCTATATTTCCATCAGAAAGAATGTCATTGCCTCATTTGTAAGGAAATGGAAAGAATTGGAAAAAATCATTTTGGGTGAAGTGAGTCATACTCAAAGAAACAGATTCCATGGTTTCCCTCAGTGGTAATAATTAGTATATGTCTAGCATAGTCTTAGCAGTTGATCACAATATTTCAAGAGCTATGTACATATGATCATATAAGATGAAGCTAAGTGAAATGAACTCCAAGATATGGAAACAAGAGATGTTTCATTACTATTGTTATTTTTAATATACTGTGTGAAATTATTTCATTTTTCTTTCCTATGGTTTACCCCTGTTGTCAGTGTATTTGATTTTGGTTCCCTGGGTATTGTATATATGTTTATTTGAGTTAGGGAAGGGAAGGGGATCAAAATGGTGAGACAAAGAACAAAGGGTTAACCAATGCCAACAGCGATACTCAAAAGACAATATGTTGAAATTAACTGCACAACTTGTGGGGTGGTATTGGGGAGGAAGAAAACTGGGAGAAAAATGATGGAGGGGCTAACGAATTTGACCAGAAATGTACTCACTACCTTACATATGTAACTGTAAACCCTCTGTACATCACCTTGACAATAAAATTATTTTAAAAAAGAGCAACAGAAAAAATCTTTAATGGATATTCCTTAGATCTTCTGAATGGAATAGATAACCCTAACTTCCTAATTTTATCAAAACATCATTCACTAAAAAATATGAGCAAAGTATCTATTAATACAACTAGGCCAGAGCATTAACTTTAATCTTTAATAAAAACTTAGAGAGTGGGACAAAAATCTGATAAAATTTGAATTGAATGTGTATCCCTGTTTTTCCACAGCAAGAAACAAAGGATCTTTTTTAATCAAAAGGGGGCTATTTTCTGACATGTGTATGCAATTTTAAGCATTGTTGAGAAGTGCAAAATCTGGGTACAAATATTAAAAAACTGAAATTAGACGTGGTATTAGAATACAAAATCCCTGAATTAAAGGACTGATTGATCCAAGGACTAAACCTAAGTCAAGATTCCATTATGTCAGCTTCTGAAGGAGCAAAAAAGAAAATCCCACCACCTAGATTTTATCATAAATTCTGGTGCAAATAAGTTTTCAGTTGAGGTTATGAATTGAATTTAAAGTAGAAAAAATACTTTATTAATAAGTTTTATTTTATTACCTAAGCAGCCAAAAGGACAGGCATAGCCTAAGTATAAAGGAGAGTCACAGCCTTTCTTTGAGGCCAGTGCCACTATTTTACATGAAATTTTTTTTTTTACTTCAGGATTAATTTTCTATCATGACGACTCTCCCAGTGATTTTGCTGTGATATTTAATGGGTTTTGGATGGCTTCTTTTTTCATTTGTGATGCAAATTCAGGCAGAAGGCATAACACTTCTTCCCAATTATCCTTCAGAATGGTGGTGACTTATGACCAATGATAATTGAATAATTCAGAGACCACTTTGTATGTATTATATGGTATTCTTATGTAGAGTTGTTTATTGGTTTTTAGAAGGATTCTGACCATTTCCTTCTTTCTTAGTGGCACTGAAATTTGAACTAGAGACCTTGCTATGCAGATGCTTTACCACTTGAGCATACCCCTAGTCCTTTGTGCTTTGTTATATTTCAGGTAGGGTCTCACACTTTTGCCTGATGGCACCATTATCCTCCTATTCACGCTTTCCAAATAACTGGTATAACATGTGCATGCTATCACACTGATCTTGTTGGTTGAGATAAAGTCTTGCAATCCCCCAACATATCTCCTTATATCACAATCTTTTGATCCCTGCCTTCTGAGAATCTGGGATTGCAGGCATGAGTCATTGCGCTCTGCCTGTTTATTTGTATTTCTGGGGTGAGCCATGGCCATTACTGGAGTGTTTGTGTAAGACAATGTCAGTAAGGTATGTCAGGAGGGTAAAGGATGTTGACTTAGAAAGAATTGAGGTCTCAGCAAAGTGGATTAGCTGGCATTGACTACAGATTTTAAGGCATGGGGGTCTCATATAACCATGTAGATCAACTGTTGAGACAGTGGGAATATTTATTGTTCTTCAGTCTAGATCACCTTTATCAGGAATTGCATACTAATCAGAACTCTTCACAAGTTGGACTTAAAACTCCAGGCTCCTGGGTGCCATTCTATATTCACCAACACAGATAATCCATTATCATTTTATAACAATGCATCATTTACACAGTAACTTGATTTCATGTTTTTATAATGAAATTTAAGAGGAAAGGGAGATAGAGAGTCTGTCAGCTTTGTGCAGAAAGAAAACTGAGCCACCTGTCTGTGGGAGATGGATGCTGCAAAGAACTGGACTGACAGTCAAGCTTGATTTTCCACAGGACTGGGTTATAGTTGAAATCCTAGACTAGGCAAGCTTCTTTGTCAGCACTCAACACAAAATATTGCACTTTAAGTAGGATCTCAAGAGTACATGAACTGGGACTCACTGTCACTTGGGTCTACACAGATAATGTTCAGAGATTCTGTCAGTGTGCCATTTCTTAGGAGGTTCAGAAAGAAGGCAAACACCAAACACAAGAGTCAAACACTCATGCATGAGGAGTAGGCTTTAACAGATCACAGTGAAAACCACCTGTCCTTCTCAACAGGCCCTAGAGAGCCAGGAAGGGATAGAGACAGCCCTGTTCTGCTGTCAGTAGCTTTGCTTCTACAGTATTCCATGTTTGATTCTCACAAACAGCACAGCCAAGTTTTAGACACAGTTTGTGCTCAGAGGATGGCTGTTGGGGAAGCTTTGGTTATAGTGACAAAAGCAAAGCACAGTGGACATTTTCCTCAGGGTTTTTCTACTCAAGCAAAGCTGTTTGTCAAGAGTGATTGGTTTCAGAGGTTGCGTGACACACCATCATTCACATTTCCAGACACAAACTGGATGAGAGCTTAGACCATTCAAATACACATGAATCTTTTCCCCTTACAAATTTAAGCTGTATGATACTAAAGACATCAATACTTGTATTTGGTGAGTGATATTCTGTCTACAGGACTAATGATTTATGGCAGCTCTATAATCCTACCAAGCCCAGCCAATGCCTTCTGTATTCCTTGGGGAACCAGGCCCCCAATATAGGATTATAAGGAACAGAAATTATATCAGTGGATTGAATTGTGCCCACTGTGGCTTTCCATGACAAGGCTCCAAATTATATTTACTACTAGAATCAGCCAAGATAAACTACTTTTACCTCACCAAAGCTGGGTTAAAGTCTCGAAGTATAATTTGCCAAAAGCTAAATGCATACTCTTGTACACATATAGTATGAACACATAAACTTATTAATGAGGGGTAATCAATAACATGATAAAAGCTGGTTGGAAAAGCATTTATAGGCTTGGATATTTATAGGCATTTCAAATAGATATTAAAATAAATTACTAATAGGTACAGAACTGATTTATGGCTCACAGAACAATAAAAATCATAACTTATGGGACTTTTTTTTTAACCAGGTAGAAATAGCATTGCTACTGGAAAAAGATTTGCAAGTTAATAGGTTATTTCACAGAATCAAAGTCAGAAATTAATAGTAAATAGCAAAGTCAAACAAAGGTAACTCCTGCACATAATTAAACAATCCTTGGTGAGGTGTTCTCATATGACATTGAAAAGACTTTATTGAAAGTATTAGACATCTCTGACACCCATGTCATATTAATAATCTGAGCCTAGTTTTTCATTTTCTCCTGTTTTCCTCCCTACCCCTGCCATGTTTGAAGTTTCTCTGACTCTACAAAGTACTTAACTTCCTTTTCTGCAGAATGGAAGTGCAAGGAATTGAAAATATGGGGATCAGGTCTTGGTTTTATCGGATTGAGGCTCTACTTGGCTGGGTGCTCTGGCTGCCACTCAGTTATCTCTGTGGCATTTACGTTGTCTATTTATTGTTTGTCTGTTGTTCTGGAGGACATCTGTTGTTTCTATACATCACTACCTCTGGTGCACTGAGCCCTCAATCCTGCTATGGTGTGCATACTGCTCTCTTCTAAGGTTGGACTGCATTGCTAATAAATGTTTAACAACTGACTGTAATCAGTCAGCTCTGGTAAACCAGTTTAAGCCAGCTCAATACATCCCTGGCTCAAGGCTGTGGGACTCTTCTCACTGTTGAGGTAAACATTCTCTAAGAATTCTATGTCACTGCTGCTGAAACTCTTCTCAGGATATACATATATATATGTATATGTATATATTTCATTTGGGTGTTTCAAGTTTTTCCCACTAATCTAGTTGTAAAGCTTTGGTCCTTGTAGGGAAAAGGCACTTTCAGCAGCAACTAGTGTAATCCTATTTGTGGTCTGCCTAGCCTGGCCACCATTTGATTCACTGCTGAATCTTGAGATAAATATGGAAAGCTACAAGAATATAAATTGCTCAGAACTATTTTATTAAAATCCTGAGAAACAGCCTCAGGAGCACTATGTGAAAACTCTGAGCATTCAGAGCTTGCTTGAAACTGTAGAGCATTGAAATGCATATAACATAAGTATAAAAGTACTTACTGTTTTATGAGTAAGAAATACGTGTTTAAGGTAGGTATAGATGCCACAGGGCTGAGAAACAAGTCTCATTTATGTCCTGTTATTAGTTCTAATTATCTAATCTCTTGCCAGATCCAAACAATACAAAAATCAATAGAATTTTCCTCATTAATAATGATGAAAATTGGCGAGCCTAAGAACTGCTTGTCAACTTCACCTTTCATGAGCAGTTGCTTGTTTTGTTCCCTAGGACCTCCTTTGTTAATGCTGGTAACTGGAATGCTTGAACTCAGGATCTTCCTGAGCTTTTTCACTCAAGGCTAGTGTTCTACCATTTGAGCCATGTTTCTACTTCTGGCATGTTGGTAATTCATTGGAGATAAAAATCTCACTGAATTTCCTGCTCCTGCTGGCTTCAAGCCACAATCCTTAGATCTCAGCCGATCAAGTAGCTAGGATTATATAGGCATGGCTATGACTCTTGATCATTGATATCTGTCTTAGTGCTATGACCACAGCTGTATGGAGTGTTCCAGGTATGAACACATTGCCTTTTATGCAAAGATGGACTAACTTTTTATTTATTTTTATAGACTCCTTTAGAAGCATTTGAGTAATGTACTAATACCTTTGGATACCTACATGCCTTGGGACTTTCTTGTTTGTTAGACCTCTCACATGTGTAGGGACCTACTGGGCAAGGGTCAGGACACATGCAACCTTTGTCCAAAAGGGCCTTTGTCCAAAAACAGAAAGATGCACTTTTCTTCTAAGAAGTAGGCTTTCACTAGTGTACCAGACCTGTTGAGCAGAACATGAGCTGAATATCAGGATTCATCCCTGGGGTTGTGACTACATTCACCTTTGTACCCAGAGCAGTGCTGATCAACCAGCTTTACTCGTAGTCTATGGACTTTATGCCAGACTTTCAGCTTCTGTCAGAGTCCCTCAGAACAGAATCTTTTTCACATTCTTTTCTGAAGGAGAAACTCTACAAGGAAAACCTGTAAAAGTGAAAAGAAAATTGAGTCTCAGTGCTATGAGGCTAATATGCCCACTTCTTGTTACTGACTGAGACTTCCAAAATAATTTCAATAAAACTGGTATATAACCCCTAGGATATTTTAAGTTGACATGGAAATTCTTTTTTATCTTAAGCCTGAATAGCTGCAAAGTATGTAATTTTCAGTTTGGATGTTACTGGTGGTATATTTAACTATTAATATTTTTAAATAACTCTTATGTAAGCCTTTTGAATAAATTCAAAGAATCCAAACACTACAGTGATTGGTACCAGCCATCATCCATTAAAATAATACATAAAGAAGCTCTTGCTTATCAGAAAAACATTTTATATCTTTATCTTCTTGGACTTTTTGTTCCATTCTCCTTTCACGGGATTTTATTTTAATGTAACACAATATTACATATCTAATATTTTTGTTGGAAAGAATTTTATTAATCACTATTATCTACACAATATATATGTATATATTATTAAATTTCCTGTGACTATACACTTGAAATGATCTTCTGGGTTGAGTCATTGTTATAAAAATTGTTCCCAGGCTGGGGATATGGCCTAGTGGCAAGAGTGCTTGCCTCGTATACATAAGGGCCTGGGTTCAATTACCCAGCACCACATATACAGAAAATGGCCAGAAGTGGCGCTGTGGCTCAAGTGGCAGAGTGCTAGCCTTGAGCAAAGAGAAGCCAGGGACAGTGCTCAAGCCCTGAGTCCACGCCCCAGGATTGGCCAAAAAAACAAAAAACAAAAAACAAAAAACAAAAAAAAAACAACAAAAAAAAACCAAGAATCTTTGGGGCTGGGAATATGGCCTAGTGGCAAGAGTGCCTGCCTTGTATACATGAGGCCCTGGGTTCAATTCCCCAGCACCACATATACAGAAAATGGCCAGAAGTGGCGCTGTGGCTCAAGTGGCAGAGTGCTAGCCTTGAGCAAAAAGAAGCCAGGGACAGTGCTCAGGCCCTGAGTCCAAGCCACAGGACTGGCCAAAAAAAAAAAAAAAAAATTGTTCCCAACTGGCTAGATAATACAAATACTTCACAAATTTTGATTATCACCAAGAATAAAAAGTAACAGGTTATTGAAAGCACATGGAAACAAATGGAGACATATTTTTTTTAATTCATGGTTTCATGTATTCATTAATTGATAAATGAAACAGGACTTATGGTTGTACTCCTATTTTTTTTAAAGATGTGAACCATAAGTAAGAAGATTAAGTGAAGGTGTTTTGTTAGTTCAATTTCATTCATTTGTTCAAACTACATCTCAGTTACATACTAAAAATATCATACAGAAATGTATTTTTAAGAATAATTGGTGGGGCTGGGAATGTGGCTTAGAAGTAGAGTGCTTGCCTAGCATGCACGAAGCCCTGGGTTTGATTTCTCAGCACCACATAAACAGAAAAGGATGGAAGTGGCGCTGTGGCTCCTAAGAGGTAGAGTGCTAGCCTTGAGCATAAAGAAGCCAGGGACAGTGCTCAGGCCCTGAGTCCAAGCCCTAGGACTGGCAAAAAAATAATAATAATTGGTTGATCAAGCAATAATCTGACTTAAAGATGGAACCATTTAGCTTGCAAATATTTCTAGGATACTGTCTTACTAGTACTTTTTTTTTCTCAGATCATGTAAAGTCCCAATACCGATGTGTGTGTGTGTGTGTGTTTGTTGTTTTTTTTTTTTTTTCTTTTTGGCCAGTCCTGGGGCTTGGACTCAGGGCCTGAGCACTGTCCCTGGCTTCTTCTTGCTCAAGGCTAGCACTCTGCCACTTGAGCCACAGCGCCACTTCTGGCCATTTTCTGTATATGTGGTGCTGGGGAATCGAACCCAGGGCCTCATGTATACAAGGCAAAGCACTCTTGCCACTAGGCCATATCCCCAGCCCGTGTGCGTGTGTGTGTGTGTGTGTGTGTGTGTGTGTGTGTGTGTGTGCTTTTCTTAGGGCTTCAACTCAGGACCTGGGCAATGTCCCTGAGCGCTTTTGCTAAAGTGTTCTACCACTTGAGCCACAGCTCCACTTCCTGATTTTCTGTGGTTAATTGGAGATTTAAGTCTTATACTTTCCTGCCTGGGTTGGCTTCGCACTGTGAACCTCATGTCTCAGCTTCCTGAGTAGCTAGTATTATAGGCATAAGCCACTGGTGCCTGGCTGTGGAATGCTTTTCTATGCACTCAAAATAGGTACCTAGGGGAGGGGGGAATGAGGGATGAGGTAACAAACAGTACAAGAAATGTATCCAATGCCTAATGTATGAAACTGTAACCTCTCTGTAATTCAGTTTGATAATATATATATATATATATATACATATATAGGTACCTATTTGAAAACCAAGTATGAGTATGAGAAATCCAATTAAATTGATTTTGCATAAATAATGAGTATACAATTATCATAAGTATGTTTCATGGACTAATATACATATACTGTAACATTTTTCATTATTTTAAAATTTGAAATTTTATTTAACTAGGCGTTCTGTATTTTAGTTAACAAACTTCAGCTTCCCTTCTAGTGCAAATTACTATTATAGCTCTTGGGAGATATTCCCTTTCCTACAGATGATGAAACTCATCAAAGTCAAGTTCCTATCTAACTAATATTAGTAGTTTTGATTCCTCAGCATCTAGAGAACTAGCTAGCATCAGGTAATACATGTTGAATATTTGAACAAATGAATAGTTGATACATAATAAAGATTCCATAATGAATGGAAAGGAACCAACTTTGTCTTGGCTTATGAACAATATATTTCTATACTGTTCTTTCAATGACATTTGGTACCCTCCATGGAAATAGCCCATTCTTCCTGACTATGTGACTTACCCAGTCTACTGCATCTTCTTGACTGCATGAATTATCATCCCTAGTATTTACTTGCTTAATTCTACACACCTAGGCATATTAGTCATTTCACTTGGTTTCAACAGCTTCTCAGCCCACTCTGAATAAAACCTAAATGCTTTATAACAGCTTACAAGGCTATTGTGTCTTGGCCCATGCTATTTCTGAGCTTAGCTCTCCCAATTTTGATTTCTACTGCAGCCAAACTAATTCTCACCTCAAAGCTTTACATTTGCTCTCCCTTATAATTGAAATGTTCAGTCAAGTCCTTTCTTCATTTGTATGTCTGCTTAAATGCTGGTTCCTGTGGGAACCATTTTTTCACCATCCTGATCAGAATATCTGCTCTCTTCTCTGCACTGTAAAGGCTATCATGGATCTTCTGGTTAGGATCAGACACAGATTTTTACCAACCACAGAACTTCATTGACTCTGTTGGGGTGTGGTTACACATGGAACTGGCAACAGCTCACACCTTCCTTTTCCTTCAAAGTAATTTGCTCCATCTGGAACTTACATCTTCAACAAGCCATTAAGCACATTTCTTTTACCAATACTGCTTGTTATTCAGGGACATGGGAAGAAGGCAAGATACTTGTCATTGCTCCAGTCTTGATGGAAGTGTAAATATCAAACTTTCTGCTTCATTCTTTTCAGTGGGATACTCTATGTCCTTTGTTATGAAGAAGAAAAATGAGTGATGGAATTGTTTTCCCATGTACAGTGCATAAAAGCATTTTCATTGTTTTACTGTAAAAAAGGAAGAAATACAATTATGAACCCAGTCATGAATGTGATGTCTCTCTCTTTTTCCACTATCCTAGGAAAGTTCAAGAAGCTTCTGGGTTGTTTTGCACAATTGGGATCTACGTGAAAGCATAGAGCTCTGCTAAGTAGCAAGGAGAGGGGATATGAGTCACAGTTTCATGACCATTATGGTGGATTTAACAACTTTATACAGATGTGAAGACTTCATGTGTAAAAGTCTTTGTTGGATCTGAAAATAAAAAGCAAAGAAAAAAATAAAATATAATAGAATTTGAACTTAGAAAAGTTATTCACTAGGCAATTACTGACTATTATAAAATAGCTCTCTTGTGTTGATGGTAACAAGCTACCTAGCTTCTGTGTTATTTGCTTCAGTGTGACAGCTGCATTCTGTATGCGAGTCCCTTAAAATCCCTTAAACTTTCTTGCAAAAGCTGCTTTTAATGAGCATCAGGGACTGTCTCCACTGAAGAGTTGAGAATAGAGCAAGCTGTACTGTCTCTCTTTAACCAGTTCAGGATATGTTACTGAAGCAAGGCAGAGGAAAGCAATTTGATTTAGGACATGCTGCCTTTTGTATAAATGTCCCCAGGCTTGAACTCAGTGCCTGGTTACTATCCCTGAGCTGTTTATAACTCAATGCCAGTGCTCTACCACTTGAGCCACAGCTCCATTTGTGACGTTTTGGATAAGAGTCTCATGGACTCTCCTACTTGGGATGGCTTTGAAATGTGACCCTTAGATCTCAGCCTCCTGAGTAGGATTACAGGTGTGAGCCACCAGTGCCTGACCATGCTGCCACTCATCACTTAGTATTGAAATGGATAGAGGTGCAAATCACATCTAATGCACGTGGTTGCCAGCTAATTCGAGAATAGATTGGCATCTCATTCCCTTCCTTCTCAGCTGGAGGAAGCTCCTGTCCTGGGAGTTTACCAGGCACTGATGGGAGAAGAAATTAAAGAAAAAATCTGGATTTGAACTTCTGATGAAGTACTTGCCAAAGTGCGGAAATACATTTTGTCTTATTCCTGTGAAGTGACTCTTGTCATGTCTCCCTTTAGCCAAATAGATGGGCAGGTGCAGAGAAACACATTAAGTTCCAACACCACTAGCACATTTGTGTCATTTAGTTCATTGTGTTTCCCTTAGAAAAGAACTTGCTCCTTCTGAATAACAGAGTAAAGTTGTTGGGGTGATGGGTTTTCCTGCAGGGAGAGTAAGAAAGATTTAGATATGACAAATTCTGTGTAATGGGAAATAATGGCTATCAGAACCTCCCGATTTCATAGAAAATAATTTGATTTCTAAAATCATTATTTAAACAGTAGATCCTTTTTTAAAGAACAAAAATGAGAACTCCACAGCTATACAGAGAGGAGTGAAAGAAAGGTACTAAGGGGATGAAAGCTTGGTGAGGGAAATTAGCAATGACTAAGTATTCTAAAGCAACCACATGCAACAGAGGGCATACAGACTGGTTTTGGAAAGGGACCAGCTTCAAGAAAAGGAGCTGAGTGTCCTCCTTGCCAACTGCAGTAAGCCAGAGTTTACAGAGGGGAAGCTGGAAGGGGTAGTTAGGAAGGATAAAAGTGGATAGAAAGGAGGCCATTAATTCGGTCCTTAAGAATAATCTGTGCTTTTACCCTGCAGCTGTTATTTATGTTAAGGGATCCAATGAAGGGGAAAGAAAGGATAGAAGCACAAGTCAACCTCAAGAAACATTACCAATAAAGAACACAGACCCACTCTGTGTCATTTTATCACCAGGCATTGTGTGCTCACTTCCTAGTTCTTTCTGGTCCTTGCACCTCTAAGAGGGAAACATGGTATGTGGTGAATCAAGCAACACTGGACGACTGGACACTCTTGTTTCTTTGTACAAATGGTATAGTAGTTTTAACAGAAACGTGTTTAAACTTGAAGGTCTCATTTATCCTGGGGAGTAATCAACAGTTAGGTCAAAGCCAAGATTTGTCCCAGATTCAGTAGTTGTGAGTTCAAATACATTCTATTCAAAACATAGAAAGATATAGCTCAACATAGGAAAGGTATAAGATTGAATAGTAGAGATAGGTGAACCTCTTTTTTTTTTTTTTTTGCCAGTCCTGGGGCTTGGACTCAGGGCCTGAGCACTGTCCCTGGCTTCTCTTTGCTCAAGGCTAGCATTCTGCCACTTGAGCCACAGCACCACTTCTGGCCATTTTCTATATATGTGGTGCTGGGGAATTGAACCCAGGGCCTCATGTATAGGAGGCAAGCACTCTTGCCAGTAGGCCATATCCCCAGCCCCAAGAGATAGGTGAACCTCTAAACATCCTCACCACAATCAGCCCCACACTGAAGGCACCACCAGTAGCTTCAGTTTTTGCCGGAGTATGGTGCTTCATGGGAGGCTGGGGTAGGGGAATTGTGAGTTTGAGGCCAGCCACAGCTACAGGGTGGGACTTTTTCTCCAAAAAGAAGGACTGGAACTGGAAAGAGAGAGAGATTGAATTGACTCTCCACAGAAGACTTGATTTGGAAGTAATTCAGCCAGAGCTAGCCACTTGTCAGAGTTTTCTAGGATACAATGGCATGTCCTGGAGCCTCTCTGTGTTTGAAGCACTTTGTGTGGTGACCAACTAACATAATTTATATTCTGGGTTGCTTATCAGGGAAGGCTCCAGAAGCACCAATTTCCAGTGTATCGTGGACACATTTATTTTAACATGCTTTGAAGTAGACCCATATTGTCTAATAGAATGTCTTGTGACACCCAGAATGCTCTATATATCTGTGCTGCCCAGTAAATAGCCACTAGCCACATGTTTTGGAATGCTTGATACGTGGTTAGATTGACTGAGGAAATGGAATTTAGATTTCATCTAATTTGAATTTAAATTGCCATATGTGGCTAAGGGGTTTCTTGCAGTACACAGTACAGAAGCAAACCTTGGAAAATAAGAAAATGGAAGAGTTAACAATGTTTATCTTTCAAATGAAAGAGAAGGCTGTTAGACTTTTTCATCCATTGTTCCCAATCCTGAACTTACCTTGTCCTCTTTTTCAGCCTCCAGACCAGTGTAATAAGTCATACTGTTTTCTTTTCCAAAATGCAAGGCTTCATCTCTCAAAGCCCGATTGTAGCTTTTGGTATCAGCAAGGAGATGGAGTCTTTCCAGATAATAAAAGCTTTCTTGAAGAGAAGACATTCTCTTGACTGGCTGTGGAAATAAATGTAGGCCTTTTAAATAGAAATAACAATACCCTTCCTTCAATTCTCCCTAGGAATGACAGCATTAGTGGTTTGAATACATTAAAGGCTTGATCACTCCATCCCCACTCCAGGCGATTCATATAAATATATACATATTTTTAATTCTTCGCCCTTGGTCAACAACAAAAGGGGATTGGAACTGAAATCCCATGTGAGCCTCCTTGGAATTTAAAGTCCACTTGCCTGAGACAGGATTAGGCAAGATAAAGGAAAAAGCAAGAAAATGAACACAAACACAATTAGACTAGACCAGCCTTTAAGTCAAGTCATGTGTAATTTCCAATAGAAAAAGATTTAATTATGCCATCATGACCGAAATCGCTTATTAAGTGCCCATTTATATGTGATGCTGGACGGGGAAGATATGCAGAAAGAGCCAGGCTTGGTTTCAGCCCACTAGACAGACAATAATGAAACAGAGAGATATTCAGGATGGGAATTAAATATATGAATGAATATTTACATTCAGTGAAAATGTAGCCCCCACAGAGCAGGCTTGAGACTCTACTAACTAAAGAACAAAGCCGTGGACTGTTTTCATTTAGATGCATTGGGTGCACAGGCGAGGGGAAGGAAAATGGAGAGGGCTGTTTGGATCTTTTATTGTCTCCACAATGGTTATAAATGTGTTATTTGTCCACTGGGAAAGGTGTATGTATTTCAGAGGGAGAATGGGAGGGGAATTCGTGATTTCATGCAGCCTAGAAGCTGTTCTTTTCTTGAGCAAACTAGAAAAACCTAGCCCAGCTCCTGCTTCTTCCTGCAGCATGGCTAATCTAGGTCACTGAGAGAGACAGAAGGAAAGTGAACAGTGAAACTCCGTGCATCAGCAGGGAGTTTAGCAAGGGTTTTCCTAACCAAGGCTGTGAAGATAAAAGAAGCAAACTTAGCTAAAAACTAAGAAGCCAACAGAAGGAATACACAGATTTTCCAAACCAAAGGGGTTAGTAGTGAAGAGTAGGTATGAAGTACAGAGCTCAGCATCCAGAAACCAGGGAGACCAGAGAAAGAAAATAGGTTGGGGATAAACATAGAAGTAGAGGCATGTTAGTGAATGCCTATAAATGCCAATTACTTTGGAGGTAGAGGTAAAATGATCATGACTTTGAGGCCAACTAGTTAGTGATACCCTATCTCAAACAAACAAACAAAAACAATAACAAAAAAGAACTGAAGGCATGGTAGAGGGGCATGTCTAGCATGTCCCAAATCCTACAATCCCCAGTACTTCAAAACATTAAGTAAATAAGATGATAAAAGATGAAAAATACAAATAACAATAATATATATATATATATATATACATACATACATATATATATATGGCCTGTCCTGGGCCTTGGACTCAGGGCCTGAGCACCATCCCTGGCTTCTTCCTGCTCAAGGCCAGCACTCTGCCACCTGAGCCACAGCGCCCCTTCTGGCCTTTTTCCATATATGTGGTGCTGGGGAATTGAACCGAGAGCTTCATGTGTAGGAGGCAAGCACTCTTGCCACTAGGCCATATTCCCAGCCCCAATAAATGATATTTTTAACAATAAAAAATAAAACAATACAAAAATTGGTCATAGCCCCAGCAATCCCACTCCTGGACACTTACCCACATGACCACAAACAAGGCTACCAGCACAACCATCTTCACTGCAGCATTATTTACCATAGCTAAGATATGGAACCAACACAGATCTCCCTCAATAGATGAATGCATCAAGAATTTGTGGTATATATACACAATCGAGTTCTATCCTTCCATCAGAAAGAATGCTATTGCCCCATTTGTAAGGAAATGAAAAGACTTGGAAAAAATTATATTAAATGAAGCAAGCCAGACCCAAAGAAAAGCAGGTTGCATGGTTTCCCTTGTTTTTAATTACTAGAATATGTCTATGATATTCTTAACAGGGGGTCTCAATAACCCAATTGCTAAGCACATAATACCAGAACATATATAATGAAATATATCAACATGAACTCCAAGAATTGGAAGCAAGAGGTTCTTAAGTCTTGTATATAATTAGTTCTTTTCTAATTCATTTTTCTTAGTTTTCTGTGCCTTATGTCTTGTATATAAGTTTATTAGATCAGAGGAAATGAAAGGTAATCACAGAAATGGCAGGACAAAGGATGAACTAATGCAACATTGTTACTCACTTGACACTACCTTGGAAATGAACTCTACAACTTGTGGATGAGGGGAGTAGGGAAGGAGTAGTAAGGCAGAAAACGAGGGATGGGGCAGTATTTAAAAACAAATGTATTGTTTGTTACCTCCTCCAAACAGTACAAGAAAGGTACCCAAGGCCTAACGTATGAAACTGTAACCTCTCTGTACATCACTTTGACAATAAATAAGAAAAAAAAACGAATGTACTCATTACCTTACTTTTGTAGCTGTGACCCCCCCTGCTCATCACCTTTTCAATAAAGATAAAAAAGTGGGTCGTGTCTTAGAACAGTGACAATAGTTTGAAGTTGTTTTTAGGCTGGTATACACTTTGGTGTTTTGGAAAGAATTTGAAAAGTTACATGATTCAGGGAGGTAATAACAACTGATGACTTCGGAGGAAATAAACTGGAGGTTCCAACATTGCACAGATTTGTGCAAGAGCCAGTTAGGGATCTGGGATAAGCTGTACCCAAACCAAAGTGCCATCTCAGAGAGATTATGAATAAATAGATGAACCCATGGTAATAAAGAATAGAATGGTGCTGGCTGGAGAGGGGAAAATAAAGGCTTGCTGTTCAGTGGGTATATAAAACTTCAGTTATGAAAGATAACTAAGTTCTTGAGATCTGCTGTACAGCATTGTACCTATAGTTCATACTATAAATTGCACACTTAAAATGTTAAAAAAAGGATGTAGGGTTAAGTGTTCACATGCATACATGTGTCCTGTTGTGTACAATCAAATATATGATCACCCTACATGTAACCCATAGACCCCTTGGCCTGACTTTCAAGGCCTTGCATGATTTGGCCTTGGCTTTTCTAACTAATGTCATATTCATCTCATTCCTCTGTGCACTTAACTCTAGCCTGTACCTCTGGCATACTTCTTCTATCTTATCTCAGGATAAGTGCTTCCTTATCTGCCGTATGATTCCCTAACAAACTCCAACTGAGTTTTGGGGTCTCAGTTTTGTTATAAGACCCTGTAATAAGGCATTCTTCATCATCCTGGTATTCCTAGCACTCTACCCTTCATCTCTCATGACCTCTACCATACTGCAATTGACCTCTACCAAATTACAATTGCTTATGAAAGTGCCTGTATCTCTCCCCTGCAAGACTGTGAAACTCATCCAGACAAGGACTGTGCTCTGCTCCCCTCTCAGGGCCTGACTCCCGATGTAACTCATTCTCTGTACACTTTGGACTCTCTGTAGATGTTTGTTGGAAAATAATAGATAACTGTATAGGAAGTCAACAGACAAGCTCACTCTACATATATTCTACAGTTTTTTCATGTAGTATAAGAATCTCATGGATGAATTTCACAGTAAATATATTTTAAAAAATAACACAAGACATTTAAGATACAAAATTGTCTGTGGCAATGGATAATGGCCTTTGTGGGGAAAGAGAGTTCAAGAAGGAAGTGGCTTGAAAAGACTGAAGAGGGCAAGGAGCACAAGTCCAAGGTTGGCCAAGGCACATAGATCCTTGGCTTGCATCTAGAATATTTAAGGGACAGGTTTATTCCAATGCACTGTAAGCAAAATAAGGTGGAATTCTAAAACATGCCTAAGCAATCCATAGAAAGGCAAAACAAGATAAATAGTGGGGGAAGAAATAAAGAAAACAAAGAATAAAATTTCATACTTAAACATTAATGAATCAACAATAACCTCAAATCTAACAGTGTAAATGTACCAATTAAAAAAGCTGTCGGAGTGAGCAAAAAGCGTGATCCAATTATATATGGTCTATAGGAAACTAGATACAACACCTATGTGTAGGTTGAAAGTATAAGGATGAAAATGATATACCATATGAACATTAAGTTTTTTCTTTTTCTTTTTTTGGCCAGTCCTGGGCCTTGGACTCAGGGGCTGAGCACTATCCCTGGCTTCCTTTTTGCTCAAGGCTAGCACTCTGCCACTTGAGCCACAGAGCCACTTCTGGCCATTTTCTGTATATGTGGTGCTGGGGAATCGAACCCAGGGCCTCATGTATACAAGGCAAGCTCTCTCACCACTAGGCCATATCCCCAGCCCTGAATATTAAGTTTTTAAAGGCAGGAGTGATTATATTAATATCAGATAAAGTAAGCTTCAGAGCCAAAAATATACCAGGAACAGAAAAAGATATTACATACATAATGATAAAAGAATCAATCCACTAAGAAGACATAATGGCCCTAAATGAATAGGAACAAAACAACCTAGCTGAAAATGTGAAGTAAAATCTAATAGAGCTGCTGGAAATTTTAGGTGAGTACACAATGTACTGAGGTTTGGCACTTCAACCACTCCAGTCTCAAAAATTAATAGAACTACATTAGATGATTAATAAAATATTGTGTGTTAGGGTTCTCCAGAGAAAAGAGCCAATAGGGCCTGTAACAGGGGCATGGGGTTCATGGGAGAGATATTTACTGTTATGTACAAGCTTATGTGACTGTAGAAGCTGAGAAGTTCCATGATATTCTGTTTACAAGTTGGAGACATAGGAGAGAGTGAGGTATAGTTCAAAGGCTTGAGAGCCGAGGGGTCAACAGTGTAGATTCCAGAATGAATCAGCAGGCCAGAGGACCAGGAGCACTGAGAGACAGAAAAGATGGATGTTCCAGCTTGCAGTAACGGGGAGCAGGCTTGAATACTTCCTCTGCCTTTCTATTCTTTTCAGGACCTCAATTGAACTGAATGATGTTCATTATCCACATTGGGAGGGCCATTTGCTGTACTCAGTCCACCAACTTAAATGCTAATGTGTTCCAGAAACACACTCAAAGATATACCCCCAAATACTATGGACATCCCATAGTTTAGTCAGTTTCTATGGCACATAAAATTGACCATCACATTGTGAAATACTGTACAGTCATGAACTGACAGAAAAACATAGGTTCCTAAAAAGTACAAACTACCCCAAATTACCAAGATGATGCAGACATTTTGAATAATAGCCATAGCCATTAAAGAAACTGAACTTACAATTCAAAGCTTCTAAAAACAGTAATATACAGGCTGCTTAGATAATTTCAGCAGAGAAATCCACCAAACATTTGAAGAAGTAACAGTCATTTTACCCAATCGTTTCAAGAGAATAAATGATTACAATGGTTTTAAGGCATTAATTAACCTTTCTTTCCTTTTTTATTCAGTAATGACATTTGAACTCACTGCCTTGAGCTTGCTTGGCTGGAATTTTAACCACTTGAGCTATGCTTCCAACTCCATTTTTACTAAATAGTTTGAAGATAAGGTCTTGCAAACCTTTCTGCTCAGACTGACTTCAAACCACCATCCTCAAGCTCTCCTCCTGATTACAGGCATTAATAACTAGTACTTGGCTCCAAATTACTATGTCCTTCTGCTTATGCCTCTGTTCTGCTGAGTGGCTATGGAGCCTATTCTTTTTCATATTAGGGAGATGCTCAGGCTGGCTATTGTTATTAAAATGGTTACTTATTGCTAACATTTACTAACTTTTTACTATGTGTTAGTACAATACATTCATTTGTTTTGTTTTATTTTATTTTATTTGCAGTCCTGGGGCTTGTACTCAGGGTCTGAGCACTGTCCCTGGCTTCTTTTTGCTCAAGGCTAGCACTCTGCCTCTTGAGCCACAGCACCACTTCTGGCCTTTTCTATATATGTGGTGCTGAGGAATCGAACCCAGGGCTTCATGTATACGAGGCAAGCACTCTTGCCACTAGGCCATATTCCCAGCCCATGCTTTGTTTTATTTTGATGGCATTGGGGTTTGAACTCCAGGTCTTGTCCTTGCTAGGCAGGTACTCTACCACTTAAGCCACCCTGAGTCATTTTTTGTCTTCTTAAATTTTTTTTTCATTTAGTTAAGGTCTTGAGGCCAGATTGTTCCTCTTCCTTAGGCTTCCTGAACAGCTGGTATCACAGGCACAAATCACCATGTTTGGCCCCATGTACTCTTGCTTTTTATTTTTGCTGGTGCCAGGATTTTAATTCAGGCCTTTATGCTTGCTCAGTTTACCTGCTCAGGTGGCACTTTACCACTTGAGCCACATGTCCAGCACATTTTTTCTGCTGGGTATTTTGAAGATGGCATATTGTAGACTTTTCTGCCTGGACTGGCTTTGAACTATAATCCTCTGCATCTCACCATCCTGAGTAGCTAGGATTACAGGTGTGAGCCACTAGCATCTGGCTCCCTATGAACCCTTTCATAGCTTTGTTTTGGTGCTTTGGGACATTTCTGGGTTGCAGATTTCTGCAGTCTGGAATATAAAGCTCATAGGACATCTCATTGCTATACTATTTCTCAAGTTCCAAGATCCCTAGACAATCTCTCTCCTTTCCACTTTTCAGAGACTTCCTATTACTGTGGTATGATGCCTACTTGGTTTTATTTTTTTTCTTGGATTTATCTTAATATAATAGGACAGACTTGGATGAATGGAGATACTGCGTTTTGGGTAGAACTGGAAGTCAATACCCATTTATTTAGCATACAGGTCTGCAGTTTGGTGGAGAATCAATGAGAAAGGTTTGAATCTTCAATTGAATCTTTCAGGGCTAAGGGCTGAAGGACCTCAGTGCCTCTTCATGTACGCTGGGCTGCCTCACGGTCTGGTGGCTGGGTTCTATAGGTGAAAATCCTATGAGAGATTCAGGCAAAAATTATGTTCTCTCCTGTAACAGCCTTATAAGCACATAATATTAATTCTGCCTCAGTGAAAAAGAAGAGGATTCAATTGTTTCAAGGGGAAAAAACATAAGCCCCAACACTAAGTGGGAAGATTGCTGAAGTCTTAATATAAGAAGCCAAGTGACCTGGGATATATTGTTGGGGCCATTTTGGAAAATGTAATTTTACATGCCTGGGACCAGATTGAGGAAAGAAACAGATGTCCCTGCCAGGACATAATTAACTATCAATCTTCCCCCAGCTAAGAGATACTTGAGTAGAACTGAGGAACTACTAATTTTTGGTGCTGATACTGAAACTTGAATTTCGGGCCTCATGCTCTTTCTGAGAAGTTTTTTTCAAGGCTGTCAATCTACTACTTGAACCACAGCTTCACTTGCAACTATAAAAACATATTTTATTATCTCTAAGTAGATATACAAAGAGGTTACTTTTCGACAAATAATTTTCAACTTCTTGATGGTTAATTGAAGAGGCATGTGAAGTTTTCTGCTAGAGCTGGCTTAGAATTATAATCTTTAGTTCTCAGCCTCCTAAGTACTAGGGTTACAGGTGTGAGCTATCAGTCCTCAGCTATTATTGTTAAAGCAAGTAAGAGCATGAGCATTTGAATCACTTGTCTTGGGTTCAAGTCCTATTTTTACCATTTCTTTGTTGTGTGTCATTGAACAAGTTGGTGTATCTCGCTGAGCTAGCCTCATTGTACTTATTTTCAAGATGGAATTAATAAGTCCTAGTCAAGTTTTGCTAGTATTAAGAGTTAATGAAAGGAAATTACGAGCCTATTTCTTGGCCTGTACGAAACAATCAAAATATGATGGTTATCGGACATTTAGATGTATACTTCAACAACATATATCTCATGTCCATTACTAAGATTTTTATGTTATTTATCTTGTGACTTTATAGAGGATTACACATTATACTGTTAATTGTCATCAAAATTGGAATCGGTTATGTTAAAAAACCATTTTTGTTTTTTTCATAATGCCTTCTACTTATGATTCTCTGTAGACATGATTAGATGTAGATATTCTAAACTATGTTTCAGTATAGTAATTGCTGACAAGATATTGGTGCACTAAGTGGGAAGAGAAGAGGTATGCTCCTCCCTCCAAAAAAGCCACATGGCTTTATTAACCACGTGGACATCCACTGGTATCCCACATTTTCTATTACTACTACTACTACTGCTGCTACTGCTACTTTGGTGCCTACATAGACTAGATGCTGTTTAAACACACACATGGCTTTAAATGAATTCTTACTAGTCTCAGAAAACTCTTGATTGGGGATTACTAATAATTATATACTTAAAAATTTCTCAATGGGGAAGGGCTATGCAATAATATCACTTCAACAGAAGATAGCAGTGATCTAGCTGTGACTATGTTTATAGAAGGCTTGGCATCTCTCATCTGTTTCTAGACCTGCTAGATTAAGCAAATAATTAAACTTTTAATGTTCAGAATGCACACTCCCTGGTTAGCCAGTTATTGGGATGCAGCCCTCGATAATGCTCCTGAGTTCTTTTTCCTTTCCTGCAAAATAATATTGTCTTCTTCATCTCTCATTTCTCTTGCTGAGTGGAGAAAGTGATATCTTTATGACCCTAAGAAAAATGCATGATTTAGAATACCTAAGTAAAGAGAGTCATAAAAAACGGTTGGGATGCTGAGCACTTGCCACCTTCTAATTTATTTCCTCTCCATCTGACTTCAGATGGAGGGGAAAAGTTGCTGTTTATTTTCAGGAACAATAATTTTATGGCTCAACTTTATCAAACTCAATTTTGAGTCTGTTTAACATAAATTTCATAGAGTTAAACCTCAATTCCATCTAAATTTTCTTGGATAAAATTATAAATTAAGTTAAGGTTGGGCAAGGTAAATGTCTCAGTCAATGTATTCACTTAGTAGTCCTACTTGAAGGATCAAGTCCAGTAGGTCAAACATACTCAGAAGAAGGTGGTGGATAGGCCCACTCCCCTGGTCTTTACAATGTGGGAAAACAGATTGTGTGACTCTCCAACTTATGGAATATTTCCTCTTTTAGATTTCCCCCTCTTCCTGCCATTATTGTGTAAGTTCAGCCTACTGTCTTAGATTGGGGCACTCTTCCCCTCAAACAAATGGACCTTGAGATAGGAAATTGGAATAAGCTTATTTGAGACATGCCCAGGAAGTACTACGAGGTAGGCTGAAAGTAATATGGGGCATGGCATTCATGACAGGGTTACCTCCATGGGGAATTGGAGTCAATTCTCACTGAAATCCTCTGAGATACTATGTGGAACATACCTAAGAAGTAAGAGGCATGGGATAAGGGTATTTATTTGTCAAGTTTCTCCTCTTTGTATAAGAACCACACCAGTGTGTTAAGTCCCTACACTGTAATGGGTCCTCAGGTAGATTGAGCATCTCTTGTAGTCAGATAAAAGAGCTCAGGCAGAGGGGCTGGGAATATGCCCTAGTGGCAAGAGTGCTTGACTCCTATACAGAAAGCCCTAGGTTCAATTCCTCAGCACCACATATATAGAAAAGCCCAGAAGTGGCGCTGTGGCTCAAGTTTGGAGAGTGCTAGCCTTGAGCAAAAAGAAGCCAGGGATAGTGCTCAGGCCCTGAGTTCAAGCCCCAGGACTGGCAAAAAAAAAAAAAAAGAGCTCAGGCAGAGTTCTGAGTTTTTGCAATAAAAAGTGTTTGAAAACAAGCAGATGACAATAGGGAAATTTCCTACTAAAGCTATAAGGAAAGTCCTGAGATAGCCCAAAGGAGTCCAGGGAGGTGCCAACACTCATAAAGTATGCTTCCTTTAGCTCTGCTCAGTCACATTTCCCATCTTAACACCAAGGCCACTTTTGCTTTGTTTTCCAAATCATAGCTCAGCCACATTCAACAATATTTCCTACTATTTTATACAATCACAAGTTTAACCTAGTGTTTAAATCACTTGCTAGTCCTCTGTAGGCATTTATGTCTGTGATGCTTGGAATAAATAAGTGTGGGCATGGCTGACAATGGGTAAAGTTTTAAGCAACCAAAAGTAAGTAAGACGGCTTTGGGTAGAAATAGCAGAGTCTGAGTCTCTGAAAGAGTACTGGGAACAAATCATGAGGCTTTGGAAACTTTGCTAAAAAATGTAAACGATGTTCTATGTACATAATACAGCACAGATTTTTCCCTTGCATGTTTTAAAAGATATGTATTGTTATTATAAAGGTAATGTACAGAGAGTTACAGTTACATAAGAGTACATTTCTTTTTGAACACTGTTACCCCTTCCCTTGCACTTGTCCCCACCACATATTGTATAGTTCAATTTCAACATAGTGTCTTGTGAGTATCACAGCTGCATTTGTTCACACTTTGTCGTTCCATTTCGCTGTCCCCACTTACCCTCCCAAAGACAAATAAATGAATGAAGAAGACAAAAGGAAAAGAAAAACTAAATAGTAACAAAGGAAAGAAAACATATTCTTTCAACTTCCTGGAGTTCATTTTGATAACTGATCAGAGGTGCCTTTGTGATGCTCGCCCATGAATATCCTCCTTTGGTCTCACTGTGTGAATATCTGGAGACTTGTCTAATTTATCATGTCCTCATGTATTTTTTTTACCATCCAGTGTGCTTACTTTTACATTTATAGGCACATTCCAGTTACCACAAATGAAGAAAAGGATGCAAGCTATGTTTCTCTGTGTCTTTCTTAGTTCATTTACTATATTTTTTCCAAGTCTTTCCATCTTCTTATGAATGGTACAGTATCATCCTTTCTGATGGAAGCATAGAATTCCATTGTGGATATATACCACATTTTCTTGATCTATTTGTCTACTGAGGGGCATCTGAGTGGATCCATATTTTGGTTATGGTAAACAATCTTGCAATGAACATGGCTGTGCTGGTAGCTTTAGTATGGCATTGTTTGTGTTCTATTGGATAAATGCCCAGGAATGGAATTGCAGGGTCATAGAGGAGCTCTATGTTTAGTCTTTTGAGGAACTGCCATGCTGATTTCCAGAGTAGTCGATAAAGTTTACATTACCACCAACTGTGTAGTAGTGTTCTCTTTGGCCACCTCCATGCCAGTATTTGTTATTGTTAATTTTGTTGATAATGGCCATTCTAACTGGGGTGAGATGGAATCACAATGTTGTTTTTATTTGCATTTCTTTTTTCTGAATAATTACTATTTATTGTCAAAGGATGTACAGAGGGTTTAGTTTCATACGTAAGGCAATGGGTACATTTCTTATACAATTTGTTACCTCCTCCCTCATTCCCCCCTCCCCCACCCCCTTTCCCTCTCCCCCCATGAGTTGTTCAGTTGGTTTACACCAAATGGTTTTGTAAGTATTGCTTTTGGAGTCGTTTGTCTTTTTATCCTTTGTCTCTCGGTTTTGATATTCCCTTTCTTTTATGGCCAGAGATGTTGAACATTTTTTTCATGTGTCTATTGACTATTCTTCTTCTTTTGAGAAGTTCCTCTTTAAGTCTTTAGCCTATTAATTAATTGGTTTACTTCTTTAAGAGTTTACTTTTGGGAGGGGATTACTTTTTGAGCTCTAAGTATATTTTAAATATGAACCCTTTGTATGATACATAGTTGGTAAAAAAATCTTCTCCCATTCTGTGGGCTTTCTATTTTTCTTGTTAGCTTAAAGCCCTCTATTTCATTCTGATGTGATTCCTAACTTGAGATCCATGTATATACAGGATGAATGAGAGGAAAAACCATTGAGAAGTACCTGAGAGAGGTAACATGTGCCATGTCAGCCAGACTGCAGTCTTCAGTTATTCAAACACTAATTTCAATGTTTCCTTGAAGGTATTTTGTAGACATGACTCATACCTATAATCAGCTGATTTTTAAGTAAAAGGGAATATTCCTCATAATATGAATGGACCTGACCCAGCCAGCTGAAAGGCCTGAAGTGTAGAACTGAGGTTTTCCCAGGCAAGAAGGAATTTTGCTTGTGGACATCAGTGTATCTCCTAACAACCTGATGAATTTTGGACTTCCTACTTTCCATTATCATGTAAGTTTCACGAAATAAATATATTCCTCTATATACCTATCTAACCTTTATCTATCTACTTTGTCATCTCCTTCCCTCTGTTCTTTCCGGGCTAGATTCACCACCCCTGGTGCGGGGATGCTAAGCTTACTCCCTTATCAGTGCTCCCCTTTTCACCCTCTCCCCTGGGCGCCCAACCCGCGGGCGACCAAGGTGGAGCGAAGAGACACGGGCAAGCCTAAGGTGCACGTGGCTGAACGAGATCCCCTTTTCCTCCCTCCTTACCCACCAAGGAAGCCAGGCGCACACGGATCTTGGAGATGCTTCGGAGAGCAATCCGGTTTATTTGGGAGGGGCTTACAGTAATATGGTAGTGATGATGAGGATTGAGCAGGAGCTGGTAATAGGCTGGTGAGCTTGTCTGTCCAAGAGCAGCTCCTAAGGACCTCCCTCATGGGCTAACGTCACTTCCCATAGTACCGCCCTCTGGGCAAAGCCTGCAAAAAGGGAGCACACGTGCTCACTGGCGCAAGGTGGGGGATGGTTCAAAGCTACCCCCTCTGGTTCTGGACCCAGAAGGAGATAGGTGTGACTCACCTCCACACTGCCCCAGGGCTGGGGGAAGGGAGGCATCTCAGGAGCACTCTCATGGCCCTTCCCCCATCAAGGCCAAGCTGAATCCCCAACATATTCTAATTATTTTATTTCTCTGGTAGAACCACAATTGATGCAGGGGACATGAGACAAACTTCAGATTAGAGATGATGAGAATTTACCTGGGATGGTGGGGCATAAGATAGGAGTTATGTTTAAGAATCATTTCTGAGATGGAGTCTATAAGAGTTACAGGTGAGGCTTAAGGATTAAGGGGAAGAAACAGAAAAATAATGGCTAAAATTTATAGTCTTGGATATTGCAAAGAAGATTGAAGTTATACAACCATCCACTCAATGGATGACAATGATTTTCTCAAATATTTGGTATTCCGTATTCCTCGTGCAATTCAAGCCTATGGGGGGGGGGTGAAGTGTATCAGAGACAATTGTCACATAATGTCCCCAGACCCTTTTCCACCCCTTAAATTAGTCAGCCCTAGTCCTGAGCTTTTGAGGTTGCTACTGTGATATTTAAAGCTTCCAGATTCCAGCAACTCTTTCTATGAATTCTGTCCTATCTGCTTTCCTTCTTTGGGGGTTTTAAATATTTTTAATTCATGCCCGCTTTCCTTTCTTGTGTTATGTTATGTCGGGTTATATTGAAGTTCTTTTTTTCTCTCCTTAGGACCTTGGAAAGTAGGTATAGTGGATATTGTGCATTTACTTCTCTAGATCCTGATTATCTTCTACAGCTCCAGGATCTGGCATTGGCTCCCTCACCTCACCCATTCAGGTCTGGTGATGGTAGTAACTTACTGCTCTTGTTAACACTGGGGCTCATCACCATTCCTTGCTACACTCTTTTATTCCTGTCTGTACCTTCCAATTGATTCCTTAATTAAACCTCAAAAATGTCCTTTAAGTGGACCTTCTAATTTCTGTCACGATGCTGGCCCATAGAGGTGTGAATAAAGATGTATGAATTAGAAACTTAATAAAAGAGATTACGAGTTCACTTGAGTAGGGAGATTTTACACACCTACTATTTAACTTGAAATGACTAATTCTTCCATTTGTCTATTCTTGAGACATAATCTAGAGGTTATGATTCTACCTTTGTAGTCGACTTATTTGGCTATAAATGCTGTTTGTACAAATACTATGAATATACCCCTTCAAATACACTTATCTATTTTGAGCTTCAGGTTTTTGTTATTTTTTTTCTGGGCTACTATTGGACTTCAGTTTAGGGAATACATTCTCCCTTGATTTCCTTGCTCATGTCTGAAGCTCTACCTCTAAAGTCATGCTTCTAGGCTGGCTTTTTGCTGGTTAATTGAAGATTGAAGCTCACAGACTTTTTCTGCCTCAGTTGACTTGATTCCTGATACTGTAGGTCTCACGTTCCTGAGTAGCTAGCTAGGACAACATGCATTAGCCCCTGGCGCCTGAGCTGTTGTTTTAGTTGTGAAAGAGAGATCCTTCTATTTCATTGGGGCTATTCTGAGAACTAAATGGGTGTTAGTGAAATGTTCACAACAGATTAGTAAGAACTTATTTAATGTTAGCTGCTGTTACTATGGTGGTTATTATCATTATTTCTTCTCATTCTTTTATCCAGTGTGTAATGGGCAACATGACTTGGCAGTGCATTAAGAGCTAGAAGGACTAGTTTCTTTAAACAGGATTCCTGTGCAAAATCATTCAGCTAAACAGAAAGTAAATACATTATTCAGTTCTGAGAAATTCCCATCTTCATTCCATGATGCATCCAGTGTATTAATGCCCACACCAGGGTTCTTGAATATTATTCCTCCTCTCACCTTTCCAACCCTCTTTAGGCAAGCCAGGAACTAAAATTACACTCTTCATCCTCAGGAAAGGGAACCAGAGCTTCTGTTTCTAGGCTTGTGTGCATGAGTGTGTGACTAGGGAGCCTTCCAACCTCTGCATTCTGGTATTATATGCTTGTTTTCCCAAGCTCATTCTCTTCTCAGCATGTTTGGCTTCATGCCTGATTGAGGTAGAAAAAATATCTAGGGGTTTTACAGTTTTTATATCTATAGTTAACATATTCTGCCACAAATAAGATACCATGGAGTGTGAATCATTGTCACTACTCATGATGTTAGAATAAGAACTTTACTTTGCACAGATTCTTTTAGTTGTAAATAATAGAGTCTCCTTATTTATGCCAAAAGGAGAACACAGGGATAATCATGGAGCTCAAGGACAAGAAGTAGAGCCAAGCTTCTTCATGAATTGGAACCATGAATAGAAAGTTGTAACAACAGACTAAGCTTGTGAGTCTGTCTCACTGCCTGTGCTCCTCTCCTTGGTGGCTTCTGCTCTCTGTAACATTTGCCAGCTGGCTTCTCCTCATGTGTGGTAGGTAATGACTGACCTGCAGTTCTCATATTTACCTTTCCTCCCTCTCAGTCACAATAAATGACTAACCAGCTATTCAGAGGGAGGTTTCTATGTTGAATCCAGTCATCTGTGATCTGAGGCTTAAGTTCACACAACATAAACATAGTTTTTATCTAATGTTGCAGATGAAGAGAGTTGTTCTCAGTATAAACAGGGGGTAGGCTTTGAGACTGACATCCTTAAAAGTCTTTCTTTTTTTCTTTTTCTTTTTTTTTCCAGTCCTGCAGCTTGGGACTCAGGGCCTGAGCACTGTCCCTGGCTCTTTTTGTTCAAGGCTTTTTCTGTTTATGTGGTGCTGAGGAGTTGAACCCAGGGCTTCATGCATGCTAGGCAAGCACTCTAATGGTAAGCCACAGTCCCAGCCCTCCTTAAAAGTCTATACACCTTCATTTCCCTCTGTCCTCTCATTCTCTCATGGTAGAAGAAATTTTATTTTATATGATTAAAAAATAAAGAACCTGTGGGGGAGGGGGACCAGGAGGGAAAAAACTGGGAGAAAACAAGGGAAAAGATGACACTGTTAAACATGAAATGTACTCAATACCTGTCCTATGTACTATAACCCCTCAGTATACCACATTTACAATAAAAATTTCAAAGAAACAACCAAGAACCCTTTTTAGTTTTTCCTACATTTCTACATTAACTGAATTTGATTCATAAATTAGATCTTACATTTGAAAACTCAGGATCTTGGAAACTTAGGGAATTAAAGCCCCTAACACTAAAGGTCTCTTAAAGCCAAATTCTGTGGACGCCAGTTTGAATATTTTAGTATATATTGCAAATATCATTGTATCAAATTATCTCCTGGGATTTTATTGTCTTTGCTAGTGATCATATTGAGGAAATGTTTATGGAGTTACTGACATCCTGTAGCATGAAGAGAGAGGCCAAGTTCCTAGTTTGGTTGCAATTACCTCTTTCAATTCTCTGTGATTCAACTCATTAATGGACTGATTATATATTTTTATGCACTGGCACAATGAGACCAGACTACCCACAAGAACAGACTGAGAATTTCTCATCACTGAGACAATGATGCCAAGAGCAAGGATGGGAGAAATGACTGATGGATGAATCAAATAAATGCTCAGCAATATATAGCAGGAGACTGTAAGACACCTCTTTATGTGTGGGTGAAGGAATGCATAATGACTACTGAGAAGAAACCCAGGCAATATAGGGATATGTGTGTTGGGGAGGGTCTTAGGAGTGTGCTCAGGAGTCTCCAGGGAAATGAATACAGGTTTCCAGGTGTGGTCCCACTTTGTGTTTCTACAGCACACTATGCTCTTGTCATTTTTGCCATATCAGAGTGTTAGTGTCATCATGGAAAGGCAATGTATTCCAAAGGATTGACAAAGAAGGCCTAAGGTGAGGGAGGATGAGGCTTGATGACTTTTAATAGTCCAACTAGACATCAAAGGTAAGCTGATTAAATATTTTAGACAGGAAGACAAAGAAATGTCTGTGAACACTCTGTGGAGTTTTGAAGTTTCTTATTCATAGGATTATCTACTGCCTAGCAAATAACACTGATAACATTTAGATACTATGCATTCAGTGGATATTTTATTTTCTGCCTTTTCTTATTTGTATCCATTGTCAAAATAACAAGTTTTGAAAATATCATTGATGTCAGAGACATATGCTTTGACCTTCACCAATGGTTTGTGGAAATCTGTAGAAAATGCAGACAGCACAGTGAGCAAAGCTCTATCCAAAGCAGGATTTAAGTTGATTATTTATGAAACACAAATTGGGCAATGGATGCCATAAAAGGTATGAGAAGACGGTGCTACTGCTTGCTGACTTTAACTTTGTATAATTTTTCTTACTGTGCAAATGAAGAAACCACTTGAAACAATAAAGTCACCAACTTTTATTTTCCCCCTTACTTATCTAGCACTGTCATCTCCTCATTGTGGTTGAATAGGGAAGTGGTTTTGAAAAGGTTGTGATATTCATTTCATTCTTTAAATAAAACTTTATTGAAAGTGAGCCAGACCCAAAGAAACATGGACTCTATGGTCTCCCTCATAGGGAATAATTAGCACAGGTTTAGGCTAGTCACAGCAGAGGATCACAAGAGCCCATTAACTATACCCTTATGAACACAAAAGATGATGCTAAGTGAAATGAACTCCATGTTATGGAAATGACTGTTAGATCACTGTTGTAATTACTTTCAACATGCGATGTGAAACCGTAGCTTCTATTATTGATGATCCTCTTGTATCCCCTTTCTGTGGTTGTACCTGCACTATCTCTGTATCTTATCTGAGTACATTGCAAACCATGTATACAGGTATTAGAACTAGGAGACTGAAAGGGAATACCAAAATCGAGAGACACAGGGTAAAAAAGACAAACGATTACAAAAGCAATACTTGCAAAACTGTTTGGTGTAAATCTACTGAACAACTCATGGGGGGGAAAGGGAAAGCAGGAGGGGGGAGGGGGATTGAGGAAGGAGGTAATAAACAGTACAAGAAATGTATCCAATGCCTAACGTATGAAACTGTAACCGCTCTGTATATCAGTTTGACAATAAAAATTAAAAAAACAGACAAAAAGATCTTTATTGAGCATCAACTGTGTGCAAAAGATTGTTCTAGGCCTTGTGTAAATGAACACTAAGCACATGAACAGGTATAAAAAGGGACAGATGGCAATGAAAGGAAAAGGGTGAACACAGATTTTTTTCTTCACTGATTGGATAGGATATACTGGCAACTTGATTGCTGCTGACGTCTCCTACAGCCTGTGTGTAACAGAATGAGAGAAAACAAACACTTTAGTGCTAGAAGCATTTGGATTGATTTTGGTAAATTCATACCTACTTTAGCAATAGGCCATTCTCCTTAGTACAGGCTTTTGGGGAGACTAACCTGGAATGGATGCTATGCTGCATTCTTCCCCATGCTTCTGAAAGAGTTGTCTTCTACCATCTTCAGTTGTCTACCTCTTTGTATACTGCGCCCCCCCTCCCCTGAAGAACAGTGTCTCACCAAGATGTCTCCTCCTGCCAGGGATGTCTACATTTACAGACTAATCAGTGCACAGATATGAAGACTTGAGCCCTTTGTCCTACTGTGAGACCAGACAAGGTTCAGAGCTAGCAGTGGGATTGGTGGAAGCATTAGTGGGCTTGTGTTAACAGCCCAACTTCTTCTGCCCACCTTGGAATCCTTTTTCACCCTTTCACAGGGATAAATCCTCATAATACTACCTTGCAAATGCTATGGCATGGTATTCTCTAAATCAAATCCTGCTTCCTGGAAACCCAAACTATAGACCATAACAAACTCTAGAACATAGCCTGAACTCAGAAGGTAGGAAAGGAATGTATAAAATTCCAATAGTCATCATGAATCTCTTACACAAAAGGCATAGGGAGCAGATAGTCACAGAGAACAGAAGGCCTAGAAGCCTTTGTTCCTATGTGGACTGATTCAATGTCTGTATGTGTACATGAATGTGTGTAAGCCTGTGGGTACTGGCTACTAGTGGAACATTGCTAAGACATCTCCACAGTGGAATGACAGTTGGCACGTAGGGATTGAGATAGGGATGGACATGACATAGCCCTTCACTGGAGTATTGCTCTGGCTGTGTGCCAGCAGAGAGACTAAAAGATCAGCATTCTGAGCTTGATGGCCATGTGGATGATCTGCATACCTTTCTGGCTGATGCATCTGTCAGTTTGGAACATTGCACATGGATTGCTGCATTCTGATGTCATCAGTGGACAGCATGGAGAGATACTAACCAAATGTTTGGACTCTTGGTGAAGGTAAGCAGTTTTTGAACACCATGGAAGAAAGATTGAAAACAGAACTGCTTCTGAAAAAATGGAAAGGGTAAGGGGATGTAGGAGGAATGTAATTCAATAATGGATAAAGGCATCTACTGACTAATAACTGTTTTGAGACTGGTTTCAGAAAGCAGATGATGGAGTTTGAGAAGTGAATGTTATGATATGTGTGCAATAGAATGAGAACTTGCTGCTAGAAAAATAGATGCCAATGCCATTTGTGCATCTGGCACAGCACAGCATCTGGTACACAGCTGGCACTCATTACATGTTTGTAGTATTATATATTCTACTTAGATGGCAAATTATAATGGAGCATTGCTTTCTAAGATATTAAAGTGGCTAATGGTCAACCTGTAACTTTTTATACAATATAACCCATCTTACTTGAAAGTAAGAGTAAAATACAGCCAAACTAGGAAATTTTGGAAAACTTGTCTCCAATACATCTTATATTAAGATTTTGCAAAACAAGGGAGTAATCAAGAAAAAGGAAGAAATGGGATCCCAGAACTGGTGACATGCAGGAGAGCTGGAAAGTAAATCTCAGGATGACCATGGTGCAGAAGAAAGATAGAGCCAGAGATATAGGGCCAAAGGAGAGATCTTACAACATACACGTAGCACAGTACTGCCCCACCCAACACCAGGAGAGAATTTGATCATTTGTTTGAGAAAGGAACATCAGAAAGAGCATGTGGATGTATTAATATTATTATTAGTGGTAGTGGTAGTAGTAATAGTAGTAGTAGTGGTGGTGGTCGTTGTCATGGAGTTTGAGCTTAGGGCAAAAATTCTGCCCTGGCTGGCTTTTAACCACAATCTTCAGACCTCAGCCTCCTGAGTACCTAGGATAACAGGTGTGAGCCACTGGAGCCCAGTAGGAGGTATTCTTAGTAGTATAATTTGCTTTTGTTTTGTTCTTCTTTTCAAATTTTCATTATCAAACTGATGTACAGAGAGGTTACAGTTTCATACGTTAGGCATTGGATACATTACTTGTACTGTTTGTTCAATGCCCATGAAGAACTGAAATGTACTACAAGAGACATAAACTTTGAAAACATTACTTTAAATGGAAGAAACTGGTCACAGAATGTCACATACTATATGATTTAGTTTTTGTATGATTATCAAAAGTAGAGATGGGTGGGTGGAGCCTGAGGAATGACAGACAAAGGATTCAGAGTTTCTCTGTGAAGTGACAACATTCTAAAACTCTAGTGTGTAATGCACCACTATTGGATTGTGCATTGTAAATGGGTGAACTAGGTGGGGTGCTATATATGTTGTAGCTCATTAAAACATTTTCTAAAGCTCCTGAAGATTGTAAGTGAAAGCTCCTCGGGGAAAACCATGCCAGAGTAGGTCAATTTTTACAAAGAACATTCTAATCTTTACTCTCTTGTAGTTTAATCTGGACTGGCTATATATCCTGAATGTCAGTCAGCTACTTTTTGCATGTGCATGTGCCTGTATATTTGTGTGTGTGTGTGTGTGTGTGTGTGTGTGTGTGTGTGTGTGTATGTGTACACCGATTCTAGGGCTTGAATACTGTCCCTTAGCTTTCATGCTCAAAGTTGGCACTCCACCATTTGATTGACACCACCATTTCTAGGTTTTGATGGTTAACTGGAGATGAGAGTATCACAGACTTTTATGCCTGGGATGACTTTGAACCTTCTTCCTCAGATCTCAGCCTCCTGAATAGCTAGGATTACAGGTGGGAGCCAGTGACACCTGGCTAGTTATGTTATTTTGACTGCTCACAGCAGCTCTGTCCCTTGGCTGAACTCTCATTCTTTCCATTGGTCTCTAGTGCATTGTGCTGCTACTCCACAGCTCACACAAACTCCATGGCTCCAATCCTCATTTCTACCAGCCCCTGTTTGCCTTTATCTTGCTTTAGTCTGACACGGAATTTTGACTACATCATGAAATTAGCCACCCTGGAGCCAATGGATGTCTCCCCAAAGAGTGCCCGTGGCTCTTACTGCTAAAAAGGCTGGCAGACTATAAAGGCCAGAAAAGAGGGTGGTGTCTACTGGGAGAGAGATTGAATAAGAATGGCCAGTGCTTGTCAGCTTATTCTGCACATTAATCAGCAAAATCAACTGGAAATGTGGTTAAAAGGCAAATGCTTACTCAGCATCTCTGGGTCCTGAAGTTGTACATATCTAATACGTTACAAAGGAGTACTCTGGCTGCTAGTCCTGAAACTCCACTTTGAGTATGAAGGTGATAGAGCATATCTGAGATCCACTGTGGCTCTGCCTTTCCATTATACCTGACCATGTTGACCAGAGGCCTCCCAGCTACTTCCCACCCCACACTGCTAATGCAGCACCTGAGCAACTTCTGAACTATTCTCTTTGGAGGTCTTGAAATGCATTTGCAGTGTGACAAAATGGAAAATGGCTGATCCCTTATTCAGGAGAATGTGAGCATGAAGCAAATCGGCTAAATATGGAACATAAAACGTGATCAAAGAATTATTGAATCATTTCTGTTTCTCTAAAGTTGATTAGTTTCTTGGGAGTGTTTTTATTTGACTTATATTTAAGTGTCTTTTGTGAATGGATGGTATATAAAACCAATTTTAGAAGCTGGCAAACTGTGCCATGACTAAGGGAATGAGAACTCTAAAGAGCTGTGATATTTTCTTTTAATCTCAAGCATTGATTCAGAATATTAGTAGGTTGAGTAAAGTCTCTCAATTTCCAGGTAACACTAATTATTATTACCATAGTAACAATTAACTTTATTATTTTTTAAAATCAGAATAATATAGCAAAATGGTTTTAAAAAGTCAATTTGTGCCAAAAGATGTATAATAAAAAGCAGTCCTCTTCAATATCACTCCTTCTTGGTTACATCAATATGTATGTGTGAGTGCATGTGCAGGCTGGAACCAGGGATTGAACTCAGTGCCAGTGTTGTCCTTTAGCTTTTTCGCTCAAGGCTTGCACTTCTAACATTTGAGCCACAGCTCCATTTCCAGCTTTTTGCTGATTAATTGGAGACAAAAGTCTCTCTTCCAGATTTGTCTGCCTGGGGTGGCTTTGAATTTCGATGCTCAAACCTCAGCCTCCAGAGTAGCTAAAATTATAGGTGTGAGTCACAAGCACCTGTCTACATCAACCTTTAAATGACTCCATTCATTTTTGTAGTTACTTTCACATCTCACATCTCTAATTATAATTTACTGTTTCTTTTGCTATTTTATTAGCATATATTAATTGTGTAAAATGACTTTTTATCCTTTAGTAGTTATACCAAGGAATTTCCATTATCAATGCCATCTTTTTCATCGTCTCCTATCTTTCACAACCCAAACCATCCCTTCAATTTACCTAATTTCACTTTTACATTGAATATTATGACCGAATTTGTCCACCCTCCCTCTCTTTCTTTGAGGGAGGGCAAATAAATAATGGACTTCACTGTGACATTTTTATATGTACTTTACTGTTATCTACTCATTATTCTCTTTCCTCGCCCCCACTTCTCCTAGTTCCCTTCCTGTTTTCCAATAATGTCCTACCATTTTTGTATCTCCCCTAGATTCTACAAATGGAAAAGAAAGAATCTGGCTTATTTCACATAACATGATTATATATAGTTCCATTCATTTTCCTGAAAGTGACATGACTTCATTCTTCCTTGTGACTGAATAATACTTCATTGGACATATATGTATTTCACATTTTTATCCATTTATCCATCGATAAGCACTCAATTGCATACATTATGTATTGATTCCCTGTATATTAAAAACGATTCACTTTCTTCTGTGTTTCTTTTTACTTCATTTGATCGAAAAATAAATACCATTCTTTCAGTCCTAGTATTCATTACTTTCTGACTTTAGGTAATATATTTTTGTTTGATCAGCCTGAGACAGAGTACAGTATATCTTAAATGAGAATCTTAGCAATGCTACCCTTCTTCTACTCTTCTCCCAAATGTCCACTTCCTAACTTCCACCACCAAACACTTTCTTATGCTTACTCTGGCACTTGAAGATTGAAAATAACTGAATTCAAAGTTCACTTATTATCAAATAAGCATGTACTTGCTTTTCCTATGGATTGAGTCTGTTAGTGGAAAGAAAAGGATCATTTCCATTATTTTGTCTATGCAAATATGATTCACTGTCAGGTAAAGTAGCATATTTTGACATCTCTTTTCTTTTGGGTGTATTTTTCTTTCTTTTAATTATAGTAATAAAACAGGCTCTTAACTAGAGATATTCCTAGTAATGAAGTGCTTACTTTAACAGTTAAAAGTGTTATAAAGCCAGGCAGGCACCTGTGGCTAACACTTAGCGTCCTAAGCACTTAGGAGGCTGAGATCAAGAGGATCAGTTTGAGGTCAGCCTAAACCGCAAGTTCTTGAGACACATTCTCAACCCATAGCTGGGGACGATGCTGTGCATCTGTTGTTCCAAATATGTGGGAGGCTGACATTGGGAGGATCACAGTTCCAAGCTATCCTGGGCAGAAAAGTCTATGAGACTCCATCTCCATGGAGGGAAGCTGGACTCATTGTTCCATACCTGTGATCCAGACAACTATGGGAAGCCTAAAGTAGGTAGATTATGGCTAAGGTTTTGCCTAGTGGCAAAGCGAGACCTTATCCAAAAAATAATCTGAAAAATAGAGCTGGAAGGAGTGTGGCTCAAAAGGTAGAGTCGCAGCTTAGCAAACATGAAACCCTTAGTTCAAATTCTGGTGCATCAAAAAAATTGGAACAGCAATTAATTCTGTATATCAAAACAGCTAGGGGCTGGGGATATAGCCTAGTGGCAAGAGTGCCTGCCTCGGATACACGAGGCCCTAGGTTCGATTCCCCAGCACCACATATACAGAAAATGGCCAGAAGCGGCGCTGTGGCTCAAGTGGCAGAGTGCTAGCCTTGAGCGGGAAGAAGCCAGGGACAGTGCTCAGGCCCTGAGTCCAAGGCCCAGGACTGGCAAAAAAAAAAACCAAAAAAACAGCTAGTGTAGTGAGGTCATAGATAAACCAGTTACTCTGATATTATATGTACACATATATTATAATATAACATATTATATATAATTATCTGTGTTTATACTCATATGTATCATAATATCACATTGTAGCTCATAAATGTGCATAACCATGATATGCAAATTAAATATTTAACTAAATAAAATATTTTAAAATTGTTAGACAATTTTCATATATTCTTACTTATACATTGCCCCCAATCCATCTTTGTCACTGGTTCTTAGTATAGTCTTAGCTCAGGAGTTGCTTAAGGACACAGATAAGGAAAAACTCCTAGCTCTTCAAAGCTTGCTCTGGAGTAAAAGACTTGAAAAACCTTAGATTATTATCTGAGCATTAGAAGGCCAATTTGCCTTCTTTTACATCAGTATTTTGAAGCTTTAACTCACTACTAAATAGTGGGTTATGAAATCAATTTGTTGGGTTACAACTAATTTTTTCAATGCTAAATAGACTGACTACCATAGGAAAACTTCATCATGCATAGAACAATATTTAAAAACAATATGTGTTGTATATATTTGTGTGTGTGTGTGTGTGTGTGTGTGTGTGTGTGTTCTGGTTGAGTATAAAATAGATTAGTATTGGTCGTTATTATAAAGGCATTCTGAATGCATTTCCCTTCTGTGCTATTTCTTCTTAGGAAGTTGCCCTTTTTTATCTAGTGCATAACTCTCCTTGAGATTAAGGATCTGAGGCTCTAGTGTGTCTAATAGATCTCTAGGCTGTGATTCCTTTATGAAATATATCTTCCCAGATAAGTTACTGAGACCTGGCTTATGACCCCCTGGATTTCTGGGCCTCATATCCACTTGTATTCCTAGTGGAAGACCTCCAGTCACCCTCAGTGCCTTGCCTGGCATATTGACAGCCACAGCAGCTCATTTGTTGAGCCAATTATTTTTGCAAATATTCATGATAGAAAATTGACTAGAAAAAAATCAAGCACTGTTTTCTTGAACTTTGAATATATTATTCCAGTTAAATAAATAAAATATAATAAAATACAAAGAAGAGCAAAGGTACAGATTCATATATGTTTTAATTTTGTTATTGTCATCTTGTTAAAAAGGTAGGGCGTACATGAAGAAACATTTGGAAGGACGAATGTCACTGAGTTAGGAAAATAATTCCTCTATGGAATGGCAGAATTGAAGCAATTTGACTTTGTTTTCTCCAACTGAACAATCATTGTTTGTCCAAAGTTTGCTGTTTGAATGTGGGCAAGGGCCAGACCACAGGTAGTGGAAATGGAAAGTTCATCCAAAGTCAGCCTGAGTCACTCTGAGGTGTATCTTTAGAAATGAACAAATGTACCTTGAGTCCCTGAAGGTTAAGTTGACTCCATAACTGGGAGTTCTTTGAATTGACTTACAAAATACAATGATGATTAAAAGATTAAACAATACAAAGTGCTGTTATAAAATTTATATAATATGTGTGTATGCATGTGTTTGTATTAGTATTAAAACTTAAAAGTAACCATAGCAGCAAGAGATTTTTCTGGGAAGAAGCTGAATGGTTTCTCACTGACTTGTTTAGAATTGCTAGCATATGGTGAAAATAAAACAGACCTGAATAGCTGGTTATTATTGTTTTTCAATTACTCACAAACAATGTACCCTCTTATTACTTCTACCTGGAATTGACCATTTCCCACTGCCTCGCCTTTAGTAGGCCAAATTCCAGGAGGAAAAGTTACTCCCACTCTTTCACATCTTTTAATGTGTTTAGAGCCCTTGAAGAGCATTAGGGAAATCAACTTGTGGGACATAGCACAATGAGTCTTGCTTACAGCTAGCCCCTCATTTTCTTTTGCTTGGCTCTGAGCCAGAACACAGGTTTATGGACTTTTCTTGGATCCCAGGGACTACTCCTAGGGAGCGTGGGAGTAGAAGTTGAGTGAAGTGAAGCACAAGGAGAGACATTTGGATTCATAGCCTTCTTAGGATAAGCATATGTGCCAAGAAGGAAAGCCCTTGGACATTCCATAACACTCCATAAAGCATAATCCGGATCTTGGGTTATATTAGCATAATCACAATTCATATGGCCCTCAAGGCACTGCCTCTCAGCTTCCCAACTTGATCCTCAGTTTTTTCTTTCATTTACAAAAATGAACCGGAAATAAACTTTCCTCAGATTCTTTCATTAGAGCCACAGATGACCCTTTTGGTTTGCCTTTGTTTTGGTTTTATCACATTTCAAATATGAGAACACGTAAGATTGATTCATTCTGTCCTCAGCTTTGCAAATGTGTCCCTTCTCAGCTCATTTTCTTACCTGCTTTACCCCAAAGGCCATATTTTTGTATGTATGAAGCTGACCCATTTAGGTTCACCTTGGCCTAGACAGGTACACAGAACACAAGAAGATAAGTTTACTACAGGTACTGTGTCTCTTAGCTTTTTTGCTCAAGGGTGGCATTCTACCACTTGTGCCATGCCTGCATTTCCAGTTTTTTTGCTGTTTAATTGGAGATAAGTATGTTATAGACTTTTTTGCCTGGGGTGACTTTGAACAGATTTCAGCCCCCCTGGCATAGCTAGGATTAAATGTGGTAAGCCACCATGCCAGGCTTAAAACACAATTTACAAATGGAGGAACATATTGATATGGATGTAATCATTTCAAATGGTAGCTCTCAGCTTTACCACCTTCCCATTTTATTTCAACTCAACACACCATAATATTGCTTAAATATCACTCAAGAATCAGGCTGGACTTACTAATTTCCCTCTAGCTTTTGTATGTACTTGTGGCCTGCCCTGTGTCCTGGGCCTCCTTCTGGTCCTTAGAGCCAGTGTGGTCTATGTTTTCCCTTCAGGATCAACTTGTGAAGGTCTTCTTATCTTTTAAGCTTCAGTTTTAACATCCTGACCTTCAATGAAGTCTATTATTAGAGTCAAATATTTTTTGCCTTTCTGTTCCGAACTAAGTCCTTTACTGTGTTGTTGTCCATGTGACTTGCCTAGCTCACTGCTCTGTGCTGTAGATATTCACCTGAGGGTCTATACAGTCAGTGTGTACCATGTATACATATGTATACAGTTCCAAGAGATACATACACACACATGTTTATTAAAAGGCATATGCTTTAAGGTATATACTCATAATACTCCCAGACAAAAGTACTCAAATGTCTACCTATAGAATCATGAATCAGAAAGCATAGAATATGCACAGCAAGGATAGTTATGATTCAAAAATGAGAAACAACTGATTGATATATTCAGCTATATAGATGAATTGTGCAAAGGATATCATGCTGAGTTAAAGGAGCCAGATTTTTTAAATGAGTACTTACCATGTGAATAATTCTATTTATACGGAGCTTTTAAAATTGCTAAAATAATTTTTGTGTGTGAATTGTCCTAGTGGTTACCTTTGGGATGGTTAGAGACTAAGGGATGACTTCAAAGATGCTGTTAATATTTTTTGATCTAGGTGTTGGTTCTGTGGTTGTTTCCACTTGATAAAAATTCAAGAGATGTACTTAGGCTTCAAGAACTTTTCTGTATGTATATTATGTTTCAGCAGAAAGTATTTAAAGTCTGAATTCTCTTTCACCTAGTAATTTCACAATTAGCACTTTATCCTGGTGAAATAATTATAGGTGTCCACTAAGAATTTATATGCAAGGTTTTTCATTCCAAATTCCTTTCAACAGTGAGAAATTGGAAGTGGTACAAGAATAACAAGGTGGTCCAATATAAAATGATAGGATATCTACAGCCCTGAGCAGGATTGTTGATCACAGCTGTATAATGCCATGAAAAACTGATTACAAGTAAAATGAGAAAAGCAGAAAGCCTAACTGTATTCAGAGAACAATAACAATTTCTTCAAGAAATGAACACATGCTTAATTCAAATGATGATTTTTATGCTGATTATTTTTAATGGTAAGTCTTCAGGTGGGTTTAATGTCTTCCTTATATTTTAATTTACCTATTTTTATCCAATCTGTCTATCTGTTATTTGTATCCTCTATCTACCATCCATCTATACCTAATTTGAGCATAGTTCGGGGAATGAAAACAAAGAGCATATAACTGGATAGACTATGTACAAAAAGAGGTATGGTTATCTTGGTGTATTAAATAGAAGCCAAGAATTATCTGAAAGCCAAATGACCTTTTAACTGACAATTTTCCTACCAGGTCAGAAATTGAGATTATTGAGGCCTGATTCATTCCGGTTACATATTTTCTATCACTTGATTTGACGCTTTATGAGAATGGAGACCATGTAGTTTTGTTTGCCACTGGACTTTTTATATGCACACAGTTTGTGCTTGTATTAAGTTACTATGACTACGGTGACCAGCTATTTGTCTTAACACGGGGAAAATTTAGCCAAATGCCAGTGGCTCATTCCTGTAACCCTAGCAACTCAGGATGCATAGCTATTAAGGTTTGTAGCTATCCCAGGCATACATGAGAGACCCCTTCTCAATTGATAGTGGCATGCAGATGAAGCACACTACTCATCTCAGCTACATGGGAGGCTGAAATTTGGTGAATCATGGTTCCAGGCCAGCCTGAGTCAAAAAGTCTGTGAGCATTCATCTCAGCTGAAGAAACTGAGTAGAGTGGTACAACAGGCAGTCTAAAATACATGGATTATAGCCATGTTATCCCCAGGCAAAAAATGAGATCTTATTAAAAAAAAAAAAACAGTGTAAAAAGGACTGAAGGCATGAGAAATAGAGAATCTGCTTGTCAAGTGTGAGGCCTAGAGTTCAAACTCCAGTATTACAAAAAAAAAAAAAAAAAAAAAACAAATAAACAAAACCTCAACCAATCCTGTGTTCTCAACACAAAAGAAATTGCTTTTTTTAACATTAAGAATATAAAAAATGCTGGTTACTAGTGGCTTATGCCTGTAATACTCCCTACTCAGGAAGCTGAGATCTGAGGATCATTATTTGAAGCCAGCCTAGTCAGGAAAGTCCAATTATCTCCAGTTAACTACAAGATAAACCTGGACATGGAACTTTAATGATAAGAGTGCTACCCTCGAGCACAGGGACAGCTCCCAGGACCTGATTTCCAGCCCAGGACTGACATACACACAACCCGCCCCCCCCCCCCCCCCCCCCCCGCCAAGAATGGAAAACAAATATTTAAAAAAGAATTGAAATTAAAAGTCTTAACTTGATTTACAATCTCTATCAAATATCACTTATAGGTTGTAGGAATTGAGACCTAATATCTTTGGGCCCTGTCATTCAGCCTACTACTATGCTCATAAATATATTTAATGAATGTTGGTTCTGCCAATGCACATTTTCAGTCTATGTAGAAATTTTATTTCTCATTGCAAACTATTAAATTTTCACTCTGAATTTACACATCAATCTCTAATGAGCCTTGTTAATTGAAGGCAGCATCCAGGATATAATGATCCTGGAAGTCTCTGAGAAATCACTAAGGTGCCTTGTGAAAAGCATCCAAATTCTGAATTTTACTAAAGATAGAATTCCTCATGAATAGATTTTTCTGAATTAAAACCTCTATTTCTGTAAGTTTTGTTTTGAAAAAAATACTAAATGAGCCATTTGATAAAATGTTTAAAAGAAGCTTTACTCTTGGCTCAGTATCAAAAAATCAAATTTAAAATGGATTTAAATAGCTGGGTGTGGTATCCCATGCCTACAGTCCCAGATACTCAAGAGCTAGAAGCAGGAAGATTGCAAATTTGAGACCAGTCTAGGCAAAGTTAAACAGACCATATATATAAACCAAAAATACAAAGAAGAGATCTTGGAACATGGTTAAGTGGTATAGTACTTGCCTAGTACATGGGACCCTGAATTCAATCCCAGTACCAAAATAAGTTTTTTTTTTCCAGTCCTGGGCCTTGGACTCAGGGCCTGAGTACTGTCCCTGACTTCTTTTTGCTCAAGGCTAGCACTCTACCACTTGAGCCACAGCACCACTTCTGGCCATTTTCTATATATGTGGTGCTGGGGAATTGAACCCAGGGCTTCATGTATACGAGGCAAGCATTTTTGCCACTAGGCCATACTCCCAGCCTGTCCCCAGTACCAAAATTAAATACAGCAATGTGTGAAGCAAGATGGTAACTGAGAAAGCTCCTCCAGCAATTGTTTCTCCACAGATATTGTTACTGAACACGTATTCACACATCAAAAACCTCCAGAAGAGCTAAGAAACCCACTTAAGAGACTATAGTGCCTAATTTTAGCATTATTTTTCATGTGACCATTGAAAAAGAAGAGACACTGGAGAACACACAAAGAAAATTTTATTAGCATCATCCAAGTAGTGCAATGTAGAAGATAGTGTCTCTTGCTTAATCAGGGGAAGATATTAAGTGCAGGCCTTAGACTTGAAACCTAATACCAAGCCTGCCTAAATGAAAGCCAGTTTTAGGAAGTGCTTCACAGAACATATCACCAAGACAATATTCCCAGAAGAAACAGTTGGAACTGCATTGGCCAGGTGGATGACGGAGCTTGCCTCAGAAAATTGAGTAAGTGTCTACCTGCTGGCAGCAGGAAATGGAAGTTAGCATAGGGCTTTTGTCTTGGAGCTCAGTGCTGGCCCACTATGGTGAGAATTGACATCAGGCAGAAACCAGAGGCCCTATGATAAGGTCCAAGCCAGAAGACAAACATTACTTAGACTTTATGGCTTATCAGTTGGAGATCTGTATGCCTGAATGACAGATTCAAGATTTAATCTGAATCACTGTTAACTTTACAGTGGACCTGTGACACAACATTCCCTTGGCTCTGCAGTCCCTGTGGTTGTGAGACTCAAATGTGACCCCAGATTAGCCTCAATCTTGGTAGCCAAGGGATTAATTCCATTACCTGCCCAACAGTCCTAGGCAGTGCAGCAATCATAAGGCCTGTGCTCACAGATAGAGCTCCTAGACCTGTGTCAACACCAGGCCTATACTCTACAAGAGACCTAGATTCCAATAGGATGGACTCAGGTTTTGGCATGCATTACCAATAGCTTCAGTTTGGACTTGGAGGTACTCCTGAGAAAGCTTCATGGATGTGAACACAAAAATCAACCAGCTTACCATCAGTTTGGTAGCCTTCATCAACATTATCCCAACTTCAGACAGCACAACAAGAACTTTGTTGTGGTAAGTGAATTAAATAGCACAGTGCTTTGCTTTTCAATTCAGTGGCAGCTGTTTTTTTTCTATTTATTGTCAAAGTGATGTACAGAGAGGTTACAGTTTCATATCTTAGATCTTGGGTACATTTCTTGTCCTGTAACACAGGAGATACAGGGGTTTGGAGATGGTCAATTTATGATTCCTAGCATAGTGCCTGAATACAGACCAATGACTTTGGACAAGGTATCTAGACTTACCTCAGCCTCAGGGACATGCTTAGAAGGATATACTTCCCATTTTAAGTGTTTCCCTGATCCTTGATAAGTTAACTTTAGATTTGGGGCAAAGCTGATCTTAGATCACCCTCTAGGGCTAAAATAGTGATAATATACCAACAGAAGACTTACAGAAAAGCTAGACTTAGGGCACCATCTAGTGCTGAAACAATGGAAATTACTTCAGGCTTAGTGGTACTTTACTTAGACTTTCTAGAAAGACAACTACAAGCAAATAAAGCCAGTTTATGAACACTTGACTAAATACCTAATCCTTTAATTCCCAGGGGGTATCACACAGCAACCATCAAAAGTTTTCAGGAAACTTTGATCTCATCTAATGGTCAGAATAAAGCACAGAAATGGATTCCCTAGCAGCAGTATGAGAGAATGAGGGATTTAATTTCCTTAAAAAAGTGGTTTTAAAGAAACCCAACAAGCTTCAAGACAACATAGAGTAAGTGGTTAAATATTCTAATAGAGAAAATTAACAGATATAGAAGAAATTTAAAGACATAAACAATGATTATTGAGCTGAACAAAATACTCTCATTGAATAGAACACGTGATAGAAAGCATCAGTAACAGGACAGATCAAATCTAAGAAAGAATTAGTGGCCTGGAAGGTAGGCTATTTGCAAGTATAAAAAGGAAAGAAAACAATAAAGAGGAATGATAAACGTCTATAGGAAGTTTAGGACAACATTAAAAGAGCAAATACTCAAGTTGTTAGGGTTGAAGAGGGACCTGAAAATACCCATGGAACAGAAAGCTTATTCAAAGAAATAATATTGAAAAATCCCAAAACTTAGAAAAGGATGAAAATATCCAGGTACAAGAAGGTGAAAAGTCATCGGTCTGATTTAACTCAAGGAAGAGTACTTCAAGATATGCTACAATTGACCTCTCAAAGGTGAAAGATAGAGAAAAATTTCTCAAGGCTCCAAATGATAAGAAACTACACATACAGTTTTGCAAGTATTGCTTTTGTAGTTGTTTCTCTTATTTACCCTGTGTCTCTCAAATTTGGTATTCCCTTTGAATTTCCTACTTCCAATACCAGTAAACACGGTTTCCAATATACTCAGATAAGATTACAGAGATAGTGTAGGTACAACCACAGGAAGGTGATACAAGAACATCATCAATAATAGAAGCTACAGATACACATAGGACGTTGAAAGTAGTTACAACTGTGATATAACAATTGTTTCCATAACATGTTTGGTGTAAGTGAACTGAACACCTCGGGGTGGGGGGGGGGGAGGGGGGGAGGGAGGGGGGTATGAGGTACAAGGTAACAAACAGTACAAGAAATGTATCCAATGCCTAACGTATGAAACTGTAACCTCTCTGTACATCAGTTTGATAATAAAAATTTGAATAAAAAAAAAGAAAAAAAAAGAAACTACACATAAGGATATCCCAATTCACCTGAGAATAGACATCACAACAGAAAGTATACAGACAAAATCAGAATGATTTAATATAATAAGCATGGTGTGCAAACTGTTCATATCTTTAAAATGAAGACGATGTAGCAAAAATAATGACTATATTACTATGTTAAAGGATAAACAATATAGAAAATGTAAATTGTAATCTCAAAATATCAAAATATGGATAGGATTGTAAAATAAGTAAAGTTTAGTATAGTTTCCTTACCGTCTTGTTTTATTCTTCTTTATTTTTACAATTGTGTTAAATTAGTATTATTTCAAAGAGGTTTTTTAAGGTAAGCATAATGATAATGACAAACAAAATTTAGAATAGGCAAATCAAAAATAATAAGCAAAGAATTAAAACCCAAGACTAGAGTAAATCACTTAACCATAAAGGAAGACTAAAAGAAAGAGATAAAAGAATGGAAACATCAGAAAATAAGTTTAAGATGGCTGAAGTAAGATCTTTCCTAACAATGATTGCACTCAAATGTAAATAGATTTAATTATCCAATTATAAAACATGTAGAAACTGTTGACTATATAAAAAACAAGACCCAAATATAAGTTGCTTACAGGAAACTCAATTTTACCTCTAAGAGCAGGCATAGATAGACAGTGAAAAGACAAAATAAGATATTTCATGCAAATGGAATCTGAAAGAAAGTGGAACTATAAATAGGCTTGAAATTAAAAGCAATAAAAAGACAAGAAAGATAATATATAATAATGACTCAATTCAGTAAGACAAAATAAGAATTCTAAATATTCTAAATATATATGTATATATGGACCCATTTCAGAGTGCTCAAGTATGCATAATAAATACTAATATGGAAAAATAGACTCTAGCAGAATAATAGTTAAGGATTTTAATTACTCACTTTTACCAACAATCAGATCTTACAGAGAATCAACAAAGAAGTAACAGTTAAATTGCCCTTCAGACCAAATCAATTTCACAGACATCTACAGAACTCATTCCATCCAACAGCTGAAGAATATACATTTTTCTCATCATCACATGAAACATTTTCCAGGGCAGATAATATGATAGACCACAAAGCAAGTACTAACACATTTTTAAGAACTGAAATAATATTATCTTTTCTTATGACAATGCAATAAAAATACATATAAATGAGAAAAATGTGAGAAAGTATACAAGCATATAAAATCTAAGCATCTTATTCTTGAACAACCAATTCAGCAAGGATGAAATAAAGAAAGGAATTAAGATTTTTCTTAAGCAGATAAAAAATAGTGACAGAATATAACTCTGGAATGCACCAAAGCAGTACTAGGATGGAAGTTTATAGCAATTGATGCCTACAAAAAATGCCTTCAAACCAGAAAGATCTCAAACAACCCATTACAGAATCTCAAGGGACTAGAAAAATAAGAACAAAACAACCCCAAAGTTATCAGGAAAAATAAAAACAAAAAATAGCAAAGTAAATGAAGCTAAAAAGTATGAAAGATCATCTGGATGTTGGTAGCATCCTAGCTACTTGGAGGGCTGAGATTGGGAGGATTATGGTTCGAGGCCAATGTAGGAAGGGATATTTATGAGACCGTTTTCAATGGAGAGCTGGATGTGGTGATGTGTGCTTGTTATTTTAGCTGTAGAAGTGTAAAATAGGTGAGTTGCAGCTGAAGTATAGGCTTTGGCATAAAGCAAAACCCTATAAATAACCAGCACAAAGTTTTGTTGAGGATCACCCAATGTGGGTTTTGTGGTCATGTTTCATATGATTTTAATCTAACTCTATGAATTTGCTAACCAAAATGTACAAAGACTGATTAAATAGCTTTAAACTTTAAAAAGTATAGTTATTGCTTATTTGAATTTTATTCTGTGAAGGCCCAAGGTAAATCTAAATCCATTAATATCATATTTCCTATCTTTCAAAAGTAATAATTTCATATTCATGGAGACCTCCAAGGGACAAGGAGATAACAGATAGATTCTTACTATGTGCATATGTTAGATATTTCTCAGGATGTTACAAGGCAAAGCAAAGTTTACTTCTACACAAGGGTTCACCATCAACCAAAAATGGGCAAGCAAGTACACAGAACAAACAGGCTGATCCCTTTTTATCCTTAATGCAGCAGGCCCTGCCCCTCTGCTCCAATTGGCTGAGCTCAGGTTCACAGTCTCCAACCTGAGACTGCTTAATTAACAGGAACAAGAAATCTTAATTAAGATGAATAGTATATAACTAAAATTCAATGAGCTTGTAACAGGATGTCTTAATTAACATGTAGCAGGAATAAGATATAATCAATAAGGGGCAAGTCACCTGGCTAAAGCAGGAACTTTTCAGAAAAACAGTTCTCATAAACTTAACAGAAAAGAGGCTTTTCTCACAATATGATCATGAACACAAAAGAACCACTGAAAGAGGCTTATTGTTGGATTTGCAAAAAGGTTGCTTACAAATATATAGGATACTTCCAGAACTTACTCTCCAAAATTCATGAGTTAAGAGAGATATTTGAAATGCAAAAGACAATTTTCTACAGTGAGACAAATCACTGTGTGTTTCATCATCCTTAAAGGTGATGACTTTTTTTGATACACACACACACACACACACACACACACACACACTTAATCAGAATAAGAAAAGGGCAGACTCTCTAGTAAAAGCACTTTCCTGGAAAGCTAAAAAACCTGAGTTTAAATGCCAGTATTGTAAAAAAAATATTTAAAATCAATGAAACTATTACATCTATAAGACAATATTATCTTTCCATCAAAACCAGATAGGCACATAATGGGATAAAAACACCCTATCTTGAGTTACATAGATACAAAAATCCTCAACAAAATAGCAGTAAACTGGTTTGAGTAGCACATTAAAAAGATTATTCCCGTAATCAAGTCGATTTATCCTACAAAGACATCCTGCAAAGACATTTTAATATACACAAAGCAAAAAACATGATGCACTACGCCAACATAATACAGGCCAAAAACCATGTGGCTATCTCAGTAGATGAAGAAAAGTTATTTAATAAAATCAACATCTCTTCACAGTGAAAATCCTGAACAAATTACAATGCAAGGAACATACCTCATCTTCAACATAATAAAAACTATATATATATATATATATATATATATATATATATATATAAGCCAACAGCTAATATCAAACAAAATCAGAAAAGTTAAAAACTTTTTCTCTAAAATCTGGAACAAAGCTGGGCAGCAGTGGCTCATGCCTGTAATCCTAGCTACTCATATGGGTGAGATCTGAGGACTTTAGTTCAAAGACAGCTTGGGCAGGAAAATATATGAGATTCTTAACTCCAATTAACCACCAAAAAACCAGAAATGGAGCTGTGGCTCAAATGGTAGAACACTAGCCTTAAGCACACAAGCTCAGGAACAGGGCTCAGACCGTGAATTCAAACCGCAGGAAAACCCTCCCACGTACCCCCAAACCATAGAACAACACAAGGATGACCATTATTACAAGACTTATTTTGCACAATCCTGAAAATTATAATTGGAACAATAAAACGAGAGAACTAAAGGAGATCCAACTTGGAAAAGTGGAAATAAAATTGTCATTATTTGCAGATCCTCTGGTCTTATATATAGAAAATTTTGAAGACTGCCAAACATCTATTATAACTAATAATTGAATTCAGAAAATTTCTAGGCTATAAAATCAACATAAAAAATCAGTAGCATTGCTACTGAATTAGAATCAAGAAAAGTAATCCTGTTCACACTAGTTACAAAAAAGTAACTAGGAATAAATTTAACCAATGAAGTGACAGATATTTGTTGTGAAAACTGTCAAAGTTTGACAAATCAAACTGAAGATATCAAAAAATAAAGATATTTCATATCTATGAATTAGAATGATCATTATTGTTAAAATATTCATACTACACAAAGCAAATTCCTAATTCAGTATAATCCTTTTCAAAATATCAATGTCATTCAAAAAATCCTAAAATTTATGTAGAATCACATACACAAATAGCCAAAATAATCTTTAGCCCAAAGAATAAAACAAGAAGCATTATATGACCTGACTTCAAAATACACTACAAAGCCATAGAAAACAAAAGAACATGTTATTGGCATAAAAATGGACACATAGACCATTGGAACAGAATAGAAAAGCTAGAAATAAAATAAAATATATGCATGTATAGTCAATAAATTTGCAACAAAACTTTTAAGAATATACTGGAGAAAACACAGTCTTTTCAATAAATGGTATTGCAAAAATTGGATATTCACATGTTCAAGAATGAAATGAGACCTCTGCCCCTCTTATTAGTTTCAAATGTCAATTCAAAATGGATTAAAAACAAAAGACCTAAAACTTTGAAACTACCAGAAGAAAACACAGGGGAAATTCTTTGAGATATTGGTATGGAAAATAATTTTTGTGGTGTGGGCAAGCACTAAAGAGAACACAGAAATAAAACAGATAGATAAATGGGATATATCAAATTTAACAGCCTCTGAATAGAAAAGGAAACAAACATCTAGATGACCAACCAAAAAGGAGAAAATATTTCATATTACACGTTGTTAATGCCAAGATTATATAAGGAACTTAAAAATCTCAATAACAAAAAGCCCACAAATAAGCTGATTAAAAATGGGTAAAGCTGGGAGGTGGCCACTGGCTTCTTTCTCCCTCCATGCTTCTTTCAGCATAGAACTGGGACTGCCTGGGAGTGAAAGCCTAGAGGAGCTAGAGGATGATGGCGTCCTTGGAACCTCTGAATATTGAAGATGTAACAGTGAACTTCACCCCCAAAGAGTGGGACCTGATGAGCGCAGCACAGAGGAAGCTGTGGAGAGATGTGATGTCAGAAGTTGCCTGTCTGTTGGAGTCCATCACAGAAAGCTCTTTATGTGGAAAACTCACTTGACAGGAATGACTTGACAGAAACGAAGACTCACAGCCATTCATTGACACAGAGTATGCTAAAGGATGCAGAAGACATCTCCTATGTTAGCCTACACTGGGGAGAGAATCACCATGAATATTCATGTACTCCTGAGCACATGGAACACAAAGAAATTGATCATCTAAATGGCAATGGCATTATGAAAAATTCGTTAGACATTAGACAATGCAGTAAGTCTCTCAAGGAAAACAGACAGTGTGACTGTGGTCTATGTGCTAAAGTCTTTGATGAGAGCAATGAATGCTGTAACACAATGTAACTCACACTGGAGGGAAATCACTTGGTTGTAGTTTGTGTAGGACAGCATTTGTTCCTTCAAAGTTCAGTCACCATACTACTGCACACGATGGAGACAAAGCGTGAGGATAGTGACCTGGGGCATGTACTCGGTCAATCCAGGGAGCTCAGTTGGCAGGGTGGAGGAGACACTAGACAGGAAGTTGATTACAGCCACTTGTGTACTGCCCCCTCCATTCAGCCAAGTCACTTCCGGCAGCAGGAGGACATGCCCACTGGAGGAGGGGTAGATGGAGCTCCCCTCTGTGTGTGGGAAGTGGTCACTCAGCCATCTCATCCTGGAAATGAGGAAGGAGCACATGCCAGAAAGAAAGCACAGGCATGTCCTCCCATTGGGGAAGCCTCCCAAAGGCCAAGTGACCTTAAGACACATAACAGAACACACACTGAAGAGAAATGGCATGAATGTCATATCTGTGGGAAAGCCTTCAAAAGGCCAAGTGTGCTTAAGTCACATAGCACAGTGCACACTGGAGAGAAACCCTATGAATTTCGCACCTGTTGGAAAGTATTCACTAGGCCATCTTCTCGTACCACACATGAGAGAATACACACTGGAGAGAAGCCCTATGAATGTTACTTCTGTGGGAAAGCCTTCAGTCTGCTATCTAATCGCGCAAAACATGAGAGAATACACACTGGAGAGAAGCCCTGTGAATGTTGCACCTGTGGGAAAGCCTTCCATTGGTCATTTCACCGTGACACACATGAGAGAACACACACTGGAGAGAAACTCTATGAATGTCGTACCTTTGGGAAAGCATTCACTAGGCCATCGAACTGTGTCACACATGAGAGAACACACACTGAAGAGAAGCTCTATGACTGTCGCACCTGTGGGAAAGCCTTCAGTCAGCCATCTCATCGTTCAAGACATGAGAGAATACACACTGGAGAGAAACTGTATGAATGTCGCACCTGTGGGAAAGCCTTCACTATGTCATCTAACCGTGCCATACACTGGAGAGAAGCCCTATGAGTGTCACTTCTGTGGGAAAGTTTTCTGTTTGCACTCCAGCCTTTGTTACGATATGAAAGTACACACTAGAGACAAAAATGGTGAGTGTCATCAGTTAGTGAAATCATTCAGTATCTCATTTAAACCTTGCCAGGATGAGAAATGAGAGCAATCACACAAATGCAACCTGTGTGGAAGGTTTTGGTACACCCTGTAAGCTTAGAAAGTAAGAGCAATCCTCCCGGAAGGAGAATTCAGGAGTCTCATCTGTGTGGGAAAGCCTTCAGTCAATCATCTCATCTAAGACAACACCAAAGGACATGTACTAGACAGAAACCACCGATAGAAACCATCTTTGTGAGAGGCTTTAGGCCTATCTGTGGGCGAGAAAAACTATGAACATCGCAGCTCTGGGAAAGCCTTCAGTCATCATGGAGGGTTGGCTCCCTCAAAGAACGAACAGCGGAGAGAAACCGAGAGTGTCACTCTTGGGAAATCTGTGAATTGACCTACTCCTCTTATATAGATTCAAACGTTGCACACTGATGAGAATCCACAAGAACTTTTTCATGTGAGAAATCCTTCTGTCTATAGTCAGCCTTTCAATGTCATGTGGGAATACAAAAAGGAAAGAATATAGCTGTATGGGGTATAATATCTTGCTTGTGTATTATACACATAAGAACTATGACTATGACTCAACCTTTTGTGAAAATTTATATATGATGACCTAAAACAAGAAAAGCCACCTAGAGACCCAAACTCAGTTTGGCTAGTCAGTCCCTATGCACAAACACATTTAAAGATGTATGTGTGTAATCTGCTTGGATTCTAGCAAATGTAGGAGTCTGTAGTTACAATGTTAGTTTCAAATACCCTAAGGACCTTAGCAAGAAGGAAACTCGTAATCCATACTTAATGGAGAATGCTTTCCATCGATGATGTTTTTGTGTGGGTGTTTTGGTTCTTTGTTGGTATTCTGGCTTGAACTTGTTATGAGGGCTGTCAACTATCCTTTAGCTCTTTTTTCTCTAGGCTAGCACTCTATCATTTGAGCCAGAGCCCCAGTTCTGCCTTTCTAGGCTAACTGGAGAACTTATCTGGCCAGGCTGGCTTTCAATTTTGATCCTTAGATAATCAGCCTCTTGAGTTGCTAGGATTACAGGCATGAGCCACAACACTGGGATACAATGTTATTTGTAAGTAATAGGAGAGCACATCACTTGACATACCTCATTTGTCTTTAATTTTGTGAACAAATACTCATCTAAGCACCAGGTAAGGCATGCAAAAAACCCTGATGTAACAAATTTTAAAAACATTAAGTATTCCATCTAAATGAATGATGAACTTTTATAATTGATAGCTTTTTTATTTAACAGCCAAGTTTGTGGTATATGTAATGTTCCATATTGTATATGATGTTTAGTGTCGTGAGTAATGAAAATCTCAGAGTGGATAACGATGTAGTTTTCAACAGTAAGATTCACTGAGGAAGCTTGATCTTAAAAAGAAAGTGGAGTCATTTCTGATTTATTGAATGTTTAAGTGTCTTTAAACAATATATAGATATGTATGAGTATATATATACAAGAGTGAGATTGCATAAAATTAATAAGGAATCATCACATGTAGATTTGGATGACATGCAATCCAAATTAAAGGTCAACCAGACAGAACCTAATTTTCAGATAGAATTAGGAATACAGATTTCAAATAATTCAGAGACTAGTTTGAGAAGATCTGACATTTATTTTGTTCTACTTTTTATCATGAAGTTTAACCCAGAACATATGATCTGAACTCCTTGATAGGTGGGAAGATATTGAGCCCATACTTTAGGCCATCGCTTCCTTCAATGTCCTCTCCTCTGAGATAATTTCCAACTTCTTCACGTTAGCAGAAATCCCCAAATGTGCTGAGAAACACAGCACAGGGTTTTCTCTCCTTCCCAAGTGTCTAGGAATGCCACTACTATGTCAAAGGTGAGTGCCTGGGTATGCTGTCTAAGGCATTTGGGGCCCCTCGATCCTCCTCAGTACAGGGGTGTTCCATGTCTGTTGTTCAGGCCCTCAGAATACTCCTGATGTTTGTCCTTAAACATCTCCTGTGGGCAGAGTAATGGTGGGAGCTCCTCTAAGTCAAATCATTATGATAGCCCTGAGGTAACTTACATAACAGATATGGAAACATATATCATTCACATCAAAAGTGCCTGGCCTGAGTGTCTCACATATGTAATCCCAGCTTGTCAGGAGGCTGAGAACAGAAAATTATTTGAAGGCAGCCCAGTCAGGAAGTCTATGAGACTCTTACTGACTGCCCCAAAGTCAGCTATGCAAACGATGGCTCAAGGGGTAGAGTGCAAGCCTTGAGCAAAAAATCTCAGGCCCAACACAGACCCTGAGCTCTACCTAAGGAATCAACAGAAGACAAGAAACAAAATGAGAAGCTCCTTAATGAAACAGCTTACCGATTTTATGCAAGTAGTCACTGGTGTCATATTTTCAATAATGTGGAAAAAGTGTACTTTACAATATGCCCTCTCAAATTACCTATTTTCAGGTTACTGATGAGTGTATCTTAACAAGTAACAGAAGGTGCTTAGAAAGTATATTAAATAGCATTATAGTTTGCTGTAAGATGCATGTATATTTTTAAAATTAGAAATAAATGACCAAATGTCAAGATACCGAGCATTTTCAAAAACTTTTCTCACGTGCCTGCATATCTAAGTGTGTTCTTACTTTGCTTAATAGAATATATTCCTGTTTTTGTGTTTTGTATTTTGTGTTTTTTTTTTTTTTTTTTTTTTTTTTTTTGCCAGTCCTGGGCCTTGGACTCAGGGCCTGAGCACTGTCCCTGGTTTCTTCTTGCTCAAGGCTAGCACTCTGCCACTTGAGCCACAGCGCCACTTCTGGCCGTTTTCTGTATATGTGGTGCTGGGGAATCAAACCTAGGGCCTCGTGTATCCCAGGCAGGCACTCTTGCCACTAGGCCATATCCCCAGCCCCCTGTATTTTGTGTTTTGGTAATGTAATATTCCCAGTAGACTCCTGCTTTTAAAACTTTGTCCCCAGTGGACTGGGATGTTGTGGAACACTTTTAGACTTCTGGGTGGAGGAAACAGTTCATTTTGGGTATGTCCTTGAAGGCTCTACCAGGATTGTCTTCTGCTCTCCCTCCTCCTCCCTGCCCTCCTCCTCCCTCTTCCTCAATGCTCCTCCCTCCCTTCTCTCTCTCTATCATTTTCACTGTCTCCCTCAGCCTCCTTCCTGGCTGCTAGGAGGTGTGGTAATTCTCTGCTCCATTTTCCCATTGTGGTCATGTTGTGTCCAGTGCATGGGTCTCAGGAATGGAGAACAGAATCCTTTGAAGTAATGAATCTAAATAAATCCTTTGTCCCTTTAAAAAAATGGGTAAAGCTGGCTCCAGTGGTTCACTCCTGTAATCCTAGCTACTCAGAATGCCAAGGTCTGAGAACTGTGATTTGGAGCCATCCATGGAAGGAAAATCCATGAGACTCTAATCTCTATTGAACCACCAAAAAGTGGAGTTGTGTCTCAAGTAGTAGCCTGCTATCCTTGAAAAAAACAATCCCACGGACAGCATCCAGGTCCTTAGTTCACACCCCCATGACTGGCACTTAAAAAAGTAGACAAAAGTAGAGTTTTCTCATTGAAGACACACAAAGGGCCAATAGATAAATATAATAATGCTTGGCATCATTAATTACTGGGAAAATCAAAACCATGAGTTATTACCTCACTACAAGTAAAATGGCTATTTTCTGAAATAACAACAAAAACTCTAAAGAAAACAAGTCCTGGTAAGAATGTAGAGAAATAGAAACCCTTTCACACTGTTGCTGGAAATGTAAATTATTATAGCAATTATGGAAAACGATATGGAAGTGCCACAATTAAGTTAAAAGTAAAACTACCATATGATCCTCAATCAATTTCTGGATGGGTATCCAAAAGAAATTAAATCTGATTCAAAGCAACATCTACATTCCTATAATTATTGAACAATTATTCACGATAGCCAAAAAATAGAATAAAACTTAAAAGAATTAAATCTTTTCCTTTGGGAAAACATGAATGGAACTTGAGGACATTATGGGAAATAAGACAGACACAAAATGGCAAATACCATGTAATCTTACTCATCTGTGGAATATAAAATGTTCTTCTCCCCAAACTTTAGAGTAGCATTGTGTTTCCTTCAAACTGGGGACTACAGGAAGGGGGAGGGGTCGGGAAAGGTGACTACTTATAAATAGGAACAAGAAGTGTGCTATTGCACAATAAGGTGACTATATATGTAAAAAAAACCTACAGGAAAATGTTTGACTATTTTCATCATAAAGCAATGACAAGCATATGGAGACATAGGTACATGACACCTAATTTAAACATTATGCCATTTATACATGTACCATAATATCATACAGTATCCCACTCATCTATACAATTTTTTGTAGTCTTATGTAGTACTTAAAACTAATTTAAAATATAAAAACTGGATTTTGCAGGTGGCCTTACTTTATCCTAATTCGTAATCTTTTGGGTAAATGCCCAAGAGTGGAATTGCTGGATTATAGGGTAGTTGGATAATTAGCTCTATACTGCTTTCCAGACTGGTTGAATACGTTTACATTCCCACAAACAGTGTATTGGGATTCCTTTGGCCCACATTCATGCCAGAATCTGTTATTGTTTGTATTCTTGAAGATGGCCATTCTAACTGGGGTGAGGTGGAATCTTAGTGCTGTTTTGGTTTGCATTTCCTTTATGGTCAGAGATGTTGAGCACTTCTTCACGTGTTGGTAGGCCATTTTTACTTCATCTGAGAAAGCTCTATTTTGCTTATTTGCCCATTTATTAATTGGGCTTTTTAAAAATTATTCTAGACATTAGGTCTCTGTTGATGTATAGCTGGCAAATATCTCCCATCCCATATGCTATCTTTTTAGCCTGTTAACTGTGTCTTTTGCCATGCAGAAACATTTTAGTTTGAGGCAATACCATTTACTATTTTTTCTTTGATTTTCTGTGCTTTTAGGTCTTTAATCAGAACGTTCTCACCTGTGCCAAGAAGTCCTAATCATGTTCATTGCAACACTACTCGCCATAGCCAAGGTGTAGTATAGAATCAGCTTAGATGACTGTCAATGGATGGATCAAGAAAATGTGGTATATATACACAATTGAATTTTATTCACCCATCAGAAAGAATGATATTATATCCTTTGTAAAGAAATGGAGAGAGCTGGAAAAAATTATGTTAAGTGAAATAAGTCAGGCCTAGAGAGACAAAGGATGTAAGTTTTCTCTCAAAACATGGTAGATTTATGGGGGAACTCAAGCTATGTAATTTTTAGAAAGGCTAAAGTCATAGTCCAACACAATATACACTAGGAAACAGAAACTAAAAGAGGTAGGGGTAAGATCAAGGGGAGAGTGTAGACAAATGAAGAGAGGAAGGGAGAGAATGAAGTGATAAAACTCAATGCATCTTCTGCAAAATTAAGAAAATTGAAGGAAAAAGTGATGGGGAGAAGGATGAAATGTGTGACCTTGATCAAGATTCATTGTATTCATACACTAATTTGTTGAATGGCAACTCTTTGTACAACTCTTTGTACTTAAAGATGAGGATGAGAGACATGGAGGGCAAACAATAGAAGGGGTGACTTGAATCAAGATGCACTCTACTCATCAAAGACATGTTGAATTGGAACACCTTTGTACAACTACTTAACAATATTAAAAAATAAAAGTATGCCTACATACTTTTTCTTGATGTCAGTGATTAACTCGAAGTACATCTTTCATTTGTCAGTAGAATTACACTTCTGCTTCAAGCTCTGCCCTTTTGTTTAAGTGATGGCTGCCTGGGGCATGGTGCAGGGCTTCAAGTCTTTCTACTTTCAAACACAGAGGTGAATGGGCTTCAGTGCTGGGTAGGGATAAGATGACTCATCAATAGGTTAATCCTTCTCTGCCAGTGACAAAGGTGAGCCCACTGGGTGAGAGGATTTCCTTATTTTCACCACTAATATCTAGGATTTTGTTGAAGGCTCACTTTTGAGGACTCTGAAGCACTTACACAGATCACTTGTTATCCTCTCTAAAATCCTTTGAAGTAGTAGAGATTGTGGACCTTTATAATAGGTAGAGACATGCTGGCTTGCCCTCAAGTGTGTCTTCTGTCAACTGAGATTGTTAATCAGCAAATCCGAACATAAAAGTAGACAAAGATAAAAATCTATCTTATTTTTTCAGTCCTAAGTCACTTAAGAAGCCTTAAGAACTTTTAAGATTATCTGAGAGAAAATTTTCTGTGTTCATCATGGCTTTAATATTCAGTATGGATATTTAATAGTCAAAACCTTTAAGATTTTTTAGTTACCAAATGTCATATCATGATACTTGATTAATAAGAACATCTGTAAAATTAGGATCTTAAAAAATACATATACACAAATCTTGTTCTAGATTCTAATGAATCAGATCTCTTTGGTGGGACCAAAGTATCTCTATCTCTCAATGTCTTTCTCATATCTATCTCTCTTTATTTTCTATCTACTCTGTTGAGAGTGAATATGTTATACCTTATTCAATTCTGATGGCAGTGGATACTTAAATTATTTCCTGTCTTTGGCTGTTTTAAATAGATCTGTGATGAATATCTTAATGACTTTTAAAAATGTCTTGCTTATGTATGTGGTATATATTTCTGGAGGTAGGATTGCTGGGTCAATTACTTCATATTCAATTTTGATTTATTATCAGGATATTCTGGTACATACTGTATTTTACCTTCATCTCATCTTCATGTTGTTTTACAGGGAATTATGTCAAGTGCTAATTTGCTGCATTGCTACCAACTTTCTTTTAGCTCCTTGTGATTTCTCTCCCTGGAATGGTTGATTAGCTTTAAAGTCTTGAGGTCTTTATTCACAACTAAATGGACTAAATTGGCAACTAGACTTTAACTTCTGAAAACTATATGCAGTCCCAGATCCAAGTCCCTTTTAATTCAGTTATTGACACCATTAAATTACATGTGGTACCTATTTGGCTGAAAAATTTCCTAAGTACTTCGTGCCTAAAAATTAGTATTTATATTTCAAAAATGTACAAACACTAGCCCTGCAAAACCACTTTTCACTAATACTCCTACTCTAACTTCTCCCAAGCAGCCTATAAGAGAAACAGTGACTGTGCCATGTCATTTCTCATTGAAATAGAATGGTGTGGCAACTATGGAAAAAGAAGAAAACACTACCTGTTATATTTTACAAATTAGATTGATGATGGTTAACAAATACATTCAAAATAAAAGCAGAGGCCAGGAGAACTTGAGATAGAGGAAAAGAGTACAAGAAGACCAGCAACAACTAATAAAATCTTCAAAACCAGAAAGAATAAATGATTGTAGATAAGTTTTAGTCCAAACACTCAAGAACACTTGTACACACACACACACACACACACACACACACACACACACACACACCTTCATGTTAATTTATCTAAGAAGTACCTCTACTTTTCCTGGGGTTGGGTTAGATGGGGCACCCTCACAGATCAAAGGACTGAATAGGCACAGCAGTGAATAAGAAGACCTTGGCAGAGCTGGGAATATGGCCTAGTGGTAGAGTGCTTGCCTCTTATACATGAAACCTTGGGTTTGATTCTCCAGCACCATATGTGTAGAAAATGGCCAGAAGTGACGCTGCGTCTCAAGTGGCAGAGTGCTAGCCTTGAGCAAAAAAGAAGCCAGGGACTGTACTCAGGCCAGGAGTTTAAGGCCCAGGACTGGCCAAAAAAAAAAAAAAAAAAAGACCTTGGCATGACTTAATTATGGCAAAGTATTTATAGTTAATCTTTCCAATCAAATGCTGATGACTCTTGGACATATGGGGAGAGAGATATCTGTTTTAAGTTGCTCTCAGTAAGAAAATGGCCTGTTTCTCTTTTTATTTTTCTTTTATGATCTTATACTGTCCAAAAAATCATATTGAAACACTACATAGAAACTGAACATGTCCTATATGTAACTTAAACATGACTTTGAGGTCAGAGGGATGTGGGAGTAACCTCAAACTCTCAATAGCTGCATGACCTTGTCCATAATTTGAACATAGTGAATTCCTTTTCCTGATTAATAAAATGGAGACAATGATGCTCAACTCTGGTAGAAGTTCAAAAGGTAAGGCTTAGTACTATTTTCTGCTTTGAGATCTGCAGGGAAAGAAGGACTGTGGATAAACTAAGTGTATGATTGCCTTCTCATACTACTCAGATGGGTAGGGGGGGTCATGTTGGTCAATGACCTTCCTTATCTCTGAGTAAGGAGTTCTAGCTTGCTGCCAGCTCATGGAGTTGTTCAAACAAGTCAATCTCATTCTCCCATGGGAAGCAATGAGCTTTGGTACAAAGCTTCTTTGATATAGCCCCAGATTGTTCACTCTGTCCTCTAGAATAGCCTCCATGTGGACCCTGCAAAGTACAGTGTCTTCTTCCCCTGTCCTATGAACATATGTAGTTAATGAATGTTAATTATGTACATCTGGTGTCATATGCCATGTGTTTAACTTTCTCCATGACTGTAGGGTAAGAATTCCTCTTCCATCAATGGGATGAATGAGAAGCTGTTAAAACAGTATCTCCTAAAAATAAAATAAAATAAAATAAAGAATTAAAAAAACAAAATAAAAAAAAAACTATCCCCTAGCATTTTCACTAGAAGTAAAAGTAATTTTTGTGAAATATTGTGGAGAGGAATAAAGATCCATACATTCAGTGAAGTACTGAAAAAAAGAGAGATGAAATTTTCACTAGGCAAGACTTCATTTAATCTGTAATATGAGAACAAGAATGAAACTTTAGCCAAGTGCTATAGAGGCTCAGACCTGTAATCCTAGCTACTTAGGAGGTTGAGATCTGAGAATTGTGGTTTGTAGCCAGCGGGCAAGAAATCCATGAAAAACTGCCACTTAACCATAAAAAAGCTAAGACCATTATCCTTGAGCGAACAAACTCAGAGGCAGTGTCCAGGCCCTGAATTCAAGCCCAATGACTGACACACACACACACAAAAATGATTACGCCCCAAAATTGCTTTTATGTATATGTCTCTCATCCCACTTTTTTGGCATATAGTAGTAGATTGAGTTGAATGTGAAGGGCAAATAGGCAGTGCTAGCTGAAAAAGAAAGCATTTTGTAAAATGTGAGAGTCTCTAACTTATTTCTAGGGATTCCATTCTTGGTATTCCCTCTTGTCCCCTGGGGAATATTCTTGTCTAGGAGGAAACAGCCAATTAAGATAAACAGAATAGTTCTGCTGCATTGTACTAAGCAGTTCCACAGTAGATGTCGCTTTCAAGGAAGTCTCCAGAGAATCTTACCAAAAACATAAAAAAACCCAAACAAAACAAACAAACAAACAAACAAAACACACACACGAAATCAACCATTTTTCTAGTCCTAGCATAGTCTTAGCAGATAGAACTAGTCGACTAGATTTTGTTTACCTGTTTGTTCCCATTTTTGTTTTTAAAGGCTTCCCTTAGATATTGCACCAAGTTGATAAAGAGAAAAACACAGTGTTCAGAGTGCATATGTTAAATATCATCCTGTCTTGTGATATTTCCTCAAAGATGACCTATGTCATAGGTTTTGTAGTGAAACTGATATTGTGAATTTAAGTTTACTGAATAGTTACCTGCTACTTTTGGCTACTCATTAAAACTTAGCAGATGAAAAGTGTAACATAACAGACCCATCAGGTATCAGGTAGATAGGGTTGTTTGTCTCATTTTTGCTGCTACCTAATCATAGCACCTAGAAAACAATGTCTCCTAACCTCTGGGAGCTTTATTTATTCATTTATGTACTTTTATTGTTATCATAAAGATAACATAATAAGGATGGCAGTTATATAAGTCACATAATGAATACATTTCTTTTGGAACAGTATCACCTCTTGCCTTTTCTCTCAAGTTTTCACTCCTGACCTTCCTCCCCCACAAGTTGTATAGTTCATTTTCAACATAGTCTTTAGTGAGTATCACTGTAGTATTTGTTCACTCTTTGTCCCACCATTTCTATGCTCCCTCTTACTCTCCCCCAAACTTCGGTGCTCTCTCTTACTCTCCCCCAAACTTATATATATAAGACAAAAAGTACAGAAAACAGAAACAGCAACAAAGGAGAAAAGAACAAAAACAAAAAGGAAAATAACAAAAAAAAACCCTCTCATTTTCATTTCCTGGAGTTCATTTCAATAAGCATCATTTTATATGATCAGATTCATATGCCTTTGAGCCCCTATGATCCTCTCCTAAGCATAATGTCTTTTAGTCTCATTGGGTGAATGTTTTAGAATCCTGTTTAATTTATCATGTCCAAGTGGTTTTTTTGTCTTTTACTACCCAGTGTAACTTGTAGATTTATAGGCATATTCTAGTTCCAACAAATCAGGGAGACCATATAACCCATGTATCTTTGTGTCTCGCTCATTTCCTTTTATATAATGTTTTCCATGTCTTTCCATTTCCTTATGAGTGGTTAAAATATCATCTTTGTGATGGAAGTATAGACTTCTGTTGTATATCCATACCACCATTTTCTTGATCCATTCATCCACTGAGGGGCATCTGGGTTGATTCCATATCTTGGCTATGGTAAACAATGCTGCCATGAACATGGTTGTGTTGGTAGCTTTACTATGGCCTTGTTGTGTTTTATTGGATAAATGCCCAGGAATGGGATTGCTGGGTCATAGTGAAAGCTCCATGTTTAATATTTTGAGGAAGCTCCATATTACTTTTCAGAGTGGTTACCAAGTTTACATTCTCAACAACAGTGTCATAGCATTCCATTTTGACCACATCCCTGCTAACATCTGCTATTCTTTGTATTCTTGAAGATGCCAATCTAACTGGGATGAGGTGGAATCTCAATGTTGTTGGGATTTGTAAAAGGCCAGAGATGTTGAACATTTTTTCATGTGTCTATTGGCCATTCTTCTTCTGAGAAGTCTCGTTTTAAGTCTTTAGCCTATTTATTAATTGGGTTGTTTCTCTGAGGGTTTATTTTTTGGGTGGTTTAGGTTTTTGATCTCTGATGTACAAGGTCCTTGTCTGATGCATAGCTACAAAAAATCTTCCCACATTTTATGGGCTTTCTATTTATCTTGCTAGCTATGCCTTTTGCCACGTAGAAACTCTTCTATTTAATGAAATCCCATTTATCCACTCTGTCTTTGATTTATTGTGATTCTAGATTTTTACTTTAGGAAATTTCAACTCATGCCTATGAACCCTAGTGATTCCCAATCCTTTACTACAATATTTTATGTTATCTGGCCTTACATTAAGGCCTTATATTGGAATTTATTCTGGTGCAGAGTGAATTATAAGGCTCAAGCTTCGGTTTTCTGCAAGCTTCAGTTTTCAGGATCTGCCAGCATAATTTGTTGAAGAGGCGGTCTTTTTTTCTATCATGTGTTTTTGGCTCACTTATCAAATATTAGGTGGCTATAGGTCTGTGGTTCATTTCTGGGTCCTCTGTTCTGTTCTACTGGTCCTCAGGCCTATTCTTGCAAGTACCGATCTGTTTTTATTACTACAGCTTTGTAGTAGAGTTTTAAGTTTGTTATTGACATTCCCTCAACCCTGTTATTTCTGCTAAGGAATGTCTTTGCTATTTGGGGTCTTCTATTATTCCATATGAATTTTTGGATTGATTTTTCTAAATCATTGAAGAATGCTGTTGGCATTTTGATGGGTTTTACATTGGATGTGTAAATAGCATTTGGAATTATTGACATTTTCACAATGTTAATCCTTCCAATTCAGGATCATGGAAAGTTTTTCCATTTCCTTAAGTCTGTTTTAATTTTCTTTTTCAGATTTTCAAAGTTTTCATAATAGAGTTTTTTCAGATCTTCGGGTAAGTTGATTTCTAGGTGTTTTTGGAGGGGACTTTTCATTTCCTTTATAATAGCTTCAACCTTCATCCAATCACTTTACCCTTTCCTAGTTTTATTATACTTTATAGTATTTATTTCCTTTTTCTGTTTCCTTCTACCTAGAATGTCAATTTCATGAAGGCAAAGATTTCTGTTGTTCATTGAGGTACCTACATCCTCTAGAACAGTACATGACACATGAAACAATTATTTTTGATCAAATTCATATGCTATGTAAAATTATAGGCACTCAACAAATTCTACTACTCCATATTCACACTAGAAACATAATATTTGCCATTCTTTAGTTATGTTATTTGATTAAAACTATGAGGGAAAGCTAATTGGTTTAAGTCTGACATAAAGAGAGCAAGAATGCCATCATTCCTCACATTCTAGAATAAGAAGCTTGAAAAGTTGAAAGTTAAAAACCATTCTCAGACCCACTGGTGAAATGAGTTTGTCGTGCAAACTTTCACCCTGAGGTTAATAAAGATAGGTATATTAAAAGAGTCACATATGAGACTGTTAACCCAGAGCAGAACTCAAAGGGAACATGTAAATGATGATTTTGATAAATTTCTGGGGCTGAATGTGGGTCAATATAAGATGAAGAAAGGCTTCAGACTTAGAGGAGCCCTATAATTTTGTGAAGCTCCCTCCTAGGAACCCATCAGACTTCCTAGGAAGGAAAGAGTAAAGTCACCTGGTGATTCTGGTAGAGGACTGGGGATTTCATTATGAAATCTTCCCAAGCCTTTTCCATAACTAAAGCCTATCAGCTAGAGCAGGGACATTCATTCTACTCCTCAAGCCCCTTAACTTAAGAAGAGAAAATAGTCATCAAAGGTCAGGACGTCAAAGAAACTGATTGTGGATGCTATAGTCAGGTAGAGGGTTGAGAACAATGAGATTTAGATATGCCACTGGAACAATCTTTCCTGGGAATTGATATACTAAAGCACAGAGATTTAATCACAGATCACAGACTGCTGCCCACTCATATATACACCCTACGGATAGAACTCCAATCTAATAGTAGATTATAGGAGAACTTTGGGAAGCACAAAGTGAAGAGAACAGGCAAAAACATGGACATTATAGGAATTTTGAAGTCTCTGAAAGAGCAAATTTTCAACATAGTGATCAAATTAGCATGAAAATCTGTTTAACTCAATTCTTTTTCCTCGTTGTAATATTTTGGTTTTAACAAGTAACAAGGAAAATTCAGTCTTAAGAGACAAAGCAATCATGAGAGCTACACTGTAATATGGCATAGATGTTGGAATTATTGGAAAGATAATTTAAAATAATTGATTAGCAAAAGAAGACACACAAGTGGAAACCATCAAATAATCAGGGAAATACAAGCAAGCATCAAAAAGAAAAGCAGCAACAAACACTGATGCACGTGTACAATGTTGACAAAAATGCAAATTAGCATAAACATTATGAAAAACAGTATGAATAGTCATAAAAAAAACTAAAAATAGGGTCATTGTGTAACCCAGCAATCCTACTTGTATTTACACAAAGTATTTGAAACCAATATCTGGAATAGATGTCTAAATTTCCATGTTTCCATTGCAGCACCATTCAAAATAGCTAAGTCATGGAATCAAGCTAAATGTGTGTCAACTGAATGGATAAAGAAAATTTGATATACTTACACAGAGAATATTATTTGGCCTTCAAAAAAAAGACCATTTACAACAACATGGATGGAATCAGGAAGGATTATTCTAAGAAAACAAAGTCAGGCACAGAGAGCTAAACATCACATGTTCTCTCACCAATTGAACTCTAAGAGCCAGAGTAGAATGGTGGGTGCGGGGAAACAGAGCTAATGATCAAAAAGAATAAAGCCTCAATTAGACAGGAGGAATGTCTGTTGTCTTAGTCTGACATATGTTGCACAGTGTTCCAAATATGATGAACAATAATGTATTGCACATTTCAAAATCACAAGTCATTTTGAAATATTCTCTGCATACACACAAAAAATGAGTACTGGAGAGGATGGATATGTTAATTAGCTCACTTTCAATTTTTCAACATCTTATTCATAAATCATAGCATCACTTTGCATCCTCTAAATATATAACTATAATTTGTTAAGTTATAAGTAAAAATAAAAATTTAAAAATAGTGATATGCCAATACTGATTCATTAATTGTGACAGATGTGTAATGCTAATGTGAGATGGTAGTGACAGGGAAAACTGGGTAGGGGATGGATAATATGTGAACTCTATCTTATCTTCACATCTTTCTGTAACTATAAAGCTATTCTAAAATTTAAAGAGTTTTATTTGAAATTGCAGTGCTGAGATAGAATATTCATTGTTATTTTTTAAAAAGATATGAGACCTTTATTTTTGAGTACAAAGCAGTATGCTCAGGCATCTATTGCCAGTGTGGAGAATTGGGAATTCGCTGCACTGGTATTATTCGCTGAAGCCCAGATTTTATCAGTAAAGTCTTCTCATTTTGTTCCTCTTCCTTTATTAGCATTTGCTACTCTCCCAATTTAGCATCGTTTGCAATGTCATTACCATGCTGGTTATTTCCTCTTCCAGATCATTAAGTTAAAATAGACCAGCTCCAACACCACACCCTGTGGCAGTTTTGAGACCTTGTCCTCAAATGGCTGCAGAGCTGTGAAGTTAGAAAACTGGCTAAATAATAATTATCTGCAAATGGCAATTTCCTACCTTAATTGGTTGGATTTCATTCTGCAGGTGGTGACATTAAAGCAAACACTTCCCTGCTGTCCAAACAGACACACAGTGATTCTGAATTCTGATGGAAAGGTAACCAAGTGAGCTTGTTGTGGTGTATTATTTGTTACTCCCTAGGGCTAATTGTATATAACTCAAAGTTGATCATTATCAGATCAGTAGTTCTATGATTCTTTCATTGCTGTTTGTGCTATTTTCCTATGTATGTCATGTGTTTTAGGTTCCCCTGCAGTAGACATAGCATCAGATGTCTGGCATCAGTTATAGAAAAGTCTCCCAAATACCATGGCCTGACTTGCATGAACTTCAAATGAACTTCAAATTTTGAAGTTGGATTTTTTTCTAGGGCTAGCAACAGGCAGACAAGCCTCTGGTATGAGGCCAGCAGAAGTGGTTAGACACGTTCAAGTCAGCCTAGACATCATGATGCTCTTCAGGGTGCAGTGTCCCTACACTGTAGGCTAGTTGTGGTAAGTGCATTTTTGAGTTATGATATTTTCAACTTATAGTGGATTCATTGGGACAATATTCCAGGTAAGTGAGGGAATGTTTGCACTTTCTTCCCCTGGAGTCCCTAGCTATACAGAAAAGCATGGTGTTAAGCTCAATGAATTCTCTCAGGTGAATATACTCTTGTCGCCAAGGGCAAGATGAAGAAGCACAATTACCAGCATCCAAGGCCATTCTTGTGCCACTATCAAGCCTTCATCTGCCACCCTTCCAGTCTTAAAATGAAACCACTGTTTTGATTTTTAAATGATAGATTCACTTTGGGTATTATTATGTATTTTAAATAAATGAAATCAGATGATGTGCACACTTTGGGGTCAGCCTCCTTTCGCTCAGGTTTATGTTGGTCATAATCATTTGTTGCATATAGTTGCACATAGTTCATCCTCATGGCTGTATAGTATCCCATGTGGAATATATAAAAATATCTCAATTTGTTTATCTGTTCAACTATTGATGTGCATTTGAATAGTTTCTGGTTTAGGGTTTTTAAGAATAGTGTCTCTGCCTGCCACTGGTGGCTCATGAGTGTTATTCCAGCTGCTCAGGAGGCTTAGATTAGATGTTTGTGATCCAAATCCATCCCTGGTGGAAATATCTCAGAGACTCTATCTCTAATTAGCAAAAAGTTAGGCTGGGAAGATGGTTCAAGTGGTATGGCACCAGTGGAGCAAGTAAGCTGAGCAAGCTGGAGGCCCTGACTTAAAACCAAAGTATTGATACTTAAAATTCTAATAAGTATGTGTTTTAGGCACTGTGGGAATACATTTGGGGGCTATTGTTTAGCTTTAATAGATTCTTTTGGTAATATTGAGCACTCAGGGCTTAAATTTATATAAATCTGATTTTACTCACTAGAAACTTATGTTATATACCAGCATGCAAATAAGAGATAGGCAGACCAGGAGATGGAAAAGAAAACATTACTCCACCATATAGGGGGCTGACCCTCCCCATAGCAGCCCCGAGTCTCTACAGCTCAGGGTATTTAAGCACAAAAACCACATGTACCACATGCAAATGGTCAAGACATGTCAAATACATATTAAGCAAGCCATTTACAGAAGCAGAATTTTGCATCTAAGCTAACAGAATATTAGCTCAACTTTTAGCATTTTTACTATGCTTCCCAGATCAGTATAATTACTTTCCAGAAATTTTGCACTTTTCCTTTTAGTCACAATGGTCATTATATCAAAGCTGCTATTCCCCATTCAAGTGAGCACATAGTTACAGAAGCAGAGTTAGCAGGTGAGTAGAAAAACCACATTCCATATACTCCTATTGTCCGGTTTTTGATAAGGGCTTGGGGGACATTTATCAGAACATGTTCCTGTTATCCAGCCTATGTTTACCCTTCCTCAGGGCCACTATTTTGCCTAAGCCTTCCATGTTTAGGGACTCAAAAAGGGGGCTTCTAATAAATGTACATACAATACCTAGTACACCAAAATCAGTTACAGTGACATCGGGGGTAAAACATGGGGAAGAAAGACAAAAGAAAAAGGCATAATGTCACATGATATATTGAAAATAGCAACAATGATAAACCACTTATTTCCATAAATTGGAGTTCATTTTGCTTAGCATCATCTTATGTATTCATGTGTACATAGCTATTGAGCTATTGTGATCTACTGCTAGGATTATACTAGACATGTACTAATTATTCCCAATGAAGGAAACAATAGAGTCAATGTTTCTTTGGGTATGGCTCATTTTACTTAGTATGATTTTTTCCCAAGTCCTTCCATTTCCTTACTAATGGGGCAATGTCATTCTTTCTGATGGAAGCACAGAATTTCATTGTGTATGTGTACCACATTTTCTTGATCCACTCATCTACTGAGGGGCATCTGGGTTGGTTCCATATTGTAGCAATGGTAAATTGTGCTGCGATAAACATAGTTGTGCTGGTAGTTTTAGTGTAATATTGCTTGTAATCTTTTGGATAGATGCCCAAAAGCAGGGCTGTTGGGCCATAGGGGAATTCTATATGCAGCCTTTTGAGGAACCTCTACACTGCTTTTCAGAGTGGATGAACAAGTTTATACTCCCACCAACAGTGTAGTAGGGTTCCCTTTTGGCCACATCCCCACCAGCATTGTTGTTTTAGCTTTCTTGATAATGGAAATTTTTACTGGGGTGAGGTAGGTATTGTATATATATTTATAGGAACTAGGGAGGGGGAACACCATAATGGAGAGACAAAGGGTAAAAGGTAAACCAATGAAACAGCAATACTAACAACACAATATGCTGTAAACCAACTGTACAACTTGGGAGAGGATAGGGAGGGAAATGGGGAGGAGGGAAGGTTGGAGAAAAACAAAGGAGGAAGTAATGAATTTGATAAGAAATGTACTCACTGCCTTAGGTATGAAACTGTAACACCTCTGTATATTACTTTGATAATAAATAATAAAATATTATATTGGATGTATATATTTTAAATATGTATATGTTTCAATATTGTTAAGATTAAAAAGGAAAAAAATGCTTAAAGAAGAAAATGAGGGGTTTCACTTGGTTCCCACACTTAAACACTGCACTTAACCTTGTAAAATCTGTCTAATGATGATTCAAGTAGTTTCTGCTTCATAGGGCTTCTGATCAGAGTAAAATAAATAATTACAGATTCAATTTAACCAATGTTGGACACAGAGAAATCCTCAACCTATGTAAATCAGTGTTAATTTTTATTTATTTTGTGGCAATATTGGGATTTCAACTCAGGGCTTGAAACCTTTTTCAGCTTGCTTCTCCACTAGTACTATACCAACCTGAGTCAGGCCTCCAGCCCAAGATTTTTCTTGTTGATTTGAGATAGAGTCTGCTGGAACTTTCTGAGAAAGCTATCTTTGAACCTCAGTTTTTTAGCTGTCAGTCATCTGTGTAGCTAGGATTATAAACATGAGCACTCATCTTAGCAATTGTTATTTTTAATATTATTTGTTGAAAATCTTTCGACATTATTTAAACTTCAAACAAAAGTGAAATAAACGGATTATGTACAATGTTTTTAACAGATAGGATACTGAAAAAATGTGTATAGATACCTTAAATACTATTCTTTTGGTTTTCTTTGCCAGTCCTGGGGCTTGAACTCAGGGCCCAAGCACTGTCCCTCTCTTCCTTTTGCTCAAGGCTAGCACTCTACCACTTGAGCCACAGCATCACTTCCGGCTTTATCTGTTTCTGTGGTGCTGAGGAATCGGGACACAGGGCTTCATGCATGCTAGGCAAGCACTCTACCACTAAGCCACATTCCCAGCCCTTAAATACTATTCTTAATACCTCTCTTCACAGCCACACCTCAACTATTCTACCTGTTCTTCATGCCTTCAAGTTCTTCTCACAAGGACATATGTGTAGTTCATTCTTCCCCATTCTATGAAGGGATGCCACAAAGCTGTGAAGAAAATAAGGATAAATGACTTCATTTCTGACACAATTTCCTTGTGGAATGAATTGAAGGAAATTTCATACCTTGGACTCAACTAATAAATTTGTGTCCATTTTGGACTCATCATCTATTCTCTTTATTGAAAGCAGATCACTGTTATTAAAAATATCTTTCCTGGCATTATATACATGTTCTTATTGAACACAAAATGCTAAATATGAGAGACGCTGGTCTATTTTGTGTAATAAAACCTTTTTCTTTTTCAAAGCAAATAACTCATGCTTTTTGTAAATCTTGAAAACTATGAGAACTACCAAGAAGAAAATGAAGAATGTTTATGATCCTATTCAGAAGGGTCTGTGTTCTTTTCACGATTAAATAAGTTTTCTATTCCTAATGTAGTCAACTGGCTAGCATATAGAAAAGAAAGTACAAAACAACAAAGAAAAATATACATTGTGACATCGTCATCCTGCAATGCACAATTCTTAGAAGTTATCTATTCCATTCTGTTTTTCTTCTTTCCACTTCTAGTCTTTTCCCCTCTCCATTGCTCCTTCTGTCTTCTCCTTTCTTCTGTTTTCCTTTGCGCTCTTTCAAAATGATAAAAATCACATTGTGCCATCTATAGCCTCTTTTATTTTACCACTTTGAACACATCAAATATTTTATATTTCAGCAAATATCTACCTAAAACATGATTTATTTTATTTTTTTTCAAATTTTTATTATCAAACTGATGTACAGAAAGGTTACAGTTTCATACGTTAGGCACTGGATACATTTCTTGTACAGTTTGTTACCTTGTCCCTCATACCCCCTCCCTCCTCCACCTTTCCCTTCCCCACCCCCAGAGGTGTTCAGTTCACTTACACCAAACAGTTTTGCAAGTATTGCTTTTGTAGTTGTTTGTCTTTTTTTACCCTGTGTCTCTCAAATTTGGTATTCCCTTTCAATTTCCTACTTCCAATACCAGTATACACGGTTTCCAATATACTCAGATAAGATTACAGAGATAGTGTAGGTACAACCACAGGAAGGTGATACAAGAACATCATCAATAATAGAAGCTACAGATACACATAGGACGTTGAAAGTAGTTACAACTGTTTCCGTAACATGGAGTTCATTTCAATTAGCATCATCTTATGTGTTCATAAGGGTATAGCTATTGGGCCTTGTGATGCTCTGCTATGACTTGCCTAAACCTGTACTAATTATTCCCAATAAGGGAGACCACAGAGTCCATGTTTCTTTGGGTCTGGCTCACTTCACTTCGTATAATTTTTTCCAAGTCCTTCCATTTCCTTACAAATGGGACAATGTCATTCTTTCTGATAGAGGCATAAAATTCCATTCTGTATATGTCCCACATTTTCCTGATCCATTCGTCTACTGAGGGGCATCTGGGCTGGTTCCAGATTCTCGCTATGACAAATTGTGCTGTAATGAACATTGTTGTGCTGGTCGCATTACTGTGATTTTGTTTGTGGTCTTTTGGATAGATACCCAAAAGTGGGGCTGCTGGGTCATAGGGGAGTTCTATATTTAGCCTTCTGAGGAATCTCCATACTGCTTGCCAGAGTGGCTGAACCAGATTACATTCCCACCAACAATGAAGTAGGGTTCCCTTTTGGCCACATCCCCTCCAACAATTGTTATTGTTAGTTTTCTTGATATATGACATTCTTACTGGGGTGAGATGGAATCTCAATGTTGTTTTGATTTGCATTTCTTTTATGGCCAGTGATGTAGAGCATTTTTTCATATGTCTCTTGGCCATTCTCATTTCCTCATCAGAGAAGTCTCTTTGTAAGTCTTTAGCCCACTTGATGAGGGGGCTATTGGTTCTTTGCGGCTAAAACATGATTTAAATGACTATATAACATTTCCCCAATGTTGGCTATTTATTTTGCTTAGTGCTAGGTCCACCCAGGAAAATGGCCCCTTCTCTCTGTGTGAAGCTGCACATTGATTCCCCCACCCCCTTAGTTCTCCATGCAGAACCGCACAGCTCCTCCCCCAGAAGTCTCTGTGTAGCACCTGTGTTACCTAGGTGACTTGCACCCCTGGGGGAAGTTACCTCTCCTTTCTCTGAAGTCATATCCTGCACAGCCCTGGTCATACCTCCTTCAAACCATGGGAGATTCCCAGACTCTTAGGTGAGGTCTGCATTTACCATGGCCACTCCTCCCTACATTAACCCCAATTCCGCCAGAAGTTGTGCTTTCTCTGTTCACTTTACACCACATATGTGCCAGCAGTTTGGATAATAAACTCTTTCCTGCCTGAACAATTCACGGCAGTTCCTTTTGGCCAACCTTACACTTAGGAATTTTTCCGGTTACCACAAGGCTGTGATGAATCCCATTCTATCTGAATCCTTTTGCATCTCTGATTATTTCCTCAGAAAATTTTATAGACAAATAAATACTATTTCAAACTGTATCAGAGCCAGGTGTGGTGGCCCACACTTTTAATACCAGCTACTTGGGAAGTGAAGACTTGCAAAATTGAGGTTTGATGCAAGCTGGAGCAAAATGAAAAAAACATGTTAAAATTAGGCAAGACCCCCATCTCCACACTAAGTTGGACATGGTTGTTCATGTTCCAGTTCCAGTTAAGTAGTGTTAGGCTAAGGCTGGGAAAAATTCAAGATCTCATCCAAAAAGTAACACACAAAACTAAGGCTGGGGCCATGGCTCAAATGGCAGAGCACTAACTAGCCTAGCAAATGTGAGATCCTGAGTTCAAACCCCAGCACTACCAACAAAAAGTCACCATTATTGATAATTGAAGACACATTGCCTTCTAAAAAGTTTGCACCACTTTAATTTTTACTATCCACTTATGGGAGAGCCATTTATTCATTCTCTGGCAATACTGTGTTTAAGTTGTGAGCATGTACGTACTTCATGGCTTTCAAAAGCTGTTGTCAGTTCTTGAACCAGTTTTCTCATCTTTAAAAGAGTGAATGCTACTTGTCTTAGGGAATCTTTGGGGATGAAAAGAGCACGTGTTAAACGCTAAAAAGTTGTAAAATGTCATAAAAACAAATTATGATTTTTTACTTTTAGTCAAACTAAAGTACAAATAACCTGAAGACAGGACTCATATCTTACTGTTTTTATGACTCCTCTGCCTAAGGAGGATATTTATTTAGTACTCAGACTGACAAGAAGCCCTCAACAAATATTTACTGAATACATAAATAAATTCCTTTACTTGAATAGATGCTATTCTAATACAACTTAGTGGAAATACCCCCTGCCCAGGAAAGTCTAAGCAAATAACTCATTATTTGCTATGGATTTCAGTACCTTTTAGCAGCTTACACAAGTATCATGATACTCCAGTGTTTGGGAACCATCTTAAATATTGTGTAAAAGAATAGAATGGATCTATAATGTATCACATTAATCCTTAGATATTTGAGATAGATACGTTCCTAAACCCTCACAAATCTCCAAATTTGCAAATACTATTGTGAAAGAAAATGAGGTAATTAATGCAAACACTTTCTAAAGGGAAGTCAGGAGATTGTAAGAGGATTGTACTGGCACCTGCTAAAGATAAAACCACAGAATGTTCTGCTAGACTTGGATAAACAACTGAACTCAGCCTCTCTCAGCTGACTATACTGACTGACTAATCAAGCAGAACAAATTTGTAATTTAGAGTCTTTTGTGGAAATTTCTTTTGAAAACAAAACATAAAACACCTCTCCTGAGCTTACCTTACAGGACATATTCGGGGCTACCTTGATAATTCAGTGATTTCAGGTATTACCTGGATTATAATTATTTGTTTCCCAAATAAATGTTTCCTCTACGTTAAATCATTTTTTGCTAACACCATGATAGTACAAACTTTTCATCAATGAGTACATTAAAATAGTCGCAATCAGATTTTTGCTGATTCTATAAATCTACATGACCCTTGATCTTGAGTCTAACTGGATGAACTTTTCTTTTAGGAGGAAGTACTTTTCTATGAACAAGGACCTATCAACTTCTTTATTTTTGTATACTAGTTCTGGAACTTGAACTCGGGACCTGGTGCTGTACCTTTGCTTTTTTCACTCAAGGCTGGTGATACATCGCTTGAGCTAAAGCTCCACTGTTTCCTTTTTTGTGGTTAGAAATTAAGTGTCCCATGGAGATTTTTGGCCAGAACTGGCTTTGAACCATGATCCTCAGGTCTCAGCTTCCTGAGTAGCTAGAATCCTAGCTCAATCATAGACTCCTGGCCCTCTATGGACTTCTTCCTCAGCCTGGACACTGAATTCAGGGTGAACAATGAGTGGGTCCCAATTGAATCTCTCCTCAGTCTTGAATCTGTTATACTAGGAAAAAAATCAGAAGACCTTAATAAAGTTGCTGAGGGAAGACAAATAGCTAGGAGGTTGAGATTTGACAACTTCACCTGGAGAAAAAGTAGTATATGGAGCTCATTGTTTCTGTCACAGTTTTTAAGTCTCATTGTACGCTAGGGCTCAAGAAAAATTAATAACCTGCCCAAGGTCAAGGAGCTGAACGTCAGGATTCTAAACTCCGTTGGAATTCATATCTCATATTCCTGACCATCTTGTTTTGTAGTAATTCCAGGGACTTTTTTGAACATCCATGTTTTTCCCTAACTGTTTGCTCATCAATTCATACCCAGAGATATCAGGAATTGTGTGGGAGCAATTTAGAATTGCAAAACCTTTGGAAAATGAATTTTATTCTGTTTTAAATATCTCTGTGAACAATAGGAAAGATTAAGCAGTTAGTAAGCTAGTAACTAGCTAAGTAAGCTAGTTAGCAACCTGGACAGCTGAGCCCCACACAGAACATGACAGACCGGCAGGCAAGTGGCTGGAAGGATAGAACTGGGTACTCAGTACCAGCTCTATCTGGCCACTTAGTGACTCCAAGGATTCTGATCCCTGTAGCCCCATAGCACCTTTACTACTATGTTGAATTATTCCTGCATGTGTCAGCAGCTTCCTTGATATCACCAACTCTTATTCTATAGACACTTAACTCTGCTCAGAAATCTAGAATGAGATGAGTCTGTCTAGAGACCTATTTCCAAAGGGGTTTCATTTTGATTCTGCCAGAGGGTTCTCCTCTTTTCCTCCTCTTGCTACCTGCTTGGTCTATTTGAGACACAAAATATAGTCCTCTTCCCATCTGTCATCTGTCAGAGAAGCCTCATTTCACTATTTCTATTCCCTTAATTAGAATAAGAGAGTTTGGGGCTGGGAATATGGCCTAGTGGCAAGAGTGCATGCCTCCTACACATGAAGCTCTCGGTTCGATTCCCCAGCATAACATATATGGAAAATAGCCAGAAGGGGCGCTGTGGCTCAGGTGGCAGAGTGCTAGCCTTGAGAGGGAAGAAGCCAGGGATGGTGCTCAGGCCCTGAGTCCAAGGCCCAGGACTGGCCAAAAAAAAAAAAAAAAAAAAAAAAAGAATAAGAGAGTTTGATTCATTCTATCACCAACCACTTGGGAGTACAAAACACACATACTCACTCTCTTGCCCTCTCTCACAGTTTCCCATAATTCAAATTTAGAGCCACAATCTGGGGATGTGGGGATATATCTGGGTGATAGAGCACTGGCCTGCACAAGCAAGGACCTGAGTTTGATCCTAAGAACTGTAAGAAAACAAAAAAAAATTATAGTCACATACCTCTTCTAAATATTACAGGGATTCTATGTTTGTCATTAGTTTTTATTATAGTGCACTGAATACATATTTTGAAGAAAAAAAACCTCAAAGACCCAGTGTTAAAAATCACAGTCTGTCAAAGCTGAGGCCAAAGCTGAAAATCACTATTATAACGTAAATTTCATTTTAAGGCTTTAGCCCACTCGTTGAGGGGTCTGTTGGTCCTTTGAGGTTTTGTTTTGGGGGAATTTAATTTTTTTAGTTCTGCATATATTTTAGATATGAGGCCGGTAAAGATCTTTTCCCAATCTGTGGGCTTGCTTTCTGTTTATCTTGCGAGCTATGTCCTTTGCCCTGCAGAAGCTCTGCAGTTTGATGCAGTCCCATTTGTCCATCCTTTCTTTGATTTGTATCATTTCTGGGACTTTGTTAAGGAAGTTCTGTCCTGTGCCAAGGAGCCCAAGTGTTTCTCCTACTCCTTCTTGTACTGTTTTCAGGGGATCTGTTTTTATTTTGAAGTCTTTGATCCATTTGGAATTGATTTTGGTACAGGGTGATATATAAGGATCTAGTTTTAGTTTGTTGCAGATGTTGAACCAGTTTTGCCAGCACCATTTGTTAAAGGGGCTATCTTTCTTCCAAACTATGTTTTAGCTCCTTTATCAAAGATTAAGTAGGTATAGTTCTGCAGGTTCATTTCTGGGTCTTCAGTTCTGTTCCATTGGTCTTCAGGCCTGTTCCTGTGCCAATACCAAGCTGTTTTTATTACTATAGCATTATAATACAGCTTGAAGTTGGGTATTGTAATTCCTCCAGCACTGTTCTTTCTGTTTAGCATTGTCTTTGCTATTCTGGGTCTTTTATTGTTCCATATGAATTTCTGGATTGCTTCCTCTATTTCATTAAAAAATGGTGTTGGGATATTAATGGGTATTGCATTGAATTTGTAGATAGCCTTTGGCAATATTGCCATTTTGACTATATTAATCCTCCCAATACAGGAGCATGGGAGGTTTTTCCATTTCTTAGTTCAGCTTTAATTTCATTTTTCATGTTTTTAAAGTTCTTGTCATAGAGGTCTTTCACTTCTTTGGTTGAGGTTATTCCTAGGTATTTTATGTTTTTTGAGGCTATTGCCAAAGGACTTGCTTTCCTGATTTTGGCTTCAGTCTTCGGGTCATTGGCATATAGAAAGGCCATTAATTTTTGAGGGTATGAGAATGGCCAAGAGACATATGAAAAAGTGCTCTATGTCACTGGACATAAAAGAAATGCTAATCAAAACAACATTGAGATTCTACCTCACCCCAGTAAGAATGTCCTTGATCAAGAAAACTAACAAAAACAAATGTTGGAGGGGATATGGCCAAAAGGGAAGCCTACTTCATTGTTGGTGGGGATGTAAACTGGTTCAGCCACTCTGGAAAGCAGTATGGAGATTCCTCAGAAGGCTAAACATAGAGCTACCCTATGACCCAGCAGTCCTACTTTTGGGTATCTACCCAAAAGACCACAAACAAGAACACACTAAAGCCACCAGCACAACAATGTTCATCGCAGCACAATTTGTAATTGCTAAAATATGGCACCAACCCAGATGCCCCTCTGCAGATGAATGGATCAGGAAAATGTGGGACATATACACAATGGAATTTTATGCCTCTATCAGAAAGAATGACATTGCCCCATTCGTAAAGAAATGGAAGGACTTGGAAAAAATTATACTAAGTGAAGTGAGCCAGACCCAAAGAAACATGGACTCTATAGTTTCCCTCATAGGGAATAATTAGCACAGGTTTAGGCTAGTCATAGAATAGGATCACAAGAGCCTAACAGCTATGCCCCTTTGTTCACATAAGATGATGCTAAGTGAAATGAATTCCATGTTATGGCAATGAGTGCTATATCACTGTTGTAATTAATTTCAATATGCCATGTGAAACTGTAGTTTCTTTTGTTGATTATACTCTTGTATTCCCTTCCTGTGGTTGTACCCGCACTATCACTGTATCTCATCTGAGTATACTGGATACTGTATATACTGGTATTAGAACTAAGGAAGTGAAAGGGAATATCAAAATCTAGAGACAAAGGATAAAAAGACAAACCACTCCAAAAGCAATACTTGCAATGCCATTTGGTGTAAAACAACTGAACAACTCTTGGGGGGAGGGGAAGGGGGAGGGAGGAGCAGGGAACGAGGGAGGAGGTAACAAACAGTACAAGAAATGTACCCAAGACCAAACATATGAAACTATAACCTCTCTGTACATCACTTTGACAATAAATAGGTATTAAAAATAAAGTAAATTTCAGGTCATAAGGATACATTTGGAAGCCTATCAAAATATTTATTTTAAATGTCTTTCAGCCAGATAAATAGAAAGCCCACAGACTGGAAGAAGATCTTTACTAGCTATACAGCAGACAAGTGCCTCATATGTAAAATATACTTAGAGCTCAAAAAAGTTAACTACCTCAAAAACAAAAGTTCAAAGAAACAACAACTCATTAATAAGTGGGCTAAAGACTTAAAGAGAGACTTCTCTGAAGGGGACATAAAAAAGACCATTCATAAGGAAATGGCAAGACTTGGAGAAATTATTTTAAGTGAAGTTAGCCAGACCCAAAAAACATAGGCTGCATGGTTTCTTTAATTCATAATAACTAGGATACTTCTAGAATATTCTTAGGAGAGGATTACAACAGCTCAATAACTTTATGCATATGACCACAGTAAATGATGTTTATTGAAATGAACTCCAAGAAATGGACAAGGGGTGTCCTTTTATGTATTGTTTGCAGTTATTTTGTTTTTCTTTTATTCTTTGATTTATTTTATGTCTTCACTGTTTTTTTTATTTCTGTACCCGTTGTCTTGTATATATGTTTATCTGATTTGGAGGAGTGAAAAGCAATCACAGAAATGGCGGGATAAAGGATTAACCAATTCCACAGTGATGTTCACTATACGCTATATTGGAAATGAACTTTACAACATGGAGATAGGGGAGCCAGGGATGGAGGAAAGAGGAAAAAATGGAGGGGTAACACTGACACAGGGTAAAAAAAAGAGAAACAACTACAAAAGCAATACTTGAAAAACTGTTTGGTGTAAGTGAACTGAACACCTCCGGGGGGGGGGGGGGGCGAGGAACGGAAAGGGGGGGAGGGAGGGGGGTATAAGGGACAAGGTAACAAACAGTACAAGAAATGTATCCAACGCCTAACGTATGAAACTGTAACCTCTCTGTACATCAGTTTGATAATAAAAATTTGAAAAAAAAAGATTTGACTAAAAAAAAAGACTATCAAACTTTAGACATAAAAAAAGAAAAAAGAAATGTGCTCATACCTTATTTATGTAACTGTAATCCATCTGTACACCATCTTTACAATAAAATATAAAGAAAAAGTCTTGCAGCCAACTTTACTAGATTGATATGGTAAGTTATGGACAATATTTTCTCAGGCATGTTCAGCCATTGGATTGCTGTGTGATCACTATAATGCACATTGGCAATACCAAATGGACAACTCCTTTCAAATGAGGTTGATGGTGAAGTAAGATATTGTGATTATTCTGTCAATACAGGACTTTGCTAAAGGTAACTTCAAGAGAAAGCCTTTCTTTCTTTCAACTTGTTGACCACTAACATGAAGGAGGGTAGTTCTCCTTCATCTCTTGGGTTTACACATTGAATAGTGGTGATGCACTTAAAATTTTATTAGCAGCTGGGCTCCAGTGGTTCATGCCTGTGAACACTCTCTGTGTTAGCCTTCCCCCTCCTCCTGGTAACCACTCTTTCAACAGAGCCTGGTTTATTTTCCTGCCATTCATTTTTAGTGTGGATTAACTGAATCAAAGAGTTCATGGTGATACACTAATTGAAGTGATCCTCCCTAAAACATGCTTCACATTGCTCGCGGACAATATTTCTCTAAGTTTTCAAAAAGTCTTAATTTTTTATAATAACTTATTTACTTTTAGTAAAATGAATAGAGTAAGTGGCTTCATTAGGATGGGGCTATTTCCAGGCTGAGTGCACACAACTCAGATTCCTTTGTTGAAACCAAAGAACACATGCCCACAGTTCCCAGAACTGTAAAGCAGAGGAACTTGTCCTCTCCTTTCTTTATCTCTGGAGAATTGCATGGGGTTTGTGTTCCCTCTAGTATGTAACAGTGTCCTAAAGAGCACATTCATTTTCATTTCCAAGGGACCCAAGAAAACAGCATGAACTAGTGAAGTACAAAAACTCCACAGTATCTAAACTCCCTTTTAAAAGGATATTCCTCTGTGACTACCCAGTTACCTCTGGGTGCCAGGCTGTAGAATTGGTACTTTCTACGGATCATACAGGAGGTGGTACAGACCTTGACCTTATGGACTGGCTGTACATTCCTTAGGATATTACCCAAGGTCTTGTGGGCCTGAGAAAATCTTTCTTCATTCACTTGACACCCATACAAACAGTGATAGTGATGGCTTTCCAGAGGAGCCTGATATAGCTCTCAGTTTAACTGGCCCAGCCTGGCTGTGTGGCTCAGCAGGTTCTGCAGGGTGGTCATGGAGATGCAGTTCCCATAGAAACTGAACAAGCTGAGCTGGGAGCACTGGGTCAAGGTGGGCAGGATGACAGAGAGCTGGGCATCAGTGATAGCACAGTGCTCTAAGGCCAGGGCCTCCAGGGTGCCAGCCACTTTCTCTAGCAGAACCTGGAGGGACTCAGGACTGAAATGACCTGTTAATAAACTCCTGAGATGCAGGTGCTTGAGCTGACTGGTGCAGGAACACTGGGACAGACACCTCAAGTTTGCGTCCTTCAGTAAACAGTGACTCAAAGACAGTCTTCAAGGGCTTCAGGCTCGATGACCTTGTGAAGCTCTCCATAAAGGAAGTAAACTTGATGCATATAAAATTTCTGGAAATTCTTCCACTTCAGCATGAAGAAGGAATTGATTCCAGAAGTACAATATTCCACTCTCATGCTGGAGAAGGAAAGAATACAAAGGTTATTCATCTGGCCCAAATTAAGAAACCATATTTTCCACTGTTTCTTCATTCCACAAATCATTCACAACAAGTTCCTAGATAGAGGCCAGATGAAGCACACAGAAAAAGGTTTGTATTTTAGAGGTAGAGGCTGAGGTGGAGTGTGATAGAATCTGCAGCTTCTTAGAGCACAGCGGAACCTGGACTTTTGTTGTCGCACCCCACTGGAGCAAGTAGGTGAGGCCGCAATCCTGGAGGCCATCACTGATGATGACATCCATGAATATCCTCAAGGGAGACTCCTCTGTCATTTCTGAATGGCAATTCACTGTTGGCTTGACAGTCAGGGCTAATGCTGAGCAGGTTTGAGACATTGTTATGTACCCTGAGGTCCAGATGTCCAGGGACATATCACCTGCAGTTTCCATCTACTGGGGGAGACACAGGACAGTTGCAGAACAGGCATGAGACAATGTCCATTCTTTGCTTTTTTTTTTTTTTTTTTTGGCCAGTCCTGGGCCTTGGACTCAGGGCCTGAGCACTGTCCCTGGCTTCCTTTTTGCTCAAGGCTAGCACTCTGCCACTTGAACCACAGTGCCACTTCTGGCCATTTTCTGTATATGTGGTGCTGGGGAATCGAACCCAGGGCCTCATGTATATGAGGCAGGCACTCTTGCCACTAGGCCATATCCCCAGCCCCATTCTTTGCTTTTAATCAATCTAGCCAAGCTAGCCCATCATATTTCCTCTTGCTGTTCCTTATTTATTTATTTTTTGATGCACTACTAATGAAGTGAGGAGGCTGAGTCTAAGCAACTTCTTACAACCATCATCGTGCCTCTTGCTGGGTAAAGTTTTCCACCCAGTGCTGAAAAGCCTGGGCCACACTTTCTGCTTATTCAGCGTATCAGGCCCCTCCAGGGTGACTTGTAAGATCTCCAGATCTGCTTTGCCCACCAGGGCCATCACGGGGAAGCAGGCAAAAGGCTCCTCCATGTGTCTCTGGACAATGACCTCTTCGAACAGTGTAGAGAAGAGACCTAAGGGAAAAATCTTCAGAGCAGAGATTGCCAAGGAAGCCTAATACTCTAGCAGGCTCTGCACTGCCATCTGCCACAGTGTGGGTGGAGGCACGGTAGTCAACATGATGAACCACGGGGCTCTCTGAAGGTAGCAGGCACAGACAGTGACTCTACTTACCCAGATTCTCTTCTCCCCTATAAGAAATTTTTATATGTTAGAGTGTGTAGTATTATAAATGATAGCACTCAAACTATACCCTTGCATATAGACTTAAAATAGAGTATACTCTTGATTTGTTTTCCCTTATTGTTGAATTTAAGTGTTTCTATAAGATTCATTGGCTTAGGAAGAAATTAATGTTCTTAAACTTATCAACGAATTCTCTTAACTAGTATAAACTGTCAATCTACAGCTCTGCTTATTTAATTTCTTGAAAAGCCTTAATAATTGTTTTTTAATATAAAATTAACAGCTTTCACTTCACAATTAATTAAGGTAGTGTTTAACTTTTGCAGAGATAAATGTGTGCTCATACCTCAGTGGCTTGAAATAACATCAACTTATAAAGCACATGAGGTTCCTTACTCCACATTACATATGGAATGTTTAGCTTGAAGTTACTACAATTTAAATGTGAACATTCTGATATCAATTATTCAATATAACATGGTTTGTTCATTTCACAGTGTTACGTTTACTAAAGATGAGTGAACACACGCTTGTTAATTATTGACAAATGTAAGGATTCCAGACATGATAATGCACGTTAATATTTTCCCTTCCATTTTGTTTTAATTTGGAATCCAACACCTAGCATTGGATATGCCCTTCACTTGCAGCTTAGATGTTTTTACATGTAGATTTAAACTAGTCCTCTTTTGAAAAGTCATCTCTGTCCTTGATCTTAAATTTCTTGCTCATGACACATTTATTAGTTTTCTTCTTCTGTGGCATCCCCTTTCCCCCCTAGTTCTTTATTATTCATTCATTAACTATCCTCTGAGCTTGTGCAGTGTGCTAGGCCTTGGGGATACAGGAACAAAACATGGATTTCTCTTGTGCAGTTTGTGTTTCTAGAGATGGAAAGGTAGGGAAAATGGTATTCCTATATACATTGATGCCTAATGCTACGAAGCAGGAAAGCACAGCATGCAATGGGAGTTCATGTGAATGTGGCACCTCATCCAGTCTAGCAGGGCAGAAGAGCCTTACTGTGAATTCCTACTAAAGCGATCGCTTGAGACTATTTGAAAGATAGCCACGAAAAAAATCCAAAGCAGAGAAAACTTAAGCTTGAATTTGGTTTTTGTGTTGCTTGCTCATCTCAGTACTTTGTAAGAATATGGCCTCCTTATAAAATTCAATGATCTTTTCTGTGTTTTTTTTTCTTTTAATGGCCTTTGAGACTTTTGATCTTGCTCATATTTCTTTTTTACCAGTAACATAGTCATTTATTCTCAAGTATTATGTACTGTAGATAAATGTATGTGCTACACTTTTGTACAACTAGCAATACAGTGGGTTTGCTTATCTCAGCACCATCACAAACATGTGTCATGTGTTGTGCTATGGCAACTAGTAATTCTTCCATCCCATTACAATGTTATAAGATCAATCTGTCATTGTCTAAAAGGCCCTTAGGTAGCACATGACTGCATTAATATGTTTTTTAATACAATGTTAGTGGCTACATAATATCACACATTATGGATGCATAGTTTATTCATTCACCTATTATTTTGCCAGATTTTATTTTTATAAATGACTCCATAACTCTTTGAATGCTTATATTCTGAACCATTCTTTAGAATAAATTATAAAAGCGGTGGTACAAGCAAAATGTTATAATCTTTTCAAAAGTTCTTGATATTCATTGTCAACTTGTTTTGTGGAAAGCTGGTATCATTTTCCTTTTGTACCGGCACATCTTCATATGTACTGTGTATGTACTAACATATTCAGTTCTTCTTTGATTTCTGCTAGGGGCTTATATGACTTTAATTTCATTGATATTTTTGTCTTTGATCTTTTGAGTTCAATGATATTTTATCCACTTCACTTTTGATTGCTCTGTGGTAGAATTCTTGACCTTTGGAGGGGACATATTTCCATGTGTATTCCATTTACTAATATTTATATATTGGGAATTATACATCTGAGTGAAAACTTTGGTTAGAGGTGAGTGTCAAAGATTTGCCCAAGATGCTGTACTCAAGATGTTGGGTTAAGTCCCCTGTTCCACTCTGGGACAGTAAGCAGTTTCCATAGTGTGGAGTGTGCTTAGCTCAATATTGTGCTCTTCTGTTCTGTGTACCATTGAAGGCACTGTCATTGCCAGCACTCTCCCAGTCCTGTTGGTCCCACTGCCTGCTGCTCATTTTCCCTTCACTCTCCTGAACTTCATTTTACTAGCCCAAGAGCCTCATGTGCTCTGAATTTTTTTTTTATCCTTGATGGTGTCTTGATTTTTTTCCTTTCTGGAACTTTTTCCCCCACTCTCTCCATTTATGTATGGGAACTCACCCAGATGTTAGCTCTTTGTAATTTACTTCTACTTCTGAAATTCATCAACCCTAGAGGTCTTTGCACTTTTAATCCAAAATTTCTCTCATTAAATTTCTTATACTATCTTTCAAGCAACTTGTGAGCACATTCTTCATCCTCATCTTATGGATCTCCTACAGTAGCAAACCCCATCACCAGGAAGGGAATGGATACCAGCCATTAATACCTCAGAATTTGTTTTCTATTTCTAGCATTGGTAGTAATGCTTGCATTATAAGCCTAATTCCAAACAGCACAATGCAGGTTTTATCCTCTGATAGGAGAATTTTATATCCAAGCAAGTTTTCTTTTACTTTTCCATTTTTCCTTTTGGAAGAGGCTATGTGCATCTTCTGACCCCCTCAAGATACTGTCACTGAGAAGGTATCTGGAATGAGTTCTGTGATACATGATTATCAATCAGAAATGAGAGCTAGAATGTATTCAAAATGTTTTCCTGTAGTTTTATAAGTGCATATAGTGAATATATTTACCAACATATATGTAAGTCCATAAACACACACATATACAAATAGTATATGTGTATTGGTTATTTATTATTGCTTTAAAATTATCCTAAAACTTAGGGAATGAAATCATTTATTATCTTATGGTTTGTGGGGGGGGGATTTGGGAACAGCGTAGCTGGTTGGTTCCAACTCAGGGTCTCTTGTGTGGTGGGATTCAGATTGTTGGCTAGGTCTTTAGGCTCTGAAGATTTGACAGGGGCTGCAGGAGCTGTTTCCAAGATGGCTCATTGAAAAGGCTGTTGGCAGGAGATCTCTGTTCTTCACCATATGGGCTACTTCATTGGACTGCTTGAATGTCCCCATATGCCAGTTGGCTTCTCTTAGAGAGAATGTTGAGACAAAAAGGAAGAGAGAGAGGGAGAGGGAGAGAGAGAATCTCAATACTTTTGATGGTTTAGTTTCAGACTTCACATGGTCACATCTGCTCATTCCATCAGTTAGAAGCCAATCACTAAAACTTATTGCCACTCTCAATGAGTGAGCCATTAACCTCCAATTTTTGATGGATGGAGCATCAAAAACTTTGTGAATAAGTTGCAAAAAAATAATTTGTGGAAAGATAACTACAAACATTTTAAACTATTATTATCTCTGTGATATGATGAAGATTTATTCATTTATCTGACTTTTAAAACTTTTACATGGATATCAATGTATTAAAATGTAACACTTGTTAAGTAGATCAAAAAGGTATAGCATGCTGATGTTATGTAATACAGAAAACATTTCCTGAGGCATTTTGAACAGATTTACTTGAGATTATTTGGCTGGATATAGATAGCTCCATGGCATAGAACTTCTGAGGCGCATATCGATATTATCCCCAGTTTACAGTTGACAGAACTAGGCATAGAGTACTTGATTGATGTTAGTAAATGCACAATATCAAGTAAGTGGATAACTAATACAGAATAAGAACTACATGTTTGATTTTATTTCCAGGTCTTTGATCCATTTGGAATTGATTTTGGTGCAGGGTGATAAATAGGGGTCTTGTTTTAGTCCGTTTGTTTGATTGGTTTGTTTAGTTTTGTTTCTCTTGTATTCCCTTCCTGTGGTTGTACCCCCACTACCACTGTATCTCATCTGAGTACCCTGATACTGTTTATACGGGTATTAGAACTGGGGAAGGGTGAGGGAATACCAAAATTGGGAGACAAAGGACAAAAAGACAAAAAAAGACAAAAGCAACACTTACAAAACCATTTGGTGTAAACCAACTACACAACTCTTGGGGGGAGAGGAAAAGGGGGAGGGATAGATGGGGGAAAATGAGGGAGGAGGTAACAAGTAGAACAAGAAATGTACTCACTGCCTTTTATATGAATCTGTAACCCCTCTGTAGCACACTTTGACAATAAAGAACAAAATAAAAATGAACTAAATGAAGCAAGCATAATACATACTGAACTGTATAGAGTCACATAATAAGGCCTTACTGGCATGACTCAGGTGGTAGAGTGCCTGTTTACCAAGTGTAATGTTTTGAGTTCAAATCCTAGTACTACCTGATGAGGAAGAATTATATTGTATATTATACATAGAAATAATAGTTCAGAGAAATGAAAGGAAAAGTAGGAGTTAGGGCGTTGGCAAGGATGGCCCTATTATACAATCGATCCAGGTATGTGGATAAGGACCTGATAAGTTGGGTCAATTAAGGTAAAATGGATGCGATAGGACAGATGGGTGAGATGCCAGATTCAGGAGTGCCAGCTACAGGCAAAAGGACTTATCCTCAGTTTCTATTCATACATACACTTGGAAATCTTAGCCCTTTATCACAAAACAATTTTCTGTTTCATGTTCCTTATTTTAAGTATGATGAATTAGTACCTACAGAAGAAAATGATTTATTACACAAAAATCATTTTAGTAATTTATGCTTTTGTGTTAAAGATTTCTGGTACATTAAGATATTTTCTTTCAAATACTTTGCTAGTCTATTTTTACCATTGTTATTTTCTCCAGTCAAAATAAGGAATCTATTGTCTAAAATGAGTCACCACATGCTGTAACTTATTCAAGTCTAAGTATACTTACACGAAATCGTTGTGTTAGAGTAGCACACATGAAAATCCAAGAAGAGCCAAGTCCAAAGTTATTCAGGGCACTTCCTGAAAAAATGGTGACATTTATTTGTTTGTTTTTTAAATCAGATTCTGGACACAAGAGGCTTTTCAGATGAAACTCACAGTATGAAGCAGCTAGGGGTACACGAAAACTTGCAAATAACCAAAGTTGGATATTTTCGCAGGCATTGACATTTTATTACCATCTGAAATCATTTCTAGATGTAAAGTTCAAAAGTATCCAAATAACAAAAGTTATCAGATTTTTTTTCTCCTATTTATCAGACTGTGTTGAAGACATAGATGAGACCAATTATCCACAGTACCTAATGTCCATTTCATACCACAGGCTCTTAGATGACCTCCAGATGTTAGTCACTTACAAGGGCTGGATGGGACCATTCTTTGCCTTTGATGGCTAATGATAATGAATGGGTTTTACTTTTCTTCCATTCCCCACACCCCCGAAAAATGATCCAAGGTTCCTTATGCTACAAATTAGATATCATTTTCAAGTCCCATATTATTTCAAGTTCTCTACTTCATACCAAAGATCAGAGGTAAGCCCACGATTTAACATATAGTCCTAGGAACTAAATAGACCATTTTCCTTTGCTATGTAACTTCCAGGATAATAACACTGTCTTATACATGGCTGCAGTACTTTTCAAGAATTACTTGTGGATTTTTCTGTCAGCCTCTTCCCCTGCCTTCCTTCTGTCTTCCCCTCTCTCCATTTCTCTTTTCCTTTATGTCCCCTTCTATTCTTTCCTACAGAAAGAATAAGAGAAATGTGTTATTATTGAGAGGCACTACAGAACCAATCAGGGAAAAGAAGTGTGTATATGCCATTATCAAATAGGTCAGACCATTCATTACCAGGGCAATTAATGTATCTGACGGTGCTTCATTGAGGGTCAAATCTCCTTAGTGGATAAAGTGACATTCAAAGCATCCCTGAAGGCTCTCAGATAAGTAAGGAAAGGAATTGGCTACCTCTACTTGGTACATTGTGCTCCCTTGATGTTGGACCTTCTTATTTAGCCACATCTCTGGACCTCTCTTAGGTGACTCAGCTCAGATTTACCTCCAAGGCACTGCTCAGTAGGTAATTCCTGCCATCTGGTGACCTCCTGTTCACATACCCACATGTAATCAATATACCCTTGCTGAATTTCCTTTCTCTTCCTAGAATCACTCAATCTACAGTAATTGTGCTCATTTTGTGTTGAGTTCCATTTCCTCTGCAGGTTTCTGCCTCCTTGATTTTTATTCAGTTATACATTCTATCCTTCATAAGTTTACTATGGTATTTTTAAAAAGAAAATTGTCCTGTTAATGATGATTAAATTATGGTGATACAAGATGCATTTAGTGAATGTTTCCCAAAGACAAGACAAATGTGTTTTTCTTTCTATATAGGTCTTGTTGTGATTTTTTTTAAAAAAAAAAACATGTCTTTGGCATGAAATTATGTTACAGATGTTATATTAATGGAAAAAGCTTTAGCTTAATACTTGGTTATTCAGTTATAATATCTGTCACATATTAGTCAGATTACTGCTGAGATAATGCTGCATCAAAACTAAAAACAACATCCCAATTATCGGAAATTTATAACAATAAGCATTTTTTATAATACTTGGATCTGTAGGTTGGCTGAGAGGACAGAAAGTAGGTGAATGTTATTGAAACATCAATACTGGTGGGTACCAGTAGGAAACAGGTAGAGGAAAATAAAACCCTAAAGACTGCAAATGTCAGGTTTAGAAGGTCTCATGTAACAAAAGCACAGTGAGGAACCAGTACATTTAAATACCACAATTGCCCTTACCCATGGAAGATGTATTATAGACCTCCAGTTGAGGCCTAAATCATAGAGGGAACTGCATCCCATATCTACTCTGTGTATATACACTTTTTTCTCCTACACAAGCATGTATACAGCTTGGAAATGTTAGACAAAGGAATCATTCATGTCCTGCGTGGATGGGGTAGAATTTTGAAGATATCTGAATTCTTATTTCTGGAATATTACATTTAATACATTCAGACCAAGGTTGGCTACAGGTGACTGAAACATCAGAGAAAATCTATAGCTATGAGAGTAATAATAGAAAGAATTGGCAAGATTTTTGTTTTAGAGCATAGGCACTGGGGTTATGTGGAAGATGACCTGAAGTTGGACTCCAGGGGGTCAGGTGACCACTTGCAAGATTGTCACAAGAGTTGAGGCAGAAGCTAGAAAGCCTGTGAAAGAAAGCTTTGGACATAAAGATGGGGTCCAAATATTAGAGATTCATTACAGGAAGGCAAGACATGAGAGTCTATTCACTGTAGGAAGTATGGGAGTAGAAGGAAACATAACACCAATGTTCCAAGGTCATTTGGAAAGAGGGTAGTGCAACCTTGAAGAGAAAACATGCATATAAGCAAAACAGGGAAGTAAATGATACCCCCTGGGATCCTGCACAGACTTTTTGAGGATAAAATGGGATATACATACACACCTGTTTCTTTAGAGATATAATTAATTCAGAATGCAAGAGAAGTAAGTAATGATGGTGGTGACATTTGCCATTGATGATGTTGACAACGGACCAGATGTCACTTTTCATAGACTTAGGTTATTTGAGACTCACAACAATCCTATTTAATAGGTACTGCTGTATGACAATTCCTATTTTGCAGATGAGGAATCTGAAATGCAAAGTTGCTGGGGTTCCAAAGGAACACAGCTGATAAGTAAATGAAGTAGAAATTTTGTCCTTGATATATGTCTGCTCCATATTATCTCTCCTAAGGGATGTAGTTGTTACCCCAAGCTTGGACTGATATTCAGATACAACAGACTGGCCTATGCCTGAAGGAATGATTCTAAACTTCTTCAAAGAAAATTCTCTTAGAATAATCTGAACCCTATAATTCAGTGCTTTAATTCTACATAATTGTTGTTTGTTTGTTTCATTGATAAACCAAGGGTTTATAATAAGCATTTTCCTAGCTAATAAAAGTTAATCCTTAAATGAGCAGCATTTTTTTCACCTCATAAAGACCTTCCATGTGTGTCTTCTTATTTTCTCTTCACAAAAATGCTCTGAGGAATGCAGGACATATATGACTACCACATTTGGTCCAAACATCAACAGACTTTTTCCCTTAAGGTGCCAGATTAAAATATAAATTTTTTAAGGCAGAGTGTGTAGTATCTGTGGCATGAGTCAGTTTTGCCATTATAATATAAACATAGACAATGCATAAATGATTGAATGTGCTTGCATTAAAAATTTGTATTTATAAAATAAGAGAGTTGACTGACTATATTTCCTATGTGAGAAGCAGGGCAACTTTTTATCTAGTCAAGGAAGTTTTTGTTCATGTGGTTTAATAATCTTTCCAATTTCTAACTTGCAGAAGTAGGAGTGGGATATAGGCCTCTTCTCTGATTTATTCAATAATATGTGTTTATTTATATTTATTTTCTTAATTTATATTGAGTCTCAACTATATCAGGCACTGTTGTAAGTACTGTTGACAAAGAAATACTCCTATGTATCTCACTTATCTGGGGAGACAGATAATGAAATGAGAAAAGATGATAACTTCAAAGCATGTGAAGTACCACAAAAAAAAAAAAAAGAAAACAGTGGCAGAGAATAAATTTAGCTATAGGAATTCAGAAAGAACATCCTGCAAACAAAAACACTGAACGAAAATCTGAAGATGAGAATAGACCAATTATTCAAATATTTGGGAAGATTATTCCACGTAAACGGAATGGCCAGTGAAAAAACATAGGTGCAGTTAGAGCAACGAAATAGACAGGGGACAGAAAATGGAAAGAATTACAAGCTATGGATGTGATTTTTATCTGTTTTAAAATTTATTTTAAATTGTTCTTAAGTAGTTGTACAAATGGGTTTTTTTTTTTTTTTGGTTTTTTGTTTTGTTTTGTTTTTTGGCCAGTCCTGGGCCTTGGACTCAGGTCCTGAGCACTGTCCCTGGCTTCTTCCCGCTCAAGGCTAGCACTCTGCCACTTGCGCCACAGCGCCCCTTCTGGCCGTTTTCCATATATGTGGTGCTGGGGAATTGAACCGAGAGCTTCATGTGTAGGAGGCAAGCACTCTTGCCACTAGGCCATATTCCCAGCCCCTACAAATGGGTTTTAATTCATGTAAATTTAAGGGTAAAAAGCACCTTGATCAGTGTGATTTCCCTTCTGAGACGAATGATCCTGATGGTTAACTTAGATTGGAGCAAGAGATGCCTGGGAGATTAGTAAAAATGAACCTCTTTTTTTTTTTCCCCAATTTTTATTATCAAACTGATGTACAGAGAGGTTACAGTTTCATACGTTAGGCATTGGATCCATTTCTTGTACTGTTTGTTACCTGTCCCTGATACCCCCCCTCCCCCCTCCCCCTTACTCTTCCCCCCCCCCCCCCCCCCCCCCCGGCCAGGTGTTCAGTTCACTTACACCAAACAGTTTTGCAAGTATTGCTTTTGTAGTTGTTTGCCTTTTTTTACCCCGTGTCTCTCAATTTTGGTATTCCATTTCAATTTCCTAGTTCCAATTCAGGAGCCTCTGAAAGGATGTTTCCAGAGAGGTAATGAGTTCTCAGAGGCAATGAAGTCTCTAATTAAGTCAATAGATTAATTCATAGATAGATTCAAAATTGTAGTAGACTATTGAAAGGTGATGGAATTATGCAAGGTGGGGTTTCGCTAGACAAAGCTTGTTAGTGAGATCATACCTTTGTAGGATACATTTCGGTTCTTACCAGTTCCTGTTACTCCTATATGGTTCTTGGATACCACAAGATGAAAATTCTGCATGATCATACACTTCTACCATGATATTCTGCCTCATCTTAGGCCAAGAAGCAATACATCCAGCAGACTATAGATGGCAACCTGTGAACCATGAACCAATGAACATCTTTCCTCTGTTGAGATGACGTCTCTCAAGTATTTGTTTCAGGGGCAAAAAATCTGACTAATACAATGGCAAAGGATTTTATTATAAGTTAAGTGGGAAGTCTGTGGTTTCCTAACTAGTCCCTTCCTGTGTCTGTACCCACGCTACCACTGTGCTACATCCAAGTACCCTGGATATTGTCTGATATGGGTAGTAGAACTGGGGAAGGGAGAGGGAATACAAGGATCAAGAGACAAAGAACAAAAAGACAAACCATTCAAAAAACAACACTTAGAAACCATTTGGTGTAAACCAACTGCACAATTCTTGGGGGGAGAGGGAAAAGGGAGGGAGAGGGGGGAATGAGGGAGGAAGTAACAAGTAGAACAAGAAATGTACTCACTGCCTTTCATATGAATCTGTAACCCCTCTGTATCACACGTTGATAATAAAAAAAATCCTGGCCTTAAATCTCTTAAATCTCCTGTTGCACAAGCATGTGGCAGATACTGAGATTATATTGGTTGACTGGTGGCTTTTGTTATTTGAATTCCTTCAAGACATGCAAAATCCATCAATATTCTGGGATCACTGAAGACCCTCGTGAATAAGCACACTTGCACTGGAGGTTTCCAAGAAGGCTGTATGTGTATGGAAGCCCTTTATTCTCCTTGAGGTGATTCTGGGCACCATCCAGACCATCTGCTTTGGCCCAGGCTGCCTGGTCATAAACTCGGCCATTATTTGCCAAAACACTGCAAAAGGCAGGAGTGAAATGTCTCTGGTATCAGAGCCACTTTGTCAGGAGAACCATCATGGTGGATTAAGTCTTATGGTGATCCAGTTTCAAGTGTACAATTGAAAGTTGTAGAAAATCTTATCTCTGTTTCTGACTTTCAAACTCAATGAGTTGTTGAAATAGTGAAATAAATTTGAATTTGTTACATATTTTAAGGCCTGGCTATATAAAGTGCCCAGTAGAAATCAGATCTCTTTCCTTCCCAGATGCTCTAGTATTTAGTGATTACTAGCCAGGTCCCAGTGAACTCAGTGATTCAATTATCATCTTTGTTATATTAGGACTTAAAAATATTAAAAATGACAATAAGCATTAAAATAGTTGGAAATGTATTGAAGGAGTCTGGCCATCAATGAAATGACTGACTTTCCAGAAAGAATTACTGGAGAAGATACCGATCACACTTTGATGGAAAATATCTTGCTCTAGCCAACAAGATTGCTTTGGAAGTTAGCCTTAAGTATTAGGCCTCACCAAGGCCACCACACCCTTCTCAGGTGGCTCACTTGTAATTAGTGATTGATGAGGAAATGCAGAGACCCAACTCTTTTAGTTCAACTTGTGACAACTCATTTGACCCATCTTAGGATAACTCTGCAGCCTCTCAATGGAGTGAACTGAGGTTATTAGTAAGCCCACATCACAGCTCAACATCTCCTATTCAATCCTGCTGCTAGCCGTTTCTTTTCATAGATGTTGATTCACAAAACCTTGTTTTAAAAACATTGTGTCACTTAGATTCCATCCCTGAGCCTATTTTCTAGAAAATCAACCTGTAAACAATTTTGTGTAGGTGTTTCGCTGTGACCTTTATTAGTGAATTTTATGCTTATGTAAAATACTTTTCTACAATTATTAGCATTTATGTCCTGTATCTGTCTGAAAGGGTAGATAACTCATGCATTTTTTTCTTTTATTTGTCTGTCCTGGGACTTGAACTCAGGGCCTGGGTGCTGTCCTTGGGTTCCTTTTTGCTAGCACTCTACCACTTGAACCACAGCACCACTTCTGACTTTTTTATGTGATTAATTGGATCTAAGAGTCTCACAGAATTTCCTGCGCAGGCTGTCTTCAAACCATGATCCTCAGATCTTAGACTCTTGAGTAGCTAGGATGACAGCCCTGAATCATCAACACCTGGCAACTCATGCATTCTTTACAGAAGAATGTATAATTTTTCTAACTAATAAATACTTTTAATGGACATTTTGATTACTGACTGATCATTAATTGGACATGAATGTCATGGGATTTTTTTTTTTTTTTGGCCAGTCCTGGGCCTTGGACTCAGGGCCTAAGCACTGTCCCTGGCTTCTTCCCGCTCAAGGCTAGCACTCTGCCACTTGAGCCACAGCGCCGCTTCTGGCCGTTTTCTGTATATGTGGTGCTGGGGAATCGAACCTAGGGCCTCGGGTATACCGAGCCAGGCACTCTTGCCACTAGGCTATATCCCCAGCCCCTCATGGGATTATTTGAGTAAGGTCTTATTTATTTTTTGACCTGGGATGTTTTTTTAAAAAAGAAAACAATTTCAGAATTATCTATGAAGTTATATAGCATTTCAGCATGTAAGGGAGGTGAATTAAATACCGACATTTGAAAAGTTAATTCTGGGTCATAAAGACTGAGGAAGTTAGAAAGGTGTAAAGAAGATGAAATGTTATATTTTTTTGGCTCCTAGAGAGCCTGGGAATTTCACATGATTTTGAATGCATGTACACAGTAGCATATGTCCGGAGCAGACAGTTTCCTTGGGCAGTTTCCTTAGAGAGGTTAAATGAGGGCTGTTGTGGTGATTAAATTTAAAATGTGGATGGATGGTACATGATAACTTCTCAATAAATGTTAGTTGCTGCTATTGTTGTTATTCAAAGTAGCATCTGGCTGGCATTCTCCAGGGAAGTTTCTCTCAATAGCTAACAAAAACACTAATGAAGGAAAATAAGCTTGGTAGATAAAATAATACCAGAATCCTGAAGAAACAATAACTAATTCCAGGACAGTAGGAGCTGGGTTTGGACATGAAGGCAATTTCATAAAATATAGAAAAATATTTTGTGCCTTAGTCACTAGAGATTTGGTATCTAATCCAGTAAGAAACTTGGAGTATCTCTTCCTTTTCTCTCGAGTATGGGAAAAGATGTATATCCCCAAACCACAAAGTAATAGGGTGTTATTTATTTAGGGCCATTGTAGAAAGATCCCAAAGTCATAGAGCATTCCGGGTATTGTGGTCTTTATGAGTTCAAACGTAGGGTTGAAGGAAGATATGCTCACAAACTATAAAGTCACAAATAAGGTTAAATTTGACTTAAATAGAAGCAGGGTATCCTATCACTGACAAGGTACCTTGTGCAAGACCAAGGAATAAGTAAGATAAATAGAGGAAAAAATAGCAAGAGTCTCTGATAAATACCATAGGACCAGGGAACAGAAACAATATATGAAGGATTCAAAGGAATAAAACTTTGTGGTAATTGACTCCAGAGGACAAGTACAAGAAAGTATTTGACATTTACAAGAGAGCACACAAAAGTCTTCACAAAATAGCTGCAGCTTATTAAAAGGATAATATATTACATAAAAAGCTGTTTTTAAAATGAAATAAAAACGTCAAAAATTATTTCAAAGGAAGAAGGTATAAGATGTATAATTTTTAAATGATGATAGACTTAGAATTATTACCTGACTATTGAGAATTGAGAAGATTGATGGAACTTAGTTAAGAGAGTCAAAAATGTTCAGGTCACATTAGATCTCTTGTCTTAAAACAGGAAACTGACAATATCATTTCAAACCTATTTTATAGTTTCATTGTTTACAAAATAACTTGTAAGTGAATATTATTAGGACTAAACTTAAAATAGAAATTTAAATGTAACATCAGAAAAGAAATAATACAGACTGGTGTGGTAGAATGGCTCAAGTGGTTAAGCTGAGTAAGCATGAGGACCTGAGTCCAAGCATCACCACAAAAAATAGCATAGAATATAGAAAAATACCCTTGCTGTATTGTTTCAAGCTGCTTTTACTCTACAAAGACAGAGTTGAGCAACTGTGACATAGATCATTGGGCTGGCAAAGTCTAAAATTTGTATTCTCTGTTCCTTTTCATAAAAAAATTTCTGATCCCAGGCATAAAATATAAGGTATCTTAATGTGGTAAAACCTAAAAACTTGGGCACAGAAAATAACATCATAAACAATAAGGAAGTAGGGACATATTTCTACATATAAATGATATAATAATGGTTACTATATATATGAACAAATTATAAATCAGTTTGATAAAATATAACAAAAGTTATACATCAGTGCAAAAATAGGCAAAAGATATAAACAGCAGTGTTTAACATAAGTATTATAAATAATAAGCCATTGAAAATATCAGCTGTTTTGAAATGAATACAGGTTTAATATCACAATATGATATTAGACAAATCAAAAGAAGGAAAATATTCAGTGTGGGCCAAAAAATGTAGAAAACAGACTTTTGGGCTTTTGTTAGATGTGAAAACTGAAGGAGAATTGGCACCTCATAGGAAAACGTTTAGACTATATGCCATTTTCCCTTGAATGGATTCCAGGATCCCACCATACCAAAAATAACAACAACAAAAAAATAACAAAATCAAGGAGTATTCAAGTTTCCTATATAAAATGGCATAGAATTTAAAGACAGGCTATGTATGATTTCCTGTGCATGTTAAATCCTTTCTATGGGACTTATAGTGCTTAATGCTACAAATGTTACAAACCGAATTTTTATACTATATTGTTTAGGTAATAATGACAAGAAAAATGCCATCATGTGATTAGTACAGATGCAATTTTCTCAATATTTTCACTCCTTGGCTGGTTGAATTTTAGCATGCAGAGCTTGTGGATATAGGGAGCTTGTGCTTCCAGAAAGCAATTCCATTATTAGGATTTATCCAAAGGAAGAATTAAGAAGTGAGAAGATTTCGCCTAAGGGTTGTCCATTTCAGGACTGCATACAATACTAACACTGGAAGAAACTTTAAATGCAAATTCGATTATATTATCAATTCATAGGAAAACATTACAAGCTATTAAAACTTTGTTGTTAACACACTTTTATAAAAGCAAAGTTTCAGATTATAGTCCTAAGAATAAAAAATAGGTTAAGCACAAACCACTGAATATACATACCGTAATTGCAGTTTTGAAAGGAAATTCACATAAAAGTCCATGGCAAGCATTGGTTAATATTACTTATAGCTGTCTTGCTGGGTAATGGATGATTTTTATTTTCTCCTATTTGCTTATTCATATGTAAGTGTTTTATTGAACTGTCTTGTCCCTGTGGGGTAAAAAGAGGAAATGGTTTCATTTTCTCCATTTCAGCTGTCACTCCCACAAGTGTGCCACAGGAAAAGTCCCTCTGGCTGGATCAAAGACTCCTTAAGGACATCTTGGGATGATTCTTTAACTTTGCTTTGGATATTAAGAATCTGTCTATTTCACTTCCAGAGCATTTCTCTTTCCCCAGGAGTCTGTTAAGTCTGTTAAGCATGGCACACAGTGGCTTCCTTCGGGGTGCCCCTGCTCTCCTGATCCTTCTTCTTGCCTCTATCAGAGGTAAACAGAGGAAATGAGAAGGCTTGGAGGAAAAAGCCAATTAGGTAGGTTTCTATAGTGTCTTTTGTGAAATGACTTTCCTTTTCTTCATCTCTTCCTTTTCTTCATCTCATACCTCCTCTCCAGACTAGCTTTACCTCCAGCCTCCTCGTGGTAGGGATATCTACAAGCTTCATGGAGCATGAAGCTTCCTCTGAAGGGAGCTGCATCCTTCCTTGTTCTCTCCTGCTTGGAGGGGACAGAAATTGATCACACCATCCTTCCCATATTTAGATTTCAAGATGGGACCAGGTTAGAGTGTTCAGTTCTCTTTTAGGGATCTGTATCCCAGCTATTGTCTCTATGGAGATTCCCTTGCAGCATTTCTTCTTGTTTAACTGTCACTGCATTTTGTTTAGCCTTGGCAAAGGGGAGTGTTGTGGTTCACTTAAGGTTGGACAGGAGAGAGGAGGGAAGGGAGCTCTACAGCCCTCTTCACGTCTCCAATGAGTCAGGGTTCCATTTTCTTTCCTCAGTTCCATCCTACACATTGTGGGTGATGATGTTGTTAAAATCCCAATATAATTTTTCTTGGAATATTGCAGGAAATTTCTTCTGAAGAATGTACTGATAAATAATGTTATGAAATATAGAAAATGTAGGCAGTTGGAATTACTTTCCTTATAAATTTCCAATAAATTTCAGATGTCTTCAGGGTTAGAAATATAACCATAAAAATAACAGAAGATGAAGTAGGTAGTTTTAAAACTGATTGAATTGAGGAAACTTTCTCAGTCTTAAAAGCATAGGAAGAGGACACAAAAGGAAAGGATGGATTATTTTGTATGAAATAAATACACATGACAATATTTCCCAAGTGTTAAAACCCCATCCAAGTAGAAGCAAAGGAGATCTGTTGAATAAATTCTGCTGGAGTGGGCAGATAACATTCTAGTTTCTTTAAAATACATTTACTAGCAATTCAGCAACCAAAGTTCTAATATCTCTGTAGAAAAATGAGGCAACACATGCATAGAAATTAAAACTGTACTCATATCAAAGTTATATCTGACTTAATTCATGATAACATGAACCTCCAAACCAAAATGCAACTTTTACTTTTAAAATGGCAAAAAGTTTTTAAATGTACAAAGGTAATGACAGCACAGTGATATTGTTTTTTGTTCATTGTAGGGTGAATTGAGCAAATTGGCCTGCCCTTTTAAATAAAGAACTGAACATAATGTGAAAGGAGCCTCAAAATTTGAATCCTTTCTACTTAGCTATTACATTGCTGTGAATTCATCCCAGGAGATTATCGGGATGCATAGTCTAATGTATGCATAAGAATGTTAGTCATTGTCAAAGTCATGTACAGAGAGGTTACAGTTTCATACGTTAGGCGTTGGGTACATTTCTTGTACTGTTTGTTACCTCCTCCCTCATTCCCCCCTCCCCCCTTTCCCCTCTCCCCCCATGAGGTGTTCAGTTCACTTACACCAGTTTTTGGTTTACACCAAATGGTTTTGCAAGTATTTGACAATAAATAAGAAAAAACCCACAAAACCTAAACTGATTTACACACACACACACACACACACACACAGACGAGAGACAAATGAAAACATGACACATAACATTGGAAAAAAAAGAACATTGGTCATGTATTTATTTATACTCATTAGAAGTTGGACACTCAAGGAAATGAATCACAGTCTCTGCATTGCATAGTTTTAGTATCTGTGAAATATGTCAAATATTCCATGTGTTGGAGAATTTTAATTGACATGGTGAAGTGCTTATGAAAAAAACTAACTACAAAATAATTTGTAGCATGACTATTTATTGAAAAAATTCTCTGATCACTTCAGTGGCTATGCCTGATATATTGTGCTTTTTCCATATGGCCAGGGACAATGTTCTCAAGGCAGAAGAATTTCATCCACAAAAGGAGACAGGCTTTCATCTGCATGCCAGTCAATGTCACCATTCCCAACCTTGTGACCCTCCTTTCTCAATACAGCCATTGTCAAATGTTTTCGGTTCAATTGTGGTACATTAAAATATTCAAGTTCCAGTTTCTTAATTATATTTCTGAATAACATCGATTTCTTCTTATACTGTTGACATTTAAAAACAACTTAATTTAAGCATAATTGACATACTATAAATGGCATGTATGAAAGGGTACAACTTGATACATTTTGACATATGTATTTGCCTAGGAAACCATCACCACAATCAAGATAATGAACATAGCATGATTTGAATTTTATTTTGAAAGCCTATGGTCTGGAAAGAATGATACCACAAAGCTCAGATTAATTATATTTGGCAAATTTTCTTTCTTTTTTTAAAATGACTTATTTACTGTCAAAGTGATGTACAGAGGGGTTACAGTTACATACGTTAGGCCATGGGTACAGTTCTTGTACTTTTTATTTCTCCTCCCTCATTCCCCCCTTTTCCCTCCCCCATCCCTCTCCCCCTCATGAGTTGTTCAGTTGGTTTACACCAAATGGTTTTGGAAATATTGCTTATGGAGTCATATGTCTTTTTATCCTTTGTCTCTCGATTTTGATATTCCCTTTCACTTCCCTAGTTCTAATACCAGTATATACAGTGTCCAGGGTACTCAGATAATCTCAATTTTGATATTCCCTTTCACCTCCCTAGTTCTAATACCAGTATATACAGTATCCAGGGTACTCAGATAATATACAGTGATAGCATGAGTACACAGGAAGGGATACAAGAGGATCATCAACAAAAGAAGCTATGGTTTCACAGAATTACAACAGTTATATAACACTCATTTCCATAACAAGGAGTTCATTTCACTTAGCATCATCTTATGCATTCATAGTGGCATAGCTATTGGGCTCTTGTGATCCTCTGCTGTGACTAGCCTAAACCTGTGCTAATTATTTCCTATAAGGGAAACCATAGAGTCAATGTTCTTTTGGGTCTGGCTCACTTCACTTAGTATAATTTTTTCCAAGTTCTTCCATTTCCTTACAAATGGAGCAATGTCATTCTTTCTGATAGAGGCATAAAATTCCATTGTGTATATGTATCACATTTCCTGATCCATTCGTCTACTGAGGGGCATCTGGGTTGGTGCCATATTTTAGCTATGATAAATCGTGCTGCGATGAACATTGTTGTGCTGGTGACTTTAGTGTGTTCTTGTTTGTGGTCTTTTGGGTAGATACCCAAAAGTAGGGCTGCTTGGTCATAGGGGAGCTCTATGTTTAGCCTTCTGAGGAATCTCCATACCACTTTCCAGAGTGGCTGAACCAGTTTACATTCCTACCACAAATGAAGTAGGGTTCTCTTTTGGCCACATTCCCTCCAACATTTGTTATTGTTAGTTTTCTTGATAAAGGACATTGTTACTGGGGTGAGGTGGAATCTCAATTTTGTTTTGATTAGCATTCTTTTTATGGACAGTAAGGAGGAACACTTTTTCATATGTCTCTTGGCCATTCTCATTTCTTCATCAGAGAAGTCTCTTTTTTAAGTCTTTAGCCCACTTGTTGGGGGGGCTGTTGGGTCTTTGAGGTTTTGTTTTGGAGGAATTTAATTTTTTTTAGTTTTACATATATTTTAGATATGAGGTCTTTGTTTGTTGTATGGCCGGAAGATCTTGTCCCAATCTGTGGGCTTTCTCTTTATCTTGGGAGCTATGTCCTTTGTCGTGCAGAAGCTCTGCAGTTTACTCTTTTCAATGTTTTCAAAATATTCTACAATGTGCATGGGTTACTTTTTTAAACAGAAAAACCTTCTAGAGAATTTAGTGACAGCGATTGGAGTTGGATGACAGCATGATCAGAAGATGCTATGTTATAAAACTAAAGGAAAAAATCCTTCCTTCTAGGAGGGTTCAAGGTAGAGTGTTAGCCTTGGCTGAAGAGCTCACAGACAGTACCCAGGAGCAGAGTTCAAGCCCCATGACTGATGAAAACAAAGGAACAACAGCAAAACTCCCAGAAAGGTTCAAGACTTTTAAATCCCACATATTGGATTTTTTTTTCCAAAAATAAATGAAAGAAGAGTAAGCAGAGGTGTTAGACAGAACTTCATGTTAAAAGGCAGGGTGGACTGTATCACATAAAGACCTCACCTGTTTATTCTTGCACTTAGCATAGAAGGAAAGGCCATCTTCTAACAATAATTTTACTGGATTTTATTATGAGGGATATTTTACTACATATAAGGAGTATGGGGAATATGCACTTACAACAAAGAACTGTTAGATAGGAAACTTGTTTGTTCCCAATTACCCTGTACTGCTAAACTTTGCCAATAGACCAGAGATAGCAAAAGCAAAGGTATGGGATTAATCCAATGGTGAAGCAGATAAAGAGGGGCGAGGTAACAAACAGTTCAAAAAATGTATCCAATGCCTAACATATGAAACTGTAACCTCTCTGTACATCAGTTTGATAATAAAAATTTTAAAAAAAAAGTGAAGTAAGTAAACAAAGGGGCAGAGAAGGATACAAGTGTGATAAGAGATGCTCTATTATTGGACATGTAATTGCTTTCTGGAATACAAATTAGGAAAGCATTTTGACTATGAAAGCATAGGATGTGGATCCGTGTTTAAAAATTAAAATTATTGGTCTGAGAATGTAGCTTAGTATTAGAGTGCTTGCCTTGCATTCATGAAGCCCTGGGTTCAATTCCTCAGCACCACATATATAGACAGTGGCCAGAATTGGTGCTGTGTCTTAAGTGGCAGAGTGCTAGCCTTGAACAAAAAGAAGCCAGGGTCAGTGCACAGGCCCTCAGTCCAAGTCCTAGGACCGGCAAGAAAAACTAAAGTCATCATAATCATTTTATTTTGGTAAAATGGTTGATCTGTGCCTCATTCCAAGTAGGATTACCACATTTTACTCTGTGCAGTTTTTGCCCCAATATAACTTAGTTCATGTTTTTAACATTCTCTAGGCTGATATGATCCATTGCAGGAATTCTTCAAATATGTTGGACCAAACACCCCATATGCCCACAGTCATATAAAAGAATACATCATTGAATAATGGTAATGATAGTCTTTCCGATGGACACTGCTAAACAAGAGCAATATCATGATATGTAAAAGACACTGGGATGAAATATAAATTTATCAATATTCTAATGTCTCTAAAATAGAGGAAGAGCCTATCCAATTAAATCAATGGCAAATCTGTTGTTACAGATTCCACAGATCACATGACAGCTATAGACTGATATTCTCTAGTGAAAATTCTTTCACTAGGTCTCTTCATGGTTTGTTAAGTTTTAAGAAACAATGCATCTTCACCAAACCAGCATTACAGAAAATCCTCAAAGATGTCCTACACATTGAAAATCAACGTCATGATAGTGGCAGAGAAATGAACCCCAAATAGAAAACCAGGTTATTAGAGCAAGAATTGGGAGGACACAACCCTTAAAAGGTTAGACATAACCTCCTAACTCTCAATATTAATGGAATTAACTCTCCAATTAAATGACATAGACTAACAAGTTGGATTAAAAATCAAGATCCATCTTTCTACTGCCTTCAAGAGATATCTTGCCAGCAAAAGCAAACATATTCTGAAAGTGAAAGGCTGAAATAAAATCTACCAAGCAAATGGCCCCCATAAGCAGGCCGGAGTTGCAATCTTAGTATCAGTTAAAATTGATTTCAAATTGCAGAGTATTTCTGTGCCTACATTTCAGATATGTTTCACCTTTTTCTTTCAGAAGGGTCCTCACACAAAGGCTAGTGATAAGACTTTCATGTCCAGTTATTAGTAGTGGCATCTCAATGAAGGCACTTAAAATATTCCAATTAGTTTTCTATTTCATACTATGGCAAACATAACAAGTTAAGGCTGTCCTTTTGATAAGTTTTCAGAGATACACATTTTCCAATGGAAAGAACTTTGAAAAGAATTGAAGAAAAAACAGGTATTTCTTCTTGGAAGAAGTAAACCCAATGTTGTCAACAGAGTCCTTGCTTCTAAAATGCTGCTATTGGAATCTTAATATTACTTTCAGTGTTTTGATGAAGACTTCTGCTGAAATTTTCCAACATTGGTTAGGATCCACAGTGTGTGTGTGTGTGTGTGTGTGTGTGTGTGTGTGTTGGGGACAGCTGTGCCTTTAAGAGGCCACAGCTGGCTTTAGCCTTTAGCAGGAAGAGAAGCCCCAGCCCCTGGGGCAAGCACATATTGGCCCTTAGGGGATTGTGATCCCCGCCCACAGAGGAAGTTACATGACATCACCTGATGGGCAGCCCAGCTCATCCAATCAGTTAATCACCCCAAGTCCTTCCCATTCCCGCCATTACTGCTATATAACCCCCCCTCCCAATTAAATCCTTGGAGACCCATTCAACCATCCAACCATCTTCCCGATATCTTTGTCCTGCGGCTCCTGACACATTATGGGGGGCCAAGGAAGGGATTTCGGCATCCCACTTCAGCTTAGAGCAGTCAGGTAAGGACACGCCTTACTCCTTCTGCCAGTATGAGGGGTATGAGCTCTTCCATAGAAGTTATGGCATTCCCAAGGGAGATGGGGGGGAAGGGGTCCTAGAGACCCCAACATTTGGGCATTTCCTCCGGAGAAGTGAGGAGAAGGAGTCCTCAGAGGCCCCAACATGTGTGTACTAGGATTCGAAATCAGTGTCTTACACTCTTGCTTGGTTTTTATGCTCAAGGCTGGTGCTCTACCATTTGAGCCATACCTACATTTCTGGCTTTTTGTTAGCTAATAGGGCATAAGAATCTAGCAATTATGTTGTCTGGGTTGGCTTTGAACCTTGATCCTTAGATCTCAGCCTCCTGAGTGGCTAGGATTAGAGACATGAACCATCAGAACCCAGAGAAATGTTCACCTTTAATCACTTATAGATACCAAATACCATACATCCATTCTTTCTGATTTATATGATGGGCCAAATGGTACCCAAGATTCATTTGTAGATTTGATAGTTAGAACTCAATAGTCTCCCACTGGGGGACATCTTTAGTTATTAAAATAGTTTTTATGTTTAGTTTGATTGCATTCTTGATAACTTAATTGTTATACTGATTTGTTCATAATATTGAAATTACCTCTCAGTTTAGTCAGTGATTTATTTTTATATTACAAAAGTCATTAAAGGTAAGATAATACTCTTTCTTCTATTACTTTACTGGTTTCCTAAAGATAATTGCCTTAGGATTTATAGTTTTTCTAGTCCTAAAATAAGAACATTTGCCCACACAAAACTATTTTCTTGGTTATAATAAAAAAATTATCATAAAGATTCTTTTTCTTTCTCGAAAAGGAAGTATACTTGAATGCTCAACATTTTCACCTAGGATTTAATCTCTCCTGAAAACTGCAAAGACTGTCAATGATAAGGTAGTGAGTCAACATAATGGAATTAATAGCATTACTGCTTTGGGATGGAATGACTGATGTATATAGTTGGAAAGGTAGAATTTTGTATGGAAGTTTGCATCTAAGTTTCTGTTTGTGGGTCAAAGTGATGGGAAGGGCTTCTACCCTTCCAATCTGGAATATCTGCCTAGATATACCTATAACAGAGCTTACAGATTACCAAACTAGTGAAGGAAGGAGATTCTGTCAGGTTCTTGTCCATATCTCCTTACCTTTAACTACTTCATTAGCATCAGTACTAGTAATAGCATCTCTGCCTAAAGACTTCCTCTGGCTCCAGTAAGTCTTTGGCCATACCAAGCCCAAAGTACTAGGACATTAATGCCAGTTGGGAGTTGGCTCTTGAATGATATGCCACTAAGATGTATGTTTTATGCTACCTCCTAAATCTCCACAGGAAATTGAGCTCATATTGTCCCCAGTGGTGAAGGTATTGTAATGGTCTTCTTATTGACTTTACCTTCCCTCTCTCACTTCCACATGCATGCCCTTACTGGTGACTTCACATTCACCCTCAAAATATCTACTTGTTCTCAAATCCATGACTCAGAGCTGCTTTGGGGAAAATCCAAGCAAGATAGTTTGGAATCTAGATGCTGTCAATATAAGTAGCTTCAAGGATGATTGAAGTTAATAACATGGTCACAAAGGAATCTGAATATACATACAACAAATTGTACAACTGTCCGTAAGGACTCTGTTAGCAACAGGGAGGATTTCTATATTTCAATAGATGGGAAAATGAACAAGTAATCATTGAGTTTATGAGAGAGAGAGAGAGAGAGAGAGAGAGAGAGAGAGAGAGAGAGAGAGAGAGAGAGAGAGAGGAGAATATGAGGAAGAGTAAAAGACCTTGAAGTTGGGAGTAGCATATGAAGGTAGAGAACCAGGCTCACAAGCAAAAGGAGATAATTGAGCTCCATCAGTACATAGCACATCTGGACCAGTCCAGTGCCGACTAACCTTTTTCTGAGATACTGACATTCTTGCCTCCCATTAGATCTTTCATGGCCATCTTCTTCCCATTTTTCATTACCAACCATCCATAGAAGGCAGAGTTAGGACTTGCTTCATACATATTTTCATGTTCTTCTTTTCTATCATGGCATTTAAAAAGTGTACATAGACTATTATTGTGAGAACAAAAAACTGGGATATAGTTAATATTCTCAGTTAAAGGAGAGAGTGGCAGTGTAAGAGAAACAAGAGGTTGTCTGACATTTAAAAATAGACCTAACTCTACAAATTAGTCTGTTCTGCCCATAGTAACTTTATTCAATGTTATGGTGGTAATCGCTTCTGGAAAGCTCTGACATATTTTATAATTGAACTGCCAGGCTCACAGTTAGTTATAATTCATCCACAGATACAGTGTGTCTTGTTAACCAAATGATGTTGACTCCCTTGGAAAGCTGGTGTGAGGACTTTCCTGTTTCCTGTCTTCATGTGGTTTTACAGTTGCATGACAGACCATTAACATGATGAAAGAATGATTATTGTCTAGGGTACCAAACTGTAATTTGGCCTTATTTTCATTTTTCGTTTTCATCAGCTGCAGAATCATATGCATTTATCAAAGTGGGTGTCATCTGTTTTTAAATTCATGAAGTTAGATTGCACACTTGTCAAACATTTTTTCTGGCATTGACAAAAACATCAACATTAAGCTTTATTGAAATTTTTTAGAAATAGAAATGTCCAGGTGAAAGAATGGTGGAATGAAAATGAAAGACAAGGGGCTAGACTGGCTCATTCATTCTCTCAACATGTTCTTAATTCATTCACTGAGCACAGCAAATTGGCATGGGAGAGCTGATGTCTGTGAAGGGTTGGAGGGACATGAGGCTGATTTGTTGTTTAAAAATATTTAGTGCTTGTATTGCTTGGTACTGTGCTAGCTACTGTGGCACCAGCAATGGCAAAACAAAGTCACTAGAACATATATTCTCAAGAGTTTATATGATATAAAAATAAATGGACTCTTTAGCCCTCAAGAATCTTATAATTACTTGGAAAGACAATGAAAATTAGTAAGTTAAAATTATAAAGCAGTGTGAAATGGCACAGATGATTAAAAAATTCACTTCAGATATAGCTGTTTAAGGTAAATGAAAGAATGATTTAATATGATACTTGCTAAGACCTCAAGAAAGTCACCCAACTGCTTGTAACTGTACCCAGAGCAGTAGTACTTATAACAGCCAAGGTTAACTAGGGCATCTGGTCATTCATTTTGAAGGTCATTTAAAAGAGCAATGTGTTTACAAAACCTACAATAAATCTCATACTAAATTGTGATGCAAGTGTTCCTATCTCCTGGTTGGATTTACCAAGGTATTAGAAGACTTTCTAATCAGTGAAACAAATAAGGAAGATTAGTACAATTTCAAGAACTGGAAAAAAGACATTAAACTGTCACTATTTTCAGACAATCGAATTGTTTACACAGAAAATTCAAGAGGCTAAACACACTATTAGAAATAATAAGAAATTTCAACAAGGTTAGTGGAAAAACACAAAAATTTGAAAATCAACAATGTCGCAAATACATCAGCAAGAACCAAATAGAAAAAGTAATTTTAAGAATCCTTTTCCAGATCTCTACTGGACATACAATGGACAAAGGCCTCATATCTAAAATACATGCAGATCTAAAAAAAATTACATTCCTCCAAAACAAAACCGCAAAGAACCAATAGCCCCCTCAACAAGTGGGCTAAAGACTTAAAAAGAGACTTCCCTGATGAGGAAATGAGAATGGCCAAGAGACATATGAAAAAGTGCTGTACATCACTGGCCATAAAAGAAATGCAAATCAAAACCTCACCCCAGTAAGAATGCCAATTATCAGGAAAACTAACAATAACAAATGCTGGAAGGGATGTGGCCAAAAGGGAACCCTACTTCATTGTTGGTGGGAATGTAAACTGGTTCAGCCACTCTGGAAAGCAGTATGGAGATTCCTCAGAAGGCTAAACATAGAGCTCCCCTATGATCCAGCAGCCCCACTTTTGGGCATCTACCCAAAAGATTACAAACAAGAACACACTAAAGCCACCAGCACAACAATGTTCATCACACCACAATTTGTCATACCTAAAATATGGCACCAACCCAGATGCCACTCAGTAGATGAATGAATCAGGAAAATGTGGGAGATATACACAATGGAATTTTATGCCTCTATCAGAAAGAATGACATTGCCCCATTCGTAAGGAAATGGAAGGACTTGGCAAAATTATACTAAGTGAAGTGAGCCAGACCCCAAGAAACATCAAGAACACCAAGAACATCAAGATAACACTGGAAATAAATAAATGAAAATCAAGGTTTCAGAATATGACTCATCACAATATATAATATATAACATTGAAAAAGTTTAAAATCATTAGAATAACTAAAAAGTAGACCACTCACTGTAGGAAAGTACAAACATTTATGTATTAGTATACTTTGGAATTCATGCTATAGTGTGTAAGTGTGGGCCCTATTTTAAAGTAGAACTCTTATTGGCTCAGTATACATTGAGTCATGAAGACAATAAATCCTATACTTTAAAGATACCACTATGCAGATATTTCAAAGTCAGAATGGGAGTTTGTTTTTTCAGCTTTTAATCCCTTCTCTTTTGCAGAAGATACAGATAACAATGGGGCCTCTGAGGTGGATATGTGAATGTCTTTGGCAGTTTCTAGCTGTCTACCCTAAATGCCATTGAATTTATGGAGACTGAGAATTCTTTCTCTATGACTCAAGTCTAAGGAGAGACGATATCATTGTGAGAAGCAAGAATGTAGGTCCCATAGGTAATGGGACCAGTAGACTGGTGTTGGAATTTTTGTATAGGTCAAAGGCTCTTGGAGAAGCAGGGACCTGTTTCAGTGGTGGTGCGGAATGCTACTGTACTGGGGTTGTTTTCCAGCCCTGGACCTGGATGATACCATGGGTGTAAGAGTATTTCCTGTAGATTGCATGGAACTACATGCAGAACAGGGAGCCATCCTGGAGTTCTGCACATCTTTGTTTCAGAGAATAACCAACAGAGACAAAGGATACCAAGGGAGAAAGAGAGGGGGGATCTATATGGCATAGGCATACAAAGTAAAAAGAGTCAGAAGAAATAGCCAACTTGAGAATTCACATTGGCACATTGGACTGGTTCACAGAAAGTTCATATAAATGCCTCAGGGGAAAATGCAGTAAAATCCCAACTTCAAGCGTCTGTAGGACTTGTGAATAGAAAGTCATCCTTCACTTATTCTTTCCTCTTTTCCTCTTTCCTATTTCCAATTTTAGAACCAGAGAGCTAGTGAGGGAGGTGGGAAGAAAAAGAGAGAGATCACAAAACTGAAAGATCACACACTGTTCATACTATGGAACTTCCTCATCTGTACAGATCCTATATAGCAAATATCATCATAAGTCATTTTGGATTTCTATTTTTCTGTAGGACTGAATTTACTATAGATGTACATATACAGGCTTCTGCTCTAACACCATGTACATATTCCTGTAAAAACTTTTTATCTCATAAGTGAGTAGCTGATGGGAAAAATATAACTGGGGCAGACCATTCAAGCACTATGAAACTTTATAACTAGACTACCAACAATAATGATAACAGTTACATAACTTATGTCCTGGTTTGTGTTCTACTGAAATTTACTCTGAGCTCACATTCAACACATTCTTGCCCGTACATGGCTATAAGTTCGTTCTTTCACTTTTGCAATGCAGGATACTGGTGGTACTCAATTCAGATAAGTGTCATCAGAGCTAAAAATTATTTTAAAACCAATGTTCTCGTTGCTTCCTGATCATCTTCCCTCTCTCCTTCTCTCACCTTTTCCATTTCTCCCACTCCTACTCTCCTAATTCCTTTGCTTATAATTCATATATGTATATATACACATACAAACAGACATGTATATATAATATTTTGTTCAAAATTTGGTAGGCTTTAAGGAGCCATTTAATTAAAATATTGAAAGAAAAGCTAAATATCTTCACAAAGGCACATGTTCTGATGTCTATCTTGTCACTTGCTTAGGTTCTTTAGGTTGTTTGGATGATACTTTATTTGGTCATTCATCACTTGCTTTTATCTGGCTCTTCTTTGACTACTCAACTGCCAGGTACACATTTCCATGGTTTGTGCTTGATTTGTATGTTATTTATCCTCTCTCTCTTTTTCCCTTTGTTTCAGTGTGGCACACATGTATTTGTGGAGAAACCATACCAGTAGGACTTTCTGAATAAAGATCCAGAAGCAAAGAAAATAAAAGAAAGATTTGATAAATGAGATTGTACCAAACTACAAAGTTTCTGCATAGCAAAGGATATAGCCAACAAGCTAAAAAGACAACTTATAGAATGAGATAAGATTTTTGCTAGCTATATACATTCAAAAATGGCTTAATATCCAGAATATACAAACATCTTAAAAAAAACTAAACCCTCAAAAAACAAAAACCCAATTAATAAATGGGCTAATGAGCTAAAGAGAAACTTCTCAGAAGTAAAAATGGTCAATGGACACATGAAGAAATGCTCATCTCTGACCATAAAGGAAATGCAAATCAAAACAACAATGAAATTCCACCTCATCAGCGTTAGAATGTCCATTATAAAGAAAACAGATAACAGATGCTGATGAGTATGAAGAAAAAAAGGTAGGAGAACACAGTCAAGAACTCAGTGCATATTCTATAAAATTACATAAAGCAAGTGAAGTACTAGATTGGGAGAGGTGGGTGAGAATGTTGAAAGTGCTGATATTGATCAAGATGTGTTATCTTCACAAACTACTTTGTTGAATGGCAAGTCCTTTGTACAACTACTGAAAGATACTAAAAATAAAGACAACAAAAATATAAATAAAAATAAAAAGCCAACCAAATTATAATAACAATACGTACTTCCAAAATCAGCCAAAATCCCTAACATCATGGATGTAATAATTATGTCTATGAAATGTTACTATGTAAATTTTTATAAGGAAAATCAGTTCAACAAGTATACCAGATACTTGCGAAAGAGAAATGTAAATTTATCTACCAACAATTAGCAACCATAGGTAGTAGAAAACTTAGGAGGTGGAGCCCAGTTGGAGGAAATAGGTCATTGGGGATGTACCCTTGAAGGGAATGTTGGGACTCCAGCCATTTCCTCCTTTCTCCCATTCCTATTTTTGCTTTCTGGCTGCAATGACCATTGTGTGAGCAGCTTCACTCTGTCTCTTACTTCTCTCCATGATATTTAGATTTTCCTCAGACCTAAAGTAAAGGAGCCAAGAGACCAATGGACAAAAACCTCTGAAACCACAAACTCCTCCTTTAATTTGATTTTCACAGGTATTTTTTTTATCACAGTGATGGAGAACTAACACAATGTTTATGACAGCAAGGATTCAAGAGACTTTCTAGCAGATCATATCCAAAATTAAACAAATGCTTATTTGCAGCTAATGAAATAATCTCTTGACTTTTCTTGTTTACTGAGCATATAAAAGCCTGCTGCTCAGGCTGCTGAAAGCCATCTCTGTGAACCTCTTTTAATTTTAAGTAGTGCTTGATTCATAGATATGTTGAGGCTCTAATAAACTCCAATTTTTTTAAGTGAAGGCAGTGAGGCACAGGGACAAAGAAGATGAACAATAAGAAAAAGAAGCTATCAGATCTTTCTAGAGGAGTGGTTGTTGCACCCTCTATTCTCATCAGCTCTAATTTCAGCTCCAGCTACCTCTTTTCCTGCTGACTACACTCGCAGATCCATTGCACACTAATCTAATAACTATCTTGACTACATTAGGTCCCACTGATGGTGAATTTCTTTCTTTTCATTGGAAGATTTGCCACCTATAGTTTCTTATTTCTGAGACATCCACAGAGATCAAGACAATCCCTAAGGGACAATGTTTCTGTTGTTTTATATTTTGTGGTATGATAGCCAAAGGAAATCTTGCCTGTCAGTGACCACAAAGGGAGAAAAAGAACCTAAAATCCAAGATGAGTAATTGCTACTGAGTTTTAGAGGAGCAACTATGGATTTAAATAGTTTCTGAGGTTAATGTCTTCTTGACTTAAATGAAATTATTGGTCATTTTCCCATATGTGCCAAACAATGGAGTTGGAATCACCCACTTGTCTCCCAAGTCCTATTTCAGATAACATGGTCATTAAATTCAGAATAAGGGATGTAATTTACTCTGAAAACTACAGATATTAAAGGTATGATATCCTTGTGACTTGATGAGCATTGTATTACCACAAAAAGAGTAGACTCCCTGTTGGGCAATAAGAAATTAGAAATTTGGCCATTGATTCCTATCTGCTATGTGGCCTTGGACGACTTCATTAAACTCTAAGTTCCTATAGCTGAATAAAAGGTATAACAGTTTACATATTGATGTTGTGAGACTTTTGTGAAACTATGTATATAAGTACCATAATAATACAATGCCTGGAGCAATAGTGAAAAGTCAAGTAATACCTCACTGTCCCATTTTGAGGCCTGATTACTTTTCAGGCATTCAGGCATTTCAAGCATTCAGCTGTCAGTTTGTCTTAGTCAGGGTGGGCTAGGTTATGTTGTCATAACAAATCTTGAGAAGCCAGGTGTCGATATCTCACACCTGTAATCCTAGATACTCATGAGACTGAGATCTGAGGATGCAGGTTCAATGCCAACCTGGGAAGAAATTCTGTAATTCTTTGTCACCATTAAATACCAAAATGCAAGAAATAAAGCTGTGGTTCACGTGTAAGAACTGTAGCATTGAGGAAAAACAGCTCAGGAACAGCTATCAGAATCTGAGTTCAAGCCCAAGGCGGGCACACACAGACACAGACACAGACACTCACACACACACACACACACACTCACACACACAACACACACAAAATAAAACTGAGAAAGCAATCTCTTACAAGAATAAAGGCTCATTTCCTCTCCTGCTACTGGCCCACTATTGATTAACTGCGGTGCTGGTCTACATTACCTTCTCTCTGGTATCTAGGGTGGCAGAAATATGGCCTACAGCTGTAGCAGGGGGAAAAGAGATGGTGGTGAGGAAGGTTCTGGAATTCAATGTCTCAACCCTAAAGTGACACTTTATGCCACTTATGCTCACATTCTTTGGCTATTTTTAGGTTAAACAAAATAGAGAAATATGCTCTATCCACATGGACAACCAACAAACATTGCTGCCAAATAGACTTGTAATCTAAGATTGATATAGGGAACACTAACTTCTTAGCTTCATTCCTTGAACAATGCAGAAAAACAATAGTGGGAGAATGAGTAACTGATAGAGAGAGGGTTATCCATTCTGATGAAAACTATTTTCTGGGGCTGGGAATATGGTCTAGTGGCAAGAGTGTTTGCCTCATATACATGAAACCCTGGGTTCAACTCCCCAGCACCACATATACAGAAAACGGCCAGAAGTGGCGCTGTGGCTCAAGTGGCAGAGTGCTAGCCTTGAGCAAAAAGAAGCCAGGGACAGTGCTCAGGCCCTGAGTCCAAGCCCTTGGACTGGCAAAAAGAAAAAAAAAAACACCAAAGAAAACTAATTTCTATAATCCTAATTAATTTTAATTTTCAAGTCAGATGTTTGTTCCATTCTAATCTTCTTGGATTTTCCTTGATGGAAATTAAAATCTTTCCACTGTGACATGACACACACCACACTCTGCCATGTGTTATAATATATTATGGGTTGAGCATTTCTAAGCTGAAACCAATGTCTACAGTGCTCCAACAGTCTGAAACCTGTTCGGCTTCATTATGATACTGTAAGTGGAAAATTCCAACAAACCTTGTCAAAATGCACGTGTACCCAAAATATTAAAATATCCACTTAATATTCAGTTTATGTTTATAGGGTATATATGAAACATCACACTTCATGTTTAGATTTGGGTTTTGTCCCCCACATGTCTCATTGTACATATGCAAGTATTCCCAAATATTGGAAAACCCAAACTGAGAAACACTTCTTATCCCATACATTTTTGATAAGAGATACTCAACCTATATTTGCATAGATATTTTCTTTCTTGCAAGAGTTTACCTTCAAGAAGCTTACAAGTTTACATTCTGTGCTTTCTTCATCCTTAGGATTCTCAAGTTGTCTGGTTTAGTACCTTGCACATAATTGGCTCAAATGCTTGCAGAGAAACTGGGTACCAATGGCTCACTCTTGCAATCTTAGCTACTACTCAGAAGACTGAGATATGCAGGAAAATCTGTGAAACTCTTTTCTCCAATTAACCACCAAAAGCAACCCCCACAAAAGTAGCTGTGGCTCAAGTCATAGAACACCAGCCTGAGTGAAAAAGCTTGTGGACAGAGCCCAGACCCTGAGTTCAAGCCCCAAGACTGGTACAAAATAAAATATTTGAAGAGGTAACTGAAGATGGAAGATGAGAAGTAAATGGGGAGTGTGGGTAGGGTGAAAGCAAGACAATTGAACAATGTCTCCTCTTGAAGTAAAATCTGTGTTTTCTGGAAATCCTCAGCAGTAATCATGGGATGCTCCCCTGGGAAACTAGACTGTCAGCTGAAATGCCTCAGAGACACTCTTGCAGGGTTCAGAAAGGCCAAAGGCTGTTAGAGAAAATTAAAGCCATCAGCAAACCATATCTTGTGGTTTATAATTATCAATTATTGCAGAAAGAAGACACATTTATTCCATCCTGACAACAAAGGTTACATAGTATCAAGAGTATATGCTAACACCTTTTCTAGAATGGGTTAAGTATTTACAAATACATAAAAAGTAACCTTAGCATTGATGGGGACAGACAAAAATGTTTTCCTAGACAATCCACAATATCAGACAACATTGTATGATATGGTATACCTATTGTGTAGATGGGTTAACCATGTCTTCATGTCTTTCCTTTAGCCAAGAATTTTGCATTAAATCAGTTTTGGGAAGTATTCAAGGAATATCAATTCTTAACTAATGATTGCACATGTTAAGGAATCATTTGTGCATTTTAAATTCAACTACTAGTTATTGAAAATATACTGTGCACTACACACTATCATAATTCAAGTCTATTAAGCCTTTTAATAACTTAGAGTTTCATTTTCAGCAGATATTTCCCCTCTTTGGTAACAAAGGTGTAGGCACTGGGTTTGAACTCAGGGCCTCACATTCGTTTTGCAAGCTTACTACCACTTGAGCCAGGTATTTAGCCCTTTTTCTTTCAGGATATTTTTCAGATAGAGTTGTAGGCATGCTATGGACTTTAAGTGTGCACTACTATGTCCAGCTCAAAATATTATGTATTACCTTTTGCAAGAAATAGTCTTATCTCTGTCCTCTCTGTAACCTTCTAATTTTAGTTTATCCATCAGAGCATTTTGGAACATTTCTAGACCTACAAACAAAGGTTTGCTTTAATTTCTCTTCTGTCTGTGTTCATAACAGTATGAACTTACATTTTAGCATAATTAAAGTGCATTGTACTTTCTTGTTTAATTTTCGCTAGGTTCTATTTGTCTCTACAATCTGGGAGGATAAGGCTTATTTCTTCTTCCTTTTCAGACTTCAGTAGAGCAATAAGTTAAATTCAACATAGCAACAGATTATGATGGAACTTTCAAGTATTATTCTAAGATTTATTTTTTTCAACATGAATAAACTCCATAAAATAAATAAACACAGTGGTAAAATAAAAGCTCATTAAGTACAAAAATTTCAGTATGGAGTTTAAGTTTTGGAAATAGTTAAATTCATTTTAATGATAATGTTGAAAAGGCATATTTTAGGTAACAAGGGCTAAACATTTAAACATACACACAGAATTTGGATAATCAAAGCCCGTTTCTTCTTCATTTCTGTAATCTCTGCATAGTTGCAATGGCCTGATGGAAGTTAATCAGTATATCATTAACTTTATATGGCTATTATATAATTATATTATTTGACTGTATCAATGGCCTAAAATTTTATGAAGTGTCTTTTACCTTTGGGGGAATTTATTTAGACACTTGCAACTAGCAGCAATTATTAAACAGTTATCTTCATAATGTATATGAATTACTTTCAAAGTCATTTGAATAAAATAGTTTATTTTCAGTAAAAGGTGACAAAGCCAGGAGTTAAGACCTATATTTTAGGTTTAGCTCAGCAATTATTTTGCCATATGCTTTTCAGAAATAACTTCACTTTCCTGAACTATTTTCTTCATCTGTCGAAAGAAAAGCAGCACAATATAGAATAAGAGATGCCACATATCTGATATACTGTTGCAATAATTGTGTGGCCAGAAGAGTCTTTGAGTTTTCTCCTATTGATGATGTTGGTCTGTGGGTCTAGGTTCCCTTCTCTTGAATCTGGGTTCTTAGACTAAATGTCCAATAGAATATTGTGAATTGATGTGTAATAGTTTCTAAATGCAGTCTAAGAAATTCACAGCTACAATGTAATAGCGTTCCCTTTTGGCAATAACCCCACCATCATCTGTTATTATTAGTTTTCTTACTAATGGCCATACTAAATGGGGTGAGGTGGAATCTCAAAGTTGTTTTGATTTGTATTTCTTTTATGGCCAGAAATGTTGAACACTTCTTCATGTGTGTCATTCTTATTTCATTCTTACTGGTCATTCTTACTTCTTCTTCTGAGAAGTCTGTAAGTGTTTAGTCCATTTATTGATTGGGTTGCTGAATTTCATGAGGGTTTATTTTATGGAGGATTTAATTTTTTTAAGTTCTAAGTATATGTTATGTATGGGGACCTTGTTGGATGCATAGCTAGTAAAGATTTTCTCTCATTCTGTGGGCTTTCTATTCATCTTCCTATCTATGTCCGTTGCCATGCAGAAAGTCTTCAGTTTGATGCAATCCTATTTACCCAATCTTTCTTTGATTCGTTGTGATTCTGGCTCTTTACTTAGGAAGTTTCAAGGCACTTAAAAAGTGCCTCAAAGGCCTAGAGTTTCCCCTACCCCTTCCTGTAATATTTCTCAGGATCAACTTGTTCAGCCACTCTGAAAAAGCAGTATGGAGATTCCTTAAAAGATTAAACATAGAGCTTCCCTATGAACCAGCAACCCCATTCCTGGGCATTTTTCCAATTGATCACAAGTCAGGCCACACTAAATCCACCAGCACAACCATATTCATTGCAACATTGTTCACCAAAGCCAAGGCATGGAATCAATCCAGATGTGCTTCATTGGATGAACGGATCAAGAAAATATGACATATATACAAAAAATTCTACTCATCCCTCAGAGAGAATGATATTGTACCATTTGTAAAGAAATGGAAAAATTGGGCAAAATATATTAAGTGAAATAAACCAGAGCCAAAGAAACATAGGTTGCATGGTTTCTCTCATTTGTGGTTAACTAAGTGTGCCTATAAATCTACAATTAAACACATTGAATCACACACACACACACACACACACACACACACGGATATGATAAATTATATAAGACTTTAGACATACACACACTGAGCCCAAAGGAGGATATGCATAGGAGTGATTGACAAAGGCTTAATAGCTCTGTGCATATGATCATATAAAATAATGCTTTATGAAATGAGCTCCAATGAAAGGACACAAGAGAAATTTTTTGGTTGTCTTTGTTGCTGTTTTTTTTCTTTTGTCTTGTTTGTTAGTATGTTTGTATTTGGGAGGGGAAGGGGAGCACAGAATAGATGGAACAAGGGTGAACAAATACAACAGTGGTACTCACTTGATACTATGTGGAAAATGAACAGTATATCTTGTGGGTGGGGATGGAGGGAAAACCTGGGAGAAAGTGAGGGGAAGAGAGACATGATTCAAAAAGAATTCTTCTCATTGCTCATTAGCTGATTTATGTAACATAACCCCTTTGTATTTGAACTCTACAATAACAATACATTTATAAGAAGAAAAATCACAGCTTCTAATTCCTGTTTCTTCGGATTTCCACATTTGAAACACAGGTCCCATGCACAAGGAATCCCAAACATCCTATGGAGAGTCCTGATATGGAAAGGAACTGAGTTGTGTTCCCTCCACCCTAGGTGAATTCTCAACTAACAGTCAGCACCCAAGCTACTAGCCATGGGAGTGAGACATTTTGAAACCATTCCTCCAGCCTCTAGATGAGCTGATACTGCATAGAACACAGAGCTGGCTTTGCCTGGCCTTTCTTAAATTGCAAATTCATGAGTGAATATATGACTGTGTTTGTTTTCCATCACCTGGCTGGGTTGCTATATAGCAATAGATAATTGATAGACACCTTTAGCTATTTCACAATGTTTCTGAACTTTTATCCATTATGATCTTCTGGTTTGTATAAAATTAGCTCTAGACATTTGACAAATCAATACTTCCTCAAATTTATAACAGGAACAATAGCAACAAGGACAATGTACCATTAGGCAACAAAATGAAAGTTAGTAGTACTCCTCTTGGGCTTCTTGGCAGAGGTTAATGGAGAAAGCTTTGCTTAAAGTAACCCAAATAGGTAAGAAATGAGGCAATCATTCCCCCAGTGGAATGGAATTTCTGTGATTGATGGTAAATGTTTGCTGGGATTTCTAGAGATGCCTGTCAATAAAGTATGGGTTCTCTGATCACCTGGAAGGCTGTCCCAATATTTCTTTTGTACAAAGTGACAGTCTCAACAATGGCACTGAGGTATCCATTCACCATTGTCTGTCTCATGACTGACCTTAAAACCCAATTGTTTCAGTCAAATATAACATTGTGCTTTATTTTAAGATTAATAATAAGAAATAATGAGAATAATAATATGAATGTGAAACTTAACAGGCCATGTTTCAGCTTTCTTATCAGCTTGTGGGCTTGAGAAATGAAGATGGAAGTTGACGTCATGTTTCCATGTGTCTTCTGGGACTGATGCCTTCTAGACTAGAGACAAGTTCTGAGCTACTGGAATGGAATTTTCAGATGCGTGCCATGGCCTTTGCTCTTTAGGGCATAATGGCTATGAGCAATATCCATGGAGCCAGTTCATCAGCTGCTTGCTCTGGGACAAGTATGAAGCCTTTCTTTTTTTTTTTCATTATTTATTGTCAAAGTGATGTACAGAGAGGTTACAGTTTCAAATGTTAGGCCTTGGGTACATTTCTGAAAGGTTACAGTTTAATATGTTAGGCCTTGGGTACATTTCTTGTAATGTTTGTTACCTCTTCCCTCATTCCCCCCTCCCCCTCCCCCTTTCCCTCTCCCCCCATGAGTTGTTCAATCGGTTTACACCAAATGGTTTTGCAAGTATTGCTTTTGGAGTCAATGGTTTTGCAAGTATTGCTTTTGGAGTCATTTGTCTTTTTATCTTTTGTCTCTCGATTTTGATATTCCCTTTCACCTCCCTAGTTCTAATACCAGTATATACAGTATCCAGTATACTCAGATAAGATACAGTGATAGTGCGGTTACAACCACAGGAAGGGGATACAAGAGGATCATCAACAATAGAAGCTACAGTTTCACATGGCATGTTGAAAGTGATATCACTGTAGTATAAAGCCTTTCTACACCTTACTTTCCTCATCCTGATGATGATACTAGTGACTTGTTTCCAACACTTGTTTTATTAAGTTCAAGAGTTAATATATGTAAAGTGTTTGAGAGAATTCCTAAAACACAGGATACAGTACAACTGTAAGGTGGTTATATACTTTAAGTGAAATTATAAGTCATAACCTACCACATGCAGGAGGTCTTTCAGTTATAAAAGTACCAAGGAACTGGAACAGGGAGCACTCTGAGCATCCTTTAAGTCAGTTGAGTTTGGAAGGTTTATTGGGAAGAACTTCAAAAAATCTGCCACAAAGGCAGAAGTTGACCTGTGATGTAGATAGATAGCCCTCAGTTGATCCATCTAGGAACCTGGGAGTAAGGAAGACCCTGACATTGATAATAAAATTAAGGTTATCAGTACGACACCATCCTATTTTCAATTTAAAACGTGTTGTACTCCCCAAAGGCTGTTTAAACATGGGAGGGCTATTTCCTGAAGTCAAGGACACTTCATGGTAAGGGACACAGCTGTGAGCCTTTTGCAGCTGCTAGTCCTAACAGTTGGGGGTAGGAGCACTGGCTCTGAGAAGAGGATGTAAATGGAGAAACACAGTACAATTTTTTAAGTAGTAAAAGGAGCTTTGAAGTCAACTAACAATAAACAAATGGCTCAAGCAAATTACTTAAACTCTCTGAGCTTCATTTTCTCTTGTATGTCAAAGATAAAATCATTTATAAGGGTTAATGGAGTACTACTGCACCTTTCTTTTAGGAGATACAAGGATATTCTATTTCCCATCTTACATTTCCCACTTCTATGAGACCAATAATTTTAGGTCAAGAAATTCTAGCCCCTTCCTTTACAAATGGCACTATATGTTATCTCTCACTCATGAAGACAAAAAGTGAATTCCTTTAAAAATCTCCAATGGGATGGGGCTGGGGATATGGCCCAGTGGCAGGAGTGCTTGCCTCCAATACATGAAGCCCTGGGTTCGATTCCCCAGCACTGCATATACAGAAAACTGCCAGAAGTGGCACTGTGGCTCAAGTGGTAGAGTGCTAGCCTTCAGCAAAAAGAAGCCGGGGACAGTGTTCAGGCCCTGAATCCAAGGCCCAGGACTGGCAAAAAAAAAAATCTCCAATGGGGCAGACTCTGTGCCAACTCATATTGCCCCCATGACAACAAACACTAAGTGACAGGTATTATTATCTTCATTTGACACAGAACAAAAGTGAGGCTCAGAAAGCTGAAATGACTTGTTTAGAATACTTGGCTACTGAGGGGTGAGACAGGGTTAAGTTCAGGTTTATACACTGTCCAGGGTAATGCTCCCTAGACCAGGTATAATATTCTTCACTTTAAACCTTGGCTTTCCAGAATATAGCTGAGAGCAAGAAATGAAAATTTTAATGGTGATTAATATTTTATAAAGACCGATGTGATTTTTTCTATTCTGACTTCATGAGTACATATTGTTACCCTAGTTTTCTCACAATATCCAAATGCCTAGAAATTTTTTGAGAGATTCATGTGGTGGGAATATGTGTGTATATATGTAATCACATGCTGCTCATAAGAAATGAGGGAAAGAATGGGTGATCATATTCACTGAATATGATTTTGTGCCAGGAAAACAGCATGGTAAGTCAAGCTGTGGTTTTCTTGTTTGTTTTAAAAGTACATTTTCTTTTACAGGTTGATATATTCATCCTCAAGGACCCAAAGTAGATCTGACATCATGCCAACTTCATACAGCAATCCATGAGCCTTTTGTTTGGTGCTAGAATAATGTATCTACTAAAGATTGAGTGGTAATGAAAGGTCTTCAAGGGCTCGAGTGCTGCAGGATTTGTCCCCTGTGTAGTAGTGTTGAGATAGTTAAAGCCTTTAAGATTTGGGGCTTAGTGGATGGTAATTAAGTAAAAGAGTTACCATGCTTGGAAGGTGTTAATGAAGATCTCATAGAGTTAGTTTTTACAAGAGAAGGTTGCTACAAAGTGAGAAGCACTTAGCTCTTTCTGCGTGCAGTTGATTCACTTCCTGTTTTTCTGCTCTGTTGTAATGCAGCCAATATAAAATGAAGGGGGTGGGCAACCTGATCTTGGATTTTAAGCCCCACACCCCAAACATTGAGCTAAATAACTTCCATAAACTACCAAGTCCCAGTTATGTTGTTTTAGTAGCAGAAGACAAAAAAAAGATAACAACTCAAAGGAATCAAGAGACGGTTTGAGCTTCTATACCTCCATAAGTGGAAAAGAGAAACAAAAAAGAGAATGAACCACAATGCATGTTTCTTATCCTTTTATTTCTAGTAATGTCCTCTGAGTATGTCATGAAGAGATAGGATATCAGTGGTCCTGCTCTCTGGCTCTTCTGGGAGGCTCTCAGAAACCAGATGGTTTGGGTGTGGTTTGAGTGTATCCTTGGGTAGATCATTAGCTGGAAGCTTCGCCTCAACATAACAATACTGAAAAGAGGTAGAATCTTTAAGATGTGGTACCTCGTTAAAAGAAACTAAATCAAGGCATCTTCCTTGGAAGGGATTAATTGCACAATGCATTTGTTGTTTTGAGAATAGATTATTATAAATCAAATTCCGCTTTCTCGGTTGTCTTGCTTCCTATCTCACCATGTGTTCTCTTCTGTTTGTGCCCTCACTGTTACAGGTACTATGTTCCATGAAATTTTCACCAGTTCCAAGCAGAAGTTGATGCTATGCTTTTGAACCTCCAGATTTATGAGCTAAACAAAACTTTTTTCTTTTTAACATACTCAGTTTCAGGTGCTTTTTTATATCAATACTAAATAAACTAAGGAATTAAGCCAGGCTGCAACATCATGCCACATGTAGGTGTTCTGGCAAGAGTCTCAGCTGAGATTCTGGATTACAGGAAGCATTAACCATCAGATACATGAACAGGGGCATCATGATTAAGTTCAGGTCCAATCACTGTCTTTCTGAAAGCACCTAAAATGGCAGCCAGCTCCTAGAGAACACCAAGTAGTGAGCTCATGCAATACTCTTCTACCTATGAGAATTAGTGTTGATGAATGCTTTGCTACTTTAATGCTGCTCTGTTTGGGGCTTATTTCACTTTATTTAGCATTTGTAGGTGACTATAAAGAAAGGCAAGAACTTGTAGAAAGTTCCCAGAGAGCCAGAGGGTGATTAAAAGGTTATATACAAGACATGCTAAGATGCTGGGGAGTCTGAGCTTTTCAGTCGTCCAAAGGAAAGATCAAGAGGAAAATTTAAAATATCTTTTAAAACCCTGTAAAAGAGACTAAAGCTTCCTGATTTCTAGTAAGGACCTTCAAAGAGGAAATCAGCTTCAATTGCAGCATGACTAATTTGGGAGTGTGGTAAGCAGAGATATTCAAGAGGAGGAGAAAAGCCATATACACTCATATTGTAATAAATTATATATTATCTCTGTTGTCTTCAGAGCTGGCTAGATGCCTGCCCTCCACATCCATGTGCTTTCTAAAAATGATTCAAACAATATGTAATAAATACATATCAAAATTAAAATGTGCTAATACTGTTAGGTATATAGATGCCCCTTGTCTTACAGTGCAATAACATCCCAATTACATGGTCCAAATTTGAAAATATTCTAAATATAAAATGCATTTAACACAATGCATATACAGCATATCAGCCCAGTAATTAGCCACCGCATATTGCAGTGTCCATTAGTTCCCTCATGGCTCTGTGGCCAGTGGAGCTGAGGTTACTCTTGATATGCAGTGCCCTGAGAGGATCATGCCACATGCCACTAGGCCAGAAAGTATTTTTTTTCATACTAAGTACCTCATACATGCCAAAAAACACTCTATTGCTGATCTATAGACTCAGTCAAATACAAAAGTTGGTGTATGGTTTCTTCTGACTGCCTGTCACTTTTGTACCATCAGAAAATCAAAAATTCGCCTGGGTACCTGTAGTTGTTCACACACGTAATCCTAGATACTAAGATCTGGAAGATCTATATTTGAGGCCATCTCAGGCAGAAAAGCCCACAAATTTTATATTCAATTAACCAGTCAAATTCTGGACTGAGGCATGGTTCAAGTGGTAGAGTGCTAGTCAAAGAAACAAACAGATCATGAACTAGACATGAGTTTAAACCCCAGTACCAAAGCGAAATTCAAAATTTATAAATGTAACTATTGCATGTTAGGGGATATCTTTACATTAACTTGAGTTTTGAAGAATTAAAACAGAGGAAGTGGAGATGGGGCTCAAGTAGTAAAGCACTAGACTTGAGAAAAAAGAAGCAAGAGGATGAGGCTCTGAATTGAAGCCCCACTACCCCCACACAACCGTATTTCTTAGGATGATATCATCTCCTTAAATAGTATTACAAAACTCAATACCTTTGGTTTAATTGGCTTGGGGATTTATGATTTAATTCGCCAAAATAATCACAGAAAAATTTGTGGGGGCTGGGAATATGGCCTAGTGGCAAGAGTGCTTGTCTCCTATACATGAAGCCCTGGGTTCAATTCCCCAGCACACATATATAGAAAATAGCCAGAAGTGGCGCTGTGGCTCAAGTGGCATAGTGCTAGCCTTGAGCAAAAGGAAGTCAGGGCCAGTGGTCAGGCCCTGAGTCCAAGGCCCAGGACTGACAAAAAAAAAAAAAAAAAAAGAAAGAAAGAAAAGTTGGTGTACTGGAACTTATCACATACAAAGTACCTTTCAACTTGTATTAACTAACTTACCTCATGTACCTGTCAGCTTCTTATTACCTTTACCTCAAATAAAATACCATGTTGATTATTAGCCATTATATTGCTTGTGGTTCTGTGGGTTGGCTGGATACTATGGTATCTTACAAACTCCATCCCAAGACTTTCCTGCAGAAATTCGTTATAGTTTAGATTTTAAATGTCACTCAAAGGTAGTATACTAAATGTTTCGCCTCCAACAGCAGAAACTATCAGAAAGTGGTAGAAATGTTAGGAGATTGGGCCTATTTAGAGGAACTAAGTTACCAGGGATGCACTCTAGAAGGGAATATTGAGGTCCAGCCCCTCTCCTGGCTGCCACAAGATGACCGTTTCTTTTTATTTTTATTATCAAACTGAATTACAGAGAGGTTACACTTTCATACATTAGGCATTGGATACATTTCTTGTACTGTTACCTCGTCCCTCTTTCACCCTTCCCCCCTCCCTCTTTCCCTTTCCTCTCCCCCCCCCACGAGTTGTTCCGTTGTTCAGTTCATTTTCATCAAACAGTTTGTAAGTATTGCTTTTGTAATTGTTTGTCTTTTTTTACCCTGTATCTCTTGATTTTGGTATTCCCTTCCAATTTCCTGGTTCTAATACCAGTATACACGGTTTCCAATATACTCAGATAAGATACAGAGAAAGTGTAGGTACAACCACAGGAAGGTGATAGAGGAATATCATCAATAATAGAGGCTACAGTTACATATGGCACGTTGAAAGTATTTACAACTGTGATATAACAATCGTTTCCATAACATGGAGTTCATTTCACTTAGCATTATCCTATGTGTTCATAAGGGTATAGCTATTGGGCTCCTGTGATCCTCTGCTGTGACTTGCCTAAACCTGTGCTAATTATTCGCTATAAGGGAGACCCCAGAGTCCATGTTTCTTTGGGTCTGGCTCACTTCACTTAGTATAATTTTTTCCAAGTCCTTACATTTCCTTACAAATGGGACAATGTCATTCTTTCTGATAGAGGCATAAAATTCCATTGTGTACATGTACCACATTTTCCTGATCCATTCGTCTACTGAGGGGCATCTGGGTTGGTTCCAGATTCTAGCTATGACAAATTGTGCTGCGATGAACATTGTTGTGCTGGTGGCATTACTGTGATTTTGTTTGTGGGCTTTTGGATAGATACCCAAAAGTGGGGTTGCTGGGAAGATGACTGGTTTTCCTCTGCCACACCCTCTGCCATTCTGTTTCTGCCTTACCACAGGCCTAAAAGCCACTTAAGTAATATACTGTGTACAGAAACCTCTGAAAACATGAGCAAAAATAAATTGGACCTCCATTTAATTTCTTATTTCAAGGTATTTTGTCACAGTAATAGAAAACTGACTGATTAAATGGTGGTGAGATGTGCTGAGCAGGCAGCGTGCGAGGAAAGCTGTAAACATGGGGAATGTGATAACTCATGAACACAGACTTAGGAGCCGATGAACAGAAGCACCTCTTACCCCGAACACATATCTCATTCTTTTTGTATGTTTGTGTGTGATGATACTGGGGTTTGATCTCAGGGCCTGGGTGCTGTCCCTTAGTGTTTTTGCTCAAGACTGGCATTCTAACCTTTGAGCCACATCTCCCCTTCTGGTTTCCTTGCTGGTTAATTGAAGATAAAGAGTCTCATATACTTTCCTTCCCCAGACTGACTTTGAACTGAAATCCTTAAGTATAAGCCTCTTGAGTAGTTAAGATTATAGAGGTGGAGCACTGACACCAGGTCCATATTCCCAATCTTGAAATAAACTTTTGTTCCTTTTTCTCATTTTTACCACACTGATTCACCCACTACCATTCTTTGATCAGGACATTTGATTTAGAGAAATCATCCAGAAACCTGTGGAAGAGAAAAGTAGATCTCCTTCTGTGTCTTAAATGTAATCACAGAAGCCAAACTCAAAGATTTCTTTCCTACTGCTTCTGCTGCAATTTTTGATGCTGGAGGGCATTTGTTCAGCTTTTATTATTTTCTTGTTAAAGAATATTTAATCTTTCTGGTGGGTGGGTGTGGGTGGTGATCACATCAGAAGGAAGAAAAAAGAAATCCAAGCATATTTCTGAGGCAAAAATATGTATTAACCATTATAGGGTAGTGTATTCTTCAGAATTAATATGCATCTCAGTAAAGAATATAAAGGAATAGCTTCTAGACAATACAAAAAAGAAAATCATCTCTGTGCAGACCATATCCTGTGTTGGCAAACTCTGAGCCACATTTACTAGGAAAACAGACTCGTTTGCTGGTGGATATTTTTCAAAATTAACTTCTTACATATTTTTAAAGTACCCTATAGCTAGAAATTCTCATTGATTGAAAAATGGATCAGAGATCCTCTTGACCTACAGTGTTAAAGGTTTACCACAGAAAGCTAAGACCTTAGAATGCTTAAAGTATAAGCAATGAGATCAGAAGCTAGAAAAAGGATTTAAATGATGCTGCCATTAACCAAATTACAGTTCAGTAAATGCTTATCTATCTACATTTTACATTTCATTTACTATAGTGGAACAACCCCTTTAGCTAGTCCCACGCAACAATGTTCTATGGTAAATTACGTATTTCTTAATCTCTTTAGTTTCCTGATCTGTGAAATTAAAATATTATTAGTAATAACTCCTTTGTGAGATTATTCTGAGGACTGCATGAAGTAACATATGTAAAATGTGTAGCTCAGTGTGTGGTATAAAATTCTAGTTAACTTTAAAAGTTGTGGTTATTATTATTAGTGGAAGGCAGTAGGATATAGAAGTCATGTATTTCCTTTGTCTTCTTTTTTTTTGCCTTACTGAGGTTTGAGTTCAGGGCCTCACACTTGGTAGGCAGGTACTATACCACTTGGTCAGCACTCCTCTTTATGCTTTAGATGACATTTTAGTTGGGTGCTTACAATTTTTCCTGGGCCAGCCTGGATTGTAGTCCTTAAACTATATTTTCTTTGTAGCTGAGATGACATAGTATACCACCATGCCTGGCTTGTTGATTCAGATGGAGTCTAGCTAGTTTTTATGCCTTGGCTGGCCCTGAACTGTGACCATCCCAATCTCTCTGATCTGAGTAGCTACGATCACAGGCATGTGCCACCATGCTCAACTAAAGAGTCATGTGTTTTCAAATTTGATAGAATTTGCTTTAAATCTCAGTTTTTTGTGACACAAGTAGCAGTGTGTCCTTGGGCATATCACTATAAAATTGGGATAATGTCACTTATTTTTTATGGTTGCTGTGAGGCTAAACTGAAATTACTTACAAAAAGAATTGAGTGCAGTGCCTGGAACATGGAAATTGGTGAATGAATGATAGCTATTGAAATCCTGTAGAACATTTGTAATATCTGGAGAGATATATTTGGTCTGGTTATACTATATCCAATACTGTTAAAAAATAAAACACTGTACCACAGAATTTGTGGAAACTGTGGACCACATCAGTTCAGGTCCTTCTACCAGATATGGCTGAGACTAAAGGCAAATGAACCTTAATAAGGAAAATCTCTTTGATGGCTACTCAGGGACAAAGCAGAGGAAGACTGGGAGCCTGCAGACTGATATGCCAGCCTCACCTGTGTGGAAGTAAGAGGAAGGAAGTGGAGGTATGTAAAGAATGCAGCTCTGAGACAGACTTGATCTGGACAGTGGGGAGCCTAGAACTAAGACAGTATGTCAGTGAGGCCCTGTGTCAGGCGGAAGTGGCCCAGTTCTTTTCTTCATGCTCATTCTTTGGCCTGTGATAGGTCCCGCTTTGCTGGATGGCACAGTGGATCTGAAATTACCACAGCCGAAGGTGAAGTCTGCTCCCCTGGCAATATCTCTTAAAGGAACCTCTCAAGTCTATGGCTTCATTCAGCAGAAGGTCAAGGTATGCTGCATCACTAAGGAAGGAAGATCTTTGTTCCCAGGAGGATTTCAGTGGTAGAGCACTTAGCATTCCCTGTTGCATTTGCAAAGCCTAGGATCCATCCTCAGTACTGCCAATGGAACAAATGTGTGTACTTATGGAGAGAAGCAAAAACTGCTACAGACTACTGTTCAGATAAAGAGAAATGAGGAACAAAACAGGTCAAGGTAATAGGCCTAGAATTGTATATATAACCTCATATCTGATGGAGCATTGTGGTTTTAAAGACATTTTCACACCCACTTCCTCACTTGTCAGAGAGCTGGATATATGCCTGCCATCTCATGGAGAAAAAGAAAAAAATTAAAATAGCGCTAGATTAGTTCTGCCTAAGTTCTGCTTATGAGTGCTAGCTAAATTGGATAATTGATAAAATCTATATGTGGAGTCTGAAGAAAGAATTACGGTTTTCTTTTTTTTAAGTTAAAAATGCTTCCTTTATTACATAAAGCCTATATTGCTACTTCTAAGTTCAACTGTTTGTGCATCTCTACATTGTTTCGTGTGTCATGCCTGTGATGTTAATGACTATCACTTCCAAGTGTCATTGGACAGTGGTCCCTTGTGAGTGCCATCCTCCATACTGTTCCCCACCTCCACAGTAGGCAAACTTCTAGGAAACTGTTTTCTCCTAAGCCCCAGAGGAAACCAACAGCATTCTTCAACTCTTACTGTACCAGGTTCGGTACAGTTCTGAAGGAGACACAAGGAAAGATTTTGCAGGTGTCCTGGCTTACCAATATACTTATCATTTCCATTAACAAAAGCAGATTACAGTGGAGCCCTAATTTGCATCATAATTAGTTGTTACAACACATCACACATTCTCCTGAGGACATACCATGATTTCTAAGCTGCAAGGTCACTCACAAAAGTTCTCCCAGCTGGTGAGGCTGTTCACCTCAGGCGCCATGCTGCCTCTTGCATTCCCACGCTGGCTTGGAGTTGTGCTTTGCTACATCAGCGTGAATTATAAGTGGACACAATTCTGAAGTGGCCTTCATTACACATTTGGTAGAACTAAAAGACTGCCTGACTTAGTCTTACTGTTGTTAGTATATTAGTGTTGTTACACATTATAAAGAAAATTATATCTAAGTATGCTGTTCAGGTCAATAAAGAATAGAGAATTAAGAATAATTTGGGCCAAAACTATAACCAATTCTCCAAGCAAAAGAAAGTAACTGTGGTGGTTAACAAAGATGTAAAAATGTTCTTCTCATGGCCTTGTGAGGTTTTGTGAACTGCATTATTAAAAATCCTGAGCATGCTTCTCTCCCCTCTCTCTCTTCTCTCACTCTCTTCTCTCCCTTCTCTCCAGCCATGGGTCATCTTGGCCACAGGCCCGCAGTTCAGTAATAAACTTTCTCTCCTGCCTGAAAAAAATCCTGAGCATCACAAGCATCCTTATAGGTTAACTCACCAAAACAGGCATTTGGCCAGTTAAGAATTTAATTTCACACTGATAAAACTTTTGACTCTAGATTTATTTAGGGCTATGTTTGGACATGTTTATATTGTACTCTAGAAGATGACAAGACAGCTGCCCCTCAGTAAGACCCTGACCTAAATAAATTTGCTTTACTTATATAGCAAGAGGATAACATTAAACATGGAAGCTTTCAATTTGTGGCACTGAATGATGATCTATCTACACAGGGCACCCTTCAAAAGCTACAATTAAGGACCCGCCTAGCTTTTCAGCAATACAAGCGCGGTTGAGGTCTTCCGGCCCATTTGCTTGACATTCATGCTTTATGCCTTGAAACTTCTTTTTGATGGCATCCTTGGAGCTTGCATAGATCATTTTACTTTTCAGAGGTGCTAGTTCTGGTGCCCACAAAAAAAGAAAACATCAACTCTTCTTTTCTAGATTCCTAGGTTTCAAAGCTTGCATCATACAAAGCATAACGACAATCTTTTTCAGGAAGCATTCCCACGAAATGCTTGAAAGGATCAGTTATGGTAACACCAACATCTCCAACCAAAATTTCTTTGCCCTCTTCAACAATGATCCACTTTTTGTCTGCACTGAGACAAAAATGACAGCCTTCTTCCTTTTCTTGATTTCTTCTGGTGTGGAGCATTTTCTAACTTTCTTTTTTTTTTTTTCAAATTTTTATTATCAAACTGATGTACAGAGAGGTTACAGTTTCATACAGTTAGGCATTGGATACATTTCTTGTACTGTTTGTTACCTCCTCCCTCATACCCCCCTCCCCCCTCCCCCTTTCCCTTTCCCCACTGAGGTGTTCAGTTCACTTAGACCAAACAGCTTTCCAAGTATTGCTTTTGTAGTTGTTAGTCTTTTTTTACCCTGTGTCTCTCAATATTGGTATTCCCTTTCAATTTCCTAGTTCCAATACCAGTATACACGGTTTCCAATATACTCAGATAAGATTACAGAGATAGTGTAGGTACAACCACAGGAAGATGCAACTTGAACTCCAGAGGCCATCTTGGCTGGGACAATCACAGGGACTGGGGCGGGGGGCGGGAAGGAGACGGCCGGCACCGAGTCTTCAGATCATCTTCCTCAAGGCAGCAGGACAGACGGAACGAGTGCAAAGCCCAGAATTACGGTTTTCTTCATTGGGTTTAGTCCTGAGATATTTTTCAGAATACATGGATGCATGAACCATGCTGTGGGTGATGCTCATAACTCCTGTATTTTACACAGACTCTGGTAGATTCAGAAGCAGAAGGAGAATGTACTTGAAGGGACACCATCTGCATAGTGATGCAAGTTAAGAGGCAAAAGCAGAAAGCTTGAGGAAGGAGTTTACAGATGAATTGATCATTGATCATCTGACTGGGTAGATGTGATCATTCTGCATCCACAACTCCCTCTTCTCATAAGGGTGTGCTAGCTTTCATGCTGAAGAATTGGCCTCCTAGAGATTGTCTGTCTGTTTCTGTCTACCATCTCTATTTCCCAGATTTTCTTAGCATTAGGTGCATACTCATGCTCATGTATACAGACACAGACACACACATACACACACACAGACACACACATGTTAAGGAAGTAGGAAGTGTGTGGAAAGCCAGGAGCCTGTGGCTCATGCCTGTAATCCTAGCTACTCAAGAGGCTGAGAGCAGAGGACTGTGGTTCAAAGACAGTCTGAGCAGGAAAATCTGTAAGTCTCTTATCTCCAATTAATCACCAGAAAGCTAGAAATGGGGATATGGTTCAAGTGGTTAAGTGCCTGGCTTAAACCAAAACAGCTAAGAAACAGCATATAGGCCCTGAGTTCAAGCTCCAGTACTGGCACCACAAAAGAAAGAGAGAGAAAGAGAGAAAGGAAGGAAGGAAGGAAGGAAGGAAGGAAGGAAGGAAGGAAGGAAGGAAGGAAGGGAGGGAGGGAGGGAGGGAGGGAGGGAGGGAGGGAGGGAGGGAGGGAAAGAGAAAGATGGAAAGAAAGAAAGTTCAGTGGGAAGTGACATATCAGGCAACTGAAAAAGAAGGTAGATACCCAAGAAGTAAACCAAAGTTTGGGACTACTTGTCTCTGAGACTGTTTTACTATTTTTAGCAGTAACTGAGAATCTAACCTATCTGTTAGCTTTATGTGGCTAGAAGTAGTTTAATGTTCAGAGATCTCTGAGGTCATGGGACTGTGGAAAAGCTAAAAGTACAGATGTAACTGACACAGGCAAGTCATCTATGTAATTGGAATCTTAGAAATAAGGAAATGATTGAGCTGGGGATATGGCCTAGTGGCAAGAGTGCTTGCCTCGTATACATGAGGCCCTGGGTTCAATTCCCCAGCACCACATATACAGAAAATGGCCAGAAGTGGTGCTGTGGCTCAAGTGGCAGAGTGCTAGCCTTGAGCAAAAAGAAGCCAGGGACAGTGCTCAGGCCCTGAGTCCAAGCCCCAGGACTGGCAAAAAAAAAAAAGAAGAAGAAGAAAGAAATAAGGAAATGATTGAGTGATTGGAGCAGAACAACACTTGAAAAGGCTGGGAACATTTAAAAAAGCAATAAAAGGTACCAAGCAACCCTATTGATTCAAAGCAGGACATAGAAAATGAAATCAGTACCCAGCCATATTATAGTGAAATGACTGAAATCCCCAAATAAAAATATCAATTATTTTTAAAGAAGAAACAAATAGAATGTCAACTGACTTCCCAGTAGAGACATTCTAAGCTCAAATACTTTGAAATGACAGCTTTAAAATGTTCAAAGAAAATTCATGCCATCCTGGAATTTTATATTCAGTGAGAATTTTCTTCAATAATGTAAGTCACACAAGCACATTGTCTTAGTTATCTATGTCTACATTTTGATATTACCATAAACTTAATGGCTTAAAATGAGATGTATTTTTCAGTTTGCTTGGGTCAGCAGATTGGATATGGGTTAGTCAGCCTCTCTACAAGGCTACAATCAAAGTAGCCTTGGCTAGAACTAATTCTCATGTGGAGATAAACTGAGGAAGACTGTTTCGAAGTTTATGTAGTTGTACCTCAGTGTCTTGCTGGTTTTCAGGTGGAAGCTAGAGGTTTTAAATCATAAATGTAGCCAAGGCCTAACATATGAAACTGTAACCTCTCTTTACATCACTTTGACAATAAATAAGAGAAAAAATCATGTAGTATAAGAGAAACGAGTGAAAAACATCAATACACTAGTAATTTACTGTGAGAAATTAGGAAAAGTTTCTATCACTTGCGGGGTTGAGGCAGGAAGATGGTGAGTTTTGGATGACCAGCCTGGGATATTGGACAATACTGTCTGATATATATATATATATATATATATATATATATATATATATATATATATATATATAAAACAAGAACTTACAATAAATTAGAAGAAGAAAAGGAAACTCTTGGACAAGTATAAAGATGAAAAAACTAAAAGCAGGAATTAATGAAATGGAAAAAATTATCCTAAATATTCAGGAAGCTGAGATCTGAGCCAGTCCAGAAAGTAAAGTCCAGGAGAGACTTATCTCCAACTAATAACCAAAAAGCCAGAAGTGCTGCTGTGGCTCAAGTGGTAGAATGTTAGCCTTGAGAAAGAAAGCTGAGGGACAGCACCCAAAGCTTGGGTTCAAGCCCCAGGACAGTCACACACACACAAAGAAAAAAGTACAATAGAAAGTATTGAAAGGAATAAAATTTTCCCCCTAAAAGATATAAAAATGTACAGAGACTATTATATAAAACATATGCCATAAACAAGGACACATTTGGATGAATTAAATAAATTTATAGAAAATATGCTTTATAAGCCTGTCACAAAAACCAATAAAAAATCTGAACAATAGATAAATATTTTCAAAAAGTAAAATTTGTAAGCTCTTTACAAAGGAAATTCACAAATGACCTCACTAGTAAATTCTACCACACGTTTAAACAAAATAGAATTCCAATTTTTCAAAAACTCAATGAGAGCCAGGTACAGTACCTTGTGTCTATAATCTCAGATACTTGGGAAGTAGAGATTTGGAGGATTGTGGCTGGAGGCCACTGTGGGCAAAACACCATCTCAACCAACAAACTAGTCATGGAGGAATGTACGTTACATATCAGCTATAAGGGCAGCTGCAAGGGAAATATTAATAGGAGGATCAAGGTTTAGGATAGCTGAAGAAAAAATTTAAGACACTACCTGAAAAACTCTGCGTGAAGGTGGATCAAGTGAGAGAACCCCTGCCTAGCAAGCACAAGGCCCTCAAACCTACTATTGAAAAAAAGAAATGAATAAAAAGAAATCTGTAAAATATAGAAAAAAATAGAACATTATCGAACTTGTTTTTAACCCCAATGTAATCATGGATATTAAAGAGATAATATTTTAAGTAAATATCACTCAAGAACACACACATGCAAAACCCGAAATAACATAATAACCATTCAAATCCTGCCATATACAAAAGTGTATCTGAACAAAGGTGAGTATACTGTGAGAAACACAAGGTTGATTTAATAATAGAAAAATGTGCACTGTATTGTTCATAGTGCAAACCTCTGAAGACCTCTAAAAAAGGTAAAGAAATTTGATAAAATTCTCTGTCCATCAAGGGGAGGGCAAAGCTCTGCTAAATAAAACTTAATAAAAGGGAACTTTCTGAAACTAATAACATTATGGGGAAAATCGTATAATGAAAATCATAATCAAGAGATACTAGAAACCTCTGCTTTGTGACTGAGAGGAAACCAAGCTGGCTTCATCTTTTACCTTTGGATAAGGGATTTTGACATGGTTTAATGCCTGCTGCCATGGAGAAAAAAACAATTAAAAACAAAACTAAAAAAGAAAAACAAAACAAGGCTCCGAGCACTTGCTCTACCACACTTTATTGAGAAGGGTGTGGCCTGAATTAACTCATTCTCTGTATGGTATATTTTTTGTCTACTCTTTCTGTCTCCCACCTTTTGCTTTATGGAAGTAAAATGCTCTATCTGGAGAAAATATGGTTAATGGCCATTTGAATTGACTTATAAGGGGAGGAGACATTTTGGATCAGCTAGCTCCAGTCAAATGGAGCTTTCTGAGACCTACTGAAAACCTATCCTTGGGTCCTATGCAGGTTAATGTTGCTAGAATATCTTGTTTTCATCTTATGATGTCTGAAAGCAAGGTGAGATCCTGAAACAATATTGTTTCAAAAGCCATTTTCCTTGGGGCTATTTTTTTTAGAAAAAAAGTTAACAGAATACTGACATGTTTGAGTACTTACTGACTGATTGATTCGTGTTGTGACTAACCTACACTTGAAGAAAATGATATGAATCTGGCCATTTCACACACATGAAAATGTCTAAGCCTGATGTTAATGGCAGAATAAGCTTAGCTTCAGCAGCAGGGTTGATAATAAAATAATTTATTTTCAGACTTGCTGTTATCAGACAAGTTCAAACAGCATGGATGATGGTGCTAGAAGCATGAAAGGTCATTGAATGATGGACTGATAGGCCATGCAGATAAGAAAGAAGTGAGAGATGTCATCTATGTAGACATCAGCATAGCTGTGATGATAATCAAATGATATTCTCCTCCAAAAGGAAAGAAAATTTCTCTACCTTGCTATTCTTAGAAATCTCCTGGGAGGGTGATAGGAAGGAAAAGGTCATCTAGGAATCACTCAGTAGATTTTTTAAAAGGATAAAATAAATGATGAGTTGTTGAAGTCAGTATGATTATACTTGGGAATGGGCCCATAGGTTCCTTGAAGGAACTTCAAATGTCTCCACAGAATGCATTAGCATTAGTATAGTCTCCTTTCTAGTCTGAATTCAGTGGTCACAATGAACTACACACTAAGTTCTTCCCACCAATTTGGCTGATGCTGGGCTGCATATGTGCAATGTCAAAACAATGGAGCCCCCCCACCCCCCTTTTTTTTTAAACATAGCCAAAGTGGGTAAGTGACTCTCACTGCTGGTTGGAAATAGATGTTTAAGGGTCTTCCTCATACTGAAGTACTGCTGTTTAAATTCATTGCACCTCCCACAAATACCCAAAGTGTGATAAAGCTTGTTGCTCCTGGGTAGGCAATGACAGATCGGCACCACACCATTGAAGATATGTGAGCGGAGCCATATGTCAAGCAATACCAGCAGTTACAGAAAGGTTTAAAATAGAATAGCTCTGCATGTATCAGAGTGATGGGTTTTATGTCCTTGGAAGCAGCCATCTGAATCACATAGGCTTGAAATTTGATTTTACAATGGGATACCAAGATTGTAGAATGGACATTGCTCTTCCCCTCCCCATATAAGGTTGCTCTGTGAGCACCATCCAAGCTTCTCTCATGTAAAGGGCTCACTATTCACATAGAAACATACAGAACAAATTACATGAGAGGGCTGGAAAGGAATGCAGGCATTTTAGACTTCTTTGCCAAGTCTTTTTCAAAAATTGTTATTGTAGAGCTGATATACAGAGGGGTTACAGTTACATAAGTCAGGTATTGAGTACAATTCTTTTTGAACCATGCTTCGCCTTCCCTTGCTCTCTCCCAGTTTCCCCCCATTCCCCACACAAGATGTACAGTTCATTTTCCACATCGTGTCTAGTGAGTAGCACTGTTGTATTTGTTCACCCTTTTCCACCTTTTCTGTGCCCCCCTTATCCTCCCAAACACAAACAAACAAACAAGTCAAAAGGAAAAGACAACTAAAACAGCCACAATGGCAACTAAAATGTCTCTTCTTTTCTATTCTTGGAAATCATTTCATATGTGTTAATTTATATCATCATATGCACATAACTACTGAGCATTTGTCAACCACTCTTATGCATATCCTCTTTTGGCCTCAGTGTGTGAATGTCTAGAGTCCGTGTGTGTGTGTGTGTGTGTGTGTGTGTGTGTGTGTGTGTGTGTGAGAGAGAGAGAGAGAGAGAGAGTGTGTCTGTGTGTGTCTGTGTGTGTCTGTGTGTCTGTGTTTTAATCATCCAGTGTATTTACTTGTTGTCCAGGTCTTCAAGCAGTCAGAGCAAGCCTTGCACTCCAGGAACCTGCCTTCTAACATTTCCTTGGACACGCACACCTGTATGGGCCTAGATATGCCTTTTCCTGACTCTAATTTGAATCTCTGGATCCCAGCTTTCCTCCCTCACCCTAAACTTGTCATTTCATTTTGACATGTGTGGTCTTTATCTTTTATGTGTGAGGTAGGCGAATGTGCACAGAAATGGGGGAAGGTATGGATGGGTCTCTTCAGTTGTAGCTGCTGCCCTTAGTCTCTGGAAAGATCTTTTGAGTCAGTTGGAGAGAACTGAACAGGCTCTTTTAATTTGGGGTTGTATATACGTGTGTGTGTGTGTGTGTATGTGTGTGTGTCTGTGTGTGTTTGTGTGTGTGTCTGTGTGTTAGCCAACAGTTTCTAAAGAAATTAAGCTTATGAAATCCTTGAATGCTTCTGTTTAATGCCTAAAGATGAGATTCTCTACCTCGTTTACTCCTTTTCTTTATACAAATGCCAATTTGGGGATCACTGTGGTAAGCTAAGGAAATAACACCTCCCTCAAGAAGATATCACTTTCTAATTCCATGGACTTGCAAATACTCCATTAATCTAATGAATAAGTGAATATGTTATCTCCTATGACAAAACATATAATTAAGAATCATGTTTGTACTGGGACATGATAAATTATTCATATTTTTAGGCATTCGCACAGAGTGAGATCGAAGGAGGATATTCTTAGGAGATGATCACCATGGCCCAAAAGCTATGTGCAGCTGATCATAGAAAATAATGTTTATCAAAATGAACTATAGGAAATGAAAAAAGAGGTTTTTTCCTTTGTTGCTAGTTTTTTGTTGCTACTTTTATTTTCTTTCCCTTTTGTCTCATTTGTTATTTATCTGCCTTTGGGAAGGTAAGGGGAGCACAGAAATGGAGGGGCAAAGGCTGAACAAATGCAGCAGTGATACTCACTAGATACTGTTGAAAATGAACTATACAACTTGTGGGTATGGACAGGAGGGTAAAACTGGAAGAAAACCAGGGAAGAGGTGATATTGTCCAAAACGAAATGCTACTTTGCACTTGCCTTATGTAACTGTAACCCTTCTGTACATCATCTTTAAAATAAACAATAAAGAATGCATAGAAAATAATCACCTTTTTAAAAAATAAAATCTCATTATGTAATCCAAGTTGGCCTTGATCTCCTCATTGTGCTGCCTTAACCTCAGTGCTGGAATTATAAATGTGTACCACTATACCTGGAAATGATTAAGAATCTTGTCTGATTATTCTACTGGGCCCTAAATAAAATAATACGTATTATTATTTAACAAAAAAAGGAGATGAGAGGTTGGGAATGTGGCTTAGCAGTAGAATGTTTGCTTACCATGCATGAAGCCCTGGGTTTAATTCTTCAGCACCACATGAACAGAAAAAGCCAGAAGTGGTGCTATGCCTCAAGGGTTAGAGTGCTAGTCTTGAGCAAAAAGAAACCAGGAACAGTGCTCAGGCCCGGATTCCTGAGCTCCAGGACGAGAGAGAAAGAGAGAGAGAGAGAGAGAGAGAGAGAGAGAGAGAGAGAGAGAGAGAGAGAGAGAGAGAGAGAGAGAGAGAGAGAGAGAGAGAGAACCAGGTAGGTGATGCCCCCTTGTAATCCTAGCACTTAGGGGGTGAGGACAGGAGGATAGAATGTTCAAGGCCAAAATTAAGAAAGAATGGCAGGATTTGGCAATAAAAGAAAATTCAAGGCCAACTTAGACTATAGAGGGAAATCCTGTCTCAAGACACAGATAAATTCGTAATAGTCAGAATGATTGAGAGAATGAATGAATGAATGAAGGTGGCAGAGGGAGTTTAGAGAAAATCACCCAATATGAATGAGAAGTCATACAGCTGTGTGACAATTGCTGAGATTACTCAGAAATATTAGCTTTCTGTTATTGCATAGCAAATAATCACAAACTTGGTGGCTTCCAGCAACTTATATTTATTATCTCACTGTTTGGGTCAGAAGTCCGTACAGCTTAGCTGGGTCCTCTGTCAGGCTGCAATGTTGGTTACGACCAGAGCTAGAGGCTCAACAGGTCTCAGTTCTTCTGACAAGCTCTTGTATTCATTGGCAGAATTTATCTATGTGTGGTTGTTAGGCTAAAGGTTTTGGCTTCTTGTTGGCCTTTGGTTAGAAGTCATCCTTAGTTTCTAGAGGTTTTATAGTTTCTTCCCATATGACCTTTCCTGTGGGTCCTATAATGACTTGGCAGCTTCTCTCTTGAAAACTAGCAGGCAAATATGATAGCAACTCTGCTAACAAGAGGTAGCCTTACATAATGTAACTGAGTTACCAGTGTGCCATGCTATCACAGTTGCTATAATCTACAGATGCGAAGCAAGTCCCAGGTTCTGTCCACACTCAAACAGAAGGGACCATACAAAGGCATGAAGTCCAGGAGGTAGGGATCTTGGAGTCCCATTTAAGCTTGTCTGCTACAGTACATTGATTTAATAAGCTCCATGGGGAAATGGTGGTCAGAGGGCATAAAGTTGCACTTTCCTAAATTCTGAAGATCGAATGTACAGCAGCATAGTGACTACAGTTTACAGTATGTATTGTACTGTATTCTTTGCTGTGTGTATGCTGGCGTGAGGCCTGAACTCAATGCCTAGGCACTGTCCCTGAGCTATTTTGCTCGATGCTAGTGCTCTACCAGTTGAGCCACAGCACTACTTCTGGCCTTATTTATTTATTGGTAATTAATTGGAGATAAAGAGCTCACAGCCTCTCCTGCCTGGCCTGGCTTCAGACTGTAATCCTCAGATCTCAGCCACTTGACTAGTTTGGATTACAGGTGCAAACCATCTGTGCCCAGCTGTATTGTATTCTTGGACATTGTTAAGAGGGTAGGGTCAGAACTTGAACAAATAATGTAGAGCGAGACAAGCCTAGAACACAGAGAATAAAGGGGCATGGTCTCCTTGATATATGACTGTTAGGGCCGTGAGGTGGGGGGGAACAATAGAAAACAGATCTGTGAAACAAAAAACTTCTTTTCAAATGGTATTTCCACAGGTTTGGGTCAGCGAACTTACATTATGTATCTAAAACCAAACAACTACGAAATATAAAAAGGTCTAGAATAGACCTATCAGTGGATCACAATAGCTCAACAGCTATGTACATATGATCATATAAGACAAGGATAAGCAAAAACAACTCCAAGAGAAGGATACAGGAGGATTCTATTGTTGACGTTACACTTAAAGTCCTAGGTGAATTTCCTTTGGCGTATACTACGTGGTTACTGTATATGATTTTGGTACACTGGGTATTGTATATATGCCTACCTGATCTAGGGAAAGGAAAGAAAAATGAGGGTGTAAGATATCACAAGAAATATAGTCACTGCCTTATTATGTAACTGTACCCCTTTTTCACAACACCTTGCCAACAAAATTTAATTAATTAAAAAAAGAGAAATAAAAGACAAGCCAAAAAAATAGAGGGTATTAAGGGTTTCTACAACAGGGGCACATGCACATACACACATGCATGTGTGCACACACACACACAAATAGAAAGTATGCAAAATGATAAGTCCATTTGTTTGATTATGGTGATTATTCCACAATATTTGCATATATAGTGAACACCTTAAATATAGACAAATACACTTTTACTTATTATGGGATTTACATCCTAATAAGCCATTATGCACCAGAAAATTGTCCCAAACTGGCACTGAATGTGTCTAACCTACAAACATCACAAAAGAGAATTGTGCTGCATATTGCTATCCCAGAGGAATAAAATCAGAATCCCAAATGTAAAATACAGTTGCTACTACATGCAAGGCGCATTCACATCCTTGCAAAGCTAAGAAATCCTAAGTCAGAACCATCTGTACCACTTTTGTTAATTGTAACTCAATAAATCTGAGTTATTGGAGAAGGAGCTTCCTCTTTCTAATTCATAATGGTTTCAGCCGACTTTCCATCGCACTCCTTTTTCTCTCTGGGTCAACATGGTGCTAAAAGGGTAAACCCGGGGACAGACATGTAGTTATTGGCCCACAGAAAGTGACTAAAATCAAAGACAATGGAATCATAATGAAGCTTTACAGATATTCCTTCCGTCTTGATAACTCAGCTTCTAAAGGCTTCCACAGATCCTTGCCATATGGCCCCTTTCCATGAATCTTCTCACAATATACCAACTTGCTTCCCTAAAGCTAGCATTTATTAAAATGTGCCTGTTTGGGGAAAAGAGAAATCTCAATAAATAAACTACCACAACTGAAAATATCTCCTCTTGGCTCATATTCTGCTTTTTTTATCAGACAAAATATCTCCCACACAGGTTTATAAATATGCATCTGTTGTAAATTATCTGTTCATCTTAATGAATTTAGAAAGCATAGGTTGTTCATTAGTGCTGATCCAGTGTCTCTGGATTCCTTTTACTAGAAAGTATTATGTGTTGAATGAGAAATTCTTTAAAATAACTTGATCCTTCTTCAAAATCTTTTCTATATCTATTGGCTCAAGCAGGGATTATGTGTGTGCCCTCACTCACCAGAACTGTTGTTAGACATGACTGGCTTCTTAGTCTAGTCTATCTCTCCCTGACTTAGTTTTCCCTGTACCTTAAAAACTGTTTGTGGTGCTTCATTCCCCTCTAAAATTTGGAATGACAGAAGGGTGCTGGTGTCTCTTGCTTGTAATACTAACTACTCAGAGGTCTGAGATTGAGAATTGTGGTTTGAAGCCAGCTTGGGCAAAAAAGTCCATGAGACTCATAGGTACAATTAACCACCAGAAAACTGAAAGTGGCACTGTAGTTCAAGAGGTAGAGAGCTAGCCTTGAGCAGATGAGTTCAAGCCCCACATAAGACAAAAATAATCAGAGTCATTCTCTTGTCCTTCAAGAACCTTCATGGTTCCTCAAGATGCTTTCTAAATAACCAGGGTCACCATATTGAATGAAGAAAATACGCTCTTAGAGGCTGTAGACCTTGGGTGTTATAGTCCTTCTACCCATTGTGTGTCCTCTCTTTCTTCCTTTTTTGAATAATTACTTATTTATTTTCGAAGTGATATACAGAAGGGTTACAGTTTCATATGTAAGGCAGTGGGTACATTGTACAATTTGTTACAGGTTCCCTCATTTCCCCCCCTGCCCCTTTCCCACTTCCCCCATGAGTTGTTCAGTTGGTTTACACCAAATAGTTTTGTAAGTATTGCTTTCGGAGTCATTTGTCTTTTTATCCTTTCTCTCTCTATTTTGATATTTCCTTTTCCTTACCTAGTTCTAATAACAGTATATATAGTATCCAGGGTACTCAGATGAGATACAATGATAGCATGGGGACAACCACAGGCAGAGCATACAAGAAGATCATCAACAAAAAAAGCTACAGTTTCACAACAGTGATATAACAGTCGTTTCCATAACATGGAGTTCATTTCACTTAACATCATCGTATGTGTTCATAAGGGCATAGCTATTGGGTTCTTGTGATCCCTTGCTTTGACTGACTTAAACTTGTACTAATTATTCCCTATGAGGGAAACCATAGAGTCCATGTTTCTTTGGGCCTGGCTCACTTCACTTAGTATAATTTTTGTCAGGTTCTTTCATTTCCTTACAAATGGGGCAATGCCATTATTTCTGATAGAGGCATAAAATTCCACTGTGTATATGTACCACATTTTCCTGATCCATTTGTCTACTGAGGGGCATCTGGGTTGGCACCATATTTTGGCAAGGACAAATTGTGCTGCAATTAACATTGTTGTGCTGGTGGCTTTAGTGTGTTCTTGTTTGTAATCTTTTGGGTAGATGCCCAAGAGAGGGTCTGCTGGGTCGTAGGGGAGCTCTATGTTTAGCTTTCTGAGGAATCTCCATACCGCTTTCCAGAGTGGCTGAACAAGTCTACATTCCCAACAACAATGAGGTAGGGTTCCCTTTTGGCCACATCCCTTCCAGCATTTGATATTGTTAGTTTTCCTGATAATGGACATTCTTACTGGGGTGAGGTTTTGATTTGCATTTCTTTTATGGCCAGTGATATAGAGCACTTTTTCATGTGTCTATTGGCCTTCTCATTTCCTCATAAGAGAAGTCTCTTTTTTAAGTCTTTAGCCCAGTTGTTGAGGGGGCTGTTGGTTCTTTGAGGTTTTGTTTTGGAGGAATTTAGTTTTTTTAGTTATGCATATATTTTAGATATGAGGCCTTTGTCCGTTGTATGGTTGGTAAAGATCTTGTCTCAATCTGTGGGCTTTCTGTTTGTCTTGCAAGCTATATCCTTTGCCAGGCAGAAACTCTGCACTTTGGTGCAGTCCAATTTGTCCAACCTTTCTTTGATTTGTAGCATTGCTGGGCCTTTGTTAAGGAAGTTTCATCCTGGGCCAAGGAGCCTAAGTGTTTCTCCTACTCCTTCTTGTAGTGTTTTCAGGGTATCTGTTTTTATTCTGAGGTATTTATCCATTTGGAATTGATTTTGGTGCAGGGTGATATATAAGGATCTAGTTTTGATTTGCTACAGGCGTTGAACCAGTTTTGCCAGCACCATTTGTTAAAGAGGCTATGTTTCTTCCATCCTATTTTTTAGCTCCTTTATCTAAGATTAAGTAGGCATAGTTCTGCAGATTCATTTCTGGGTCTTCAGTTTTGTTCCATTGGTCCTCAGGCCTGTTCTTGTGCCAAAGCAAGCTGTTTTTCTTACTATAGTTTTGTAATACAGCTAAAGTTTGGTATTGTAATTCCTCCATCACTGTTCTTTCTACTTAGGATTGTTTTTTGCTATTCAGGGTCTTTTATTGCTCCATATTTCTGGAATTTCTGTATTGCTTGCTCTATTTCATAAAAAAATGATGATGGGATATTAATGGGTATTGCATTGAATTTGTAGATAGCCTTTGGCAATACTGCCATTCTGACAATATCCATCCTCGCAATCCAGGAGCATGGGAGGCTTTTCCATTTCCTTAGTTCTGCCTTAATTTCCTTTTTCATGTTTTTACAATTCTCATCATAGAGGTCTTTCAGTTCTTTTGTTAAGGTTATTCCTAGGTATTTTATGTTTTTTTGAGGCTATTGCAAAAGGAATTGCTTTCCTGATTTGGGCCTTGGTGTCCAGGTCGTTGGCATATAGAAAAGCCATTGATTTTTGAGGGTTTATTTTATATCCTGCTACTTTGCCAAGGTTTTGGATGAGCTCAATTAACTTGGGAGTAGAGTCTATGGTGTTCTTTAGATACATGATCATGTCTTCTGCAAAGAGAGAGAGTTTGGCTTCATCTTCTCCTATTTGGATCCCCTTTGTGTCTTCCTCTTGCCTTACTGCCCCGGCTAAGAATTCTAGTACTAGTTGAAGAGGAGAGGGGAGAGCTGACAACCTTGTCTTGTTCCTGATTTTAGAGGAAATGGCTTTAACTTGGGTTTGTCGTAGACAGTCTTATATATTCAGGAATGTTCCCTGGAATCCTATTTTCTCCAAAGCTTTTGTCATAAATGGGTGCTGGGTTTTTTCAAACACTTTTTCTGCATCTAGAGAAATAATCATGGGATTCTTGACCTTGTTCTAGTTGATGTGGTGGATTATGTTGATTGACTTGGGTCTATTGAACCAGCTCTGTATACCAGGAATTAATCCAGTTTGGTCATAGGGTATGATTTTTTTGATGACCTGTTGAAGTTGATTTCGCCAAAATTATGTTGAGAATTTTTGCATCTATGTTCATCAGGGAAATCGGCTCTTTCCTTGATAAGTCCTTGCTTGGTTTTGGGATAAGGGTTATACTGGCATCATAGAATGTGTTTGGTAATGAACTTTCACTTTCAATTTCATTGAAGAGTTTGAGAAATATTGGTGTGAGTTCTGTTTTGAAGGCCTTGTAGAATTCTGCTGTGAATCCATCTGGACCTGGGCTTTCCTTGGATGGGAGATCTATTATTGCACTTTCTATTTCAATGCTGGATGTGGGTCTGTTTGGAAGGTTTAAATCTTCCGGGTTAAGTTTGGGCATATCAATTATTGCTAAGAATTCGTCCATTTCTTCCAAGTTCTCAAATTTGTTGGCATAAAGGTTTGCAAAATATTCCCTTATTGTGTTCTGAATCTTTTTTCCCCCCTGTGGTGATGTTACCTGTTTTATCTCTGATCTTGTTTATTTGCATGTGCTGCCTTCATGTTTTGGTCAGATTTTTTAGGGGTCTGTTTATCTTGTTAATCTTTTCAAAGAACCAACTCTTTTTTTGTTGATTCTTTCTATTTTTTTTTTTACTCTAAGTCATTTAATTCTGATTTAATTTTAATTATTTGCTTCCGTCTATTGGCTTGGGGTTTGGCTTGTTGTTCTCTTTCAAGGAGCTTAAGGCGCTTCCTTAAGTTGTTGAATTGATGTTTCTCCAGTTTGTTGATGTAGGCACTCAGAGATATAAATTTTCCTCTGAATACTGCCTTTTCTGTGTCCCAAAGGATCTGGTACTTTGTGTGCTCATCTTGGTTTAATTCCATAAACAGTTGAATTTCTGTTCTAATTTCTTCAATGACCCACTGGTGGTTCAGAAATGTGTTGTTTAATCTCCATGAATTGTAGGGTTTTCTGTGGTGGCTATTTGAGTTGAGCTCTAATTTTATTCCATTGTGGTCTGAGAGAATGCAGGGAATGGTTTCAATGCTTTTGAATTTGTACAGATTTTCTTTGTGCTCTAAGAAGTGATCCATGTGCTGCTGAAAAGAATGTATATCCTGGTGTTGCTGGATGGAATTTTCTGTAAATGTCAGTTGCAGTTGTTTATTTCTGAGGTTGCTTTGCTCAGTTTTTGGCGTGTTGATCTGTCCAGAGGTGACAGTGAAGTGTTAAAGTCTCCAACTATCAATGTGTTTGGATCTATGAGTGTTTTAGAGTCAGTAGTGTTTGTTTGATGAAGTTGGGTGCTCCTGTATTTGGGGTGCAGATATTTAGGGTGGTCATATCCTCCTGTAGGAGAGATACCTTTATTAGTATGTAGTAACCTTCTCTGTCGCTTCTTGCCATTTTAAATTTGAAGTCAATTTTATCTGATGCTATGATTGCAACTCCAGCCTACTTATGGGGACTGTTTGCTTGGCAGATTTTATTCCAGCTTTTCACTTTTAGAAAATGTTTGTTTTTTCTGTGTATATGTGTCTCTTGGAGGCAGCAGAAAGTTGGCTCTTGATTTTTGATCCAACTTATGAGCCTATGTCATTTAATTGGAGAGTTAAGTTCATTAATATTGAGAGTTAGGATTGAGAGATGATTGCTTGTTCCTTTCATTATAGCTATCTTTTTAAAGGCAGTGTCTTCCCCATTCTTGTCCTAATATCCCAGTTTTGTATTTAGGGTTCATTTCTCTGTCTGTATTGTGATCTTGATTATTTCCCATGTGTAGGACATCCTTGAGGATTTTCTGTAATGCTGGTTTGGTGGAGATATATTGTTTCAGTTTTTCCTTACTGTGGAAGACTTTTATTTGACCTTCGGCTATGAATGAGAGTTTAGCTGGGTACAGTATTCTTTCATGGTCTCTGCTGAAAGTAGTTCTGATTGGTTTTCCTTTACATGTGATTGTTTTCTTCTCCCTAGTAGCTTTAAGGATTCTTTTCTTGGTCTCGGTTGGTCCTGTTCAGATTACACTGTGTCAGTGACATGTCCTATTCTGGTCTGGTCTGTTTGGGGTTCAAAATGCTTCATGTATCTGGATAGGCCTATCCTTATGGATATTTGGGAAGTTCTCTGCTATTATTCTGTTGAAAATATTGCCTATTCCATTAACTTCTTTCTCTAGGTTTTCCTTGATACCTATTAGCCTTAAATTGGGATTCCTGATTGTATCTTGAACCTCCTGAAGTGATCTGTTTTGCTGATTGGATTGGCTTTGTATTGCTATTTGTTATTTCGCCATAGAGTCTAGGGAATCTTCAGTTCCTGAGATTCGATCCTCTGCTTAAGCATCCTCTCTTTCAACTCAAAAACACTGACTAATTTCTTTTACTGTTGCCAGTCCTGGGGCTTGAAATCAGGGCCTGAGAACTGTCCCTATCTTCTTTATGCTCAAGGCTAGCACTCTGCTAACTTGAGCCACAGCACCACTTCTGGCCTTTTCTATATATGTGGTGCTGAGGATTCAAACCCAGGGTTTCATGACTATAAGGCAAGCACTCTTGCCACTAGGCCATATTCCCAGCCCCTGACTCATTTCTTTACTGCTTTGTTTTGTTTTGGTTATTTATTACCTTATATTATGAAACATTTGAAATATAAATGAAGTACAGAGAATAACATAATAAATAAGCATGTCCCTACCATCTGTTTAAAAATACTGTTATGTTCCTATCTTTACCTCAGATGTATATTTTTCAATATGTGCAGTGAACATTTTTAAACAAATAGAAAGTGTAATGATATAAAAAAAATCCCACCAATATATTTGGTGCTGAGTTCAAACAATTGTTAACAGTTTGTTGATTTAGTCTCTTTTTCATTTGTGCATTCCTTACTATACCCCTCCCCCATGTGAAACATTTAAATCCCTAAATATTTTCACTATACCTCCTCAGTATATAATGTTCTACTACATAACCACCAAGCCAGTGCTGTGTCTGTAAAAACTGGCCATGGTCTCCTTTCTCATTTTATATACTGTCCACATACAAGGGTGATTTTCTCTAGTTTTCTACTCAAATGTCATTTGCAGCAAAGTAACAGGGGAACTGATAGGGAGCTGGAAGGGGAAGGAGGAAAGAAAGAAGTGGAGGGAGATGGGGAAAGGAGGAAGAGGAAGAGTGATAAAAAGTAAAAGAGGGGGATATAATCAAAGTACATTATATTTAATCTGGAAATGTCATAAATTTCCTGTGCTAGGTACAATTTAATGCATGCCCATCTTTTCTCTGTTTTATTTTCTCTAAGTAATTGTGCAAAAGAGTTGTCATTTAACAAAGCAGTTTATCAATACTATATATTTTGATTAATGTCATTCCTTTCATCATTCTCATCCATTCCTCCTCTACCCACTGCTTTAGGCACTCTTCTTAGTTTTGTAGGATGTATATTGGATTCTTTTGACTGTATTCTCTCCTTCTCCTCTTCATTTTTTTCTACTCCTTTCCGCTTGACCCTACTACCCCTTTCAAGTATGAAGTTCCTGGTGTTTAATTTTGCTGAACTTTGTGAATTACACTATTTGAGATCTGCCTTGAATCTATCAAAAGTACGCTTATGTTTTTTTTTTTCTACACTTAATCCAGTAAAGGTTATCTGATTACATTTGGTTTTATGTCTTTAATTTTTCATCCTAAACCAGTCACAAAAGCACTTTTTGAAGTCATCGGGCCAGTTAACTAGTGGCCTATTTCATAGTCTAAATTTCTCAGAATTTTCCCTCATTGTTTCATTTAGTGTCTACCTTCAAAACAGGTATCACTTAAAAACTGAACATCTGTACATGAATGTGTTTACCTCTCCCTAGAGATACTGCTGAAAATTATAAAAAAGCATAAAAGCATATAGTCTCTGGAAATAACGCTAAGGGTATAATGTAAATTATGCAGTTGTAATAGGGAGGTCAGATCTGGCCAGTGCCATCATTAGCTGTGGAGGAACTTCAGGTTGACTCCAGCTCAGATTAGAGCAGAAGCCATCTCCATCTCCACTAAGTTCTCCCCCACCCTATCCAGGGAAGCTCCCCTTTATTATGATAAGTTATGTAAATTGACCACTTGAGGCCTGGGAGATCCAAGGGAATCTATGCCCTCCTATGAGTAGGTGCATCCACCTGCATCATGTGAGCCCTGCCAAATCCATGGGCCAATTCTAACTAGAATGATAGGTTGGTTCAAACAGATACTATGAGACAGACTGTAACTCTATTGGCCACCTGCGTGCGGCCTAGCATGCTCTGTAAGTGTTGTATCTTCATTGGTCGCCTGCGTGTGGCAAGTTTGTCTGTGATGTTTGCCTTATAACCAGGCTGGAAGGGCATACGTGCAGGCGGTTCCAGCTCCGAGTCTGGGCCCTGATCCTGCACACGTGGTCGGCAGTTTCGGCTCCCCGAGTCTGGGCTGTGACCAAGGCCGGTCGATTCACTTTTTGTTCACTTTTTACTTCCCCAATAAATCTTTTTGTCATCTTGTAGCTGGAGACTGTGTGGTAGACTCTTGGGGGAACCAGGAATCCCCTCCCTTGGGGGGGGACCCGTTTCATTGTAGCGAACCCCCACTCCACAGTCACTTTGAAAAATAATTTAATTACAAAAACATAGAGTTATCATATGATCTAGCAATTATTCTTCCAGGTATATACCCAAGAAAAATAATTCTAATGTCCATATACACTTTACACGATGGTTTAGAGCAGAATTACTCATAATATTTGAAACTAAAGATAACCCTCATGTTCATTGGATAAAAAAATGTGGTATGCAGAGCTCAGGCGCCATTACGCCTTGCCACATGTCTCCAAGTTCACGTCGTCAGCCCTATCTCCTGGTTCATCTCCAGTCACCGCGATGTCCCGAGTCATCTCTCCATTGGAGCTGAATTGGTTTGTATTTTATGCACGGGGTTTGTAAGGAAGGAGATAACTGTCGCTACTCGCACGACCTCTCTGACAGCCAATATGGTGTATTGTGCAAGTATTTTCAACGTGGGTACTGTATTTACGGAGTCTGCTGCAGATAAGAACACAGCAAGCCATTGAAACAAGAAGCAGCGACTGCTACAGATCCGAGCCCAGAACCATCTCTAGCTGCTTCCTCGAGTCTCCCTTCCGGAGCTGAACAGCTCACTGAAATGGACACGGGCAAAGCTGAGTCAGGAACCCCACCCCTCGCCGCTGTAGGTGGGGCAAGTTCCGACGACTAGGTGAATGCGGTCGAGTTCATTCCTGAGCAGACCTACTGTGGCCTGACTGCCCCTCCCTGCACCGCAACCCCGCTTGCAGAGCCTGGGGGCCAAGGTGCAGTCTGAGAAGGAGCCGGAGGCAGTGGAGAGCAAGAAGCAGCTGTGCCCCTATGCTGCGGTGGGCGAGTGCCGCTACGGGGAGAACTGCGTGTACCTCCACCGTGACGCGTGTGACATGTGTGGGCTGCAGGTCCTGCACCCCATGGATGCGGCCCAGAGGTCACAGCACATAAAATCGTGCATCGAGGCCCACAAGAAGGACATGGAGCTCTTGTTCCCCGTGCAGCGCAGTAAGGACATGGTGTGCGGCGTCTGCATGGAGGTGGTCTATGAGAAGGCCGACCCCAGCGAGCACTGCTTCGGCATCCTCTCCAACTGCAACCACACCTACTGTCTCCAGTGCATTCGCAAGTGGAGGAGTGCTAAGCAGTTTGAGAGCAAGATCATAAAGTCCTGCCCCGAATACCGCATCACATCCAACTTTGTCATTCCAAGTGAGTACTCGGTGGAAGAGAAAGAAGAAAAGCAGAAACTCATTCAGAAGTACAAGGAGGCCATGAGCAACAAGGCGTGCAGGTTTTTCGATGAAGGATGTGGGAGCTGCCGGTTTGGAGGGAACTGTTTCTACAAGCATGCGTACCCCGATGGCCGGAGAGAAGAGCCACAGAGACAGAAAATGGGAGCCTGGAGGCGATAACCGGCCCAACGAAGGAACCACTTCTGGGAGCTCATTGAGGAAAGAGAGAACAGCAGCCCCTTTGACAACGATGAAGAGGAGGTCACCTTTGAGCTGGGCGAGATGTTGCTTATGCTTTTGGCTGCAGACTCTGACAGACTCTGCAGAGCTGACAGACTCTGAGGATGAGTGGGACTTGTTTCATGATGAGCTGGAAGACTTTTATGACTTGGACCTATAGCGGCTTTCCATGCTGTATGAACTGCTCTGCCAGGCCTCAGACCCTAGCTGTGCCCTCTGCTGTGTGGCAGGGCGTGTGGCCCTCCCAGATGCTGTAGTGACCACTTACCTAGGGCCTGCTCCTCCGCCCCCTGGCCTTTCCCCCCGAGAGTGTGTTGTTTTCTCTGTTTCAAAAAGTTACAAAAATAAATCTTAAAGTTAAAAAAAAATGTGGTATGCACATACAATGAACTATTATACAGCCATAATACAGGAACACAGTATTGATATGCACTACAAAATATCTGAACCATAGAACATCATGTTCATCCTCAAACAGAATAGTATACATCATGTGGCTCTAATTTCACATTTTTATAAAGTGTTCAGAGCAGCCAACTCTGCAGCAACAAAGAGTAGATTTGTGGTAGCTTAAAGGTTGGGGGATTGGGGCTCTACAGAAGCAATAGATGCAGAGTACAGGATTTATTTTGAGGTCGTGTAATGTTCTAAACTTTTAGTGATGGATGTTCCTATCTTTGAGTATACTGAAAACCAATGAATTCTGTATTCTAAATTGACAAAACCGGTTTTCAAAAGGAAAGATGGGGAGAATGATGGAAGGGATGACACTGATCAAGATGCATTGTACTCACAATGTAGAACTGTGAAATTGAGACCCCTTTGTATAACTACCTGGCTCTGAGTTCAAGACCCAGGAGCAAAAGAATTAGCCTGGATAGCTTGAATGACTGAAATTAATTTTTTTTACAGCTCTGAAGGCTGCAAGTCCCAAGATCAATGTGGCAGTAGGTTGAATTTCTCCTGATGGCTCTTTCTATGGCTTGCAGATGGTTACCGTCTACCTTTGTCCTCATATGGTCTTTCTCTACTTGTGTAACTCAGTGTCTCTTTGAGTCCAAATTTCCCCTCTTAATAAGACACCAGCTACATTGAGTTCAAAGTAGTTTAATGACTTCATTTTGATTTAATTGTATCTTTAAAGGTTCTATCTCCAAAGTCACACTCTGAGTTAATTATATTACATGTATAGTATATAGAAGTGAATAATTGTATATGTGAATGCACTGAACTTTATCTATCTTATTGTAGCAGATGCTTTTTTGCTTCTAAAGTTTCATAATGCAACAACACTACAAGAGGAAATATTTTATATTTCTCCTGTGCAAATGCTACACAAATACATAGGAATATTGAACTGTATATGTGCCATCAGCATTTTAGATATTGACAAATGTCTCTTCAAAGTGGTTCTACCAATTTGTACAGTTACCACTAATGTATGAGAACTCTACTTTCCCATAATCTCACTGACACTTGGTATTATAATGCTTTTTATTAACCTATTATATGGAATGATATGATGCTTTGTCACCACCACCACCCCTGCCCTGACTAATAATGAAAATGAGTATCTTTCCCTAAGTTTATAAGCTATTCAAAATTCCTATTCTCTTACTTGACTGTTTGAAAGCAATGTTGGAATCCGATTCTGGTGGCTCACACCTATAATCCTAACTACTCAGGAGGCTGAAATATGAGGGCTGCAGTTTAAAGCCAGCCAGGGCAGGAAAGTCTCTGAAACTTTTATCTCCAATTAATTACTCAAAAATCAGAAGTGTCACTGTGGCTCAAAGGAGTAAAGTGCTAGCCTTGAGCAGAGATAGCATTCAGGCCCTGAGTGCAAGCCCTGTGACTGACAAATAACCCCCAACAAAACCACCAAATAGCAGCAACAACAACAAAAATATTGGAGGATATATTTATTATTGATGTGTGCGAGTGTGTGTATGTGTATGTGTGTGTGTTTAATTTGTGGCTTGTGCTTGTACAGTATATTTTGAATGATTTTTTTACAAACATTTTAACTTTATAGTGTGAACTTTCAGCATTCTACATTAAGGTGGTCTTTCTCCCTATGTATAGTCCTTAAAGATCTATTATTTTTCTATGTTGGTGCACATGTTGTTGTATATGCTAGACTCCCCATTGAGTCTAGGTTGCCTCTGACTGTCTTTGTTTATCAGAATCTCATCAAAGTGATAGAAGTCCACCATCCTGTCAGAAAAACACATAAAGGAGCACCAAGGTGCAAGAATTGAGTTACGACTTTTTGAACCTAGAACTGGAGGCATGGCTCAGTGGCATGGCACTAGCTTAGTAAGTGTAAAGCCTTGGAAGTTCAAATTTCTACTATTGGAGCTGGGAATGCAGATTAGTGGTAGACTGCTTGCCTAGCATGCACAAAGCCCTGGGGTTCGATTCCCCAGCACCACATATACAGAAAATGGCCAGAAGTGGCGCTGTGGCTCAAGTGGCAGAGTGCTAGCCTTGAGCAAAAAGAAGCCAGGGACAGTGCTCAGGCCCTGAGTCCAAGCCCCAGGACTGGCCAAAAAAAAAAAAAAAAGGAAAAAAAAAAAGAAAACAAAGCTGGTAGCTGGTAGCACATGCCTATAATCCTATAGCTACTCAGTAGACTGAGATCTGCGTATAGAGGTTCAAAGCTAGTCTGAGAAGACAAATACTTGAGTCTCTGATCTCCAACTAGTTAGCAGAAAGCTGTTCTGGAGGTATGTCATCTCAAGTTATAGAGTGCCATCCATAAGCTAAAATTGGAGCTGAATTGGAGCTTGAGGCTGAGTTTAAGCCTCTGTATGGGCACCAAAAAAAAAAAAAAGAAAAAAATTGTGATAAAATATTAATTTTCACTTTTTCTAAAAGTTTTACTATTTTACATTTTACATGAAAATATTTTTCTTAGATACATGTTCACAAATTATGAGGGCTAGAATAGGAGATGTTTGTCCTATCCCATTTCTTGAATCACCCATGATTTATTTATTAGTTTGCAATAACTTATCTGTTGTAGACAAATGAAACACACAGTACTAATATATGAAAATGTTATATTTGTCTGCATGTTAGTACAATACATTATTTATTACTGTGGATTCATTCTTCATTTAAAATCTATTATTATGAATCCTAGAATTAATTTATCCAGTTCTATGCAACACCTTACTTATTTCTATTTTCAACAGACTTGTTTGAAATTATCCCCTATTCATACCTTGAACATATTTGCTAGGTTTATTTCTGATTATCTGATAAATATTATTGTTTATGTGTAGAGTGTTTTTAATAGTACTTTTAAATTAGTTATTAATGATGCATAAAAGAGTATTGATTTTTCTATGTTGGAGGTCTGTTTTGCAAGCATGCCAATATCTTACTAGTTCCAATAATTTTATTCAAGATTGTCTCAATTTCTATATAAATAATAATATCAGAGAAATGAGAATAAATATGCGAAAGTATGAAGTGATATTACTTTGTCATTGATTTGTGTTTTCTTGGCCATTAATGAAGATGGCAGCTCTTCATTTGTATATTAAAGTTTCTTATACATTCATTCATTCTTCTTCTAGTTATTATGATCTGAATAGAATTGATCATAGATTGTCTAATTTTTAAAGAATTTGTAGTACACTGATAGTTATATATCATTTTCATACAAATATTGTTTTACATACATTTTCCTTTCCTTCATCAGATTTTTGGGAGCAATTTACCTCTTGTACTAGCTTTTAAACAACTTTGTTTTCATTTTGTTAATCTGATCTATTTTTCTTATTTTCTATTTCCATATCTTTTGCTCTCATGTGTGTTACTTTTTCCTCATACTTTCTTTAAGCTTAGTTATGCACTTTTCCTATTGTTTTCATTGAATGCTTGATTTTCTCTAACTACTGTATCTACCAAATTTTGATATGCCATTCTTTTATTGAAGCTTACTTATAAGTATTTTAAGTGTATTTTATGATTTCTCATTAACATAAAATCTGAATTAAAAACCAAATACCGGGTTGGGAATATGGCCTAGTGCTAGAGTGCTTGCCTCTTATACATGAAGCCCTGGGTTCATTTATCAACACCACATATATAGAAAAAGCCAGAAGGGGTGCTGTGGCTCAAGTCGTAGAGTGCTGAGCTTGAGTAAAATAAGCCAGGGACAATGCTCAGGCCCTGAGTTCAAGCCCCAAGACTGGCAAAAACAAAAGAAAACAAAACCCCCCACCAATTTACACCCTTAAAAATTGACAACACTATGTACTTTTAAACCTTGAAACAATATTCATTTTATTATATTCAACCCACAGTACAGATAATAGAATATAAATGGGGAAAACATGAATTCAATTTTATCTATTAGTACTTCTCAGTGGTCATAGGCACAGCATTTCTGTTTGCTTCAGTCTTCCTCCTAGCTTAACAGGAACAGTAATAAAGTGTAACCTTTTTTGTAGCAATAGTCCTTAACAATCAAATCTTTCTGGTAGCCAGACACAGTGCACAGAAGTAATAATATAATACCCCTAACTTCAGAAAAGAAATATCTCTGAAACTATCCTAAAAGGAAAATGATTTTAAATTCTGGTGGGAACTGGGTCTAGTTTTGAAGAAAACAATCCCCAAAGGGCTCTAACTAGAATCAGTTCTTGATATTTCAGGAGGTACTATAAAGCCACACACCAGGAAAAGTATTACTTTTGTTTGGTAAGATTCTTTTCCTTTAAGAAAATTTAACTGCATCGTGTCTGGAATAAAGAAGACACTATTTCTCATGCTTTTTGAGATTTCTTTTGTGATACAGTACTTAATTTTTGCATTTGCTTCAAGAATACTTAAAATTTAGTATCTGATCTTAGTACCATGGATACTCTGTGTGTGTGTGTGTCTGTGTGTGTGTGTGTGTGTCTGTGTGTGTGTGTGTGTGAAGGGAAAGGGAATATGAAAATTGAGAGACAAATGATAAAAAGAAGATAAACCATTCCAAAAGAAATACTTACAAAACAATTTGGTGTAAACCAACTGTACAACTCATGGGGGAGAGGGAAAAGGGAAGGGGGATGAAGGAGAATGTAACAATTTGAACAAGAAATGTACTCACTGCCTTACATATGAATCTGTGACCCCTCTGTACTTCACTTTGACAATAGAGAAGAAAAAAAATCAATTGTATTGCTTTCTACTAACATTACCCACCTTTCCCGCCCCCCTCCCCGCGTATCCTCTTCCCATGGTTTTACCCCTCATATCACTGTAAATGATTTTAGTACCCTGGATATTGTATATATGTGTATTGAAACTAGACAAGGGAAAGGGAATACAAAAATTGAGAGAAAAAGGATAAAAAGACAAACCAATGCAACAGTGATACTTACAAAACTATATGGTGTAAACCAACTGTACAACTCATGAGGGGGAGAGAGAAATGGGGAGGGGGGAGGCAGGGAAAAATGAGGGAGGAGGTAACAAATTGGATAAGAAATGTACTCACTGTCTTACATATGAAACTCTAACCCATCTGTACTTCACTTTGACAATAAAGAAAAAAATTTAAAAATTAAAATGAATTATAGTTCCTACAGCTTTCATTACATGTACACATGTGTGTGGGTGTGTGTATGTGTATTGCTAAAGTTTCAAAACTTTTATGCTCTTATTTTTATTGATTGCTCAATTTACTATGGATTATGTTTAATATACTCTAAAGAGGGATTTTCAATTTTTCCTTTTAAGAGGTTTGCTGTTTTTTATTAATTAATTATTTTATTTATTGTTAAAGTGATGTACAGAGAGGTTACAGTTTCACATGTAAGGCAGTGAGTACATTTCTTATCAAACTTGTTACCTCCTGATTTTTTCCCACCTTCCCTCTTTCCAACTCCTCTCCACATGAGTTGTATAGTTGGTTTACAGTATACAGTTTTGTGAGTATTTCTGTTGCACTGGTTCACCTTTTACCCTTTGTTTCTCCATTTTGATGTTCCCCTTCACTTCCCTAGCTCCAATAAATGTATATACAATACACAGGGTACCAAAATCAGTTACAGTGATATTAGGGGTAAAACACTGGGGAAGAAAGACAAAAGAAAAAGGCATAATTTCACATGGTACATGGAAAATAGCAACAACAATGATAAACCACTTAGTTCCATAACTTGGAGTTTATTTCGCTTAGCATCATTCTATGCGGTCATGTGTACATAGCTATTGAGCTATTGTGAGTATCTGCTAGGACTATCCTAGACATATAGTAATTATTACTAATGAGAAAAACCATGGAGCCTGTGTTTCTTTGGGTCTGGCTCACTTCACTTAGTATGATTTTTTCCAAGTCTTTCCATTTCCTTATGAATGGGGCAATGCCATTCTTTCTGATAGAAGCATAAAATTCCATTGCATATATGGACCACATTTTCTTGATCCATTCATCTATTGATTTTTCTCTTTTTGAGGCTATTATGCGATGAATTTAAGTCCATGAGTCTAATAGTTATGCTTCGGTACTGATTCTTTCCTAAATTTTAATGTTAGTTTTTATTTACCTTTAATAATGCTTTTTGTATAAATCTATTTTGTTTACTATTAATATAACTACACTAGTTCTTTATTAGATGTTTGGTATAACTTTTCTCACATCTTTATTGATGGATTACTTTATGATTGATTGATTGATTGGTTGGTTGGTGTTTTGAGACAAGGTCTTACTATGTAGGCCTGGCTAGCTTTGAACTCACAGTCCTCTACCTCACATCCCCAAGTACTAAGATTAAACTCATGAGTTTCCACACTTGCCTCCAACTCTTTATTTTTAAACTTTCTCTGTGCTTTTTGTTTTACATGTTTCTCTTATATAAAGCATATAGATGGATTAATACTGTGTTGTTTTTGTCTTTACTTTTGCATAATAGGAACTTAATAAATGAATTGATAAAATTTCTCTATGATTATTTTTCTTATCTGCTTAATTTTACATTCCATTTTGTTATTCTATCTTTAATATTTTGAAATATGTACTTAATTTTGTCATTTTATACACTAAAATCACTTAGTCATTTTGGCGTTTTCACAAACAGACTTTATCGTGCTTTTATTATTGATCTTTAGAGATTTAGTTTTGGATATTAGTGTTATTTCTTTTAGAATACTGTTTCTTAAAGTGCTTACTTTTTTAATCCCAAAGGTTACTCTTTATAATTTCTTTAATATGGATCTACTGATTGAAAACTTTAATCTTTATGTGTCTTAAAGTTTCATTTTTCTCCTTTTTTCTACCTCTACTAATCTGCATATAAAATTATAGGTTGGTAGTTTTCTTTTCAGCGCTGTGAAGACAGATTTTTGTAAAGATTTTTGGCATTAATTGCTATTCTGAATTCTACTATCAGTTAAATTATTCTTTAGTACATATTCTCTTTTGTTCAATAGCTTTTACATTATATGTTTATTCTTTAATTACTTCTATGTCTCTATTATGTCATAGTGTATAAATTTATATGTATTTTTTTCAGCATGTTTCCTTTTTGTAGTAGCGGAGTTTGAACTCAAAGCTTCATCCTGGGCAGATTCTCTACTCTACTTGGACCATGCCTCCAGCCATTCTTGTTCTGGCTATTTTTTTTAAATAATTAATTTATTTACTGTCAAAGTGATGTGCAAAGGGGTTACAGTTTCATAAGTGAGGCAGTGAGCATATTTCTTATCAAAATTGTTAACTCCTCTCTCTTTTTCCTCCCAACTTCCCCCATCCTCAATTCTCTCCCCACCCCACCCATCCGAGTTGTACAGTTGGTTTACAGCATATAGTTTTGTAAGAATTACTGTTGTATTGGTTTGCGTTTTACCTTTTGTCTCTCTATTTTGATGTTCCCCTTCCCTAATTCCAATAAACATCTATACAATACTCAGGGTACCAAAATCAATTATAGTGACATCAGGGGAAAACCATGGGGAAGAAAGACAAAAGAAAAAGGCATAAATTCACATGGTATGTTGAAAATGACAAAAGCAATGATAAATCTTATGATAAAACTTATTTCCATAACTTGGAGTTCATTTCACTTAGCATCATCTTATGGGATCATATGTACATAGCTATTGAGCTATTGTAATCATCTGCAAGGACTATCCTAGATATGTACTAATTATTACCAATGAAGGAACCCATAGAGTCTATGTTTCCCTGAGTTTGGCTCACTTCATTTAATATTATTTTTTTCCAAATCTTTCCATTTCCTTATGAATGGGGAAATGTCATTCCTTCTGACAGAGGCATAAAATTCCGTTGTGTATATGGATGTCTTACCGCCAATCTTCTTCCTCCAAGAATGATACGGTGGCAATGAGGCTCAGCATTGCTAAGCTTCTAAACTCTACTTTCTGGGATGGTTAATATAAAGTAACTTAACTAGCCCAGAACAAGATACTGACACTTTTTTCTCCATTTCCTCTCCCATCACCCCTGAGGCAATTAACTTAGTGAAAAGATGATCTTATGTTGTCAAACTTTCTCATTAGCCTTCTGATTCAGACAGTTCTCAAACTTTCCCACCCTTTATCAATTTGGAATGTGAATGAAACATTTGACCCAAATTTCCCCATTTCCTGCAGCTGAGCTACAAAGTAAAAGCGAAGATTCTCATGGAGTAATTCTTTGGATTTCCAGTTTCAGACAGAAAAACCTGATTTTCTTTCATTCTAAGCCATTAAAGTCTGGGAAACTTTACTTCACATTACTGAACTTGGGATCAAACAAAATTGTTGTTCTGGCTATTTTTGATATAGAGCCTCAAGTTTTTTTGAGGCTGGTCTGGACTCTGATCTTACTGTTCATGATGTGTGCCACAATGTCCAGTTATTTTTTTTCCTGTTGAGATAGGGGTCTCACAGGGTTTTTTGCCCATAGGTTGTCCTGGAATGGTACTCTTCCCAATTTCAGTCTTCTGGTTAGATAAGATGAAAAAAGCATGAGCCACCATGTCCACCTATTCGTTGAAATGGTATCTTGTGAACATTTTGCCCCTACTGAACTTGAACCATGATCCTCCCCATCTCTGCCTTCTGAGGAGCTAGGATTACATGAGCCACTTGCATCTGGTTTAGGAAACACTTTTCTGTTCCTTCCATTTTAACACTGAGGTTGTTCTCTCCTCCCTAAAGGTGTCCATACTGAGCTTCAACCCAGGCTCCCAATGCTTCATAACCAGGAAAGGGTCCTGGATCTTTGGTGCTCATAGCCTATTATCATTAACATCCTCTATATGCTCAAACCTTTGTTTTGATTTCCAATTTAATTCATAATCTCATATTGTCTTCATAGTTGAAATTGTTCCTTTATTTATTACTTTGGATATTCAGAACATCCTTATTTTGCATTAATTGGTCAGTCTGTTCTAGTGTATTATTTCTATTGGAATAAACTTGTGCTCTAATTTCTTACAAACCCTCACTGGCTTTCATACTTAACCTTAAACTGGTTTTGTGCATTCTGTAACTTGGGTATGCAAACATATTTTAAGCACTTCATCTTGTTTTCCTACTTGCTTCCTGCCTTCCTTACACCTGGGCAGAATCAGCTTGAAGCTTTAGCCCTGGTGATGTCGGTGATGTGGCAAAAATAGTCTCTAGGCTTGCTGTCAACTTGGCCTATTTCCTGGTTTTTAGGCAAAGTTGGACTCCTCTCTCTTTGCTAGCCGGGAGTTCTTTATCATTAACTTCAGGCACAGCTGTGTTTTGCCATCTCTTTCCAGGAGTTGGGGGTGTTGGTGGGGGTATTTCCCAGCCTTTTGCTTTAATTGAAGAAGCTGTTTCCTTCACGCTTATAGAATGACTGTTGTCCCTACATTTCTCAGAAGGTAAATTCAGCATTGTCGGTTTCCAGTGGCAGAACCCAGCAAGCTTACCAGGCTTGCAGCCCTAAGGTTGGTCACCCTTGTTTATTTCTGTTACAATTCTGATCTGTGGAGATAGCTATTTTGGTTGCAAGGCTGGGTAGGTTTATTTTTAGTTGTTACAGTTTATCAATCATGCAATATAGTGGAGCAGATGGAGAGCCTCATATTATGAGCTTGCTTCCACATGTTGTCAGGAAGTTGCCTTTTCACTTTTGAAATGGGGTAGGGGTGGGGGTGTTGAAATGGGGGTTTATACAAGATCCCCTGCAAAAATCTCTTCCTCAGCCTCCCTTGGCTACTCCAACCCTTGCTCAATTGGATACATTTTCTTCTTCTTTGTCTTCTCTGTACATGGCACACTGCTGTATTCAGAACAATGTAAGATAGTTGGTGTTAGTTTCCACGTACACTAACTGCCTTCTTCCTACAATTCTGTAATCCTCAAATTTCAGAGTCTAACTGGTAGAATGGTTCAAGTGATAGAAGATCTGTCTAGTAATCAGGAAAGCTAAGTTCAAACCCAGTACAGAAAAAAAAAGAAAAAATCAGAATCTAGTTCATTATGTTGATGGAAGACTGTTAAGCACGTAAATAAATATAGTAGATATCATTGGTCCCCTAATCATTCCAGATGTCTTTTTGGTGCCTGTCCTGGGGCTTGAACTCAGGGTCAGGGTGCTGTCCCTGATCTTCTTTTGCTATCACTCTACCACTTGAGTCATATCTCCACTTAAGCATTTTTAGTAGTTTAGTGGAGATAAGGGTCTCACAGACTTTTCCGCCCTGGCAGGTTTTGAAGCACAGTTTTCAGATGTTAGTTTCTTGAGCAGCCAGGATTACAGACATGAGCCACTTAACCCCAGTTTGGAAGCTACTTTTGGACTTCTGAGGTTCTGTTTGTCTGTCTGGGACCTGGAAGTGCTTGAGTGGATCTGATAACCTATGGCTGCCCTCAATCAATGATTGATGACTGGGGTATAAAAAGTCTCAGCTCAGGGGTTGGGGATATAGCCTAGCGGCAAGAGTGCCTGCCTCGGATACACGAGGCCCTAGGTTCGATTCCCCAGCACCACATATACAGAAAATGGCCAGAAGCGGCGCTGTGGCTCAAGTGGCAGAGTGCTAGCCTTGAGCGGGAAGAAGCCAGGGATAGTGCTCAGGCCCTGAGTCCAAGGCCCAGGACTGGCCAAAAAAAAAAAGTCTCAGCTCACTTACTTTTGGTGGTAGCAACTCTGAAGCATAAAGACAAAGTTGTAGGTCCTTTCTGTAGCATTTTGTCTGTATTATATTCTTTCTTTGGTTTCTTCTTCACAAGCTTTCTTCTTCCAACCCTGTAGTGACTTCTCTTGGGAAAGTTCTTTAAATAAACTGTTCACATGTGAATCTCATCTTAGGTCTTAAGGTCTACATTACATGATCTTCCCCTAACACACTTAGAGCTTGGAAAACCCAAGTTCGAGAGGCAGATGGACATATATTAACTAATTCTGTCTCCATGGATCTTCCTTGTTCATTGCTTTAAAAATTATTGTAAAGGTGATGTGCAGAGAGGTTACAGTTTCATAAATCAGGTTATGTGTACATTACTGCTTGAACAGTGTCACTCCCTCCCTCATTCTCTGCCAGTTTCCCCCTCTCAACTTTCTTCCCTACAAGTTGTATATTTCTTTTCCAACATAGTGTCTAGTGGGTTACACTACTAAATTGATTGATCCTTTGTCCCACCATTTCTGTTTCTGTTCATTGCTTTTTCACTCTTACCCTGGGATTATTCTCTCTCTTGAGTACAGGGTCTATTTTGTCCTTCTATCTTTTTAAGATCTCCTTTGTTGTCTCTCTTTGCCTGAGGCTATTGATGATCTTTAGATCTCAGGAATACAGATCTCAACAATTCCCAAGGTTTTGTTGGAAGGTTAACACAGATGCTCCTCAATTTATAAGAAGGTTATATCCGGATTGATAAAAGCATCCTACTTGAAAAATATCATTAAGTGAAAAACAGTGATTCTTCTGAACCACTGCACATCCCAGCTCAGTAACACAGCCCACTGCAGAGTGGCCACAAAGCATCTACAGAGAGAGAGAGAAAGGAGAGAGAGAGAGAGAGAGAGAGAGAGAGAGAGAGAGAGAGAGAGAGAGAGAGAGAGAAGAAGAAGAAGAGAGAGAGAATTCAACCATACATTCTTGGCCAAGAACAATGCACATTTCAAATCTGAAGTACAATTTCTATTGAAGAAATCACTTGGATACCATTGTTGAGCAGGAAAAGCTCATAAGTTGGATCGTCTTTATACTCACAAATTTTTAATGCAATTTTGATTAACAAGGCCTCCTTTCACTGGAGAGCCCTGGGTATCCCAGAATTTTAGGCTTGTGTGTAAGAATGCATTTTAATATGTTTTGTTCACGTACTAGACCCTTAATGTTGAATGCATAGGTTGACTTCTTTAGTAATACATCTTAAGATCTTAGAAAAAAGTGTCTAGAGAAGTGATTTTTGAAGATGTGGTCCTAGGGTCACTGAGATCACAGTCACTTACAGAGAAGGGATGGTGGCTGTTAAGCTGTTAGGCTCCATTCCAGATGCATCAAAGCTAAATCTCTAGAGGCAAAGTCTAGAATAAAATTATCAGGGAATTCATATACTATAGAACTTAGATCCTTTGGTATTTTATTTTACTCAAATGTGCCTACGTAAGTGACAAATGTGCAAGATGAAACATGTTAGATGTTCAATAAGATTGTTTAAATTACAAGGTTATTCTAGAAGCATGCTACCCTCCTGATTGATGTAAAATAAAAATCGCTAACTTTTATCACACAAACCAACTTAAAATGGTATTATGAAAAGAGACACTAGTTGGTTACCTATAGACAGATGCTGAGGCTAAATATTTTGGTCATTAATCATTTACCTCTGAAAACTAGACCTCAGTTTTTCATTTTGCTTCTTGTGGTGGAATAATAATCACTACATTAGTTGGAGTCTCATATCTATTGATGTTAGAGAAATTCAGTCCTAGGAAATCTCAGTCTAAGCTCACAAAATTCGATAAGCAATCTCTAGTTGTTTTTTTTTTTTTTTTTTACTGTGTGTTGCATCAACAACCTGTTGCCATGGAGATGGACGCCAGTGTGCCAAAGACACAGAGGAAAGAACTGTAGCATTAAGTACTGTTTCAATTTGAATTCAGTTGATTTCAGAAGAAATCTGGAGACACTTGGCAGTGTTATCGTGAGAGTGTCCCATACTGCATTAAAACAGCTTAACGAACATAGAAAGCTCCTGTGAATATAGGAACTAGATATTTACTTCTGAAGTAAGCCCCAAAGCACATATAGTACCAAAGCCTCAAAAGTCAAATTTTGAACTGTGTAGATGAATCAACAACTGTCTTTTTTTTCTTTTCTTTTCTTTCCTTCTTTTTTTAACCAATGCTGAGGACCTGGTATGCATTAGGCAAGCTCTCTGCCACTGAGCTGAGGCCCCAAAGAATCCGCAAATCCTTGACAAAGTCAATTTGTTATGGGATTGTTTTTTATGTCCCTTGACCAGCACTCAGAAAGGAAATGCAAAACAAGGTTTAAAAAGAGGAAATATCGGGCTGGGGATATAGCCTAGTGGCAAGAGTGCCTGCCTCGGATACACGAGGCCCTAGGTTCGATTCCCCAGCACCACATATACAGAAAACGGCCAGAAGCGGCGCTGTGGCTCAAGTGGCAGAGTGCTAGCCTTGAGCGGGAAGAAGCCAGGGACAGTGCTCAGGCCCTGAGTCCAAGGCCCAGGACTGGCCAAAAAAAAAAAAAAAAAAAAAAAAGAGGAAATATCAGTGTAGAGAGCATGTGTTAATTTCTGTGCAATTTGGGGATGAGACTAGTGGATTCTTGGAATGATTTCTCCTACGGTCATCCCTTGGATCATCCCGATTCATCTTGGTCTGTTTGATGTGTGTATGTCTGTGTCAGTGCGTGTACTGAAATCTTAGGGATCTTTTATCCATGAACCTTAGCATAGGTTGTGACTTGTTAAGAGCCAATTTCTCTAACAACTACATATAGGAGAGTCTAATTTTTAGAACAGTCGTATCTATCTATCTATCTATCTATTTATCTATCAATAAATATGTTGGTGAGTATCTATGTATATTAATATTTATTCAAGGATTACTTGGAAAGTTTTTGTGAAGAGCTATACATTAGAGCATTATTTTTTTTGGAAAGAAATTGGATGGGATAAGTAGGAAGTTGGACAGAGATGAACACGAATTCAATAAATAATTGGCATGAAGTCAGGATATGAAGTCAGGAGACAGAAGAATAAAGAGCAATTTGCCAAAGTCCATTGGATTATTTCAGACATACACACACACACACACACACACACACACATACATATAAATGAGTGTATATGTATTTTTTCTAGAAAATATGTAGATATGTGTAATATGTAACTATATGTGTGTGTATATATATATATATATATATATTCCCTAGAAAGATGAAGAAAGGGTAATCAATAGTTTAACAACTGAAACTTTAACACAATCAAATTTTTCTCTAGAGAGGTGCATATTTCTGGGTCACAGTTGTAAAGCCAAGAATTTAATAACGCAAAAGTCAAATTTTGCAAGATAGAAAATGTTTAAGAGTGAGAATATAGTGGTGAGGTATAACCTGGAATGAAATCACATTACTAAGGGCTCCATCAGATTCCCTCTGATTTTCTGAGTTTCTGTGTGCTTTAAACATCTAACATCTGTGCCCTTTCCTGTACTGCCTTGTGGTTTACTGGAGCTATTTCCTTTGCATAGAGAGCTAGAAATTCCTGGAAATCAACATACCATGCCAATACTATATTCTTGGTATCATGAAAACCCAGATCCCTTTTCCTGGAATAGGACACACTTTGATTTTAATACTTCAGAGTTTACTGCAGGCACAAGCAGAGGCTAAGATATTGTATGAAAACCTTACTTTTACCTGGCTTTTAACCTTCTTGCTCATTGTTGCAGAGACTGACAAACATCGTTTTCACAAAACAACCTATGTGACTAGCAGAATGTGTTAGAAATGAAAGTGGTTGCTTTTTAAGACTATATCACAAAAATCATTGTGCCTTCTACTTTACTGTTTCTTGAGTGGTCCTCTCTGCTGGAAACTGTTTGCCACGTAAGGCCAACCCTCACTTATCGCTCTGGAGAAGTCCATGTAGCAAGTATCTGAGCCAATAGCCAGTATGAACTTGCCATTAACCATCTCTTCCCTGGCAGTACTGGGAATTGAACACAGGGTGTTCACATACTTTGCGAGTCCTCTACTAGTTGAGCCATGGCCTATTCATGAGTGTGATTTTTTTTCTTCCAGTCCTGGGGCTTGAACTCATGGCCTAGGCATTGTCCCCCAAAGCACCACTTCTGGGTTTTTTTCTGAATAGTTTATTGAAGATAAAAGTCTCATGGGCCTTTCTGCCTGGGCTGGCTTTGAACTGCAGTCCTCAGATTCTAGCCTCCTGAGTAGCTAGAACTACAGGTGTGGGCCACCAGAACTCAGCTGACATTTGGTTTTAAATACCATCCTGTCACCTATAAATTGTGAGATCAATGGCAAGACAGTAATTATGTAAAATGTGACCTCCCCGAATTGCATAAGTATGAAGGGGGTCAATAATCATAAAATTCTTAAGTATAGCTAGTAGTACTACGCTATAAGTCAATAAATTTTGGATATTCTTAGAGCATCCTAAGCCAACACTTGTCAGTTGCAAGTTGGAACCCAGTTCATAGATTCTGTGGCCTCAGTTATTCATCTTACTACTTCTGAGCACAGAGAAGTGTGAACAGAGGCTGCATCCCAGTTGGGAAACAAACAATTCAAAGTACATGCACTTGCGGTTGACCAGTAGTGTCAGCTTTATAAATGACACTTAGACCATTGCATTATTGTGATAAGATTTGCCATTTTACCTTAAGTAAACAATCCTTGCTACCTGATCTATCACTGTCCCCCTCCCACCACTATAAAGGAGGTATGGAACTGGAGCAGCTATTTAAACAGCTAGGCAACAGTGCTTTGTTGTTAGAAATTGGTCTGGACATGCTTCTTTCCTCCCATTTCTCTTTAAATCCAGGAAGGTGTGTATAAGGCAGGGCTCCAATTAAACATTTTTATAAATGGAGATTCAAAAAATTATTCATGGAATATTAACATATGCATATTGAATAGGCATCAGGCAATTGTAATAGACTGGTGGAAAAAATGCTCATGTATTGCCAATTAGGATGTAATGAAGAAAATCACAATTCTGAAACCTGAGTAGGGAGTGGAAGGAAGATGACAGGATTCTGGACTTCAGACTCCAGTTAGAGAAAAAGAAAGATTCTGCCTTAATGAGCAGTGGAAGGGAAGAACCTCAGCTGTAATTGCTGCACATAGGGCCCCAAAGGAGCTTGAATCACTATTCATCCCTTTGCCATGGCTGGGGAAACCACCCCCAGAAGCCCCAAGAGAATCATGGACAATATCTCCTATGGAATTTGGTTTTAACCTTTACAGTCTACTGTGTATTTACAGGGTATGAAGACTTGTTGAATATTGTTTGTAGGATAAAGCCCTAGGAGAAGCTGAAAAAAGGAGGTAGATGCAGATAGGCAGCTATTACAAAGCATTTTTGTGGCTCTCTCAAAGTTTGTTCTACTTTGGGAATCTTCTCAGGGATATTCCCTAGGATGGGCATTGTGGTTTTATGTTGTTGTTGTTTTGTTTATTCAGAAACTTTGTTGATATTTCTGTGGAATTTATGATTGAGGCAATCCATGAACCTGACAACTGATACCAAGAAAAGTGATTCTTTTGACTCAGTAAAAATTCTGCCAACATATTTGTAGGAATAGTATGCTAGAGTCTAAAGAAGGCATCTTTGATTAAGAACCAAAAACAACTAGAGAGCTTTCCTGAAGATCCTTGCTAAGCTCAATAAATATCCTTTAATGTTCCAGAAAGAGAGAATTCATTAACATCTCTTACCATTTTTAATCCATTATGATACACTGATCATTCATGGGTACATTATTAGGTTTCATAATATTTAAATTCTTACTTATATAATAATCCTTTTTGTGGTATTAACCAAGTGGGTTTCCATGTTTAGTTGAAAATAGTATTGTGAGCCACATACCTTCTTTGTTGCACAGTATCCTATTGTTCCATTTCCTTTCTTATTTTCTTACTGGTTTAGTCCTCCCATTTGCCAACCACATTGTTTTAAGTATTCTAGATTATCACTGCTGCTTATTACTGTACTTTTTACTGGGCATTTTTTAATTGTCCTGGAAAGCAGTTTCTTAGATAGAGAACCATTGTCATGCCCCACTTTAGCTGATTGTCCTGACTGCCCCATTTCCTTCCTAGTCTCTTAATTTTTAATTATCTTTAAGAAGCTGTACAAAGGGATTTCAATACAATACAACAATGTATGAGAATAAAACATCTTGACCAATGTCACCCTTTTCAACATTAAATATTCTATTGTTAATATATTTTAAAAGATCACAGCTTCTCATGTGGCCCTTCTGCCTAGCACCTGAAAAGATTCAGTACACAAAGAAACACTGGGTGACGATGCCTCAATATCTTCTAGCGTTTTCACTTTGGCTTTTCACTCAGGGACAAGCCGATAGGAAACAATTTGCAATAATGAATTGGAGTTGAGGAAGGTGGAAGGCTCTTAGTGGAAGTCCTTCAAAGAAAATGAATCACATAGAAATTTCTGGATTTATTTTGCTTCAACACATTTCCTGATCTCAGAGTCTGACTAGAGATTTATGTCAAATATAGCCAAATGGAACAAAAGTTATCGACTTATTTTTCAGAGGACTCTCTTCTATGTAGCCCTGGCATTAACTTCCTCTTCCTCCCTTTCTTGTTTGTCTTCTACTTCATTGTTCTTTTTATGTCTTTCAGTCACTGTCCAATATTATTCCTTAATAAATTACACGTGATTGGATATGCATCCTAACGAAAGAGGAACACGCGGTTGTCAAGATGAAATCACATCTATCTCCCAACACACTCATTTTTTGTACTACCCTAAAGGTATTATATTGATAATTTGCTTACTATTTTTAATACAAAAGGAAAAATATAATATTGCTGAAGTTGTCCAGATGAGTACAGTTTCATGGGCTTTTATACGACAATTAAAAATGTTCATCTACTGAGTAGCCATCATTTAAAAATATTTAATGAGTACCTTCTATGTGTCAAATGCAAGCAAATATAGACATAGACCCTCTGGCAATGAAATTTGTAATTGGATTATCTCAATTTCCATTCCTATTCTGATGATAACCCAATTTCTCTAGCCAAGAATTCTTTGAGTTCCAGAATTGTATGGCCAACTATCTACTCTACATTTCTCCTTTAATATTCCCTGAAAGTCAACATATTCTGGGAAGCAACTAATGAAATTCAACTTATGGCCACTCCCTACTATCCCAACAAAGGAAATTCAATGCAACTAATCTCTCTTGCAGTGAATGTCACTTTTATCAACAGTGTCTTAAGGATGAGGCACTGAGATAAAGATAATAACTCTCCTTCACAAGCCAATTTCTTATCTATCACCAAAGCCTATTAATTTTACCTTTGAACATCTCCTAACTCTGTCCACGTCTCTCCATTTCATCTCTATTGTCGCTGTTTACCCTAAACCAAACCACCATCATGTTCTGTGTGAAATGTTGCAAAAGTATACAAACTCAAATTTAGAGATCAATACTGATCATTTTAACTTCTATCCAAGAAGGACACAAGTGGGACCATTTACTCATTGATGTATCTTTGGAACTTAGAAAGGTGGATGGAGACCGTATGCAGCCTAAATATTTGCTGAGTACACAAATGAATTAATCCTCATCCCTTACGATGTTAAAGATCAGTATCATTAACTCCAGAGTAATTTTTTATCAATGTTCTTCCCAAACTATTACTCAGTGTTTCAATCAAATTGAACTTTTTTAAGCCTATCAAACAACTCCTTTTACTTACAGGATCTTTGCATGTGGTATTTCCTTGGTCTGCTTTTGTAGTTCTCCTTTATCTAATAATTCTCACATTTCTTCTATTCTTAGGCCACAAGGACACCTATTGCCTCATAAATATTCACTGATGTGCTGATATGTTCTAATATCTGTCAGTGTTTAAATATCTCCACAAGAGCAAAGATGTATTCTTTGATTCAACAGCATTTAGCACATTGGCTGACCAATAACTGACACATAGAATGTTTCCTAAATGAAAGCAAATACCTTACTGAGAAACTCATTAGTTGCTCATTTTAACTGTATGGTTATATCCTAAAATATCCAAATGCCATTTATAATGAAGTCACAATTTTTTGTACAAGCACAGCATCTTCTACCCTTGCCATGATTTCTTCCCTTCAGTAAAGTGCAGTCTACTCTAGAAGTTGTGTGGGGGGGGGGGGCTGTTATATTTTAAATTGAGTTGTTCATCATGTTAGTGAAGACAGTAATGAAAGTATTTATTTATAATAGAAGCTGTAAACAGAATCTTCATGAATCCTCATTTCTATGTTTTTTGTTTGTTTGTTTGTTTGTTTGTTTGCTGCAAAAAGCTTTATTTCATTTGGTCCAAGGCTTGAGAAGAGCTCCGGGGTGGTTAGTTAGGAAGTTGCCCATGGCTAGAGGGAGAGGCTCAGGTGGAAACCCTGATGTCACGCGATGCACAGATGGCCCCCAAAGGCTGCTGGACTCTGGGGTCTTCTAGTCGTGCTTGAGGGTGAGACGTTTGAAGAGATACTCGCCCAGCCAGGCCTGAGGGGAAGCCAGCCTGCGGAGGTTGGTGAGGTGGTCACCCATCTTCTTGAAGAGCTTCACCCCTTCAACCAGGAAGTGGTTCTCTAGGAAGTCACAGAGATGGGGGTCTGTGCGTGCAGAACCCAAGGCATGAAGATCCAAAATGGCTTGGTTCAGGTTCTTCTCCAGGTTCAGGGCGGCTTCCATGGCTTCCACGGTTTTCCCCCACTCATCTTCAGAAGGCTTCTGCACATCCTGGAACAGCGCGTGGCCGCCGCGCTGGTTCTGCATCTTCAGGAGGCGGTGGGCGCCCTCACGCGTCTCCTCCGCCAGCTCGCGGAAGAAGTGGTCCACGCCGTCCAGGGCCACATCGTCGCCATCGAAATAGTAGCCCAGAGAGAGGCAGGTGTAGGAGGCCCTCAAATGCAAGTTGCCCAGTCGGTTGACAGCAGCCTCCACCTCCGTGGAATAATTCTGACGGGGCTGGGAGGTCATGGCTAGTCGTCGATACAGAGCTAACCACCCCCCCCACCCCCCCCCACCCCCCCCCCCCCCCCCACACACACGGCGTTGGTTGGTCCTGGAAGCAGGAGACTGGCGGGCGAGAAGATAAGGGTCAGAGGTTGTGAGTGGAGAGGAGATCTGAAGGCAGCTGGTGGTGAAAAAGAGGAGTCCCCGGGTCTGTTCCGTCCAAACACTGTTGAAGCAAGACACAGATCCACCGGACTGGCGCGCGCTGCTGCTCTCATTTCTATGTTTATGGAGCTAAAGCAAGGAGTTTATCATCCATAAATGTCATAAGGTAACAAAGCACTTTTAATTGTCATTTGGGGGCCTAAAGGGAAAATAAACTGGGTAAAATCAGAATCAAACATGAAGTTGAAGGCTTGGTATTTCTTTTTTTCCTCTGCCAACTATCTGAGGGAGAATTATTGAATTCATCCAGTGAGTCAACAGGTCAGTCCAATTCACTAAATCTGGTTATTTTCCTTTGCAAGATGTATTTGCAGAAGGCATAGACTATGAAATTCTCTTTACCACAGTTATTGAAAAAGAAGATAAAGAGCTACATAATAATTGGGCAATGGGTGTTTTAAAAACAAGATGATTCTCATTCCCACTCAGAGTCATTCTTCATCAACTGAGCTATAAAATTCTCTCCACCCAAAAGAGACCAATTTCAGGAAACTCTCTAATTTCTCTGATGAATTTTTTTATTAAAATACTTAGAATTATTATATATTATTTATTACAATTCAGAATTATAAGGCCTGGCCGTTTTTCTAACCTTACAAAGTTATCAAATTAAGACTCTTTTTATCACCAAGGAAAAGAACTCTGCTTTTTACTTGGTGTGCATCCCAGACAATGAACACTAAACAATAAGCATTCATGGTCCTATTTGATCTTCAGAAGAACTATTTCTTCTATTCTTCTCAAACAACAAAACTGATTTATAATTATCATCAGATAGTAAATTGTAGAGCTAGAATTTCACTGGTGTCTTTATTTTTATTTTATATCTTATTTTGTACCAGTACTGGGGTTTGAACTTAGGGCCTTAGCACTGTCCCTGAGCTTTTTTGCTCAAAGGTAGTGCTGTACCACTTGAGACACAACTCCACTTCTGATTTTTGCTCCTTAATTGGAGATAAAAATCTCATGGACTTTTCTGACTATGCTGGCTTCAAACTGTGATCCTCAGATCTCCGCTTCCTGAGTAGCTAGGATTACAGGAGAGAGCCATCATTCAAGTCTTTAGATTTCAAGTCCCATGATTTCTTGATCTATACCAATAGGAAGAGAAGAGCTAGTGATATGTTTAATTTATTGGTAGGATAACTCAGAATAAATGTACAGAGATTCCAGTATTCATACATTGCAATAAGTTTGATGGTAATTATCAGATGTCTTCAGAGGATCTATGAGATTCTAATATTCCTTCTGGTTACAGAATGAAAAGAATGGGATTCACTAAAAGAATAAAAGTCAACCTTTGTTCATTATTGAGCTCCTAGCATATGTCAAGCACTGTCCAAGGTTCTACAAATGAAAGATGGTATCATCCTTATACCTTTGGACCTCATGATCCTTTGGGGAAAATGAACACATAAAAAGATAGTTGTTGATTAATATGGTAAATGTAGTGAGGTGTTTCAACACAGAGAAAATCATCAACCTGGGCCGTCAGTAAGTCAGAGTGGTACCCTGACTGAAGATAGTGTACAAAGTCCCCTAGACACATTATGTGCTATTTGGGGAATACACTCTGTTAAGATGTTCCCTTTTCTTACTTATTTTCATATACTCAGAAGTTAGTACATGGCTAGTGCCTGATACACTAGTTTGTTCCACCAAACTGAACGGCCATGTCAGAGATTTTGCAGTGTCATGAAATGCTGGTCCACTCTCTTGAAAAGAAATACGGCTTTCTGGTCAAATGATAAGTATCTTTTAATTTAAATTCACCTGATATTTCTTATCATGAAATATCTTCAAATATTTATACATTAAGGAAATTTATATGATTGTCTTCTGTTAAGACTTTAGGCCACCAATTCTAACCTTAAAAACAAAAATTGGTGATTCTACCAGGAGATGCTTATAATCCTAGCTACTCAAGAAGCTGAGGCCAGAAGGATAACAGTTTGAGGATAACCTGGGCAGAAAAGTTTGAGAAAATAATCAGCACAAAGCAGGGCTGGAGGCATTGCTTAAGTGGTAGAGCACCAGAAGAAACAAGCTGAATAATCATGAGACCTTGAATTCAAACCCATTTCACAAACAAAAAAAATGATGAGCCTACCAGAGGGAAGTACTAAGGTCTCCTCCTGCTTGATGGTCTCTTGACTCTTGTCTTAGACCTCTCTTACTCAAAAGAAAACATGTTTTGTGAGCCAATCAAAGCCCCTCACTGGGAATGGCATCTATATTATCATTTATTTGTACTCAGAAACCTTTCCTTTCTTTTAAAAACAAAACTGTTGTCACCTCTTGCCTAGACTTTTGCATTAACATTCTAATCCCATGCTTGCAAATCTTCCAAATCAATCTGAAGACTGTTAAGAAAACACTCTTTTATAGCTCTCTATTATTAATGGAACAAATTCAGCACCCCTTAACAAAGTTTACCAAGCCTTTATGTCCTGAAAAGTGGATTGGGTTGGAATGAAGTACAGTGTGTTATCTGTAAACACAATAGTCACAGTCCATGATCAGTTATTTTACTAAATTGAAGTCATCTTATACAAATACTACCTTGTAATATTCTAATTTCTTACCCCACCAAACACAGAGCTAGAAAACGCAGTTACAAAACAGAATTACAAAACTGCTGTGTCTAGATGCTGGAAAGGCTACCACTTTGGAAGAAAATACTCCTCTCTTGGATTAAGTGGATGCTTTAGAAATAACGCCTTTTTCCACTGATGGGAGGCCCCTGCTGCACCATCTGATGGTGATTTGGATACTTAACAGCATTTGTATTATCACCATTTTTATTCAGTAGAGTTTCAGGAGTCAGTCAGTCCCTCGTCTATTGTCAGTTCTACTGTCAGTGAAGGGCTGCCTTTGCCCTCTCCAGGATCTGCTCAAACTGCTAAAATTTTTAAGGCTATTGTTAATGGTTTAAGAGGTTTTAGTACATCATGGCAGGCAGAGCAGAATAACTCACAACATGGTGGCCAGCAAGTACAAAGAGAGACTGAGAGGGAGAATGAGAGGGGGAGAGAGAATGAGAGATGCGCCAAAATAATAATTAGTTGATTAATTTAAGCCTCTCATCATCATTATTATATAATTTTTTATTTTTATTATTATTTTATTATTTTTGGTGCTATTGGTAGGGCTTGAAGTCAGGACCTGGATGCTATCCGTTAGCTTTTTCATTCAGGGCTGGTATTCTACCACTTGAGAACAGCTCTACTTCTGGCTTTTTGGTGGTTAATTAGGGCCAAGTATCTCCTGCCCAGGCAGGCTTCAGACCATAATCCTCAGATCTGATCTAAGTCTCCTGAGTAGCTAGGATTATAGGTGTGACCCACTGAGCCTGGCCAAGCCTCTTGGTTTTGAAGATGGAATCTAGTATGACAGCTAGGGTTTATTTCAGTGTGGATGCCACTGTAAGTTTGATCTTGAAAAATATCTACTACTTCCTTTCATTCGTAAGCCTTTACTACTATTTTATTATAAGTAGTATTATTATGCTCTGGTAATAGAAAAGACAGTGAAGAATAAGATCAATTAATATGGTCCCTGAAACTGTAAAAATGAAAAGGGGTTGTTTCCTATTTGTTATGCTGGAAGTATCTAAGCAGCATCCTTTGCTGCATGATGGTGATCTAAGTTTGAATCTCTATTTCTCCATGACTAGTCTTTGATTCACCCATAGCATGAAAATTTGTCCTGGTCAACTTTGTATGTGAATGGTATGTAGGACGGTGGTCTGTTACTCTAGCATTCTCGGACTTTATGTGATTAGTTCCCACAATCCTAGTAAGGTTCTCTATATGAATAATGAAAGGGTTCTGAAAGGGTTTCTTGACACCCCCTTCAGTGTCTTGTATAATTATGTTATTTTTTTTCTGGTCCTGGGGGCTTGAACTCTGGGCCAGAGTGCTGTCCCTAAGCTCTTTCTGTTCAAGGCTGGCACTCTACCACTTGAGCCACAGTGCCATTTCCAGCTTTTTCTATGATTTAAATGGAGATAAGAGACTCACAGGCTTTTCTGCCTCTGTTGGCTTCAAACCACAATCCTCAGATCTCAGCCTCCTGAGTAGCTGGTGCTGTGCTTCATGTTCTTACTGAACATTGAACTGTAGATATATATATATATATATATATATATATATATATATATATATACATATATCCTAGACCATGACATCCTTCTCCAATTTTCTGATCTGCCTCTCTACACACATCTTCAATCATGCTGCCTCTTTGAGTCAAAAGATGTTTAGGTCTACATCCCTGGATATCTAAGGGGAACAACGTGAAACTCTAGGTTAGTGATAGGAGAAGAATGGGAATAAAGGTGAATAAAAGTGGTAAGCAATGTAGATGTCTGTGTCTGTGTCAAAGGAGGACATGATTGGCATATAAGGCAAAGGAGAGCAGGGTGGTTAAGGATAGAAAACATGCTTGTATTGATCATAATGATCACATGCTAGTGCTTGCTATGTTTTAGAAACTACTCCAAATACTTTGTATGTTTTAACTTATTATTGCATGCATTAACTGGTCGTATCTCTTAATAACCCTATGAGTTAAGTGTTCATAATCACATAGTACATATGATGGGACTCAGAATAACAGAGACTAGGTACCTGCTTAATGTCTTATAATTTGTAAGTGGTAGAAATAAGCTGCTGACTGTATTCTTACCATTTCACTCATCTGTCATGGATATCATCTAATATTCCCTGTATTCAAACATTGTGGTAATAACAGATGTTGCTTAAAACAAATGGATTTTGAGAATATTTCATCAGAACCTTTTTTTGTGCCATTGGAGATATAGCTATGTAAACATTGGAAATATCTACAAAAGAGTCTACAGGGTGTATCTGTAAACATGGTTCTGTGGAAACTCTCAAGAGGGAGTTTTGAGTCTACCAGCCCTCTGCTACTAAACTCTGATTACCCCGATCCACCCTCCAACCCTCATTTCTTTCCATCTACTCATTGGTTCATTTATTTATTCATTTATTCAACAAATGTTTCCTGCTAGGTATCAGACTCTTCTAGGTTTTGGAAGTACATGAATCAACAAAGCATTCAAATTTCCTTTCAATCATAGGGCTTAAATTCTATTAAAGGAAGCACACAACAAATAAGTTACACAAAGAATATATGTGAAATTAACAAGTACAGATAGTTGAAATAGAGTAAGTAAGGGAAGATTTGACTGGGAAAGTGACCATTTAGTGAGCCAGAAGAGGCAAGAGCCATGTGACTATCCAGGGGGAGGTAAGTTCACTCAAAGAGAGTAGCTACTACAAATGTCCTTAGGCAGGTACATGCATCTATATGTATAGTCAGAGAACATCAAGGAGGCTGTGTGATTGGAATGAAGGAAACAAAGTGGGATAAGTAAGAGAGTAGTAGGAAAAGGGGTCATAGTGGTAATGAGGGCCTGGATTGTGACATTAGAGACTTTGGTGTTTTTTATGAGTAGACTTGAAAAGCTGTTGTATATTTGAGCACAGAAATGACTATGACATAAAAACAAAGTAAAAACCAACAAAAAACCCTAAAATCAAGCCAAAAACACCCCAGCACTCTGACTTCTGGGTTAAGAATACTGAGTGGGATTAAACATAGAAACAGGTTGATTAGGCCCAGTGCTGATGGCTCCGCCTCTAATCCTAGCTACTCGGAGGCTAAGAACTGTTAGCCCGGGCAGGAAAGTCTATGAGACGCTTATTCAATTAACTACTCAGAAAAGGCTAGAAGTGATGCTGTGGCTTAAGTGGTAGAGTACTAGCTTTGAGCAAAAAGAGGTAAAGGGAGTGCTCAGGCCCTGAGTTCAAGCCCCAGAACTGGATAAACAAAAACAAAAAGACAGATTAATTAGTCCACTTAAAGACTTTTTCTTACAATACTCCAAAGAAGAGATGTTGCCTGTATAAGTTTCCTATTACTGCTGTGACAAGTTACTACAGACTTAGTGCATTATAACATCTGTTATTTCACAGATTTGAAGGTTGGTAAGCAAAAAGGAAAAATTCATTTCCTCCTTATTCAGATCATTGGAAGAATCAATTAGCTAGTCCTTCTGGTTGTAGGAATAAGGTCCTATAAACTGAGGGTTGTTCTCAGCTCCCAAATGCCATTCCCCTGTTCTTGGACAGAGTCCTCTCCATCTAAGATCACAAGGTCCTGAAACTTTCTCATGTTGCCACCTCTCATATCTTTCTTCCTTTTGTCACATCTGACTCACCTGGGCAAAGTAACATTTTTGTGGACTCACGGAACTGAGATGAGAATATAATTAAAGAGGTCATTTTTTCTGCCTACTACAATGCTGGTTTAGATCAAGAGTAGAACTAGTAAGATTTGTCCATTTTGTTGAGAATGTGAATAAAAGACAGCTATCAATGTTTCTTTTTGACCCAAGTAATGAGAACGAATTAATTGCTGCCACTGACTAAGATGAGAAAGATTACACAAGTGGGTTTGAAAGTTCTGTCAGGATAGGTTAGGTTATGCTGCAGTGACGAATGATCCTAAAATCTCAGTGTTTTATTTTCAAAGAACATGACAGGGATATTTTTTATTTGGTCCTTGCTTCAAGGTCAGATTTTTAAAGGTTTTGAGGTTGAAAGGTTTTCTCAGTTTTATAGTTTCATAATGGTGAAAAACACCACTATCTTCATATCTTCCAGCCTATGAAGCCCCTGAACTAACTCTGTGTGTGTGTGTGTGTGTGTGTGTGTGTGTGTGTGTGTGTGCATCCATCCGTGCACACGTGCATGGTGGTACTGGGGCTTGAACTGAAGGTTTTGGAATTGTCCCTTGGCTTCTTTACTCAAGGTTTTCTTCTCTACCACTTGAGACACAGCTCTACTTTTTTGCTTTTTGGTAATTAATTGTATATAAAAATCTCCTGAACTTTCTGACCCCGGTTGGCTTTGAGCCATAATATTCAGATATGTCTCCTGAGCAACTAGGGTTACAGGCATGAGCCACTGCCACTGGACCTGACATGTCCCAGAAATTTTATTTTTAATTAAAAAAAACTTTGCCAGTTCATGGCTTCAAACTCTGGGCCTTGGTGCTGTCCATAAGCTACTTTTTCTCAAGGCTAGTGCTCTGGAGCTACAGCACCACTTCTGGCTTTTTTCTCTAATACATTCTTTTCTACCATTAAATTTAATTTTATTGTCAAGGTGATGTGTAGAGGGGTTACAGTTACCTATGTAAGATAGGGAATACATTTCTTGTAAAACTTGTTACCCCTTCTCTTATTTTTCTCCCACTTTCCCTTCCCCCAACATCTCCCTATCCCCCCAAGTTGTACAGTTACTTTCCAATATGTTGTCTTGTGTGTATTACTTACATTGCTTCACCGTTTATCTCACCATTTTGATGTTCCCCCTCCCTTTTCTAATTTAGATAAGCATATATACAATACCCAAGATATCAAAATCAAATACACTGACAAAACAGGATAAACCATGTGAAAGAGAAATGAAACAAAAAAAAATAATTTCACATAGTACATTAAAAATAACAGCAAGGCAAAACCTATTGTTTCCATATCCTGGAGTGATCATAAATCTTATGTGATCATACATCATTATTGAGCTATTGTGATCCTTTATTAGGACTATCCTAGACATATACTAATTAATACAAATGAGGGAAACCATGGAATCTATATTTCTTTGGGTCTGGCTCACTTCACTTAGTATGAATTTTTCCCCTAGTCTTTCCATTTCCTTATGAATTGGGTGAGGTTATTCTTTCTGATGGAAGCATAGAACTCTGTTGTGTATATATGCCATGTTTTCTTCATACATTCATCTACTGAGGAGCATATGGATTGGTTCCATATTATAGCTATGGTAAATAGTACTGTAATGAATATGGTTGCACAGGTAGCTTTAGTATGGCCTTGTTTGTGATCATTTGTGTAAATGCCCAGAAGAGGCATTGCTGGATCATAGGGGAGCTCCATGTTTAGTCTTTTGAGGAACTTCCATACCTCTTTCCAGAGCAGTTTTAATCCCACCAACATCTCTGGCAGAAAAAAGAAATTCAACTCAAAGCAACACTGAGATTCTACCTCACCTCAGTTAGAATGGCCATTATTAAGAAATCTAATAACAACAGATGCTGATGGGGATGTGGCCAAAAGGCAATGCTACTTCTGGCTTTTTATATCATTAATTGGAGATAAGAGTCTCACAGATGGATTATTTTCCTGTCTGGGCTGGCTTCAAACTGTAGTACTCAGATCTCAGCCTTTTGAAGAGCTAGGATCACAGGCCTGAGCCACAGGCACCTGGCTCCCTGAAAAATTTTAAACTCTTCCTATTCCCTATCATCTCTGCTTCAAAATGGGACATGTTTTTGAGTTCATTGTGTTCTTTAGCTATGTCATCAAATATACTCAGTTAGAACTGAGACAGGCTACTAGCATTATGTTTTCCAATATTTTCCATTATAAAGTGGCCAAGTCTTGAATGATATCCATTATCTTTTAGCAATATTTTAGCAATTCAGTACTCTGTACTAGAGATCAGCATCCTTTCCATACTCAGGTGCCATTTTCACCCTCTCAATGCCTGGCCCTGAGGCCAGTTCCATGATTATTTTTTTCTGTTTTAGCAGGACCTATTTTTTGTATCAACTACTCAATCAATTAGACTAGGCCAAGTCACATAGCAACATCAAAGACACTGATAGCATATGGCAACAAAAGTTTATTTCTTGTTCATACTACTCATTCATGTCTTTTTTGTTCTGGAACCTTGATAATGCACCTATAATCAAGATAAGTGCAAATCTTGTCAGAGGTAGTAGAAGAAATCATGGACAACCATGGATTGACTCCTAAGGCTTTGTCTAGAAATAGTGCATTACACTTCTTTTCACCTTTCTTTGCCCAGAATAAGCCAAGATGATGTCATTAACATGGGAAATATAGTTCTCTACAATATTAGAGAGACTGGATTAGTAAATATTCCCAAACAAAATAGTTTAAGAGAGGAGGTTAGATTGAGTTTAGTTTTAGATAAATAAAGTGTACAATAGGTCATAGACATTCACAATAAGACATAAAGCAAGTGTTTATATATGAGGGTCTGGAGTTAAGGAGAGATAGGGATTTCGGGAATGTAGAACACATTCCTAGGTGAATGGAGTAGTTATAGTCATCAAAGAAGTGAGTATATCCTGAGAAAAGAAGAGAGCCATTATAATTCACAAGTGGAGCAGAAGGAAAGAAAGAAAATAAATAATCCAAGAAGAAGTAGACAGTAAGTTAGAGGGGAAACATGGAGTCTATGATGGACTGAAAGTCAAGCAAAGAAATAATGAGACAGCTACCATTTTCACCCTAATGTAGGCAATTCAATTAAGGTAAAGATTGACAATTGCTTCATTAGCTAGAAATCACTGGTGATTTTGAGAATGGTTTCTGTGGAGCACTGGGTATGAATGTTTTATACAAATATGCTTTAAAAGTGAGAATAAAGGAATTAACGACAGTTAAGATAACAGATGTAAGGATCGGTAGTGTAGAGAGCCTTGAAAAATAGTGGCCATTTTAGTGCTATCTTTGTATGTTAATTTCAAAGATCTGTAGACTTAAAGGGAGAGACAATATAGGAGTGGGAAAAAAAATCACCGAAAATGAGGCTTTTAAGGATACAGAGTAAGGTAAAAGGATGCAGAACCAAGTTCATATGGTGAAGCTTGAGTGTTAAATTGAATCATGAGTGACTCCATTCTTAGGAACAATAGAAAATATTGAGCATAGGGTAAAATGCTAATAAGCAGGTATATGTGTTGGTGGCAGCTTATTGAAATTCTCTATTGATTTCTTCTATTTAATCAATAAAACAACAATCAAGGTTAGCTGAAATTAAGAAGAAAGTGTTGGGGTTGGAAATAGTTGAAAATATAGAAAAGTAGTCCTATAAGAGAGCAGTAAAGAGAAAAGACTATGGAAATACAATGGGGTTACCAGGTAGCAATGAGGACTTTGGGGTGGGGGGCAGTGAGTAATCACAAATTCACAAACAACTCAGCATGAATATATGTTTTTATTCAGTAAAGTTCACATAGAGATATGGCTTAGGTAGAAAGCACAATGTAACTATGGTTGACGTTTCGGCATATGAGACTTATGATGGGAGGGGGAAAAGAAAGTTTGCATTGTATGCTTAGTGTTGATCATGATCATCCATTTTTTAAACTGGATGGCAAGAGAAATGGTAACACTCAAGAGGTCAGAGTCAGTGGGAGAAGAATAGGCTCAATGAATTGTGAATCTCAGTGAGACTGAAGAATTAGGGGATTCAAGTTATTCAAGGAAGTGAACTGGAAAGACAGAGGCAGTGGTTACAGACCAAGATGCATGAAATTGAAATTATGGAAGAGTTGGAGCTATATGTAATAGTAAGATCTATGTATCATCATTTTTCTCTCTTTTACTGGAAAAGCCATTGTCATTTTCTATTCTAGAAGAAATGTATCTTTATAGCACCAGGGGCCTATGGAACCCATGCGCTGGCACTTGTGAATGACATTAAATTTTCTAGGATTCTGCTCATCTTGTCTCTGTATAAGATTGATAATATTGCCTCTTCATTGGATTACTGCAAGGCTTAGAAATAACATGTTCAAAATGTCTGGCACATATACACTATTTATGAGTGCTTATTATTATTGCTGTTATTGTTAGTAACTTCATGTCAAGCCAAAAATTTCTCTTGGCATTTCTTACATAGAGCTTGCTCTCAAGAGTTTTGAGTGAGCAGAGATGAGATTTTCTGAGGCACAGAAAAGCCTCAGACATGATTAGAAAACTGTCTAGCCTACATGTAGGCTTTCTTTACTTCAATTCACCTATATTTATAGCAATAAACTGGCATACTAAAAAGTTGGAAGAAGCTGGGTATCTGTGGTTCATGCCTGTAATCCCAGCTACTCAGGCTGCTGAGATTTGAGGACCCTGATTAAAAGCCAGTCCAGACAGAGAAGTCCATGAGACTCTTATTTCCAATAAACTACTCAGAAAAGGCCAGAAGTGGTGCTGTGGCTCAAGTGGTACAGCTCTATCCTTGAACATAAAGATGCTCAGGAACAGCACTCAGGACCTGTGTTCAAGCCCCAGGGCCGCCCTCCCCCAAAAGTCAGATGATGTAACATCCTTATGTTATATAATAACCAACTTCTTAACTTTAAACACACATTGACATTGGGACATATGTAAATATTAACTTTGTCCAAGATCCCTATTCCATCCCATGTAGTTTGCTGTATTTTTCACTGATCATTCTCTCATCCCCAGAGACACCAGTAATGAAGGCTGAGGGTCTGGGAGATGTGGAGATAAATGGTTCCATCCTCAACTGCAGTTACGTTTGAAAGGAGGATCTGGGAAGGATTGCCCTGGGTGACAACAGCAGTCTATTTCTTGTCTCACACTTCTGTCCTAGTGTTTGCTTTCTGGTGGAGACAGAGGAGGACAGCAGTTTCAGGTTGGCTCTGAAAAGCAACAGGAAGAGGGATCAAGAAGGGAGCATTGAGACCACCACCTGAAGCTGACAGGAAGATACTCATTAGTCAGTTCCCAAATCTTCTGCTTTCCTCCTCCCCACTCCAAGAATTCCTATAGATGGGTTCATGTCCAAGCAGACTGCATCAAGCATTTGTTTAAAGTCCTGGGAGTATGCATTTAACAGGATTATTAAGGGACAAAAACTTGATTTTTTTTTTTAGTACAAGCCTTATGATCTTGTCGTTTTCCTTCTTTAGGCTTCAGCCAGGGGTAGACTAGATTCCATGGATCTAGACTAGATTCTCCTGGGAACCCAAGACCAGGGTGGGTCAAATAATGAAATCAGCTTGAAAAACAAGTGTGAGAACAAACACCCTCAATTCTACTGCATAATAAATAACCCAGAAAATCCTCCAGGAACTTAATGGCTGATGAATGTAGTCCTAGATCATTAGGAGGCTGAGCTGGGTGGTGGGGTATTGCAATTACAGACTAGCCCAGAAAGAAAAATCTCTCAGATTCTTTCTCAATGGAAAGAATCTAGATGTGATGTCACCTGCCTGTCGTCCTAGTTAAGATGAGAAGCCTAAAATAGGCAGACCTCAGGCATGTACATGGCCAGGAAGCAAGATCTTATGCAAAAAAAATAACCAACAGGAAAATAAAACTTGGAGGCATGATTTAGCAGAAGAGTGTCTGTTAGCAAAGCACAAGTCCCTGAGTTCAAATCCCAGTACTACTGAAAAAGCAAGAAGGAAAAGCAAGCTTATTTTGTATTCTTCCTATGTCTATAGAACTATCCAATGATTTATTTAAACATAATACAAAAGTATTTATGCCATGATTCATGTTTCTAATGCAGTATCAGTATTCTGTGGCTGTGGTAAGTGTAGAGGAAGAGTTGTTTATAGTCACAGACAGAGTGTCAGACTGAGACCCCAAAGCTATTCCAAGAATGGTGACAACAACAGCGTGTGTTAGAAGAAGCTGCCCAGCTGGAAGGAGGATTGTTTGAAATAGAAGTAACCTAAATATTCTATTATCTTCTGTGTTTTTCTTCTCTCATTGGGGATTTTCTTTGGTCTGGTCTTTATTGGAGCTTGTTCCTTTCATCCCACTCCTTATGGTCATTTTCTTATAATCTCTATTTGTGATGAAATCTCCTCTAACAGATGCCACTGGGATTTCCACAGAAGAAGGAACACACTAATTAGTTTGAGATTACATGCACTGGTAAAAACCAGTATAGCACAATCAGAGAACATTAACCTCCAGTATAGCATCTGATCACTTCTCACAAAGGCTTGATTTCCCCTCTTTCTCAGGGAAAAAAGAATTCTGTTTCTGTAATAATTCTAAGGAACTTTTTCTTCTTTTAGAAAGTGGCACTTATTCAAAAGAATAATATATAAAATTATTTACATTTTTGTCCTGGCTTTGGGCCCTGTGTGGCTTAGCTTCTTTGTTCAAGGCTAGCACTTTACCACTTGAGCCATGGCTCTACTTCCACTTCTTTTCTCTGTTGTTCTAGTTTTCTTTTCTTTTTGTCTTATTTGTTTGTTTATCTGTCTTTGGGACAGAAATGGTGGGACAAAGGGTGAACAAATGCAGCAGTGGTACTCACTAGACATTAGGTTGAAAATGAACTAGAAAACTAGTGGGTGAGAACAGGAGGGAAAAATTTGAAGAGAACATGTGTCATTGACCATAAGAAATGTAATTATTACTTAACTTATATAACTGCAACCCCTCTGTATATCACCTTTATAATAACAGAAAAAGAAGTTTTCCTGGTGGAGAAAGAAAAAAGAACTCAGACATAAGCCACCAGCACCTGGCTATAACAACAATTTTTATATCTCCTTCTAGACTTTTTGTACATGTGCTTCATACCTAATAATGGAAGTCTAGGCATCTTTTATTTATTTATTTATTTTTTGGCCAGTCGTGGGGCTTGGACTCAGGGCCTGAGCACTGTCCCTGGCTTATTCTTGCTCAAGGCTAGCACTCTGCCACTTGAGCCACAGCGCCACTTCTGGCCATTTTATGTATATGTGGTGCTGGGGAATCGAACCCAGGGCCTCATGTATGCAAGGCAAGCACTCTTGCCACTAGGCCATATCCTCAGCCCATCATCTTTTATTTTTAAAGAAAAAATAAGATGTAAAAAATCCCTTTGGACATGCTCCCAGCTCACTGCTCTCTCCCTGTTCCTCAAAATAAAACACTATGATAAGTTTGACAGCCATTTCAAAATACTATTATACACATCAATACAAAAATTATATATATGAAATTGTTTCATGCATTTCACTCTGTAACTTGTTTTTTTTAATTGATAGCAAGTAGGGGCTGGATCTATTTCAGTGGTGGAACACTTGATTGGCATGTATAAGGTCCTAGATTCAATCCTCAACACTAAAAATAAATTCTGTTACTATTAAATATTTGCAATCTATTCTTATGTATATGGTTCCAATCACTTTCTTTTGTCTAGACAGCAATCAGTTTCATGAAGTTGTCATATTTTGATTTTATCTGTTACTTTATAGATGAGCATTTTCTTTCTTTTTCTTTTTTCTCTTTTTCTGACAATGCTATCCTAACTATTCACTTGTGTGTCCTTGTTTGTACGTAGTCAGGAGTGTCTTAGGATGTATTCCGAAGAGTGTAAATTCTGAGCTGTAAGGTTAATACCTTTCTTGTTTTATGAGGCACTGTCATGTTTCCTTCCCAATGGACTGTGCATTTATATACACACAAGCAGGGTGTACGATTACCTGTCTACCCATGTTCCTTCTCTATACTGCTGATTGTAACACTTTTTAAATTATTGTTAGTCTGATGAGTCAAAAATGCTCTTATTGTAGTTTTAATTTACATTTCCTTGATTACTAGTGAGACTGAATATCTTTTCATAAGTTTATTGGCCATTTGTGTTACTTTGGGATTCATAATATGCCTAAATTATCTCTGCTGATTTTTTCCTTGCATACAGAAAAAGTACACTTGAAAGTGTTTATGCATAAAAAGAAGCTGGAAGGAGAGGGAAGATCATCATCAGCATTGTTTACCAGAGCAGTTCTAAATCTACCTGAGGAACATGACTTCATTGTGTGATTACATTCTAGGAAGAACAGGCTATAGAATAGCATTCACTCATTGTGTATGTAAGCTATATAGACACAAAGCACCTTCAAAATGGAAACACATTCTCTGTAGTTGCTTTCAGAACTAACACATTAGCCTGCTTTAAGTAAACATGGCTGTGTAATATCTGAGCATGGGCTTTGCAGTTGAAAGGAGCCAATTTGCTGTTTTAACTTTGCCAATTTCTACCTGGAGGAAATTCGGGGAGACTTTACTGTCTCTATGCTTTCAGGGTATTTTCTCTTTTTTTCTAGCACCAGATTCAGAATTCCTCTCTCTACTCCCTTCCTTGTTATCATTCCTGGTGATTTCACTGTCCATTTTCCGGACATTCCTACAACCTGGCCTCGCATTCATGTGTTCTTCCATTCTGACATCCATTTTCTTCTGCTATTTCTATAGTGACCCATTAACATAGCTTCACAGGGATCCATATTTTTATTTAGGAACCACCCCTGCAAACTTCAACTCAAATCCCAGACTTTTCCTACTAGTGCAAACATCCTACACTCTTATTTTTCTTTCTTACTTCCCTTCCTTTCTGTCTTCTTTCTGTCCTTCCTTTTTCTCTCGCTTTTTTGTTTTTTCTTTTTCTCTTTTTCTTTTTCATTCTCTTTCTGTCCATCTGTCTCTTTCCAATATTAGTATTTGAACACAACTTCATTCTAGCTAAGCAGGCACTCTACCATTTGAACCATAGATCCAGTTCAGTTTACTTTAGTTATTTTTCAGGCAGTATCTTGCCAATTTTTCCCAAGCCAACCTGGATCATGATCCTCCTATTTATAGTGTGTAACTTGGATAACAGATTGCACAACCATATACATGTTAATTATTGAGAAGAGGTCATGCTAACTTCTAGGCTGCCCTAGAACAACAATCCTCCCAAATTTTACCTCTCAAACAGCTTGGATTATAAGCGTGAGCCATCACATCTGGCCCTTATCCTTTTAGTGTTTTGTCTTTCACTTTTTTCCTTAGGATCTGCCATTGTGATAGCCATGTCCTCTGCTTACAGACTTTAGCCTCTTTTCACCATCCTGTCTACCACTTGTTCAATAGACCTGTCCTCCAGTCTTCCCATCACGAGCAATTCAGAGCCAGTATGATTAGATCATCTATAACAGTCATTCTTCAAGTGTGGAAACTGGACCGATGGCAAATGCATCACTCATGAAATTGTGAGAAATGCAAATTTATGGGCCTCCCCCTAGACCTACTGAATTAGAAACTGTGTGGCCAGAACTCAGAAATTTGTGTTTAATATGCCCTCCAGGGGATGCATTTTGCATTTGAAGAGGGGGGCATCAATGAATCTTTTTGAGAGTTCTCTGATTCTCTTTTCAATTAAATGTCTATCTTTTAAGACACCCGAGATAATACAGATTCCCAAGTGTTGACTACATTTGGAGATAGAGATTGAAGTATTGTGAATCAACCAATGGCTGCATGAAGTAGTATGCTCCTGTTAGCCCAACTGTGGGGGAAGCATAGTAACTGGGCTTGACATGTGCTTGACATCCCCAGTGGTGTGTGAAAGTACAAATAGGGGGATCATAGCCTAGGATTTTTGGAACATAAAGCATAACACAGCTTCAAAAATAACCACAAAAGCCAGATATTGGTGGCTTTCAACTGTAATCCTAGCTACTCAGGAGGCTGAGATCTGAGGATTCTGTTCAAAGTGAGCCTGTGCGGGAAAGTTCATGAGATTCTTGTCTCCAATACACTTTCAAAAAGTTGAAAGTAGAGCTGTGGCTCAAGTGGTAGAGTGCTAGCCTTGAGCAAAAATGCTCAGAGACAGCACCCAACCCCTGAGTTCAAGCCCCAGAATGAGCACACAAAAAAAACCCACAAGAAAAAGGCTTGTGGAGTGGTCCAAATGGTAGAGAGCCTACCTAGCAAGCTTCAGGCCCTGAGTTTAACCTCCACTATTGCCAAAAAAGTATATGTTTCCATCACTTTGACTCCCTTTTGAATTATAGCTCTATTTTATTCCTTTTTTGTTAGCAAATTGCTTCAACCAATGAAGTAACCACACTGTTAACATTTTTCCTACCACTCTCATCACTTCACAAAAAATCATTCTTTTGATATAGTCCAGAAACTTAATTGTTTTAGTTAGATTTCTCATTGCAATGACAAAATACCTGACCTAAGCAACTTAAGAGAGGAAGGATCTGTTTCAACTCATAGTTTCAAAGGGTTCAATCCATCATAGTACAGAGGGTATGGTAGAGCAGAGCAGCTCACATCATGGCAGACAGGAAGGAGGAGAGGGGAGAAAGAAGAAGGAGAGAGAGAGGATAGGAAAGAGGGGAGAGACAAACCAGTGATCACATACAACTTTCAAAGTAATACCCCTAGTGACCTACTTCCTCTAGCTAGGTCCTACTTTTTTTTTTTTCCTTTGGCCAGTCCTGGGGCTTGGACTCAGGGCCTGAGCACCATCCCTGGCCTCCTTCTGCTCAAGGCTAGCACTCTGCCACTTGAGCCACAGCGCCACTTCTGGCCATTTTCTGCATATGTGGTGCTGGGGAATCAAACCCAGGGCCTCATGTATATGAGGCAGGCACTCTTGCCACTAGGCCATATCTCCAGCCAGGTCCTACTTTTGAAAGTTTCCATCACCTCCTAAAATAGTGTCATCAACTGAGGACCAGGAGAGCAACACATAATGCCTGTGCAAGACATTTCAGATTCAAACTCTAACAACAATCATGAAATCAAGTGCCCTTCGTAGGTAGAGCCTCCTTTTTGATTGTGTTGGCTAAGGATGAGTGTTTGGAGCCTTCTTAGCTCTTGCTCAGACATGAATACAGCCTTTGGAATACTCACAGCCATGTGCATGTACATGGGTTTTAGAATTCCCAGGAATATGATGATGCCTCTGGGTATCTGTCTCTACATCTTGCTTTTATATTTTAAGGATAGATTCTCATTTACCCCAGTTGTGGCTACCTTTGGCAGCCACAATGTTCAATACTGGCTTCTGATTATTTTTCCAAATATATCCAGTATCCAGAGGTTGGGCAGTTCAGTTTGGCTCAGTTCAAATAAACATGAGCTCTGAGAGTGGGGTTTTCAGGTAACTACCAGATAGATCAACTAGAAACAGTTATCTGATAATGTTATTTTGAAGGACTTGGAAATATGTTGCATCCTCCCATGTCATCTAGGCTATTGAGATGGGACTAGGGGACATTAAATGTCCCAGAGGTCACTGTTCTTAATGAGATTAAATTATTTTTCTTTAATAAGTGCTGTCTCAGATCATTTAAAAAAACTTTTTATTAGTATCCAGAGTTCTTAAATACATTGATTTTGACCATTTTTGCCAGTCTTTGCATTTGATAAGTAACTGGCTTTGTCAAGGTTGCTTCCATGCCTTTCCTGCTGAGATCACCACTGGTAGTGTAATATTGATTGCTACAAGTGTGTTCCCATTTCACTTGACCTTCACCTGAATTTTCTTTGGTATATACTTCAAATTTAATATCTTTTAAATGGAACTAATAGTGTCTTTCCACAAATTTTCTTCTTCTTCTCTTTAAGGCTGGAGAAAATTAAGCTGGCTAAGCAGATGGGAGAGCCATCAGAATGGTAGTGGAATCTAATTATAATTATCTGCATTAATCTGCTACTGCTGGGTGAGAAGGGAATGAAAAGATTAGGAGTTGGAAATTGAGGAACTTGAGTTACAGTAAGATTGACATCAAACTCCCCACTGCCCTTGTAATCTCTGATTCGATTTAATAATTCTCTGACTGTCTAATTGCGTTCCCAGACCAGTTGACTTGTGACTCACTAGATTCCTTACTCACAGTAGGTGCTCAATAAATGACTAGTAATTGCTTAAAACTTAATTAAGTGAATAACATAAATATATTTTTATTTTTTCTTCCATCTCTTCCTTTTTACCCCTCCCTATCTCCAGGGATCTAGCTTCCTTTCCAGCTGGAAATTTTTCCGAAAAGTCATGAATATAATTACCTTTCTCCATATTTCATTGACACGTCAAACTGAATTATATACCAGAGAGCCAAAAGGGGAGATGGGTATGGGATATAAGGCCTAATATGATTTCAGACCTCCTGAGGGCATTAATAAATATTAATTGTACTATGAATGAAACTATCAAATGATTGCCAATTCTGTTTTGCTCAACTTTTACATTTCATGTAAACTTGATACAGATCACTGGAAATCAAGGAAAGGTATCTTCTACAATGTGACAAACAAGAAAAATTTTAAGCAGTATACATGGCCCATAGAGGTGGTTTCATAAAATGTGACTTTTTTTCTGTCCATCATGGGCTTGACTTCAGGGCCTGGGTGCACTGTCCCTAAGCTCTTTTGTTCAAGGCTAGCACTCTACTACTTTGAGCTACAGTGCCACTTCCAGTTTTCTTGTGGTTCATAAGAGTCTCATAATCCAGGCTCCAGTGGCTCATGCCTCTAATCCTAGCTACTACTCAGGAGGCTGAGATCTGAGGATCACGGTACAAACCCAGCCGGGGCAGAAACATGAGACTCATCTTCAATAAACTACTAAAAAAAAACCAGAAGTGGTGCTGTGGCTCAAGTGGTAGAGCACTAGCCTTGATCTCAAAGAGGCGCAGGTATAGTTCCTAGACCCTGAGTTCAAGCCCCATGACCAGAAAAAAAAAGGCTTACGGTGTTTGTGCCCAAGCTCACTTAACCATAATCCTCAGATCTCAGCCTCCTGAGTAACTAGGATTACAGGCGTGAGCCACCAGAGCCTAGCTACCTAGACTTTTAAGAAAAATCTGCACTGAAAGATTCCAGACAAGCCTACCTTACATAAATATATCTAAATTGTTTTTCCATTGGGGAAAGTTCTTCAGTTTTCTTTACCTATTCCATGTGTTGTTTATGTGTATGCATGGGGGATACATGTCCAAATATGTTCACATTTCTATTCCTCAAACCGAAGTCTGTAAATTAGGACATGGAACATAAAGCAATAGAAATTCATTTTTTTTTCTTAAAAATTAAGTGGAACTGGTGATGATGGCTCATGATTGTAATCCTAAGTACTTCGGATTTTGAGATTGAAAGGAACTGTAGATTGAGAGGCCAGCCTAGGCAAAAATTTTGTGAAAGCCCTCTCAACCCATTAAAAAGCTGGTATGTGGTTGACATCCAAATTATTGAGAATATGTTCTAGTTTTGCCCAAGCAAAAAGTGATATCTATTTGAAAAATAACCAGAGCAGGAAGGGCATAACTCATGTAGTAGAACACCTGCCCAGCAAGCACAAGACCCTGAGTTCAAACATCAGTGTAACACCCTTGCTCCAAATGCAATGGAAGCATAATGTAACTTGCAGGTATTTAAGTAAATAATATTTTGGGTCTTTTACAATAAACATAATCAAGTTCACTGTCTAATGTGTTACTTCATGTTCCTTATTAAGTAAAACATTTATTCTATCAGATCAGTTTTATAACTGGCTATATGCTTACCTTGCCAAGGTTCAAGCATACTGCTGTTTTACTTTTCTGTTTTTAATTGAAGTGCATATGGATGGTGCATTTTAACCCATATCAAAATATACAACAGTTACAGCCAGGCGCCAGTGGCTCACACCTGTAATCCTAGCTACCCAGGAAGCTGAGATCTGAGGATTGTGGTTTGAATGTAGTCCGGGCAGGAAAGTTTGTGAGACTCTTATCTCCAATTAACCACCAGAAAACTGGAAGTGGTGCTGTGGTTCAAAGTTATAGAGTGCTAGCCTTGAGTGAAATAGCTCAGGGACAGCAACCCAGGCCATGAGCTCAAGCCCCACGACTGATTAAAACAAAGCAAAACAACAACAATAACAAAAACTTATTTCAGCATCTCAGTATACTCCCTCATTCTCCCTTCCAGTCTATACCTTTGCTCGAAGGCAACTGCAACCATAGATTAATCATGACTTTAAAAAAACTAGATAAACCAAGTTATGGAAATAAGTGATTTACCATTGTTGTTGTTATTTTCAATGTACCATGTGAAATTATGCCATTTACCTTTTTCTTTCTTCCCCAGAGTTTTATCCCTGATGTCAGTGTTACTGATTTTGGTATCCTGGGTATTGTATATATGTTTATTGGAATTAGAGAAGGGAAGGGGAACATCAAAATTGAGAGACAAATGGTAAAACATAAAACAATGCAACAGCAACACTTACGAAACTATATGCTGTAATCCAGCTGTACAACTCATGGGGGGTGGGAGGAAATGGAGAGGGGGAAAGGAGGGAGAAAAATGAGGGAGGAGGTAAGAATTTTGATAAGATATGTACTCACTGCCTTACGTATGAAACTGTAACTCCTTTGTACATCATTATGAAAATGTATAAATTAAATACTAGATAAAAATTCATTTATTTTGTATATAAATAATATGCAAACTATATATACTACAAAAAAACTATATATATTTATACAATATATTTTATATATTATTGTGTGTGAATCATTTTACTTTGCATTATCTACATTGCTACATATAGCAGTTATTTATTATTTTTCAATGGTGTGTATTGCTTCATTGCATGGCCATAGCACGAGGTATTACTCAATCTGCTCATAGATACTGGCTTGGTTTCTAGTTTGGGACTACTTTGAATACTACTCAAGTACAGTTTGTTGGGAATGTATCATATGGTATAAAACATATACTTAGTTTTAGTAGATATACTATAGTGTTCCATTGTGATCATGCTAATTTTCATCTTACCACTAGAGTTCCCATTAATGGACAGTATTTTTAATGACTTCATTCAGAGTCAAAGCTTTTTATTCATTTGAGTCTCCTTAGAAGTTATTCTTTCAGATTACCTTTCAATGAACTGTAGACCAACTTCAGTTGGTAGAGAACATGGGCTCTCTCAAATATATATATTTTCCTTTCCCAGCTGAGAGATAGATTCGTTTATTAACAGATATCTACAACAGATTGCTTTGCTCCGTAGTTCTACCAATGAGAGGGAAAACTCAAATGAACTTTCGTGAAAATATCCAGTCTATCCTAGGAAAATCAATGCAGTGAAAGAGATTGTGCATATGAATAAAACAGTAGCATACTTGCCTCTTTGTGACACCCAAATAATTACCTTGAAAAGTAAGATGCCCAAAACAAAGATCTTTAAAATGTGTCAGGACTCTTTCAACACAGTTCTACAACCATTCTTGTTTATCTTTTTTTCATGTTTGATGGTGAATCTCTATGAGTCAAATTTTACACTTTGTGCTTCTCTAACTATTAACAAATACCATCAGAGTGGTTTGAGAAGAAACTCAAGGACAGACTATCACACTGGGATATGTGTGCATTTACAGTTGTGGTAATTTCCATTACATTTCATAGCACAGAATAGTGCTTTTAATCTCAGACTTTAGGTCCTTATCTCCAAGTAGGCTTCTTACAGTATAGCTCTATTAATAAGTATTAGCTGTAACTCATTATTTCTTGTTTATGTAAAACAACTTATACTATAAGAGGTATCTATCTGGTTGATGGTATCATGTGCATCAATAAAATCAGATAGCATTCCCCAAGGAAAGCTTGTGGGACTCTATAATAGTGGAGAATTAAAGCTATTGAACAGACTCAACATTAGTTCATGGTTCAAAAACACCCTGAAATCAATCAATAGGGGGCTATTTCTTGGAATTTTTTGTATTGCCTCCCTCCATCCCAATCTGTTTATTCTCTAATCACAAAGTCAATGCTAATGTTCTCATTTAGAAATTATATCTTGGAGTTTAGGATGATCAGGTCATGCACATGGGGACAGTTATAGTAGCATAAAATTGTATTTTGTTTCACTTGGTCACTTAATATTTGTTCATCTATCAGATGGCAATTAGTCATGTTTTCTGAGTACACCTTTGAAGAAAACTCTGGTTTCTCCTCAGGCACCTAGTTTTTAAACAGAAGTTTTATCTTCTCAGTGTTCACCATAGTTACATACTCTTCAAGACTGCTGAAGTAATTATAGTTTAAGAGGGTTACATCATGTTTTAATACCTGTAAGTGCTAAGATCTGCCTTTGGAAATAGAAACATCTTCAAAAGGTACACATAGTTTCCGTTTGAACATGCTCAGCTTGCCTGTGTCCCATAAAGATCCCATTAATAGCTTATCTCATTAACAGTCCTTTGTCCTCATCAATTCAAGCACATTTTCCCACTGGGACATCATTAGCAGTGCCCTAAACGTAGATTCACCACATTCACCTGACAACATCATCTGAGAGAAAAATCTTCAGACTGCAGAGACACATCAGGAGGCCATGAAATCTTAAACAACACACAACAATATAACAATGGTATGGGTATCTCTTTGAGAATATCCTTAACAATAATGACCAGGAAAAGAAACAGTAGATAGTTCTAAGACATTTGCTAAGAACACCTTCCCAGCCCCCTCCTCTCCAAACAAACACGTGTCTAGTCTAATTGTTCAGAGGATATTGTCAGGCATTTGTTTCTTTTAATGAGCAAATAAAATGGTCTAAACTAGTAAATATGTATTTTCACGCATTTTTAAATGAAATTTACCTGATAATTCTATGAACAGGTAAATAAACAATTCTACTTCTAATCTCCTTTAATACATTCATCTGTTCCACAGCTTTCTTTGTAAAGTAATCCGTGAACTTTCACTAACATTGAATTCCATTACCTGAGAACATGGAGATGTTTGGTGTGATAAGTAGGGGTGTGGATTGAATATGTACTGCACCCCTTGCAGATGTGGTTGACACACTGGACTTTCTCTGACAGCATCTCATTATGGGCCAGGTCTTTATAACTACTCAAAGTATAGTCTTCAGGGAAACAGGATTAGTTTCACCTGGGGGTACTTTTAGACACTCTAGGCCCTTAATCAGATTTTCTGAATTACAGTCTCTGTATGAAGTGGAGAATCAGTCCTCTCTATTTCAGTAAATATTCCAGAAGAGTTTCATGTAAGCTAAGATGTGGGAAATAGTTGTTAGGATATAGTCTTTATAGATTCAGAACATTTATGCTGCCGCGTTTTCTACTATCTTCTCCCCTCTAGGATTATGCCCTCTAAATAAATAAAATTCCTTTTTCTGTATAATACTTTACTGGAATGAATTCTTACTAAATCTTTGGAACTTACTTTTAGGAATCATCTATAGAACCCAATATATAAACTTTCATCTTTTCTATATTTCATACCTTTCTGCCTTGAAATACTGTATATATAACAGAAACAAGGTAAATCAATTGTTCCTTCCTAATAAGACAAGGGGTGCAACTATTTTTTGATCCCTGATATCAAAAACAGAGCTGAAAGTCTGATAGAACACTTTGTTGGTAAATGTAAATGTTGAAGGACTCTACATTGCTTTTGGACTAGCCCTCAAAATAATGTTTGTTACTGACCAAAGTACTTTATTGCATTCCTTTCCTGACTCCTCATGAATCAGCTCTTGCCCTTACTACAACCCTAACATGTATTTCTTCTCTCTGTCATTTCCTAGTGGTCAAATTTCTGTGCATCTTTTGATTTGTTCAACCTCCTCCCTGAACTCTGCCCCAAATATCCAGGCTTTGGTGTCAAGATGTGCAGGTAGTACATTGGGAAGAGAATGGTAAAGGAGGCCTCTCCTGCAGGTGACCCTCTGTGCTGCTGGTGAAGTGAGCCTGGCTAGTCTGATGATGCACCATTAAAGCAACACTCCCACATCAGGAAAAACAGAGTAGAAGTACTTTTCCCTATTCCCTTTACTAAGTAGAACTAGAAATTCTGAGCACAAATAGAAGACTCTAAAATGTCAAGATACATTGTACTCATAAATTAACATGTTGAATTGAAACTCCTTTATACAACTAAGGATAATTTTTAAAAAATAATAAAAAGTACTCTAACATATGAAAGAATGCCAACAACTAAAGAGAAACAAAACCAAACAAAGGAAGCCCTCATAAACGCCCACGTTTTTAAACCAAAGGACCATAAAATATCAGCACAGGGAGAAAGCATTTAGATAACAACTGTTTTACTCTATACAATCACAGATAAAACTAAATTTCCACACCAATAACAAAAGCTAAGTTTAATAGTTGTCTAAAAGAAATGAGGTCCTTTCTATAATGTCTGTGGAAGCCATGTAGGAAGTATGTATGAAGTACCTCTTCCTCTCAGAGTCAGGGTGGTCTTGGCAGAATCCTAGTGTTCATCTCAAACTCCCACCTTTACTCAGCAGTAAGGAAGAGTTGCTTGTTCCTGGACGACAACAGAGGCTAGGTGAATAATGTAGACCTAACACTCCATCTGAAAGTAGGAAATTGTTGCCTACAGTTCCTCCTTTGAGCTGTGTGAGAGGAAGCCTGCTACAACAGAAGACATATACACAATTCAGAGTCCCCAATGTCAAGCCAGATCATTGTGGTGCTAGAATAGTTCTGCAACTTGATGGCAGTGTTAGTTACACGAATGTGTGTATGTGATGAAATGGCACACAACTGTTTATACACACTGTGTCAATGTGAAGTTCACATTATACTGGTTCTGATGTTGTACCACTATTAATGTAGTATTATTGATTATCTGAGGCTGTACTATTATTATATTAGCTGTAATCTCCACAGGAACATAGTGAGGGTAAATAGAACTTTTGTACACTCTGTGCTGTATTTTTTGTGACTGTGTAATTATTCCAAAAGAAAAGCATTAGAAAAGCAATAAGTTTATTATCTGGCACTACATTAAACAAAATGAGAAGAAGTGGAGTGGTGATAAGAGTAGGATTTCCAGAATCCCTGTGTCAGAACCAGAGAGAATTTGAGAAAGAATGCATACATTCTGACCTGACATTCAGGGAAGGAATCCTGAAGAGAGTTATGGAAGAAATTTTCTTTTGGTAAGTACTAGAAGACAGAAGTCACACATTGCATTAAGGGAATGATTTTGATATATATTATAATAAAACAAAGAAGATATTTGACTGATAACATGAATAAGTGAGACTGGCAGATCCTAGGCAGTGGATTGTTGGCTAAAGTTAAAGATAAGAACTACTAGAGATAAGCTTTGGAAGGGACTATGCCTTCCAGTGGCCCCCTATAGGTACCTATCAGAATCTCTTCTAGGTTGCTGTGTTTGGATTCTATCATTTCAAAGTCAGTGATGACAAAGGAAGAGGCTTAAGAATTGAATTAATGTTGTCCAAGCAGCTGATCTCCAGAAAGGCTTGTGGTGTCAGGATCAAGAATCTATATGCATAGGCATTCATTTCACTTTTGAAACTTCTTCATATCCTTTGCAATTCTTGGTAGAGTTCTTTAAAAAATTCTAATTTATCATGGGTTTCATGAGTCAGAACTATTAGCAAAACTCAGGAGATAACGATAAAGGCCAGATCATAGCTTTCCAAACTAAGTATCAGGAAAATACCAGGGGAGCTGATGCATTGAATGAAGTGAACAATTCTAGAGGGAATGAAAGGTCAGAGAATGCTGCCACCTGTGATTTCATTTCAAGATGCTGGTCATTTCCATGGGACTGGGATAATAATGCTTAGTGTGCGGATATATTGGTACAATCTGATGTTATTGAGCCTATCAACCATGTAAAAATATACAACAATGCAATAAAATGTACTTATATCCCCACCATCCTCTGCAGGGACTAGCCTGCTGTTCAAAGAGTACAACATGTGGCAAGAATTTCTCACATAGTAGTCAGCAGCCAATAAAAGTACTTCATGAGAAATAAAAAATAGCTGTCATTTAAAAGCCACAAAGCTACAGTGGCCATTTATGTTTTAAGACTAATGCAAAATGCATTAAGAATCCACCTTATAATATTTTTGGACAGAAGACTAAATCTATATAAATTCAGTAAATGCTTTTATAGCAACCATGTAAACTTTAAGGCATCAACCAGTCAGATATTTATTGAAAACCCATTGAAGCAAAGGATTTTATGTCTCAAGGATCATTAGAAAGGGATAATTTTTCCTGGATAAAAAAACAAAACTCAGTTACATTTAAAGTTTTATGTGAATTTCCTTTGGTGTATGCCATGTGGTTACTGTATATAATTTTGGTACATGGGGTATTCCCTACCTGATCTAGGGAAGGGAAAGAAAAATGAGGGTGTAAGATATCACAAGTTATGTACTCACTGCCCTATTATGTAATTGTACCCCTTTTGCACAACACCTTGTCAACAAAATTTAATTAATTAAAAAACAGAGAAACAATAAAAACCCCAAACTCAGTATGTGTGTGTGTGTATCCTTCTCAAACTTACTCAAGCCAAAATATTCTTTTTTTTTTCACCTGATGACATCTGCTCCCACAGTCTTTTTGAAACTCACATATGACCATAGTGCATTTAATTATTCATTCTGTAAGACTGTATCCAGCACTAACCATGTCAGAGACTGTGAAAGGGTAGAGTTTCTAAATGATACAGAAGAAAAACCAAGGAAGAAAATGACATCTAAGAAACTGGAGGGAAAAACAGTTGATGGTAGTGAGATTAGAGGGTGGAATGATGAAAGAGGAGCAGAAAAGAGTAATCAGCTTTGTAGATAACAAGTAGAAAGAGGTTCTAAATTCTCAAAAGATATGCAGATTTCAACAAATATGAAGAGTACTTGATCTCCTTGTCCCATTCTGATTAACATACTCAAAATATAGAATTTTATTCATTGCAAACTTTCAATAAATATTAGTTCAATAAAAGAGTTGTAAGGAAGCTCAAAATTTCACCCTACATGTTGGCTAAGTGAATCTGCTTAAATAAACTGACAGTAGATACAAGGAAAAAGTAATGCAAATTTATCAATATGCACATGGGAATCACATGAAAGTCAAAGGATTGTCCTTATTTGGGGAGTAAGGAGATTTTACGGGAGATGAATACTCACCCCCAAAACAAACAAGGGCTTTGGTTAAAGTTCCCCTTTTAGTTTTGGTGTTTGATATTCAGCCTTTTCCTCTGTGATATGAGTTGTATCTTCCTTGGTTAATAAAATTCCAGTGAGAAAATTGAAGGCAATTGTTTCTCCTTACAAAACAAAGGAACATCACAAAAGACCATCCTGCAGTTTTTGCTTCCCAAGTGCTCTCAGTTTAAAGTAAAACATGGATATCTTGGAGTAGAATGTTTTTGAGGTATAACAAAATGAATGAGGAATAATACATTATGGTTATCACCTATTTTCTGAGAATTACAGAAATGGTTATGTGCCATCTAATAGAACACATTGTGGGCTATACTGACTTCATACAGAAAATCTCAAGATATATCAAAATCAGTGGTTGCTATCTGGCTACCTCCCTGCATTGATTTCAAAATCTCTAGAAAAATTCTTTAATTTCTTTTAAATTTAAATGGATCAAAATGGAAGATCATGTTTCTAAAAAGATAAACTATCATAATTGTTTTCTATCTTTAAATATGTGAAATATTATTATGGCAAATTGAAATGTACAGTAGATGTTAATATACATGGTGTTGGGAATCTGATCCAGCCACAATGATGTGTATTGACACCTTGTAGTATCAACAGAAGCAGGAAAGAGGAGTTCTCTGGCATTTGAGGAAAGCATTTATCATGCATTCCTCTGTGTACAAAAGTCACTCGATCAAAATATGAGTGAAATATCTTAGTAGGGAAGTTGAAACAGGATCATTTGACAAAATAAGCATGCGTGAGGAGGCATTTTTAGAAAATATAAGTTTATCATAATAAAAGAAAATCTGCCTTAAAAGAAAAAAAACACGAATGCTAAATACTTCTCAACTTTTCTGTTTTTCTCTTTGATGCATGTTCAAGAAGACTTTTTACCTTTATTTTTCAACTGTTACATATTTTTAACTAGCAAGCATTTTATTCATTTATTTCACCATGTAATTTCCTATTCTTTTAGAAATTTTTCTTATTTTACATTTAACTTGATCTCCTTGCTTAATGAAGGATTCTTTTCACAAATGCCTGGTAATGGGTCATAAAGAGAAACAAAAGAAAGAAGATTAAAAGAAGCAGGTTGAGAAGCTTAGGAAAATTAGATTCTATGACAGAATAATTTTATTTATTATTTTCTTAAAAATAATTCTAATCATTTATTAGTGGTAACTTGTTTTTTTTTATTGTTTTTGTTTGTTTGGTTTTTTTTTGGCCAGTCCTGGGCCTTGAACTCAGGTTCCTGAGCACTCTCCCTGGCTTCTTTTTGCTCAAGGCTAGTACTCTGCCACTTGAGCCACAGTGCCTCGTTTTCTATATATGTGGTGCTGGGGATCAAACCCAGGGCTTCATGTATATGAGACAAGTACTCTTACCACTAGGCCATATTCCCAGCCCCAAGGTAACTTGTTTTTGAGAACTAGAAGCAGTTGAACTTAATGTAGAATGAAAGATTCTCAATTTTATATTGTTTTTACTTCCTTTCCTCTGTTCTATAAAAGCTTCATTTACTAATGATTGTTAAATAGTTACACAATTTTTATTATAGTCTTCCTTGCTAAAGAGGAACTAAATGTTTTGACAGTAATGTTAACTACTTTTCCTGAGACAGTCTATCTCTTAATAGTAAATACATATAATATGTTAATAGTGAAAGTTGCCTTTTCCTGTATTGCAAAACTGAGTTGTCCATTTTAATAAGAAGAGAAGGCTGGAGAAAGTAGTAGAAAAAAGTCAATGCATATCCTACAAAATTAATAAAATTGAGGGAAGAGGTCAATTGGGAAGTATGGGTGAGAATGTTGAAAGACTGACATTGATCAAGATATACTATATAAACTGCTTTGTTGAATGGCAGCTACTTGTACTTGAAGATAATAAAAATACTTTAATAATTATAAATAACAAACACTCTAATAAATACTAAGCTTGGCTGTTCATGCTCAACGATTCATGTTCAAAATTTACAATAAAATACCTTCATGTTTCTTTTTCACATTTTCTTCCTGTTTAATCAACCTTTCTCTTCAATTGAACATTCTAACTCCTGGTTTCTCCAGAATGAAGATATGACTTTCTCTGACACCCTCTATGAAAGTGTGTTTCTGTGGAGATACAAGCTTTTTCTCAACTCAGAGCACTATATGAAAAATGATGTTTAGGATCCCTGGACAAAGACTCTAGTCCCTCTCATGAGGACAAGAAATTCACCTTTGCTGGTGTTCAGTTTTTGATTATTTTTATTCTGGCTATTAGATTACAGTTTAATAAAAGGACTATTTTCAAATGCATAGGTACAGAAAACCAACAGAAATGGTATAGTTCTCCACAATAGCAGTAATGGAGACCCTTAGGCCTAAAAAAGCAATAAGAGGGCATAGTCATTGGAACTCAGAGAGGAATATTTACTAAGTGGGCTACTTAAGATCTCTTAATTCTTTTCTTCTCTTATTTTGACTACGTATGTTCCTTTGTTTCATTCTTCCAGTGATAGGTGCTACAATTTGGCCCTACAACAGAATAATGGTATTGGATTGGTTGACACATGGTGGCAGAAGACATTTCTGGAAAGCTAATAATAATGTCCTTTACTCTGCACAGGATTAAATAAATATACTTGACTTTCTCCAATTAAAATGACTTCTAACTCATGTTCATGTAACAGAGTCACCCCAAATTCTGTAGCCACTCCATTGCTACCCGACATGCATGAAAATGTGATACAAAGAAATTTTCCATAAAACAGATTATGGTTAAAATATCTTAATTTTCAATTCTTTAAAAATGCATGATATTAATACAATGTCCACATGTCACCTATGATCTTAGAAGGAAATCATGTAAGTTTTATTAGCTTTGTAATAAATCTACCTCTGATTCTTCATTACTCTTCTTTCTGTTCAAGTGACAAAATAATCAACCTATAAGGAGGAAAGCTTTATCTTGGTTCAGAATTTCAGTCATCTTTATTCATTTCTATTGCCTTTGTGTCTGTGCCAAGTCAATGTACCATGTTGGAGAACACATGTTAGAAAAGGCTGCTCCTCTCATGGTGGCCAGGAAATAAAAAGAAAGAAGGGATGAGTTCCAATATCCTTTTCAAGAACAAGTCCCCAAGGACCTATCTTCATTATACTAAACTCCAATTCCCCCAACTCCAAGCAGTACTCTCAGATAACATCCAAGCCTTTAACACATGAGTTGATTCTTTTTGTGTGTGACAGTTCTAGGTCTTAAATTCAGTGCCAGGGCACTGTCCATGAGCCTCTTTGAGCTCAAGGCTATCTCTCTACTACCTGAGTCACAGAACCACTTCTGGCTTTTTCTGATTGATTTATTGTAGATAAGAGTCTTATAGATACTCTTGTTTGGACAGAACTCAGCAATACATGAGTGTTTGGTGGCATTTAAGATGGTGACATTTAAGATGTAAATTATAAAATGGTAACTGAAATAGACAGCAGAGCATGTTACCCTTCTTCCAAGTAATGAGAAGAGGACCTAGAGTTAAGTCAATTCTGCTGCTTTTTCCACAGAGTGATGGTAGAATTTGTAGGTTTTAAACTTACTGGTCACCATTTAATCCAATATGGGTTAGATACAATTTTCCCATTTGTACTTTCCTTCACTAAATGCTGATATTTGCTGGCTATCCATTATATTCCAAGCACTATTTAAGATGATAAGGATAAAATGATGAGAAAAACAAATGTAATCTCTGTCATCAGTGATAGTAAAGTCTAGTGGAGAATGAACAACTTACCATTCTATCTTCATGTAAACTAACTGTGTGAAAAGTCATAGAATAACTCATCCATCATCCTGTCCACATTTTTGCATAAAGTACTGGTAATCTTTGAAATACAGTATTTTTAAAAAATTTCATTCAGAGATTTAATAGATCTGGACTCTTGTTCCTGAAAAATGAAATGAAAGAAAGCAAAAATTTCAAGGGATGGAGGTTAGAGTTTAAAAATTGGCTTGCCTTCAAGGTTCTTTTCTTTCCTGTCTTGTGAAACATTGGACAAATAGAAAACATGGAAGTATAGTCTTCTATATTCAACCTATAAATGAGGAATGATAAGAGAAAAAGTACCATGGGAGTTTTTTCCTCTTTTAGATTCTCATATCATTCCAACCACATTGGTGACAATATAAAGGGCCCATGATACTGAATGGAGAGAAAGATAAAGAATTCATTTTATAGTTACCCTTGCAACAAACTTTCAGAAAGCAGTCTAATTTCTTGGAAACCAGTAAAAACAAGGTCTACTATACGAATTCCTTACTTATATCATTGGGATGCACATTGCTGGAAATTCTACAGCTGTGAATTAATAGGATTTCCAGAGGGCTTGTATATGGTTAGGTAAAGTAACCATAACTCCAAAACCCTTAAAGAAAGGCTAATCATGCAACTTTGTACCTGACTAAAAAGAAATACAATTTACCAAAGGAAATAATTAGGCAGAAACAGATTTTAATCAACACTAGATATAGACTATTGAATCAGTACTAAATTTAGCACTCTTTCTAGCCAAGCTATGAATATAAGCCACCCTGAATTCATGGATTTTTGTATGATCATTGTCTGTCTTTGGGTAAACTTCCACAGGACTATTACTATCCTGGAAATGGTGATGGGAATTCTACTGTCAATTGGGAGTCATAAATATGTAAATGACTGGTTGTGTCTGCCAAGCATATTATAATCCTTAAATTCTATTTACATTAATTCTAGGCACTGCCTATGTGATCTTTTGATGCATCAAAGTATGGGAAAAGGATACTTAGTATGAATGTTGGCTTCATAGCTTGTTGGATATGTATGACCTTTCAGCAAGTTACATGCTACCATCTCTGAACTCCAATTTCCCCTCTTATAAAACAAGATTAATAATAGCCCTTTCAATGTCATTTATGGATTTAAACAAACTTTATGCACACATAAGTTTTATACCATAAAGTAGGTGCTCAGTGGATGGTAAGGACTGCTAATTGTGAATTTCAATACAATAATAGACTCTTCTTAAAAAGCCCTTGTTTCACCCAGCGTTTCAATTTTTGTCTAAGAAAAGACTTTCCTACAAGGCTATTATGATTTGTAGCCATCAGCCAACTCCTCTACAGCAATTATTTTGCTGGGAAGTAAGCAAGGGCATAAATCAATAATGACGCTTGCAACCTCAAGACTTATTGATCTTGCTGTTTATCTTCTATAATGTTCCTGGAAAACCCAATTATTTTGGGAAGTTACCCAAACTAGTTTACCCATAATTCTATATTTGTTTTATTAGTAACAAGTTATGAGAGCATTTAATTGATTTTCTTGAAAAAAAATCCCTTTATGTACAACAGAGATACTTGTCCACTATAGTTCTTAGCATATATTTCTTTTTTTATTAGTATTTGTTAGTTGCACAGAGGGGTTTCATTGTAATATTGCCATAGATGTGTATAATATATTTCAAATAAATTAATGCCTTCTATTGTACTCTCTTTCCCCTTTTAAATAGTATTTATGATTATTATGCTATTTTCATATGTATATAAATTGATAGATACATCGATAGATACAGATAGATGGAGATAGAAAATACTATTTACCCCTTAGTGATTTCTCATTTACCCCTTTCCCTTCTAATAGGCTCCTTAAGAAAGTCCCCATTTTACTCTCATTTCCCATCACTATCATGCTCCTCCTCCTCCTCCTCCTCCTCCTCCTCCTCCTCCTCCTCCTCCTCCTCCTCCTCCTCCTCCTCCTCCTCCTCCTTCTCCTCCTTCTCCTCCTCCTCCTCATCACCATCACCATTTTACATCTAGATTCTGCATAGAAGAAAAATGTGGTATTATTATTTTTGATCTCTAGTTTCACCTCTTTTCCTACAACCAACATTTCATTTTTCTTTGTGACTGAATAGTACACTGTGTGTGTGTGTGTGTGTGTGTGTGTGTGTGTGTGTGTGTGTATACCATATTTTCTTTATCTATTCATAGGTCATTGGGCACTTAGGCTGATTCCATACCTTGGCTATTGTAATGACTGCTGTGATAAATATGGATGTGAAGAGATTCCTAGTGTATGTTTGTTCTCTTTAACTTCTTTGAACATTTACCTGGGACTGGTAAATAGTAGGATCATAGTGTAGTTCTGTTATTTTGTGTGTATATGAGCAAACTTACACCAATATTCACTTGGCTGCACTAATTTACATTTCCATTAGGAGTGCATGAGAATTCCATTGTTTCTATACCCTCACCTACATATGTGGTGTTCTTGATAGCTGCCGTCCTGACTGCAGTGAGGTGGAATCATTTTGTTGTTTTGATTTGCATTTTCCTTTCTTTCTTCTTACCTTTCCTTTCTTTTCCTATCTTCCTTTCCTTCCTTCCTTCCTTCCTTTTCCTTCCTTCCTTCATTTTCCTTCCTTCCTTCCTTCCTTCCTTCCTTCCTTCCTTCCCTTCCTGCCTCCCTCCCTGCCTGCCTCCCTCCCTCCCTCCCTTCCTCCCTCCCTCCCTCCCTCCCTTCCTCCCTCCCTTCCTGCCTCCCTCCCTCCCTTCCTGCCTCCCTCCCTTCCTCCCTCCCTCCCTCCCTCCCTCCCTCCCTCCCTTCCTTCCTTCCTTCTTTCCTTCCTTCCTTCCTTCCTTCCTTCCTTCCTTCCTTCCTTCCTTCCTTCCTTTTCCTTCCTTCCTTCCTTCTTCCCTTCCTCTCTCTCTCTCTCTCTCTCTCTCTCTCTCTCTCTCTCTCTCTCTCTCTCTCTCTTTCAGTTCTGGGGCTTGAACTCCTGAGCTTCTGTGCTCAAGGCTAGTGCTCTATCAGTTGAACCACAGTGTCACTTCCTGTTTTTAAATGGTTAATGGGAGATAAGAGGACTTTCCTGCTCAGGCGAGGAAACCTCAATCCCCATATCTCACCCTTCTGAGTAGCTAGGATTACAGGCATGAGGCACTGGTGCCCAGCTAATTTGCATTTTCTTAATGGCTAAGGATATTGAATATTTCTGTTTTTTTGTTTTGTTTTGTTTTGTTTTTGCCAGTCCTGGGGCTTGAACTTGGGGCCTGAGCACTGTTCCTGGCTTCTTTTTGCTCAAGGCTAGCACTCTGCCACTTGAGCCACAGTGCCACTTCCAGCCTTTTTCTGTTTATATGATGCGGAGGAATCAAACCCAGGGCTTCATGTATTTGAGGTGAGCAGTTTATCACTAGGCTATATTCCCAGCCCCTGAATATTTCTTTATACATTTGTTAGTTATTTGTACTTCTTCTGGGAACTGTATGTTTAATTTGCACATTTTTATTTGAATTATTTGTTCCTTTGATGTTTAAAGTGTTTGTTTTGAGATCTTTGTATATGTTGGTTATTAATTTTTAATCTAATGAATAGCTTGCATATATTTTTCTCCCATTCTGCGAGCTTTCCTTTTGATCTGATAACTTTTCTTTCATATGCAGAAATATAATATTTTATTTCTTAAAAGAAAACCCAATTAGAATAAACAGAGAAACAAATTATAATCATATGGTAGTTCCATTTAGTTTCTTATCCATGCATATGCTTATAATATACTCCACTTTTGTGGAAGACATTGATTTTTACCATCTTGTGGGGTTGTCCATTTGAAATGGTTTGAAACCTAAGTATTTTTTTAATGTGTCTGACATTGCTACCTGACACTCAGTATAATGATTGATGTGGAGTAATATGGAGGCTCTGTTTGATAAATGAATGAATGAGTAGAAGCATGAGATAAAATCATAAATGAATAAATTGTTACCCACTATAACTGCTCAGGAGAGTGGCTTTGCTATCATCACCAATTGAAATGTGTTTTGGGATTTATGGTTACGGGCCATTTTTTTGTCAGTCATGGGGCTTGGACTCCAGGCCTGAGCACTGTTCCTGAGCTCTGGTACTCTATCACTTGAGCCACAGCACCACTTCCAGTTTTTTGGAGGTTAATTGGAAATAAGAGTCTCAGGGACATTCCTGCCCAGGCTGGCTTTGAATTGTGATCCGCAGATCTCAGCCTCTTGAGTAGCTAGGATTATAGATATGAGCCACCCACACCAGGCAAAGGGTCTTACTTTTATCAGTGGGCTTTAATAAAAATCCAGTGCCTCTCTATTCTTTTTTCTAGTTTAATTTATTTGGTTGAAAAATGTTATAATGTATAAAAGTTCCCATTAAATCTAGACACTCACACTGTGAGACAAAAGGAAGATCTTCTTAGGAGAGAGGATCACAAAGGCTCAGTAGCTACATCCATGTGATCATATAAAAGGATGTTTATCAAAATGAGCTCCAAGAAATGGAAACAAGAGGATTTTTGCTTTGTTTTTCTCCTTTGCCATTATTTTTGTTTTCTGTATCTTTGGTCTTTTATGTAAATATATCTGTTTTGGCGAAGGTAACAGAGAGCACAGGAATGGTGGGGAAAGGGTTGAACAAATGCACCAGTGGCACTCACTAGACAATATGTTGAAAATGAACTATACAATTTGTGGGAGAGGGGATTCGGGAGGAAAAACTAGGAGCAAATGGTGGAAGAGGTAGCCTTGTTAAAAAAGAAATGTACTCATACCTGGCTTATTTAACTGTAACCCCTATGTACACCATCTTTACAATAACAATAAAAACAGGAAAAAGGGAAATAAATTTACTATTAGACAGGTATAGTCTCAGCTACTCAGGGGGCTGAAACTTGGAGTGTAATGGTTCAAAGCCGTGAGCATGAAGCCCAAGAGAGAACAAAAGGCACAGAATTCGAGACCCAGTGCCCATACAAAAGCAAACAGTTTATTTTTTTTTTAAAACCTTTCTTTTGTGGTGAAGAGATAACTTGAATTTGAGCCCAGTATTTGGAAGGAAAAAAGGAGCTATTTCTTAAAATAAGATGGGGTATGCAGGATACTGGTTCCCCAAAATTCATTATATATAAGATTTATATACATATACATATATACATTAATAATGAAAATTCTGCTGGGTGCCAGTGTCTCATTCTAGTTACATACAAGCTGAGATGAAGAGAATGAGAGTTTTGAGGCAAACCCAAGCATATACATGAGACCCCCTTATCAACCAATAGCTTGGCATAGGGCCACATCCCTATCATCCCAGCTATAATGGGAATCATAATATAGATAGATGGCAATCCAGGAATGGCCCAGGCAAAAGATGAGAACTTACCTCAAGAATAGTGCAAAATTGAGCTAGAAGCATGACTCTGTGTAGAATATCTGCTGAGCAAGCACAGAGTCCTGAATTTAAACCCCAGCATTGCCAAAATTGAGGAGGGGAATTCCTAGCCACTTCAGGTAATTTTTTTTTTTTTTTTTTTTGGCCAGTCCTGGGCCTTGGACTCAGGGCCTGAGCACTGTCCCTGGCTTCTTCCCGCTCAAGGCTAGCACTCTGCCACTTGAGCCACAGCGCCGCTTCTGGCCGTTTTCTGTATATGTGGTGCTGGGGAATCGAACCTAGGGCCTCGTGAATCCGAGGCAGGCACTCTTGCCACTAGGCTATATCCCCAGCCCCACTTCAGGTAATTTTTAAAGGTGCTTCTTCTCATCATTTGATGAGTAGAACCTTGAGCAAAGACTCCATGGAGCAATTTGAGCTTATTTGAAATAACAATTTCCTTTTTAACTTCAGTTTTCTCATATCTAATACAGGATATTTGTGTCTTTCCAAACTGCATTGGGTTTTCTATGGGAATCTTGTAAGGTTTAATGGCCAAGCCTCTATACTTTACACAATTTTTTGAAATCTATCCCAAAGATAACACCAAATACATAAAACATGCACAATTTCTACCAGAAGACACTAATTCACAGTTTCACAAATCTTTCCAAAAGATCTTTCAAAAGTTTGTGGCCATCCACACTAAGTAGGAGATTCCAGAGTGTTGGGCTCTGGCTATACCTTTAAGGGGCAGTCCCAAGAGGCCTGCCTCTTCTCTCCCACTGGGGCTGCTTGGCTGTTATTCACTCCTACCCCCTTCTGGGTCCAGAACCAGAAGAGGTAGCAAACCAGCCCTGCCTTCCACCTCAGCCACGTGTGTGAAAATGGCTCCGGGCCAGGCCCAAGGGGCAGTCCTAAGGGATGTGATGACTGCCCATAGAGGACGTTCTGTGATAACACTATGATGGGCAGCTTATCAGCCTATCGCTAGTATGCAGTTAGTCCCTCCCCTTCCTGCCGCCATTACTGTTATATAAACCCCTCCCCTGAGTAAAACGGGTGGAAGTTCCAGAAGCTTATCCTGAGACAGCCCGCGTGACTCCCATGTCGTTCTTTAAGTGTGTGAGGGAGGAGGGGCGTCTCGCGACTATGTACCACCAAGATTTGTACATTGGGCTGCACTCCAGCTTTACACCCAGCAGGATGGGGCGGGAAACGCGTGAGGGTGAAAGGGGTCCCGACACAGGAGTACATTTTCTGTTACTATTGCTCATATTTGTGCAATTAGTAGGTATTGAAATGTGTAGAAATATGTTTTCATTAGAGGAAAAGAAAAAAGAACTCATTTTTTGTCAGGTTGCCATTAGACAGCATCTCTATTTGGCTTGTTTTCTTGGCTACAGGAATATTTTTTTCTTAAAAATGTTCCTACAGATATATTGAGAAGAAAATACAAATAACAAAATCTGTTGTTACTATATTAATAACCATTATAATATTAATAACCTTATTAACTCAATCTATGTCTGGACTTTTGCTAGAAACACAAATTAGCATTAACGGGATAAGACATTTGTAAAATGAAGGGGCTCATGGAATATTAACCTAGTGAAGAAAATTTAGTTTACCTTTTCATGGTTAGTGTCTGATAGAAACCAGGCAGTGAGAAAAGGGTTCCCTTTATTTCAACAAGAAGAATTGTTATTAGTAAAAATATTATGGGGAAATCCCTGAGGTAAGTTTTTTTCATGCCTATGTCTTTTAAATCTCATGACTACCCTTTGGGGGTAAGTATAATTACCGTCATCAGTTGACAAATGAGCACTGAGACCATAAAATTTACAACTTACAGTGGGTTTTTCCTGGAGCTTATTTTGTAGTGCTTTGTTCGAGCTGAGGAGTTAGAATATTTGCTGTTGCAACAAGTTGTGCTTCCTTGAATTCTAGGCACTTGTGTTAGTTTGCTGAAAAAAAATCTTGTTAAATGTGATGCAAGAAAGTTTTTTAGTGGGCTGGGGATATAGCCTAGTGGCAAGAGTGCCTGCCTTGGTATACCCGAGGCCCTAGGTTCGATTCCCCAGCACCACATATACAGAAAACGGCCAGAAGCGGCGCCGTGGCTCAAGAGGCAGAGTGCTAGCCTTGAGCGGGAAGAAGCCAGGGACAGTGCTCAGGCCCTGAGTCCAAGGCCCAGGACTGGCCAAAAAAAAAAAAAAAAAAAAAAAAAAAAAGAAAGTTTTTTAAAAAAGAGTTCTCAAATTATTTTTTGCTATGAATTAAGAGGGTTTGTGTGTTTGTGCCTGTGGGTCCCTGTATGTGTGACTCATGAATATTGAGTTGGATAGATAGGAGACAATATTGTTCTCCATTGTAATTCTGTGTACTACAAGTGGTTTCCAAAAATGTTTGGGCCTGGGAATCACAAAAAAAAAAGAAACATTGCTCAATAAATGGATCAGATGATGGAACACTTGAGTTGAAATACCCCTTTAAAATTGGGTACCAAGTGGTGCAAGTATGCACACACACACACACACACACACACACACTCACACACACACTCACACACATGTGCACCCTTTTTGGGTTTTGAGCTGGGAGATCTATCTTCCCATATTTCTGCTGCACTTTGTGTAGAGAGTTTGGAAGAAGAAAGAGAACACTTTACATTGTGGCAAATGGTATTTGTTTTCTAAAGAGAGATAGGATTAAATATGTTCTGGCAGGCATTTGTTAAGTGACCCATACATAGATTGGAATCAGGATCCGAAGGGTTTGACTGACTTGTTCAGGGAATGGTGCCTGGGCTGAATGGGGTTTTTCAAGCTGAAGTGTTTCCACATACTCATGATGGTGCCTTTGGGACAGTTGGTGGAAGGGTCCCTATCTGGCTGTGAGTTAGAATCATTGTGGTGTTAAGTTAGGAGAAAGGCTGTGACATTAGTCTGGCTGCCAAAGACCCAGGGCTGTACTTTGACAAGCCAGGGGACACCATGAAACCACCACTTTGGCCATTGGCTTTCAGAAGAACCAAGTTTGAAAGACTTTTAACCTTACAAGGTAAATTGGGAGCTTAGGCTGGGGGATAAATGTTTCCTGCTCACTAAATGGTAATGGAAAAGAGCTGCACAAGCTACTGCTGAGTGATTGTCTTTTTCATGGGGGATGTGGTCAGACTTTGAAACCTGGATGACAGCAGTGGGGCTTGTCTTCAGGAGCCATAATTATGTGAAGTTGAAGTGGGCCTGTGTCCAGCTTTACACTGTTTGTTGTTATAACTGACACACTTCCTGGCAAAGCACTGTGCCATGGACAGCTGACAGAGGGACTTCTGTGACTTTTCCTTTATATTGTGAGTTGATTTGTAAAATGTAACCCAGTTGAGTTTCTCCCAAGTCTGTACAAGGACAAATACAAGGTGTTTCCAGCTCCTGTAGATGGTGGACGGGGTCCTTAAAGAGCTGGCTGCTAGTGTCTGGTGGTCCCATTGGGGACCTGGTTATGTGATAAGTCTGGAAAGAGGCTTTGCTTCTGCACTCCTCTTCCGGGGTGAATCATTACTTTGTGGAGGCTGGAGTGTGAGACTGACTTTCCTGGTGCCTGCACAGTTACGCAAAGCAGAGGGGATGGTCTGACCTTACTGGGAAAGGAGTGCAGTTCCTTAGGGATCATAAGAGTAATCAGCTTGTAGTATTTGCACCTTTATCATTGTTCTCCTTCAGGGTGAGATCTTCCTTTCTGCTGCTATGCCAGTATTTTCAGTAACTGGACATTTGGATCTTAATTAGATAAGACTAAGCAATAATTACAGTTACCATACAGTAAGTGTTTATTAGCTGCAAAGAGCCTTGTGCCCATCATTCTCTTAAGACTCCAAGGATTTGATGAAGTCCTGTCTTCATTTCATAGTGGGCACAGGTCCCTAGGAATTAAGTAAAGTGTCTCTTATACTGTAGCTGTTTCAGTAACTACTAAGTGTGGTGGAGGGGAGAAATGAACTCTTGATTCCAAAGCCCATACTGTTTCTCTTTAGGTGTACATGGTATAAATCATTGTGGGTTTTTTTTGTTTGTTTGTTTGTTTTGGTAGGATTCAGGTTTGAGTGCCACATGCTTGCTAAGTGGGTGTTCTACCTCTTCAGTTATTGCTCTAGCCCTTTTTGCTGTCAGTTTTTCATAATATCTTGGGTGTATGCCCAAGCTTGACCCATCCAAGTTTTTAATGTAGGTGGGATAACAGGCTCATACCACTGTACTTAGCTGTTTTTTTTTTTTTTGTTGAGATGAGCTCTTGAAAACTTTTTGCCCAGCAACTGTATTCCTCCCAATTAAAAAAAAAGTTACAACTTCCCAGAGATCTTACAGCTAGTAAGTGGCAAAGTAAGGATATGTATACATCTCTGTCCAACTCCAGAAGCCAGATTCTTGATCACCATTAGTTATGGGTTCTTTTGTTTGTTTTTGTCAGTCAGTTGTAGGGCTTGAAGTCAGGACCTGGGCACTGCCCCTGAGATTTTTTTGTTCAAGGCTAGTGTTCTACTGCCGGAGCCCTCAGGGCCATTTGCATCATAAGGTTCCTGATTTTTTTTTTCCAATTTTCTGCCAAGTTTCTAAGTTAATGGTTCCTTCCTCTGGGAACCAGGGGCATGCTTCCTCAATAAAGTGAAAGAAACGTTCTAACTGACTTTGGCCAACTTTCACTCCCTGGGCATGAAGCATCCCTTTGAGGGTCTGCACGTATAGCATGCGGCTGTTACCCTGTCCCATAATTTCTTACTCCCAACAATACTATCTCTCTCCTGCTCTCCTTCCCAAGTGTTCAGATGTCCTTACCTGAGCAGGGTTCTCTGCCGTTGTCCCAGGTGTTCAGGTCCCTGTTTGGGCGCCACTCTGCCAGAGCCAGCCAGCAGCGAAAGGAAATCCTGAATGACGGGGGCAAGGATTAAAGAAAAGGAAAAATACAAGACAAGAGACAAAGATGGGGTCCTGGAGGTCTGCAGCTCAAGATTGTAACTCAAGACTGCAGCCACGTTTATTCTTAACTTCCAGCTTATATGCAGTTTAGGAACCAGAGAATAGCATAGGCTTGCTAAAACTCAAGAACACAAAAAGGCATTGAAGTTCTCAACATCTGATGGCAGTAAAGACAGGATGAGGTTGATTAACATAGGAATGGTCTCCAGCAGGCATAGTAAAGCAATTCCGGGTAGGGGCTGAGTTACTAGTAGACAAATGTCCTTGCACTTAGCATATCCTCCTGATAACAACACAGCCAGAGGTCAGAATGAGATTAGCTGCAGGCTTGGCTCCCAACATTCTACCACTTTGGGCCACAGCTCCACTTCCTGTTTCTGAGTGGTTAATTGGAGATAAGTGTCTCACAGAGACTTTTCTGCCCAGGCTGGCTTTGTACTGCGATCCTCAGATCTCAGCCTCCTGAGTACTACAGGCGTGAACCACTGGCACCTCACTAGTTACTGGTTCTTTAAAAAAAAAAAAGCTGTGGGCACCAGTGGCTCCCACTTGTAATCCTAACTACTCAAGATACTGAGATCCAAGGATTGTGGTTCAAAGCCAACTGGGGCAGGAAAGTCTGTGAGACTCTTATCTCCAATAAACTAAAGGAGAGCTGTGATTCAAGTGGTAGAGCACTAGCCTCGAGAGAAAATGCTCAGGGAGAGTGCCTAGGCCTAGAGTTCAAACCCCAGGAGTGACACAAAATAAAATAGAAAATGAAAAATTAATGCCTCACTTCTTTGTGTTTTTTAAGGTAATGTATTTTTATTTATATTTACTTCCTGCTTCAATTTTTGTAAAGCCTGGAGATTAATTGTAACATTACTCATATGTTAGGCTAAAATAATCCTTGTTAACATCTGTTATTAATAGATGAGTATTATATGTGTGTGTATGCGTACACATCACAGACACAAACATGTATTTATAATGATATAAAACAAAAAAAATCAAATTCTGATTTCTGTGGTCTTTGATCTGAAACTTATATTCCAGATCTTCCCAATTTGGATAGTTTCAGAGGGCTACTAGGAACTAATGGATAGTGGATGATCATTGGTTTATGCTCACTTTTGACCAAACAACACCCTGAAGAGACGATGAGATGACTGGTATCAAGGTTTAAATTTCAGGGTTGGGATAGGTTTAATTCTCTGAAAGAAGACTTGAGATAGAATTTTACATGAATACTACAATAGAAACAGTAGGATTAGGCCCAGGGAAACCAAGTGGTGTACTGGAGAACATAGGGCACCTTCAGGTTGATGGATTTAGTAAAAAGAATAGACACCCAATGAAATTGAACTCAAGAAGAAAAGATACCTTTTAGAGGGTTAATATCTATCCAGATGCATTTTAGTCATAAATTGACATGTTGAATTACAATCTCTTTGTACAATTACTTAAAGATAATTAAAAATGTATAAATAAAATTATATTTATTAATGAACATATGCCATGCGCTATCCATCTCAGATAGTCAATTGTCTGGCCCTCTGAGCCAAAATATATGATCTATTTTAATTTTCTTCAGTCATTGTTTGGGGGCCACCTCAGAAAGGGGATAATCTTGGGAAAGGTTACTCCCTGCATTGAAAGGTATATATCCATATTCACCATAATTCATTGCCAAAGTTAGTCTTAGGGTAACCAAAAATTTCAGAGCAAGGATTTTAACAAAAGTACTTAAGCAGTTCCAAATACTGCTTTTTAGCAGTGGAATCTCATTGATATGGCAAAAGAAAAACATTAAGAAAATTCTTTCCAGTTAAATGTACAAGTAGTAGAGCTAAAAGAAAATGTGAAAGAAATATGAAAACTGAAGAGTTCAGATGAGGGCTGATTTAATGGATGTATTATCAGCACAGTTAAATGGTCCTGCATCCCAAAAAGATCTTCACTTGAGATAATGCTCTGAAATATTGCTGCCCTGATGTTCTGGATAAATTTATTCTCTCTGATTTTCCCTTCACCTTCTTCCATTTTCTCCTGCTGCTCCTAAGGATGGAACTCATGGCCTTTCTTAGGCTAGGCAAGCAATCCACCACTGAGATATAGCCCCACTCCAAACAAGGAAATTAATATGTGTATCTTTTTAAAAAGTTAAATGAAAAATAGTATTTCAGTGCTAGAAATTGAGCCTATGGCATTGTACATGCTGAGCAAGGTCTGTACCTTTAAACTACACCTGAGCCTTCTTTTATTTTGCCAGCCTGTGAGCAGAGGTGACATATGTAGTACACTTTTCACATTTGCTATTCATTGTGTCCCACTGATATATAATATTCATGACAACCCAATGAGCAAAAGTTTTCTGGTGGGATTTAGTGAGACCCAAAGTAAATTCAAAGTGATATAGTTGGATTTTGACTGTCTCTTAAAGTTACATATACTGAAGGCTTAGATCCCTATTACAAAGTGGAGGTAGAGTCTGGTGGGAGGAAGTTATTTTACTGGGACTGTGCCTTGGAAGGAATATTGGAATCCGAACCTTTTTCTTACTCACCATTTGTGAGACTGATTCTCAGTCACCACAATGTGGATAGCTTCCTCTACCACATGTTCCTGGTATGGATATTTCACCTCTCCATAAACCCCCAAACAGTGGGTCAATCCACTATGGACATAAACCTTGAAACTTTGAGCCCAAATAAACCTTCCCTCTTTGTAAGCTGATTTCCTTCAGGTCCTTGTTATAGTAATGAAAAGCTGACTAACACAAAGCGATCAGGTTATGTCTATGACACTAAAACAGATCACTGACAACCCCAAGGAGATGTATTTTCTATTTGATTAGAGTTTTCTTTAAATGCAGAAAAACGGTAATTGCATCCAACGAAATAAAAATGACTAAGGAAATATACCATATGCTTTTTTGTTCATTATACCCTGACTTTGGCTAACCATTATACCAGTTAATCCTCAGAGGAGGCAGGTGAGTGAAATACCACTTTTACCTCTATAGTACAGATTAGGAAACTGAAGCACTGGGAGATTAAGCATCGTGCACCAAAGCAAATTATCTAGAGAGTGAGTAAGCCAGAATTTGGACCAAGGATGTCTACATTCTGAAACCCTATCACAAGTTTTCAGTAATAGTAGCACTCTCTATCTCTGTCTTCTGTCTCTATGTCTTCAGTTTCACTGAGTTCTTTTTCCTGTGATAGATGTGGAGGCTAGTTCCCTTTGCCACATACCTTTTTTTTGTTTGTTTGTTTTTGTTTTTTTGTTTTTTTTTTTGGCCAGTCCTGGGCCTTGGACTCAGGGCCTGAGCACTGTCCCTGGCTTCTTCCCGCTCAAGGCTAGCACTCTGCCTCTTGAGCCACAGCGCCGCTTCTGGCCGTTTTCTGTATATGTGGTGCTGGGGAATCGAACCTAGGGCCTTGTGTATCCGAGGCAGGCACTCTTGCCACTAGGCTATATCCCCAGCCCCACCACATACCTTTTGCAATATAGTTTCTCCCCATGGAGAGAAAAAAGTCCTTCAAGCTGAATGTTATTATGGTTCACTTCCCTGGGGTAGAACATCTTCTGAATGTCAATGAAAGGGTAATTAGAAGCATTAAAAAAGTGTTGAAAAAGTTTATGCATTGTAGAACAGGGGAACAGTATCTTTTATAATACTGAAGTTTCTAAGTTTTGGTTCTTAATGAAATTGGAAGACCACTTGTACAGGTTACAAGTTGAGAAGTTATAAACAATATTTTTTGTAGTACTGTGGTTTGAACTCAGAGCCTTACACTAGCTAGGCAATTGTTCTACCACCTGAATCATACTTTAGCCCTTTATTGCCTTAGTTATTTTATTTTTCATGTTATACTTTGTGTTTTTGCCTAAAAGTAGACTCAGACCACCATTCTCCCACCTATACTTCCTATATAGCTAGGTTTACAGATTCACACCACCACACTCCACTTGTTGATTGAAATGAATGTCTTCTCAGTTGTTTTCCTGGACAAGATTTGAACCCTGATCCTCTTTGATGGTTGTCTCTGGAATTTCTGGGATTACCACCACACTTGACCCTAACAAAATATTTGATAGAGCATTCTGTGAATTTGTCCTATAACAGATGGAATTCAAAGAATTGGCTGACCGATTCTATGACAAAGCTACTGCCATTCCCATCCTATTATTTAAGTGACAGATATCCTAGTGTTTATGTTTTCCAAAACAAATTAGAATGACTGGCACTGGTGGCTCATGCTAGTAATTCTAGCTACTCAAGAGGCTCAGATCTGAAGATCATGGTTTGAAGCCAGCTCAGCTAGGAAAGGTCTTAATATTCTTATCTCCAGTTAACCACCAAAAAGCTGGAAGTAGAGGTGTGGCTCAGATGGTAGAGAGCTAACCTTGAGCCAAAACAGTTCAGGGACAGCACTCAGGCCTCAAGTTCAAACCCTAGAATAGGCCCAAAAGAATAAAAAAGGAAAAATACTATACTAAGGACAAGTACCAATCTTTCAGAGATGTATAAATCAATTGCATAAAACATGTTATCCATCTTATTAAAATGTTTGTTTCTGTTAGTAGTATACTTTTATATTTAATAATTATTTATCAAACTCTACAGTATATTTGTTTCTGATCATTTTTCGAGTGGTAATGGTAATGACAGTTTTATCCACAGAAAAAAAAATTATTTTGTAATGCTATTTGTTCCAAGAAAAAAACTTCACTAGATATCAATTTAAAAACACACATATATAATGCATTATGAAATATAATTATATAATATATGATATAATATGTGTATGTCATGTATATCATATAGATAATCACATAGAGGAAAATTAGGGAAACTAATAAAAGATGTTGAATGGCAAAATATAGACACAGTATAAAATTTATGAATTAGCCTTATAACACTTTCCGTAGATGATGATGAGTAACACAATACAGATCCCATAAGGTTTGTTTATTTGTTTTGTCAGTTGTGTGATTGAACTTAGAGTAACACTATAGTACAGATCCCATAAGGTTTATTTATTTGTTTTGGCGGTATTGTGATTTGAACTCAGAGCTTCATGATCACCAGGCAACCTCTCTTACTACTAAGCCACAAGTCCAGCTCTGTTTTCTGCTGATTATTTTTGAGATAGTGTTTTGCCTTCTGTCTGGGCATTCACCTGAGTTTGAGCTACCTATGTTAGGCTTTTCCTCATAGCTAGGATGACAGGTACATGCCACCATACTCAGCTATTAGTCAAAAAGTGGCCTCTTGCCTGAGTGGCTTCTAATCACGATTCTCCAGGTTTCAGCCTTCTAAGTTGCTTGGATTACACACATGAGCCACTGGCAACATATTCCATCTGGTAATTCTAAGAGTATTGTAACAGTTTGTTTAAAATGTCAAAACCTAAAATATATGCTTCACACAGCAGAAGTCACAAGAATTTTATAGTATGAATTTGATTTATGTGGTCATGGAGGCTGAATCCATGTTCTGTGGTTAGAAAACTGTAAAGATCAACTTAAAATGTACATTTAAATAAGTATTTAGTATAATGCAGATTTTTGTAGGTATATTAGCATTAAAATTTGAAGACTTTATGACCTACAGGAATTGTCTTGTAAACATAGTCTTGTAAAATTGTCTTGTAAGTATGTTCTATTCTATTCATTTTCACTACAAACTCTTTCACCATCTTTTAATGCTTAGAGCATCATTGGAAGTTGATGAAAGCTTTGTGCCAGAGAAGAAGGAAATATTTGATAAAGAGGTGATAGAAACCTATCAACTGTGGTGTCTCTAGAGGGGCTGTTTAAATGAGTAATCAATTTTATTCTTCTCTTTATCATGATCAGGGAACTTTAAGACTTCTTACCTATTCAGTTTCAAAATGTCATCTCTCATAATTGCTTTGGGGTCTACATACAGCACTGGTAAGTTAAAATTTTCTCTACCTCACAGCTTCTTACTGATATAGACCTAGGAAGAAAAGAGAGGTAGATTTATAAGTAACAATATTAAATGGGACAATTACTTTCACCTTGGAAGTGAAAATGAGATAACTAACAAAGATGTCACCAGGAAATAAAGAAATGACAAAGGAAATTGTGTCTGACTAGCTTTGTGCCTAAAGTTGTTAAAGTTGTTCTTTAACCTCTCTGAGAATTAGTTTCTTCCAATAAGAAAAGAAAATAAATAACCTGTTTTAAGAGGCTTTTGTCAGGTATGAATGAGATTAAGTATGAATAACTTGGCAAGAAGCCCATTATTTAAAAAATAGTTACCTCCAGGCACCAGTGGCTCATGACTACAATGCTAGCTACTCAGAGAGCTGAGAGCTGAGGATCAAAGTTCAAAGCTATCCTGATTAGGAAAGTTCATGAGACTCGTATCTCCAATTAACCACTAAAGATCTGGAAGTGGAGCTGTGGCTCAAGTGATAGTATGCTAGCTTTGAACAACAACAACAAAAAACTCAGGCATAGTGCCCAGGCTGTGAGTTCAAGCTCAGAACTGGAACCAAAAATGTTAGAAATTCATGCAGTTGGCTAGGAAATAAAACAAAATAAAATAAAATAAAAAGGCCAGAGGGGCTGGGAATATGGCCTAGTGGTAGAGTGCTCGCCTTGTATACGTGAAGCCCTGGGTTCGATTCCCTAGCACCACATATACAGAAAACAGCCAGAAGTGGCGCTGTGGGTCAAGTGGCAGAGTGCTAGCCTTGAGCAAAAAGAAGCCAGGGACAGTGCTCAGGCCCTGAGTCCAAGGCCCAGGACTGGGTATCTATCCAAAAGGCCACAAACAAAATCACAGTAATGCCACCAGCACAACAATGTTCATCGCAGCACAATTTGTCATAGCGAGAATCTGGAACCAACCCAGATGCCCCTCAGTAGATGAATGGATCAGGAAAATGTGGTACATATATACAATGGAATTTTATGCCTCTATCAGAAAGAATGACATTGTCCCATTTGTAAGGAAATGGAAGGACTTGGAAAAAATTATACTAAGTGAAGTGAGCCAGACCCAAAGAAACATGGACTCTATGGTCTCCATTATTGGGAATAATTAGTACAAGTTTAGGCAAGTCATAGCAGAACATCACAAGGCCCAATAGATATACCCTTATGAACACCTAAGACGATGCTAAGTGAAATGAACTCCATGTTATGGAGACAATTGTTATATCACAGTTGTAACTACTTTCAACATCCCATGTGTATCTGTAGCTTCTATTATTGATGATGTTCTTGAATCACCTTCCTGTGGTTGTACCTACACTATCTCTGAAATCTTATCTGAGTATATTGGAAACCATGTATACTGGTATTGGAACTAGGAAATTGAAAGGGAATACCAAAATTGAGAGACACAGGGTAAAAAAGACAAACTACTACAAAAGCAATACTTGCAAAACTGTTTGGTGTAAGTGAACAGAACACCTCAGGGGGGGGAAAGGGTAAGGGGGAGGGGGGAGGGGGGTATGAGGGACAAGGTAATAAACAGTACAAGAAAATGCCTAATGTATGAAACTGTAACCTCTCTGTACATCAGTTTGATAATAAAAGTTTAAAAAAAAAAGAAAAAGAAAAAGAAAAAGAAAATAAAAAAGGCCAGAAGAATCATTTTAATATATCAATTTTCCTCTCTTAAGTAAGTAGTGTCCCTTAAGGGCTAGTTGATTGTTTCTGAGATAACCATTACTAAAACATTTTGGTAACTACAGATGCTTTCTGATTTACAGTGAGGGTTATATCTTAATAAGGATATTGTAAAATGAAAATACTGCAAGTCACAAACACACAAACCCATCCAACCTACCAACTATCACAGTTCTGCAACACAACACACTGTAGAGTGCCACTTGCTTCTCCAGCAAAAGTCTGAAGTAGGACTGGTTTCTCCTGAGTGCATATTGTTTTCACACCACCATAAAGTTGAAAAATACCCCAAAGCATCTTGAGAGAAAGTGATAGTCTGTTCTTTTCTAGACTTGCCTTTAAAACTCAATACTTTACAACATCTAATCCTTTTTTATTCAGTGATGGAAACCAGGGGCTTCCATCTTAGGCAAGTGTTCTACTACTGAGCTATATCCTCAATCCTATAATTTTTTCTCCTTTATTTTTATTCTTGTTAGTCATGGAGCTTGAACCCAGGGAATGGGTGCTGTCCGTGACCTCTTGCTCAATGCTAGCGCTCTATTACTTTGAGCCATAGAACATCTTCCAGCTTTCTGGTAGATAAGAGTCTCACAGACTTTCCTGCTCAGGCTGGAATCAAAATGTGATGAGCCACCAGCACCTAGCTAATATCCTGTCTTTTGAAGAAGACTTTTAAGAACATTTTAATTTTTGTTAGAATTGTAGATGTACAAATGCAGTTGTAAGAAACAATACAGAGCATTCCTGTGCATCCTTTTTCCTAATGGTGGCATATTTCAAAACTAAAGTTACAATATCACAACTAGAATACTGACTTTGAAGACACTGGCCTAATTCATTCACATTTTCCAAGTGTAATTTGTGTTCATATGTATATATGATGTTTATTTTTGTGGAAAAATGTAGATGGAAAGTTTCATAATTGTCAGTTTTCAAGACCCTACCTAGGACATCCTGAAAAAGAAAACTGATGGAAGTGTCATTATGATATTAAGATTGGGAAAATTTTTTTAATGAAATGCAAAATGAAAAAATAGATAGTGAAAGTTTGACACTATGGAGCATATAAAATTTAAAACATGGGCTGGGGATATGGCCTAGTGGCAAGAGCGCTTGCCTCGTATACTTGAAGCCCTGGGTTCGATTCCCCAGCACCACATATACAGAAAATGGCCAGGAGTGGCGCTGTGACTCAAGTGGCAGAGTGCTAGCCTTGAACAAAAAGAAGCCAGAGACAGTGCTCAGGCCCTGAGTCCAAGGCCCAGGACTGGCAATAAATAAATAAATAAATAAAACATTCCTTTTAAGAAAATATATTATTAACAAAGTTTATTTTGTGGTGGTTGAAATCAAACCCTGTACATACAAGCCAAGTACTCTTTCACTGAGCTGTATATCCATTCCTAAAAACAATTAATGATGAAATATGGTCTGAGTGAAAACATTTTCTACACCTGTAAGAGACAAAGCATTAGTATTGGGAATTTACAAAGAGATTGTATGAATGAACTTGGAGAAAATGTACCATGGTGAAAATTATATACCAACATCCAGTTCATAGAAACAGGAGTATAAATGCAAGTATAAGGTATATATAATATATGTGGAAGGAGTATAAAATGGAAGTAAAAATGCTCAATTGGGGAATTACATATAAAAATAGCAAAATGCTACCTTTTGTTCTTGAGATCTGTAAAAATCATGGTATCTATTAAGTGAGTTCTATGTGTTTGCTATCAGTGTAAATTAGATCAGCTGCATTGGAGGGTAGTTTGATTATACATATTAAGACCTAAAATGTGCAGATTCAAGAATTCACTTCTTAGCCTCTACACTAAATATATGGTTTTATAAGCACAAAGAAACATATACAAAGATGTTCACTACAGCAGTGTTTGTAGAGAAAAATTGGAAAAGAACTAAACTTTCAATAATGAGGGAATGGTTGTCTGTTTACATAGTGATTCAGTGAATGGTATAGCTGTAAGTATTTATGGGCATAGATCTCCAAAATATATTGACTTTCTAGAAAAAGAAAATTATAGAATAAAACTATTCTTATTAAATATATGCATGGGCATATACATTTTATTATATACTATGGGTCAGAGAGTCTAAGTATTGTTCTGATGGCTACAGAGCTTACTTACTTTCTGTGAACAACAACATACATACTGTTGCTACTACCTGCCAATATAATTATTAACCAGATGTTTGAGGAATAAAATTAGATACAATATATGAAGATTTTAGCATTGTACCTTGCATAAAGAAAGCCCTGAAAACATGGTAGCTCTTCTTTTTTGTCAGTCTTGGGGCTTGGACTCAGGGCACCCGAGCACTGTCCCTGAGCCCTTTTGCTCAAGGCTAGCACTCTACCACTTTGAGCCACAGCTCCACTTTGGGTTTTCTTGTGGTTGACTTGAGATGAATCTCACAGACTGTCTTGCCTGGGATGGCTTTGAATCTTGTTTCCCAGATCTCAGCCTCCTGAGTAGCTAGTAGTATAGGCATGAGTCACCAGTGCCCAACATGGTAGTTATTCTTAATAACATTGATGAAGAGAAAGAAAACCTCATCAGTGATTAACTCTGGTATGTAAGGAGATATTTATTAGGAAATAATATCTTTCATGAATTAAAAAAAATTGATAGCGATGCTCATGTGGCTCATGCTAGTAATCTTAGCTTCTCAGGAGCCTGAGATTTGAGGATTGTGGTTTGAAGCCACCTCAAGCAGGAAATATTTTGAAAGTTCCAAATTACCACCAAAGAATCAGAATTAGAGCTGTGGCTCAAGTGCCAGCCTTGAGCAAAATGCTAAGGGAAAACATGCAGGCCCTAAGTTCAAGTCTTAGTACTGGTATACACTACGAAAAACAATGGAAAGGATATTAAAAGCTACAGAAACAGTACGTGGGGATACAAAATTGGGTGATACACAATGGGAAATTTGATGAGCAACTTGGAGCTAAGTAAATAGATAGCATGGGGGGGGGATTTTGGGTAAAATGTGCTCATAACACAGTTTGTCCTGCTGTGATATTTGAGTCTAATTCTATTGATTAAAAAGTGATACTGAATGACTTTAAAATAAAGGATAATGATTTACCCTACATGACCGAGAAGCTGTGGGTTGTAGCTGTGGGAAGAAAGTACAAAGCAAAGCCTGACTCGTGGGTCCAAACCAGTCATTAAAGCAATGTACTTGCAAGAATCATGACTCACATACTGTAAAACAGAGTAAAGAGAACCAGAAAAGATAGGAAAAATTGAGAAGAGGCAGAGCAACTAAGAATTCTATATAATTCTATATAGTACCACAAATGATTCTCAACGGTTATTATTTTCCTCTCACAAAGTCATGTGTAGTTCCAAGAATTTAAGAGGAGAAAAAGTGTCTTTTGTATTCATCCAGATAGTTACAATGTGTGCTAATTTTTGTATTATTGTGACAATAAACCTGGAAAAGAACAACATAAAATATTTTATCTCGCTCAGCCCGGTGGGCTGGCTCCATTGTTTCTTGAACTATCGTAAGATAGAACATCATTGCAGGAAGGTATGATGTAGTACAGCTGCTCACATTATGATCAACAGGAAGCACAAAAGGGACCAGGATCCTAAATCAAGCTTTAAAGGATATATCTCCAGAAACCAACTTCCTCCAACCAGTCTCTAACTGCCATAATTCCATCTCCCAATAGTCTATTTAAATTTTGAGTCCATAAATGGACTAAATGATTGCTTAAATCTGATACTTCGTGATATGTCTTTGGAACACTACCTCCTCCCACATACATGCTTAACTATTATCTTACATGTCTGTCAATGCAATCAAGTTAACTATGATGCCATATATTTCTGAAAAACCAACTTTTCGTTTAGTATTATTTTCCCCTCAGCAGTTCTTGTAAGGTAGGTCTGCTGCTGACAAACTCTCATAGTTGTCCTTCTAACAATGTTTTTATTTGCCTTTATTCCCAGCAGGTGTTTTTTTTCTGGATATACAATTGTAGTTGGTGCTCCTTTTCTCTTACCATGTTCGAGATACTACTGTTTTCTGGTCTGCATTGTTTTTGTGTGAAAAAAATCGGAAGTCATTTTAAAGTATCATTACTAATATATGTTATTTCTTTCCAGATATTTTCAAGGATTTTTTTAGCTTTTAACAGTGTACCTAGGCAAATTTATATTTGAATTTGTCATATATATATATATATATATATATATATATATATGGTGATACTCTTGAATTGATAAATATACCTTTTCCTAAATTTGGCCTTATTATTTCTTCATAAAAATACTGTACAGAAATCATTTTCTGCATACAAACTCTGAACAACACATGTAATACTCTTTACTATTATTCCACAGATCCCAAAAGCTCTGTTCAATTTTCATTATTTTTCCTTCTATTCCTTAGGTTACATATTTTCTACAAATTTATTTTCCTGCTTAATGATTCTTCCATCTGTCTGCTCCATTGTATTCTTTAACTTCTATGTTAAATGGCAAATCCTTTGTAAAATTACTTAAAGATAATAATAAAAAATAAAAAAGTTAAAGTTAAGATGTTACAGTTTGGGCTGGGAATGTGGCTTAGTGGTAGAGTGCTTGTCTAGCATGCACAATGACCCAGGTTCGATTCCTCAGCTAACACATAGAAAGAAAAGGCTGGAAGTGACACTGTGGCTCAAGTGGTAGAGTGCTAGTCTTGAGCAAAAATAAGCCAGGGACAGTGCTCAGGCCCTGAGTCCAGGCCCCAGGACTGGCAAAAAAATATTATAGTTTTCAGTTCCAGACAGTCCACTTTATTATACTTTATAGATTATATGTCTCTACTGAAAACTTATTCTTTCTATATCCTTCAAAGTATATGTGTTACCTTTATTTGATGGAATGTAATTTAAGAAAAACTGAGTTTATTTCGGTTTTATCTTCTCATTTTTAAAAATTTTTTATTGTCAAGGTGATATCCAGAGGGGTTACAGTTACAAACATAAGGTGGTCAGTACATTTCTTGTCAAACTCGTTAACTCCTCCCTCATTTTCCTCCCACCTTCCGTCCTCCCGGTCCCCCCAACCCCCGGATGTGTAGTTAGTTAACAACATATTGTCTTGTTAGTATTGCTGCTGCATTAGTTCCCCTTTTACCCTTTGGATCTCCATTTTGATGTTCCCCTTCCCTTCCCTGATTCTCACAAACATATATACAATACCCAGAGTATCATAATCAAATACAGTGACAAGATGGGCTAAACCATTGGGAAGATAAACAAAATAAAAGAAATAATTTCACAAAGTATGTTAAAAAATAACAAGAACAATGATAAAACACTGGTTTCCATAACTTGGAGTACATTTCACTTAGCATCATTTTATGTGTTCATCTATACATAGCTATTGAGCTATTATGTTCTAGATATATACTATTACCAATGAGGGAAACCATAGAGTCTATGTTTCTTTGGGTCTGGCTCACTTCACTTAGTACGATTTTTTTCCCAAGTCTTTCCATTTCCTTGCAAATGGGCAATGTCATTCTTTCTGACAGAAGCACAGAATTCCATTGTTTATATCTTGATCCATGCTGAGGGGCATCTGGGTTGGTTCCATATTTCAGCCATGGAAAATAGTTCTGCAATAAACACGCTTGTGCTGGTAGCTTTAGTATGGTCTTGTTTGCCATCCTTTGGGTAAATGCCCCAAAGCAGGGCTTCTGGGTTGTAGGGGAGCTCTGTTTAGCCTTTTGAGGAACCTCCATACTGCTTTCCAGAGTTGTTGAACAAGTCTACATTTCCACCAACAGTGTAGTAGAGTTCACTTTTGGCCACATCCCTACCAGCAGCTGTTGTTATTAGTTTTCTTGATAATGGCCATTCTTACTGGAGTGAGGTGGGATCTCAATGTTGTTTTTATTTGCATTTTTTAGGGCCAGGGATGTTGAGCAGTTCTTCATGCGCCTGTTGGCCATTCTCATTTCCTCTTTAGAGAAGTCTCTCTTTAAGTCTTTACCGCACTTGGTAATGGGACAATTGTTTCTTTGAGGATATGGTTTTCTTGGGAATTTAATTTTTTGAGTTCTAAGTACATTTTAGCTAAGCAGCCCTTGTCTATTTTATGGTCAGTATAATCTCCAATTTGAGGGCTTTCTATTTGTCTTGTAGGCTATATCCTTTGCCATGCAGAAGCTCTTCAGTTTGATGCAATCCCATTTGTCCAATCATTCTTCGTGTTTCTAGGTCTTTATTAAGAAAGTTTCAACCCATGCCAAAGAGCCCTCATGTTTCTCCTATTTCTTCCTGCAATGTTATCAGGGTATTGGCTTTTACTTCAAGGTCCTTGATCCATTTGGAATTGATTCTGCTGCAGGGTGATATATAAGAATCTAGCTTTAGTTTATTGCAGGTGTTTAACCAATTTTGCCAACAGCATTTGTTGGAGAGGCTGTCTTTCTTCCATCCTAAGTTTAGCTCCCTTATCACAGATAGAAAAACTGTAAGTTTTGAGGTGTTCCCTCCTCAGTATTTAGGTCATCTGGTGAATGCTGCTGCTTATTCTCATTTCCCTTAAGAACTCACTATATTTTCTTGAGTTTTTTCTATTTGGAGTAAATTTAGTCTCTGTTATGGATATGTGCTCTGATATATAGCCAATGGGTCCTATTATAATCATCTGGAGATTTTTTAAGTTATATTTTTGTTTTGTAGAGTATTTTCCCAATTAGGTATCAGCTGACATTTTACACTTACCTGTTATAGAAGATGGTTTTAATCTCAGTTCAGTTTTCGAGGCCTTTGCTTTGCTACCGCAATGTGAGTTCAATCCACACATCCATAGTCCAGGAGCAGATTAATATATACTCTCTTGTTTTGTTGTGTTTTACCAAAATTTTAGTTGAGATAAGCAAGACAGTTATTGTTATTAGGCTGTCATATCCAAAAGCAAATTTCCTCTCTCTCCCTCCCTCCTTCCCTTGTTCCCTCCTGTCCTCTCTTTCTCTCTCTCTCTATCTCTTTTTTGTAAAGCATATTCACATTGCAGCACTTGTCAAACTATCCTTTAGTGTCGTTGATAGTATAGAATTTCTTTGTTGTCAAAAGTGTTGTTCTGAAATTTTGTTTAGTGAACTAAATTCAAAGTTTATCTTTGTGGGTTCTCTCTTTCCTCTCTTAAGAATGCAACTTGTAACTAAAGTCTACCAACTGTCCTATCAACATTCATGTGAGTAATGTGAGCTTAGTGTTACAAATGTTATAATTAGTAATACTAATAGTACTTATGTTTTCATTTTTTATGATCTGCCATGATCATAAGATGGCGTGGGGCTGGTTGGAAGTAGGTCTCTAGGGCTATATTTTTGAAGGATGTAAATTGTCCCTGTCTTGCTAAGATTCTAAGCTAAGGAGAAAAGCATTTAGTACTTATCATCAAATATTACGTAAGCTATAGCCTTTTGTGCTTTTGTAGATCATCCTCATCAGGATTTTGAAGTCTCTCCTCAGTCCTTGTTTGCTGATAGTGGCTGTTTAATATTGTCAAAACTTTCTTCCTCAATTTATAGGATTGTTTGATTTTTTAAACCTAGTTTTAAATATAATCACACATGAATATTTAGACTTGGTAAAGATAAGTTGAAGAAAATTGTTAGATGAAGGAATTGAGTTTCTTTAGTAAATTAGTTTTGCAGGTCACTTAACTTATTAAAATTATGAAAATTAGCCCATAATATTCATGAATTTCCAACAGTATGTGTATTGTATACATTCAAATATACCTATTTATTATTACTTAATGCCATGCCCTCATCTCAGAATTTCTAAATCTGGAGGTCAGAGGGGCAGAGAATTAACATTTCTAATGAGTTCCAAATGATACTGAGGCCACTTCTCTAGGAACAAAAGTTTGAAAATTAGTGAACTATTCTACTGTAAAGATGAAAAATGGACTTTAATACTATTTGGGTACAAATTAGTTGGGTCATTTTAAGAAAGTAATAATTATTCTATTCATCATTATCTTCATCTGATAAGTAAGATCAATGATGTCAGCTCAACCCACTTTGAAGAATTATTAGGAGGATCCAGTGGGATAATGCATATGAAATTGCTATTGAGAATCAATAAAGGAGACTGACACCTGTAATCCCAGCTAGTTGGGGGATTCTGAGGACAGCCCTTAAAAATGAATGAGCCTAAGGCAAAACATAAAATACAAAAATGGCTGGAGCATGGCTCATTTTGATGCCCTAGGGAAAGAAAGAGAGAGAAAGAGAGAGAGACAGAGACAGAGAGAAAGAGGAAGGAAGGAAGGAAGGAAGGAAGGAAGGAAGGAAGGAAGGAAGGAAGGAAGGAAGGAAGGAAGGAAGGAAGGGAGGCAGGGAGGGAGGGAGGGAGGAAGGGAGGGACGGAGGGAAAGAAGAAAATGTTTCTTAAATGAAAGAAAAGGAATAGTTGGATGAAACCATAAATGTCCCAGAGGTTCTGAAAAGAGACAAAGATTAGAAAAAATTCACTCAAGAATACCATAGCATGGATTTTCTGTTTTCTATTTATAATTCTTTCTGCCTTTCTGCTTACCAAAGATTGTCTTTTTATTGTTATCATGCAACAGGTAAGTGGTTGGTGAGTCAATAAACTCTTTGGCCTTGAATCTCTAACTTTGCTTTTTCCTACCCATGGTGCCTCTTTTCTCCAATGCTTATTGTAGAAATATTTCATAGGGAATGGAGATGCATTAAGCCTTAGGATATTGTTTCTTTTCTCCCAATAAATACTCTTATCACTAAAAGACAATTCTGCTTTTGTTGATGACATACTAGGTAACATAAATAAGGGTGTTCCTGTTCCATATATTCAGCTATTTAATTTTCCTACCTATAAATCACTGAGTGCTACAACTTGAACTTGATTGCTTAGAAAGACACAGAGGCAGAGAGGATGAGTTGCACTTCACCACTAAATATTAAAGAAACAAGCTTGTTGTCAAAGCCAGCCAACAAGTTTCTTTTGATCTATTGGTTTTAAATTGAAAGGAGGCTGTAAAAAAGTGTAGTCATATTATGCACATAGCTAATACAAATCCAGCACATTTTATTTGTGTGAAATACAATAATGGCGTGGATTTTTTGATAGGGGAGTAATTTATTTCATTCAAATGCTAATTACAATCTCAAGTATGAATTAATTATTATTTCTATTGACTATACTGATATTATTGAGAAAAATTACTTCTTAGATCAGATGAAAAGTTTTGCCTGTGTCTGAAAGGCTCAAGTGACTTGTTCTGAACATGACATTAATATTCCTTGGTGTAAGCTTCATAAAATATTAAAACCAAATTAAGTTCAGAAAGGAACCAGCCCTGCTGATTTATTTATTTAAAACCAAGGGAAAGGAGATCCCCTTTCTTTAGTGTAGTTAAAGATATATGTATGTTTGCCCCATTCTCCCTGACTATTTAGTTTTAGAGATTTCACCAAATATACTGAAAAGAATTATCTTTAAAGTAAAACTAAGATTTATTAAAGCCTGACGTATTGAAAAATGCCATGGTTTTGTATAAGCATGCTTTGAATAAAACTGTTATGGACATCCCTTGCTCCAGAAGGGGAGCGATAAGAGAGACACATAGAGAGACAGAGATGGATAAAGAATGAGGTGACAGAGATCTCCCAAATAGGAAGACGTCTTAGAGTAAGTGGAATTGGCATTTTTCTGTACAGATCTATTGTTTTTAAAATCAAGGGACTTTAAAGTAGCTCATTGCTTTCTCCTCTTAGGGACTAATGTGCAATGTACAGAAGCTTAGGTTGTGAGGAACTAAAATGTAAAGAAATTTGGGACAATAATTATCTTGAGTCATGCTTCTAAAAGACAGGCAATCTAGAATTCAGCTTTCATTTGTTATCATTCCCTTATGAGTAAACTGCTTGGCCATTGTACTGGTAAGAAGAGCTGGAAAGAATCTGTACTATGATTACTCTCATATATCATATGTGTGTATAATATTCATAAATTTGACAAATATTTATTAAATAACTAAAATGTGTCAGTCAATATTTTAGGCATTGCAGTTGTAATTGACATCTACACAAGAGTCCTTACTCCTAAAAAATCACATGTAAGTGGAAGTAGGAAGACATAAAATGTAAGTTAGATTTGAGCATGTCATGGAGTATCATGTACTGAGGAGAGAAAGAAAGAGGAATAGGAAGAGATGGCAAATGGGAATATACCCTTCCTTCCTTCCCTTCCTTCCTTCCTTCCTTCCTTCCTTCCTTCCTTCCTTCCTTCCTTCCTTCCTTCCTTCCTTCCCTTTCCTTCCCTTTCCTTCCCTTCCCTTCCCTTCCTTTCCCTTCCCTTCTTTTCTTCCTTCCTTCCCTCTCTTCCTTTCCTTTCTTCATCTTGAAAATGCCTTAGATATGAGGAAGGAAAAGATTTGAAGAGGGAAAAAGACTCTTGCAGAACGATATGTAAGTTGGGAGTGTTCTTGGAATGAATGAAGATAGTACGCTGTTCAAAAAAAATGGAGAAAAGTAAAATAGGAGAAAGATGAAAAATGAAAAGTGAGGAAGAGAGAGTACATCATTTAGGGACTTGTATGCAATTATAAAGATACTTTGGCCTTTAGTTAAAGTAAAATAGGAACCAATTAGAAGGTTCTGAAGAGAGAGAAATGAGATCTAATTCATTTAAATGAGTCATTCTGAATTTTCCATGTAGAATAGAATATGAGGGATGTCGGGGTCTGGCTATACCTGAGACAGGCTCCTTCTCCCTCCCTGGGGCTGCTTGGCTGCTATCCCCTCCTACCCTCTTCCGGGTTCTACCGGAAGAGATGCCAAACCAGCCTCGCCTCTCCTCTATGAGCACATGTGCCTCCATGGTGCCCGCTGAGCCAGGAGGCCGAGCCAAGAGGCCGGGCCTCTGTGGGAAGTTCCGTGACATCACCATGATGGACAGTTCAGTAGCCAATAGTTAATACCCAGTTAGTCCCTCCCCTTCCTGCCGCCATTACTGTTATATAACCCGCCCTGAGTAAACCCGGTGGGAGTTCCAGAAGGTCACTCTGAGATTGCCCCCACTCGCGTCCTGTGTTGTTCTTTAAGGGACCAAGGGGAGGAGGGGCATCTCGCGACTACGCACCCCCAAGGTTTGCACACTGGGCCGCACTCCAGCTTTTCCGCCAGGCGGGATGGGGCGGGATGCTTGCAAGGGTGAAGAGGGGAGCCTGACAGAGGAACAGAAGATTTCTGGGAGCTTTGGCCAGAATTAAAGTTAGATAGAATGCTGTCTTGAATCCAGGGATATAGGTGAAAATCAGATTCTGGATGTATTTTCAAGAAAGAGCTGCTGATGGAAGGGTTATGAAGAAAGAAAAAAAATTAAAAAAGTAATGATGAGTTTTGGCCTGAACAGATGGAGTTTACATTTGCTGCAGTTCTGAATGTGGATACAGTAATTAAAAGTATATGTAAGGTAAACAGGAAAATTGTCTTCTCCAAACAACATTGCAACATTAACTGACATTCTCCTTGGATATAACATAATCCTCAAATATAATGTATCCTTTTGCAAAATGATTTTCCTCATCCACAGTCAGGTTGCTATATTCTCCCAGGTACTCATGTCAGGAGTTTTGATGTATCTATTTTTAATTTTCCTATTTTATCATTTTCCTATATCTGATACATATATTTGTTGTTCTATTTCCAAAATACAGTTAACAATCCTCATTTTTTTTCATTCCCATGATCAGCCATTGCCCAGATCCAAGTGAACTTACCTTCTTTATTTAAACCAAGGTCATGGTTTTCTGACTAGCTTTTTTTTCTTGTTAACCATTCTCTATATAGTAAATTCTCTATATAGTAAACCATTCACTATGTAGTAAATTAAAGTAATTCTTAAAAATGACCAATCTTAGGGGGCTGGAAATATGGCCTAGTGGCAAGAGTGTTTGCCTTGCATACATGAAGCCCTACGTTTGATTCCTCAGCACCACATATATAGAAAATGGTCAGAAGTGGCACTGTGGCACAAGTGGTAGAACGCTAGCCTTGAGCAAAAAGAAGCCAGGGACAGTGCTCAGGCTCTGAGTCTAAGCCCCAGGACTGGCAAAAAAAATGACCAATCTGAGGAGCAATACTGGAGAAATGCAATATGTTAATTGTGTGAGTATACAGAGGGTGAGGAGATGGTGAATGAATAGTGAACCCAAAGACTCCCCATAAAGTCAGAATTTTCAAACAGATGTGAAAGAAGAAAGAGGATCTTGAAAGTTAGTTGTGGAGAATATTCTAGGCAGAGGGCATACAGAGATGAATATCTAAGGAATTCAGAATGAATTAATTAAATTTAAAAGTCAACATCCAGAATTTCAGTTTTGTTGAAGTTTAAAGGATGAACACTGGATAGTACTGAGAAAGAATGGCTCAAGTGTGAACTAGTACCCACCTGTAAAGGGCTTTGCTTTCAGGAATTTTGACATAACTCCTCAAGTTTTAATATGGGGAAATTAAGACAACGTTATGGTTTAGGTGTAGAATAGCCTCCAAAACACCATGTGTTGAAGGCTTGGTCCCAGTATTAGTTAATTTTGTATCACTGAGACTGAAATAGGTGTGAAAACAACTTATATTAGAGTACAGTTTCAGAGGTAGCATGGCTCTGTGCCCTTGGGAAGAAGGTAGAAGTCTGTGGAAGAGGAGACTGTCAACTTCATTGTACAGAAAGCAGAGAACAATGAAGGTTTGGGGGCCCGATATATAACCTGCCCCCACAATTGGGAATCAAGACTTTAACATATAAACATGTGTTCAACATATGGCATTTCATATTCAGATCTTAACATTCCCCAGTGCAATGTTCAAAGATAAGGCTTTTGGCAATTATTGGATTTTGAAGGCTGTCTCAATTAGAGACATAATCTATTGATAGATTTATAATTTAATGGCATCACTGAGAGATGGAGGGAACTAAGAGGTAGGAAGGAAGTTGGCTACTGGGTCCTTTGTTGAGAGGCTATTCATTTGAAGGGTGCATTTTGTCATCTACCCCATCCTAGTTGTGCTTCCTAGCCACCAAGGGGTAAGCAGTTTTCTTCCTCCATCCTTTCTACCATGAAGCTTTTATTTTGTCATAGGCCTAGCACACCCCAATGGAGCCAACTGACTGGATTGAAAACTCTAAAACCATGAGCCAAGATAAATATTTCCTCCCTTAAGTTATTTATCTCATATATATTTTTCACAGTGTCCAAAAAGTGGACTAACATGGGAAACAAGCCATTGTATTTCATTGAGAAAGGTCAAAGTATCTATACTGAGCTTTTATAATTAGTATAGGGCTAGGTTTTAAATGAAAAGTTTAGTGTTGTTTTTGCTTAAACAAAACAATCACATAATTTTTGCCATTCTTCCTGTCAAGCAGTGGAGTATTTGGTTTTTCCTCTGAATAATCCAATACATCAAGGCAAAATTGAGGAACTCAATTTCTAAAGGGCCACAGAATGTTCTGTCCTCCATGTTTGTTCTTGAGGCCTTCAAGTCACTAGGTAAGAAATCTAGCTACTCTGAGGCCATTGTGTTCTGAGGAAACATGGCTCCATGAAACTAGTGGACTCTGGACAACATCCCCAGATGAACCCATTCTAGCCCAGGTGCCACATTTATAAATCCACATAAAATTCTATGTTAAGCTGTTAAGCTACCTTCCATGTATCAAGATTAGCTAGTTGACACACAAAGGCATTAAAAGCAGATACAAGGAGTTCCAGTGTGCCCTCTTCAAATTTCTAAATCATAAATTCCATGAAGAAATGACTGCTTAGTACCATGAAGTTTGGCTCCCTACCTGTAGATGCTTGGGATATGAGATTGGAGGCAGAGGTTATCCTTGAGGCTCTAGTGGTGGTATGTATAAGATATCTCCACTAGTTTCCAGTTTAGGAACTGAGAAAGAAGACAGAAAACAAGATCCAAGAACTATTGTGACATATTTTAGCTGAGCCTCATTGAATATACTAGAATGTGGAGTTTTATTAGTTTTTTGAAGGGTGTGGTGAAAAACATGGTTGTGAATATCTTTGAGGTTTAGAGACAGAGACAGACCCAATGCAAAATCATAGCAAAATTATAGACAATATGGATATATAATATCAGTTTCAAAAATAAAGTATTAGGCTAAAAGTGACCTGGAATCAATATCTATAATATACAAGAAATTCCAGCAACTAAACAAGAGAGGGTGATAATCTTCATAGAAAATTGTCAACCATATTCATGAATATTTGCAGAATAAGAAATTGTAAAGCATGGGGCTGGGGATATGGCCTAGTGGCAAGAGAGCCTGCCTCGTATGCATGAAGCCCTGGGTTCAATTCCCCAGCACCACATATACGGAAAACGGCCAGAAGTGGCGTTGTGGCTCAAGTGGCAGAGTGCTAGCCTTGAGCAAAAGGAAGCCAGGGACAGTGCTCAGGCCCTGCGTCCAAGGCACAGGACTGGCAAAAAAAAACCAAAAACAAAAACAAAAAAGAAATTGTAAAGCAAATAAGTAAATGTAAAGATACTCAAAATGAATAGTAATCAGAAAATGCACAGTAAAACAATAACAAGCCAGAAGCTTTTGGCTCATGCCTATAATCCTATATTCTTATTCTGAATGTTAAGAGTGAAAAGATTGCAATTTGGAATAAGCCAGGTAGAAAAGTTTGTGAGCCTCATAGCTTGGAAATAACCAACAAAAACAGAACGGTGTGAAGATGGGGTGTATGCATGGCTCTGGCAATAGGGTGGTAGCTTAACAAGTGCAAACTTCAGTACTACTAAAATGAATTAAAAATTCATTTATACCTGACTTACAATCTTGTATCCCCTTCCTGTAGTGTACCTGCACTATCTCTGTATCTTATCTGCGTACATTGGAAACCGTGTATACTGGTATTAGAACTAGGAAACTGAAAGGGAATACAAAAATTGAGAGACACAGGATAAAAAAGACAAATGACTACAAAAGCAATACTTGCAAAACTGTTTGGTGTAAATGAACTGAACAACTCATGGGGGGAGGGAAATGTAGGGGATGGCTATTCCTTTAAGACCTGGGGCGGCTGGCCGCTGGCCCGTCCCAAAACCGGACGGTTCCAAAACCGGAAGAGAAACCAAACCAGCCCCCACCTCTCGGTGGTGAGCACGTGTGTCGTGATGGCGCCAGTTGACCCAGGAGGCAGAGCCAAGAGATCTCCGCCTTTGCGGGAAGTTCCATGACATCACCGTGATGGACACGCTTATTAGCCTATTGCTAGCACCTGGCTAGTCCCTCTCCTTCGTGTGTCATTACTGATATCAGACTGTTAGCCCCTCCCTTGAATAAACCAGAACGCCCCTTGAGGCTTCTCCGAGACCACACGCGCCCGTGTCTTCCTTGGCAAGTATGGGGAAGGGGGCAGGGCGTCCTGCAACCACATGCTGACTGAGGGTACACGTGGACTTTGCTCCCGTAGTCAATTCCTACTGGCCAGAGGATATGTGTGAGAGTGATGGAGGACCACATGGAAGAGGCAGATAGGCTCAGGACCTCCAGCGGACGGACATAGAGCTTAGCCTGGCAGGGAAAGGGAAAGGGGGAGGGGGGAGGGGGAATGAGGGAGGAGGTAACAAACAGTACAAGAAATGTATCCAATGCCTAATGTATGAAACTGTAACCTCTCTGTACATCAGTTTGACAATAAAAATTTAAAAAATATAAAGAAATAAAAATTTAAAAAACATTTAAAACCTAGAAAATGTTGGGGTTGTGAGACTGTATTGCTGGTGATGGGGCAGAGCCAAAGCGGCCACTCCGTTGAAAAGCAAATTACTACTCATTAAATAAGTGTTTTAACTTATGTATACTGTGATCCAGAATTTTTTAAATTTGTGACTAATGTGAAAGAAATTCTTATAAAACCCCACAAGAGGAAATATATGAGGTTATTCAGTAGAGTTGTAAATAGTTACAACTACTAGTAAGTAGTTACAAATGGACACATGGATATTTGTTACTGAGAGACTAAAGAAAAGAAATGTGATGGGTACTCATTATGGTATATTATATACCATGAACCAGCAAGAATCTAGAACATATAGCAATCCTAAAACACAGTACAAAATGAAAAACACGCAAGAAAAGAATGAGATATATAACGAAGTATTCGTTATATAGATTAAAATTTTGGCAGGCAAAATGTTACACTATACAGGAACAGAGGCAAGAAAAAGTTCAAGTTTGAAGCCAACCTGGGCAAAGTTAGTGAGACTTTCAGGCACAAAATAAAAACAGAAGACTGGAGGAGGGAGATTAAAAGAGTAACCTGCTCAAAGAATATTATAGGAATGGATGGAAATATAATAACAAAACCCTTTTGTAAAATTAATATACAGTAACAAAAATCCCTAGTACTTGAGAACAGAGCAAAACAACAAATTTTACAAGAACATTAATGAGGCCCAGTGGCTCATACCTATATATCTATAACCCTAGTTACTCACAAGGCTGAGATCTGAGGATCATGATTTGAAACTAGGCTAGCAGACAAATCCAAGAAACTATCTCCAATTCACTTCACCAGTGAAAAGCTCTAAGTGGAGTGCCAGCCTTGAGGCGGGGGGGGGGGGGGGGGGGCAATAAAAAACATGAAGTCCTGAGGTCAATCCCCAGTACTAGCACAAAAATAAAAGATTAGTAATAAACATAGGAATAGTTGTTGGGTGGATAGTAGAGGTTAGGAAGGAATACAGAGGGAAAAAATTGGAAAAAAAACTGAGAGAAACCCACACAAACCAGTCAATGTGCCATAAACAGACATAAAAGAAAGTAGTTATAAGCTAATAAACTCATATGAAAACTACTAGAATCATTGATTATTCCAAATTATTTTTAACTTTTTTTATCCTGTCTACATTACTATGAGAATATATACAATTAAGTCAGACGACCAGGTGTGGATTACTCAGAAATTTCACTAGAACTCATTTGAAAATCTTATGATACTGTATCTTGATTTATGTGGTTTAAAATTTTGATTAAGGAAATAATGCATATTCATTGTAGCACATTGATAAAATATGAAAAAAGGTAAAAAATAATTCAAAAAGGAATCAAGAAGAAAATCATTTCAAATATGATCCCATCACCCAGAAATAATGACAGTGTTTTGGATACATTTATTTCTAGGCTTTCTTCTAAAAATAAGAGCATCAGCTTAAATATGTATGTGTAAACATATTCATATGAATAATATTTTTGCAATCATACTATATGCTAATGTCACTGTTGTCAGAATTAAGTAGCATATCTTAAAATTTTTGCTTTGTTTATAGGTATTAGTAGCATCTTATTATTATTTTAGTTTGAATTTAGTTGATTACCAGTGAAGTATGTTTTGGTCAGGTTTTCTTTGCAGAGTGGGGGATTGAATTTAGGACCTTGTGCATACTAGGCAATAGCTGTACCACTGAGCTATATTTCAAGCCAATACTAGACAATGGCTCTGCCATTGAGCTATATCTCAGGCCACCAATGAAGTTTTCTCTTGAAACTTGTTTTTTGTGTCGGTACTGGGAATTGAACTCAGAGTCTTAGATTTGGGAGGCAGGCATTCTACTATCTTGAGCCACATTTTCATCCCTACCTAGTGAAATTTTACTGTGTTTTGTAGCTATTTAAAGTTCCCTTTTTGGAAATGATTTTCTCACAACTTTTTTTTACATATCTATAAGAATGTTGTTTTAAAAAGTCATTTTTTATTTTGTAACTGCATGTGAATACCAAGATTTATTTTTATATGCATTGTTTCAGCACCGGAGCTGGAACTCTACCATTGGAGCCACATATCCAGCTAAGTTTTTGCTGTTTATTTTGAGTTGAAATCTGAAGGACATTTTGTTCATCCTGGTTTGAAACTTAAATCCTCTAGGTCTTAGCTTTCTAAGTGACTAGAACTGCAGACATGATCCAACAGCACCTAGTTCTTGGTCATGTTTCTTATTATCATTTAATTTAATTTAATTTATGCAAAAAGTATTATGAGGGCTGGGGATATAGCCTAGTGGCAAGAGTGCCTGCCTCGGATACACGAGGCCCTAGGTTCGATTCCCCAGCACCACATATACAGAAAACGGCCAGAAGTGGCGCTGTGGCTCAAGTGGCAGAGTGCTAGCCTTGAGCGGGAAGAAGCCAGGGACAGTGCTCAGGCCCTGAGTCCAAGGCCCAGGACTGGCAAAAAAAAAAAAAAAATATTATGAAGTTTTTTCCTAATTAGTCCAAACTATCATGTTTTCTTTTCTGGCTTTTTCCTAAATCATTTTAAAGCATAGAATTTCATTACTCCTGTATATTTTCTTTTCTTTTGTCTATATATGTGTTTACATTTTCATAAATCCTCATTCTTTGATCCAACCAGGAACATATTTTATTATACAGTATGATAAGTGTGTCCAAATTGATTTTCTCAATCTCTAATTTTCTATTAATTTTCAGTTACTCATTTATTGTGAACTAACTTGCATGCATACATTAGTTTCTGATATTACTTTGGCATTCATTTATCTCTACACTAGATATGTAAGTTGTAGTTATTATGTTTATTATAAATTGTAAAAGCTAAAAGATGACATCGTAATTCATTTAATTAAGCTAAAAGATGACATAGTAATTCATTTAATTATCTTTTTCAAAACTATTTTTTTCTTTCCACGTTAAACTTAGAATTATTTTTAAAAATTTGTGGTGGCCAGGCACTGCTGGCTCAAGCCTGTAATTCTAGTTACTCAGGAGGCTGAGATCTGAGGATCATGATTCAAACGAACCTGGACAGGAAAGTCCACGAGACTCTTATCTCTTATTAATCACAGAAAAATCTGGAAATGGTGCTGTATCTGAAGTGGTATAGTGTTATCCTTGAGAAAAGGGAGCTTATGAACAGCACCCAAGCCCAGAGTTCAAGGCAAGTGCTCTACCACTTGAGCTACACCCCCAGCTATTTTTGCTTTAGTTATTTTTCAGGTCAATTTCATTCCTATTTCCTTCTCCAAAGTCAGTTGGAATTAAAGGCTTGAGCTACTGCTGGCTGGTAGCTACCAGTCAACAAAACAATCACTTGTCAATAAACCAAATCTTCAGAGTACTTAGAATTTGCATCCAAAATGATGTATCTCTTCATTTATTTGAATAAATTAAAAAGTTCAATGAATTTTAATCATTTTTTCTTGTGCACTGCTCATGATTTATTGATTAAGCTTATTCCTGACTTGTGCTATCATCAGCTACCATATTGGCTCATTGAAGGGAGAATGAAAAGCATGTTATCTGTGGAGACTGCGTTGGGAGAGTTGATTAAATGTTTCCCAGAAGTTTTTGCATTGAAGGCTTTATCACCAGGGCAGCAATGGTCAGAGGTAGGCCATTTGGTAGGTGATTGGATCTTGATAGCTCTGACCTCATGAATAGATTAATCCATTGATGGATGTCTCATTTAATGATTTGTTGGGTCATGGTGCAAACTTTAGGATATGAGGCCTAGTTGGAGGAAGTAAATCTTTGGAGGTATGCCTTTTGAAGTTTATATTTTGTCCCTTCCTCTGTCTTGTTTGCTTTCTAGCTATCATAAGTATTTTTTTTCTATAGCAAGCTTCGTGTTTTGTTGATCTGCTTCACTGCATACCCAGAAGCAATAGAACCAAGTGACTGATGATGCAATGTGAAAACTTTGACTCTGAAACCATCCAAAATAAGTATTTTTTTCTTTAAGTTAATTTTCTCATGTTTTTTCACAGTGATAAAAAAAACAAGACTAACACAGTTGTCCTCAAGTACTTTAGGAGCTAGTTTCAATGCAAGATAGTGTTGTTGGGCCTATATGTATTTGTTCCATAGATGCGACCATCTCTAAATTGGGACATCATGGGTAGTCAAAGATATAACAAACATTCTGTCCCTTGGTAGTATTGCTATTTGGTAAGTGAGGTTCTCAACACTGAAAAAAATAAATTTAGTTCTAACTCCAGTATATTTAATGAAAATTCCTTTCAGTATTTGACAAATGATTGAGCATTATCTATATTCTAACTGCAATTATGGCTTTATATCTTATTTTGTTCTTTCATGAAACACGAATGCATTGAAGATAGGCTAAGTAATGCTACAGTAACAATTGACCTATAAATTTCAGGGACTCTGTACAAAATGACTTTGCTTTCTATTTCTACTGTTTACTCAGTACTGGTTGTTGAGGAGAACTGATCTGATGGGTTTACAGAGATTGCATGCCATCATGTGCTTTCACTGCAACAGGAATCAGAAATGTGAGGATTCACACACTGACTCATCTTCCAAGCAGGAGTAGATTTAAGCCCTCTTTCATGGCTCAAAGCAAGCTATTGGCCTTACCTGATGTAAAAATGAGGAGATCCATACAATCAGCTTGATCATCTCAATTCTCATTCTGAGAGCCTCATCTCTCAGAATTAGTGACTTAAAAAATGGTGACCATTTGGCTTCTTGATCAGGTACCGAGTCCTCTCACATGGAGCATGAGGTACATTAGAAGCTGGAAAGGTGTTAATCCTTGTAGAAAAACGAATTTATTGTAAATAAATTTGTTACTATTATGAATATATTAATTTTAAAATAAGATCGAAATTATGTCTTCAATTGAGTGGTCTTTATTTCAGGATTCAGATGAGAATTGGGAAGGAAGCATGCCTCTGCTATTCTGTCTATAGAACAACTGTAGAGCAAATGCATTCAGAATTCTCTTCCATTGCCTGTATGCTTAATTATGCATATTATCTTCTGTCTCCTCCTCCTTCAAAGCTGAAATCTTGGAGCATGAGTACAATCTTTTGAATGCCCAGTGTCTTCTTCTACTAGTTTCTAGGCACTCATTTTTTGAACAGAAAAAAAGAGAAGTTTTGTTGCTTTGACATGCCATTTCAAACAATCCTGGGCTGTGTGGTTGCCAATTCTGGCATCAGTTAAGTCAAGATTAGGGTGCTATGGGTACTGAGTGGGGTGAGGTAGGGGGAGTGAGAGAATATATCTAATACAGAGCTTATACAGATTAAAACAAATGAATGCTCTGTATCTCTAAGTAGTATCAAAAGACATTTGCAGTTTTCCTAGCCTATTTCCCACGTCTACTTGGCACAGAGACTGCCAGGATCAATGGTCCAATTTTAGTTCCACTTTCTTCTTCCATCATTCCCAGTATTCAGCTCTTCGGAAGTGAGTTAATAATGTAAAATCTGACTGAATTAAATTCATTTAACTGTGCTGCCAATTCCCTTCCCTTCATGCATTTTTAAAGAGATCTCAAACCAGTGATAGATTTCTAATGCTGCAGGAAAAGAAAGTAAGGATGAGATACTAAACCTGAAAGGAGTGAATTGTTTATTATAATTGCTCCATTGAATTATCTCATTCTGTGTCCAGAAGGAAGAGGAAATGTCAGCCTTCTATAGACTTTACAAGTGGAAATATGCATGGTAGAGAAATAGGTAGACACCGTCTCTTCTATTGGTCAAAATTTGACATAGAACAGCTTCCCATGGAAAGCAGTGAACAGTAAGAGGTGTGTGTGTGGGGGGGGGGTTCTATAGCAACCCAGTATATTCTAGCTAGGATGATGATTTTTTTTAATTGAACTTACAGTTAGAAACAAATTAGTAACCAGACCTCAGATAATGTTTTTGACACTGTAACTATGTGAGGTACCTGCAAATTGGTCGAATTTGAACTCTGTTCCTTGCTCCCAGGCTTTCTTTGTTTCTCTCCAAAGCCTCCTGACTTATTGAGTTGATGGATACAGTCAGAATATACAGTATTCTGGAGCATACAGTATTTATATTCACAAGGTCAAAGACATATATTGTATTTAAAATATATAAACAAAAGGTGAAGGCTTCAGGAACAATATACTGACTGATTCATGAGGGAGTATTTCTAGAAATGAAAGGAAGATGTATCTGCTAAATTGAATGTGTCTATTAAAATTCAATTGTTAATGTCACCTGCTTCCAGAGCAATGTCTTAGAAGATATTGTTCATGACTCATGTTTTTGGAATTCCTTCTAATCACAAGACAGATTCCCCAACTCTCTTTTAGGAGCAAGCATCATTTGGAATTTGCATCGTGTTTTATTGCCTCCAACCTGCAGTATTTGTTTCCATCAGGCTGCCATGTTGATATTAACTATTAACATGCTTCGAATGATGTAACTGGTTAATGATACCATCAATTCTGTCATTAATACTCTCATAACAGAGAGTGGAAGAATTCACATTCTAGTTCCATGCTCCGTGTGTGTGTGCACGCGCGTGCGCAAGCACGTGCATGCATGCATACGTGCTGGTCCTAGAGCTATAACTCAGGGCCGTGGTGCTGCCCTGAACTTTTTTGCTCAAGGCTCATGCTCTAACACTTGAGTCACAGCTTCACTTTCAGCTTTTTGGTGGTTAAGTGGACATAGGAGTCTCATGGACTTTCCTGTCCAGGTTGGCTTCAACCCATGATCCTCAGAACTCATCCTCCTGATTAGCTAGGATTACAGGCATAAGCCATGGCTTGATATGGCTTATGTTCCTCCATTGGAACCAAGGGCTATGTTGAAACTATATATGTACTTCACTACCATCTAGTAATGGATACTTGATTTGCACAGCCCAGGCCAGAGTTGTGATGGCTTGGGAAACTATGCTCTTGAAATTTCCTGTTCAGCATGATCACTTTGGAAACACACCTTTGATTTGACTGATGAAAAGATAGAAACTTATTCAATATATTGTCTGTTAAAACTGGGGATTTAATGATGTTGTAAGAGGGAAAATTCTCCTAATAAACTGAAACTTGCCTTTCCTACTAATAATGTTGCAAACTGTAATCTTGTACCCAGATCCTTTCCCTGAAAACAAAGAAAGGAAATTTTATAAAGCACTGTGTCCATGGGTGCTGTGTTTTCACACAAATCCTAAACACCTCCAAAGAAAGCATTGTATATCAGCTGGTGAGAGGGAAGATTTGAAATTCGATATGTAGGATTTGATAAGGCTTTACTATTACTATAAGTTTTCCTTTTTTTTTTTTTATCCACTAACCATCTCCCACCTCATTCTTGACAATTAAGATTCTGTAAATGTCTCAGACTGTGAATAAATTCTTGGAGATAAGAACAGTCAATTTCCCTAACCCTGTGGGGGTCAAATGAGGTTTTTATGTTATATCAATTCAAAAATTGATAAAGTTAAGGATGATGCCACAATGGCTCCCTGAAAAAAGCACTTTGATGAGGTTATTTTTAATGATTTCATCAATGGCTGGATCATGAAGTTGGTTAACTGACCAAGTTTCCTAACTTATCATCCCAAGCCAACATTCAAAGGTCTTCTATTAACTTACTTCCCTGTAATATTTGTTTGTGTTTTGCCCATGAACCTTCCTCTTTTATTGCCTAGGATCATGGATCCCATGCTTTATTGTTAAAAATAATTATTCCATCTTCAGCTTTGACACTGAATTTCTTTTTCTATGTTATTTTATTTTACTTTTATATTAAGTGATTATACAAAGGAGTTACCATTCAACAACAAATCAGCTTAGGAATACAATGCATCTTGATCAATGTTATCCCTTTCATCAGTCTTGCATTCCTCCTACCCTACACTTTCCCTCACTTTTCTGAATTTTATGGAATATGCATTTAATTTTTAATTTTTTTTACTATCTCTTGACTCTAACTTAAAAATGGTTATCTCCTAAAGATTCTCCTGCATCCTTCCTAAGATTGTTTTTGCCATATTCTTTTTTCCAGTTATCACTTCAGAGACAAACAATCTATTAAGATATCTTAAAACATCATTTTATTGATCATTCATTATCTACCATTTAATTTTTAGCTGAGGCTGGAGGATCTCCTTCCAAGAAGGCTTCTTCACACATATGTATAGTACCTCACTGTTCTTTGGCTTCAATCTCTCTCCAAATTTCACGTTATCCTTTAGGGTCTCTCCACAGTGCTTGCCTAGGTTTTCCATCATCCTGGTGTAGCTCAAGTGGGACAGTTTTATTAAATAATAAATGAAACAGAAGCTATGAGGCTTCTTATAGCTAATACCAGAACATCATCTAAGCCATATTCTATTGCCCTAGCAAGTTATTAATAGCCACTCTGACTCAAAAATGGGAAAATTAAACTAAACTCTACTTCTCAGTGTGAGTAGCAAAGAAATCGTGGCCATATGTAAGTTGCCATGTTTCATATTTCAAAGACACAAGATGGGATAATATACTCTCAGCTTCTTTTTTTTTTGTTCTAATTCCTCCATGTCCTCTACTTAGGTCCTCTCTTCCACCAAATAACCCTTGTAAATATACAAAAACTCTATGTTTCAGAATAAGCCCAATCCTGGAGTATCTTTTACTTACTAGAACAGGGAATCAACTAACTGTTCATAGGCCAACCACCAGCCTTTGGAAATAAAATTTTATTGGACACATCTATACACATTTCTTTATGTGCTGTCTATTATTGTTTTTAAGCTACAGGGACAACGTGACAGGGATTATGTGTGGACAATAAGCCTATAAAGCCTTCCATAATTGCAGGTTTTACATTTGTAGATTAGTCCAACCATGAATTGAAGGTATTTTTTTAAATCTGCCACTGTACTGACCGTGTAGATTATTTTTCTTGTCACGATTCCCTAGACAATATAAGTATAACAACCATTTACCTTGAATTTACACTGTGCTAGAAAATCAAAGCCAACTATGGATGACTTAACGTATTTAACAGGATGTGTGTAGGTTCTATGCCACAATACAACTTTTTTTGCCTGTTCTGGGGCTTGAACTCATGGCCTGGGTACTGTCCCTGCACCTCTTTGCTCTTTGTGCTCAAGGCTAGCACTCTACCACCTGAGCCACAGTGCCACTTCCAGCTTTTTCTGAGTAGTTTATTGGAAATGAGAGTCTCACAGACGTTTTTCCGGGGGCTGGCTTCGAGCCATGATTCTCAGATCTCAGCCTCTTGAGTATCTAGGATTATAATAGTGAGCCATCAGTACCAGGCCACAAAATACACTAATTTATGTAAAGGACTTGAGCACGCCTGGATTTTGCTATCCTTGGAGAGTATTGTAACCAATCCCTAAGGATTTCAGGGACAACTATATTTACCATTTTAACCTATTTAGAAAACATTTGCTGGTCCCTTCTCTAGAACCAGTGATAGTTAAAGTGTGTCCTTTGGATTAAGGATATTAGCATCCCCTAGTATATATTAGAAATTATCATTCTAGATCATTCGAATCAGAAACTTTGAGGGTGGTACCAGTCGATGTATGTGTTTGTTTACAAACCTTCCAGCTAATTCTAATGTGTAAGATTCACTGTTCCAAAGAGTCATAAAATGAAGATGAGAGACAGATATATTGAAAGAATGGATGCAACCACTACAGCTGTCTTGTTTGAGTTGGAATGATGGAAACTGCACATCCTTATCATGGGGACAACCTGTGGCAGAAAGGGAAAACTTCATCATCCCAGAAGTGGGAGCAAGGAACTCCATAAACTTGTGCCTATTTCCTGTCTTCTCAGTGACTTCATGTAGAATGGATAAAGGGTTAGGAATTCTGAATGGAGATTCCAGCTCTGAAGCATACAGGCATGTGTATGTAACTTGGGTAGTTTTTAACTTCAAATGTGACCTGAGGAATATGTATCATAACATGTTGTATGTCTGGAAGATACAGTGAATGGCATCAACTTCCTGAATAGCCCAGAATTGACAAATGGGATTACCTCAAACTAAAAAAAGCATACATATGGCAAAGTAAACTGTCAATCATTAGAATGAAAGGATACCCTAGAGAGTGGGAGAGAATCTTTGCCAGCTATTCATCTGACAAGGGAATAATAATTAAAATATATAATTATCTCAAAAATTCAACTGATAATATAATTAATAAATGGACAAATAAATCAAACATAACCCTCAAAAGAAACAGCAATGTTTAATAAATACAGTAAAAATTTTTTCAACATCCCTGGTCATAAAGAAAATGGAGATTAAAAGAATTTAATCTCCCCCAAGCCAGAATGGCAATTATCAGAAATACAAATGACAACAAAGGCAGGCAAAGATATGGAGGAAAATAAACTCTATTATACTGTTGGTCAGTGTAAACTATCGCCCATTTTGCAAATCAGTATGGAGAGTCCGAAAACACCCCTAAAATAGAATTACCATATAATTTTTCCATATCCCATCTTAGCATCTATTTGAAGAAATTTAAATCAGCATACCTATGTTTATTTTAGCACTGTTCTTGACAGCCAAGTTATGGAGTCAGATTAGGTAAATGGATAAAGGGAATGTGGTATATATTAACAATGTAGTATTAATTGCATTGCTGGATGTTATATTTTTATTATCGCTTTTTAGATTTTTTTAACAGCATGAATTAGCTGTACAAGAGGTAATTCACTGTGACTTTTTCATATATGCACACAATATATCCCTTCTAAAACAATTTCAACAGTGGTCATTGTTCAATTTCTATATATGCAAATAAGGTACAGGGCTTATTTTACTTTCCTTTCATTCATTTTATTGATTAATATAATATATATATTTCTGAAATACCATGCTGAAGACACTGCAAATTAATATATATATATACAAAGTGCAATATTATTCAGGCACAAAGAATAAATAAGTAGATCATTTGCAGGATAAGAGTTGAAAGCAGAGATCATGTTACATGAAATAAGCCATAAGCCAGATTCAGAAAGTCAATATTCTATGTTTTCTCTCCTATATGGAATCATATATAGACCCTCTCTTTCTCTCATTTTCTGTTTCTATCATGTGGGCATTATGAAAATTAACAAAGAAGGAAAAGGAAAAAGAAGGAAAGAGAGAAAGGAAGGAAGGGAGGAGGAAAGAAAGAAACAATACAACAACTAGACAATGCATTTTCAAACTCTCTAGGCTTCTCACTCTCTCCTCTCTCTTCTCCCTTCCCCTCCCTTCCTCTCCCTTCCCCTCCCTTCTCCTACCTTCCCCTCCCTTCCCCTTTCCTTCCCTCCCCTCCCCTCCCTCCCTCCCTCCCTCCCTCCCTCCCTCCCTCCCTCCCTCCCTCCTTCCTTCCTTCCTTCCTTCCTTCCTTCCTTCCTTCCTTCCTTCCTCCCTTCCTTCTTTCCTTTCTTCCTTCCTCACTTCCTTTTCTCTCTTTTTTTTTTCTTTTATTTCTTTGGGTAGGGGGATGCTGGAGATGGAGCCCAGAGCCTCAATATTTTAAATAGTATCCTGGGTAATGTAGAAATTTGACTATCATAATAAAAACAATTTCCAGAAAATCTCATGTGTGTGTGTGCATGTGTGCATGTGTGTGTTTGTGTGTGTGTGTACACACATGTGCTGCTACTGAAGCATGAATTCAGGGACTCTCACATGCATGCATGGCTCTTTGGCTCACTGTCTTTCGCTCTCTGGCTCCCTCTATATTTGGGCCACAGCTCCACTTCTGTATTTTTCCTCATTCAATGGTGATAAGAGTCCCTCAGATATGTCTGCCTCCACTGGCTTTACACTGTAATCTTCAAATGCTAGTCTTCTGAATAGAGCTGGGATTACAGGCTTGAGCTACTAGTACCTGCCTGTGACTGTGTTTCTTAATCCATAGAATATTTCTTCCTGCTTCCACACTATGTTGGGCTTTCCTCTTTTGTTTATGTGCTCTTCTGGGCATTGGTTTATTGTGCTACTGAGATGTTTTGGTTTTGTTGTTATTTTGTTTTCTTATTTGAATATTATTATGTTTAAGTAGTTGTACAAATGAGTTGCTATTCAGAAAGGCAGTTTATGAATTTAGTGAGTCTCGATCAAAGCCAGCCTTCCAACATTCTCACCCATGCCTCCCTACCCACCCCTTCACTCACTTTTCTTATTTTTTAGGATATGTATTGAATTCTTTTTTCCCATTTAGCAAAGCAGTTTATTATACAAAGCCTCTTGATCTGTGTCATCCTTTTAACATCTTCAGCCCCCTTCAACCTAACACTTCCCTCATTTTTATCAATTCTGTGGTGCATATAATGAATTCTTGCCTGTATTCTCCCCCCTTCCTCCTTTCATTCTTCTACCTCTCTCCCCTTGCCCCCCATACCAGTTGCAATATCCATTTCCTGGCAACGTGACTACAAGAAAAGGTCAAATTAAACACTTTAGCTATCTATCATTTTGATATTAAATCTTCACTGCCTTTTCAATGTTCTAAAATGACATCCAAGGCAGAAAATGAAATATTAAGAATTGTTTTCACGGGCTGGGGATATAGCCTAGCGGCAAGAGTGCCTGCCTCGGATACACGAGGCCCTAGGTTCGATTCCCCAGCACCACATATACGGAAAACGGCCAGAAGCGGCGCTGTGGCTCAAGTGGCAGAGTGCTAGCCTTGAGCGGGAAGAAGCCAGGGACAGTGCTCAGGCCCTGAGTCCAAGGCCCAGGACTGGCAAAAAAAAAAAAAAAGAATTGTTTTCTCGGGGCTGGGGATATGGCCTAGTGGCAAGAGTGCTTGCCTCAAATACATGAAGCCCTGGGTTCAATTCCCCAGCACCACATATGCAGAAAATGGCCAGAAGTGGCGCTGTGGCTCAAGTAGTAGAGTGCTAGCCTTGAGCAAAAAAGAAGCCAGGGACAGAGCTCAGGCCCTGAGTCCTAGCCCCAGGACTGGCCAAAAAAAAAAAAAAAAAAAAAAAGAATTGTTTTCTCTATTTCAGGCTGTGTCTTGATAATTTTTTCAAATTAACAAATATTTATTCAATACTGGGTATGTGAAATTGAAGAGCTCACTAATTTGAAGATATATAAATCAAATTTTAAAAATTATCAAATGTCTAGCAGGAGAGATGAATATGTTCATGATTCATAGCATTTGTTTTATGTCCCACCTGACACTCTCCCTGGTGTTATGTATAAGAGACCAGAAGAGTTTCTTTGGGTGTCACTGGGAATGGACTTCTAGGAAATCTTATATCAAATGCCCCTTAAGCAGATACTAAGAGCAGCAGATGACCATAAGATCTCATTGGAAGGTGATACCCAGGAGGCTGAACGAAGTTCATTACTAAGCATGCTACTGTTGTGAAGAGTGAGGGCTCAATCATGCTGGAAACCCTTGGGAGACTGTTAAGCATATACCTTAGAGCTGGGTGCTGGTGTCTCATGCCTATAATCCTAGCTACACAGGAAACTGAGATTTAAGGATCAAGGTTCAAAGTCAGCTTGGGTAGTAAATTCCATGAGCTTCTTACCTCCAACTAACCAGAAAAAAGCTGAAAGTATAGATGTTGTTCAAATGGCAGAGTGCTAGCTTTGAGCAAAAAAGCCAAGCAGGAATGTGAGGCTCTGACTTCAATCCCCACTATGGACATCAAAAAGAAGGAAGATGAAGAGGAGGAGGGAGGAGGAGGAGGAGGAGGAGGAGGGGGAGGGGGAGGAGGGGGACGGGGAGGAGGAGGAAGGCTAGGAAACAAAGAAGAAAAAAGAAATGTAGAAGGAGATGATGAAGTAGAGGAAACCTTAGTGTCATTCTCCTTGGGTGGGGGGCAGAAAGATGTTGCATTTACTTACCAAATTCTATTCTTCATTGTTTTATAGTATTAAATTTCCAAAACTTCTGACTTTTCCCACTTGTTGGCTAAATCTTTTCTTATGCTTGCACTAAAGACTACAACAGAGTTTGAAACTTGAGTGGTACATGAAGAAGAAATTTGGCTGAAGTACAGACAGCATCTGCTTCACTGGAGGAGGTGGTATTTAAATGAACCTTAGATGATGAGAAGATTTTTCAGCAAGTCGTGATATGGGTGGGGGGAGCACAGAGTAGGAAGGACTAAGGCAATATCCATGTGGTCCATGGCAAATGAAAGTGAAGCACTAAACTTTGAAAATGATTCATACTTTTAAAATTAGATAAAATTCAAGGTTATCTCTATAAATATTCATCCTCACTCCCTTGCTTTGAGTGGGAGATCTGAGCTCTGAGGAGTTTGCTCAGAGGGAATTGTGTCTCATAGCAGTCTGTTTCCTTCTAGTTCATATCTGGGTTGCTTTGACTTATTACACCAATTTGCTTCTCTGCAGAATTGTGAGCTTTTGCCAAAATCTGGATGTGACTTTGTAAGTTGTGTTGTAGCACAAGGGAGAATATCATTCATTATACATGGCACACTGAGGGAAAGGTTAACTATTGCTGATTCCATTGCTGGATATGGGACAGATGGATTTAATGAAGAACAAATAATCCAGTGTAGAGGCAGAGGTTGCATTGTGTGGTGATGGTGACTGAGAATGGATGAAGATGGTAGGGAGAAAGAGAGAGGGTTGGGGAGAGAGAGAGAGAGAGAGAGAGAGAGAGAGAGAGAGCAAGAGCAAGAGGGAGAGCAAGAGGGAGAGCAAGAGAGAGTGAGAGAGAGAGAAGGAGGGAGGGAGGGAAGGAGGGAGAGTGCCTTAAATTTAGCATCACTAAAGTACTAAAGAGGGGCTATACATTACAGGAGCAAAAATGGGTCCTGTGAGTGAATGTATTCATTCTATCCTCTTGTAACCCTATCTAATCAAATCAGGCTCTCATTCCCACCACTGACCCACTGACATTACTTTTATGAAGTTGACCTCTAACTACTATGTTACCAACTCTTGTGTTTTGTGATCAGTACTCTTACTTGTCAGACCTGTGATAGATCCGCGATAGCTGACACAGTAAAACACTCCTAATTAACAGATTGACAAAAGCCTCTTACGCGCTTTCCTCTTGTGGCTTCCAGGGTACCATACTTTCTTGGTCTTTCTCCTTCCCTCATTGTTCCTTCACAGTCTCTTTCTCCTAACACTTGAAAGTCATAATATGCTCCAATGTTTTGTTGTTATCTTCTTCTTTCTCTGGACATGAACCCTTTAGTATTTTATCTTATCTTTTATTTTGTGTGTAGGTGCCCATCTGGGGGCTTGAACTCAGGACCTAGCCACTGTCCATGACCTTTTGTACTCAAGGCTGGAGCTCTACCTTTTGAGCTACAAACCCACTTTTTCTCTTTTTGGTAGTTTATTGGAGATCAGTCTCACAGAATTTTACACATGGGCTGGCTTTGAACCTCAATCTCAGATCTCAGCCTCCTGAATAGCTAGGACTATAGATGTGAGCCACCAGTGCCAGGTTCATCTACTCTTAAATTGCATGTAGATACCAAACCCCATTACATACTTCCTGAGATGTTATTGCCTTCATATAATGAAACTTGCTTATGGTTTCATTTTAATTTGAGAAAAAAATCCATTTGTTCAGGTTATGAGTTGATTGGGAGCCTGTATCAACCTTTCATTTGGGAATGTTGATTCTGGATAGGCAGTTGTCATCTCTGATAACCAGCCTCCAAAGCGTTGGCAAATTGAGTAAGAGCAACACCATATCATTGCAATTCTTAGCGTGAATTCCCCATGGGGCACAAAGCTGTCACCTGTGAGCAGGTAAGGCTTCTTTAAAACACCTTGGTTTCTGACTTATACATATCAAATAAAGTATCCCATGCCATGCAAGTCCACGGAATATGGACACCATGGGGTCAGTCCATAAGAGCTGGGCTTGGTTTTACAGATTGTTCCAAAAGTTGACAGGGAGGTTACTGAAATACTGACTGTGCATAGAAAATTTCTTTGGAGAAAAAACTAGAAAGATGAATGAGCCCTGTTTCACAAATAATGTCAAAGACAAAAGCTACTTCTTAATTCCCCAGGGTTTTCCTCTACTACATTACACAAGTTTCAATTCTTTGGAAGTAAAGAGAAGTTTACACCATCTCGTCTCTTGTACACAACATAGTGCTCTGGAACCTTCCCCTACTCTTACCTGATGACTTCTCGCTGCTGGGTCAACATCTGGAATCTGAGCCTTGTTGCTACAACATAGTGTGTCATTCCTTATTTTTGTGCCCCTATTGGAGCCTGAATGCAGTGCCTTGAGCCTTCACTTGGATTTTTTGCTCAAGGCTGGAACTCTACCACTTGAGCCACATCTCCAGTTCCAAGACTGCTATTTCTTTCTGAGAGCCAGTGTTGGTTTGCAACAGAACGAGCAGCACTTCCTTCTGATACCCTTGATTTCCATTTGTTGCTATAGTAACACACAAGACAGAAGGGATGGAATATATTTTACTGAAGCATTAGGAGGAAAAACTAACATAGAGAAAACTCTAATCACTACTGTATGGTGAAGGCTTCTTCACAATTTAAAAAGACAATTCAGTGATTTAAGTTTCTCACAGGGAAGTTATTAATTCCATCTTTGCTACAGACCTGAGTTTCTCCATTCATTCATTCTCTCAAAAGGAAAGAGAATGGAAGTGTTTTCCTACTTCCTCTGTAATTTGGAAGTGTTCCCCTTCAAGTGAACTATTGTTTCTCATTAACATTTAAAGAATGTTGAAGTTCCTTTCTTATCCCCATCAATCATCTCTATCCCATAAGCATCGGGAATAATAAAGAGGCCCTTTGTTGAGTCTTCTGCCCTTTTCCAGCTCCTTTCTCAGCTTCTAGAATTGAGAATTACCACCTTATTGAGATTACCACCTTATTAGCCAATGATTTTCATTTTCTCCACCCATTCACTTGCTTCTGAGCAGGAGACAAAAGGAAGGAGTCATTATTTATTTTAATGGAATAAATTGACACTATTGTAGTGATTTTGAGGAATGTTATTGTTTTTCGGAACTTTAAATAATCATTAAAAAATCACTGATACACTACTAAACTTGCCATCGAATTGCTTGAATTTCCTGGCACTCTTTGTGGCCTGGTCTCCCTAGCTTACACTTGTGCATTCTTTCATTCCCAAGTCAGTGACTGTAATCTTATTTGTTTTGGGCCCTTAAAGCACAACAGTTAGAAATGCAGGTGTATTGAATTAATTTGCATCTGTATTACCACCCTCCCTTCTGAAAGAGATGTGCCTAACAAATCGTACAACAATGAGATATGTATTCTGAAGAGCTTCCGGAAACCTGTTCTTTTTTTGGCAGTTGTGCAGCTTGCACTCACGGCTTGGGCACAGTCCTTGAGCTCTTTTGATCAAGGCCAGAATGTAAGTGGAATATCAACTTTGTAACAGGTACAATTTCTCTTGTTTCATTTTGTTGTTTTTTAGTTTGTTTCACTTTTTAAGACAAAATCTAACTATGTAGCTCAGGCTGGTCTCAAATTCCAAATCTTCCTATTTTTGCCTCCTAAGTGTTTGGATTGCAGGCATGTGCCACCATGCCCATCTGTCTATATTATTGGAACTTTTATTTCTGCATTTCAACAGTGAATTAATTGGGGGATATAAAGTCAAAAATTTTGTCTTTCATGGATTATTATGACACAGACCAGAGATGTAGACATCAGATTGTTTTTATTCCCTGAGGCCCAGTCCATTTCACCTTACTTCTTAACAATGTCTAAACAGAGAAGTAAACACCAGGCAGCCTTCTGTCTTTGGATTCTACATGTATAGATTCAATCAACTGAGGATTGAAAACATTTGGAAAACAATGTACCTGTACTGAACAGATGTGGACATTTTTCTTGTTATGTTTCCTTAGGCAATATAGTATAATTATTTACACTGCATTCACTGGTATTAAGTATTTAGACATATAGAGATGATTTCAGTCATACAAGCGGATGTAAGTTATATGCAAATACTACTTCATCTTTTCCACTGATTTTGATATTTGCATGGGCTCTGGATACCAAGAGATAACTGTAGTCTCATCTACACTACAGTGACAGATTATCATTTTTTTCATAGTACTAGGGTTGAATTCAGGGCCTTGTGCTTGCTAGACGAGTGCTTTACTTTGTCATGCTCCAGTCTCTTTTTTCCTTACTTATTTTTCAGATAAAGTCTCATGAATTATTGCCCAGACTGGCAATTGCCGGAATGGATCATGATCTTCCTATCTATGCCAACTAAGATTACAAGAGTGTGCCACCATTTCCACCAGTATATCTCAATATCAAGTTGTGTGGACTTCTGTCTGTTGCTGCCTGTGGGAGCTCTAGAATTCTTTATCTCATGAAGCTCTTCTGTAAAATGAGTACAATAATATATACCTTACAGAGTGTTTTGAGGATTAAGTGCCACAATAGATATGAAGTATTCAGCATAGTAGACAACAAGGCCTGGATAAATATGCTAATATTGCCGTATGTTGCCACAGTAATTAATACAAGTTGATCACACCCTTCCCTTCTCAATTTTCTTTTTTTCCAAAAGTTTTCAATAGAACAAACTTGCCTTTAGCCATGTTGGGCTTGCAAGGCTTTGACACCTCTATGATTATCCTTGTCATTATTTTTTTCCACTTTTTTCTTTATTGTCAAAGTGTGACACAGAGTGGTTACAGATTCAAAAGGAAAGCAGTGAGTACATTTCTTGTTCTACTTGTTACCTCCTACCTCACTTCCCCCCTCTCCCTTCCTCTTCCCCTCTCCCCCCAAGAGTTGTGCAGTTGGTTTACACCAAATGGTTTTGTAAGTGTTGCTTTTTGAATGGTTTGTCTTTTTGTTCTTTGTCTCTCGATTTTGGTATTCCCTCTCCCTTCCCCAGTTCTAATACCCATATAAACAGTATCCAGGGTACTCAGATGTGATACAGTGGTAGCGAGGGTACAGCCACAGGAAGGGAGTACAAGAGAAACAAAACTAAACAAACCAATCAATCAAACAAACAGACAAAGAAAAAGAGAAAAAAAAGTAGTACAAGTTCACATGGCATGTTGAGACTCTTTACAACAGAGGTATAACTCTTGTTTCCATAATGTGGAGTTCATTTCACTTGGAATCTTCTTATGTGATCATAAGGGTGTAGCTATTGGGGTATTTTCATCTTCTACCATGACTAGTTATTTATGTACTAGCTATTCCTTATGAGAGACACCATAGTGTTTATGTTTCTTCCTTGCCATTATTCTTTTGCTCAAACAAACACCTGTTTTTTTTTTCTTTCATGTGTTCTTGGAAACCAAGTCGTTTTCAGGCAAAGTTGGTACTCCAAATTGCCACCCTATGGATGGTAGTGAGTTTCTTTCTCAAGCTCCCTTTCAAAGAAAGATTATTCATTCTGCAAAGTGACTCTGGCATGAGGAATAGGGTTTAGACACAGACTCTGTGTTTGCCTTACAGAAGTTGGTCTGGTTACAATCATCATTACATGTCTGTGTGCCAGTGGTTTGCTGTCACTCTGGACGGATAGAGGTGAGGGGATGCAGAGGAAGCAAAGGAGACTAGCTAGCCTCTTAGTGACAGATGAATTGATTACATCCACCCTCTTCCTTCATAGCCAGGACAGTAATTTGTCTCTCAGTGGAATAGATATGTATTCTGACAAAGAACTGATATTTCTTCCTATGATATTATTGACAGTACTACAATTCATAGATTTTTAGTATACATTATTCACTCTTATTTAATGTCATATAGCACTGTTTCACATCAAATAGTTTTTTCCCAGAAAGTGTGTCTTGGTTTTATTGCCATGAAATTTATTTTTCTTCCCATGAGTTACTCTGATCAGAAGCAGCTGAGTTCATCAGCTGTTGAAAAAATAGCCTGTCATCAACTGTTAAAGATATAGCTACTACCAAGAACCTCTGTAATCCTAGCTACTCAGGAGGCTGAGATCTGAGGATTGTGTTTCAAAGTAAGCTGGGCAGGAATGTCCATGAAACTATTATGTCCACCTAACTACCAAAAAAGGTAAGAAGTGGTGTTGTGGCTCAAATTGTAGAGTATAAGCCTTGAACTCAAAACCTCAGTGACAGTGCCCAGGCCCCGAGTTCAAGCTCTAGGACAGTGATACACATACAAAAAAGAAAAATATAGCTCACATGTCTATTACAGTGGGATACTATTATTGTTTGGATATTGTACCATCTTCTAAAACCTATCTGCTGAAAAGTTGATCTCTAGACCAGGTGATTGAGAAGTTGTAGAACCTTTAGGAGATAAAGCCTACTGGATTGAAGTTAGCTTATGGGGATGTACTTTTATTTTCCTTTTGGGAGGCCACTCTGGAGGTTTGAAGTCAGGGCCTGGACACTGTCCATGAACTTTTATGCTCAAGGCTCTACTTGTAGCTTTTTGCTTGCTAGTTGGAGATAAGAGACTCATGGACTTTCCTGCATGGCTTCACACTTCAATCCTCAGATCTCAGCCTCCAGAGTAGCTAGGATTATAGGCATAAGCCACTGGTACCTTGCCAAGTGCATATTTCTGTTTCTTGGCTTTCATGAGGTAGAAGCTTTCTGAACTGTGTGTTCCAGTCATTATGTGTTGCCCTGCTACAAACCCCAAAACAACAGGTTCAAGGACTATGGACAGGAACCTAAAACTGTGAGCTGGCTGGGCTGGGAATATGGCCTAGTGGCAAGAGTGCTTGCCTTGTACACATGAAGCCCTGGGTTCAATTCCCCAGCACCACATATATAGAAAATGGCCAGAAGTGGCACTGTGGCTCAAGTGGCAGAGTGCTAGCCTTGAGCAAAATGAAGCCAGGGACGGTGCTCAGACCCTGAATCCAAGGCCCCGGACTGGCAAAATAATAATAATAAAAAAACTGTGAGCTAAATGTAATGTACTATGTGAAATTATTTTTTCTTGTGTTTCCCCCCCCATGGTTTAGCCCCTGTTGTCACTATTTTGATGTTGATATTCTGGGTATTGTATATAGGCTTATCTGAATTAGGGAAGGATCAAAATGGTAAGACAAAGTACAAAGGGTGAACCAATGCAACAGTGGTACTTACAAAACAATATGTTGTAAATTAACTCTACAACTTGGAGGGGGGAGGAATTGGGGAGGTAGGAAGGTGAGAGAAAAATGAGGGAGGAGGTAACAAGTTTGACAAGAAATGTACTGGCTAACTTATGTATGTAACTATAATATCTCTGTACATCACCTTAACAGTAAAATTAAATAAAAAAAGAAAATTATTTGGCCAAAAATTCAAGCGCATGCTACATTTAAAAAAATATACCTTCCCTTGATAAAATTAATCATCTCTTTTCTTTTCTGTCTTTTCTGTTATAATAATGCAAAGCTAACACAGAGACTATACCCATGAGTTTGTAAAATTATCTTAAAAGTATATATACACATACTTATCTATACAAATATATTCAGAGACATGCATACATGTACACATGCAGATATATGTATATGTAATTATAAATACATACTTATACATACTCACATCTATAAAATCTCCCAATGACCAATGTTGGTGCCCTGCTTCTGTAATCAAAATGCATAGATCTCAAGAGTTGAAATTAAGAATTACTTCTCTCACTACACTTGATAATCCATTCACCAAATTGGCTCTGCTGGCTGAAAAGTACTGATTCTCAGGTTGGAAGGGAATGTGTGCTTCTATCAGGGGACACAACAATGCTTCAACTGAATTGCATACTAAGACTGACAGTTGATCTTCTTATACTCTTCAGGTTACTAAACTTATTACAGGCAAAGAAGGGGGTTACTGTACTAGTCATGGTGCTTGGTCTTGATTTTAAAGGGGAAATTAGGTTATTTTTCATCCATATTTGGAGCAGTGAGGACTATGACTAGATTCTTAGTAGGATCTGTGGGTCATCATTTCCCATATAACATTTAATTAAAGATTAATTAATCAGTGAGTGCAGTGGCTTAGACTACTTACAGTGAATTAAATCATCCAAGAAGCTCAAGAAATTTGTCCAACTGATGTTAAAGCTAAGGGTAAAGGAAGATGGAAAAGACTGAGAATGAAAGAACTTATTTTTTTTCTTTATTGTCAAAGTGAAGTACAGAGGGGTTACAGTTTCATATGTAAGGCAGTGAGTACATTTCTTGTTCGACTTGTTACCTCCTCCCTCCTTCCTCCCTCCTACCTCTCCCTTTCCTTCTCCCCCCATGAGTTGTACAGTTGGTTTACACCAAATGGTTTTGTAAGTATTGCTTCTGGAATCATTTGTCTTCTTATCTGTTGTCTCTAGATTTTGATATTCCCTTTCCCTTCCCTAGTTCTAATACACGTATGTATATACATTACCCAGGGTACTCAGATGAGATACAGTGATAGCGGGGATACAGCCACAGGAAGGGAATAGGAGAGAAACAACCCAAAAGGTACAGTTTCACATGGCATGCTGAAAATGGAAGGACCTGGAAAAAAGTCATACTAAATGAAGTGACCCAGACCCAGAGAAACATAAACCCTATGGTGTCTCTCATAAGGAATAATTAGTACAGGTTTAGGCTAGTCATAGCAGAAGATCACAATAGCCCAATAGCTATACACTTATGAAGACATAAGATGATGCTAAGTGAAATGAACTCCATGTTATGGAGATAAGTGTTATATCATTGTTGTAATTATTTTCAACATGCCATCCAAAAGAACTTAATTTTCAATTATGGGGTGGTGTTGAATTATGGAAATAAGAATTGTAGCATATTTTGTGCAGTATGTATATATATATATATATATATATATATATATATATATATATACATATTCATTTGATCTGACCTCCAGACCTATGAGACTGAATTTGTATTATTGTAATATATGACCAAATTGTGGTACATTGTTACAATGAACAGTAAAAAACTGGTAGAATATTTTTAAACCAACTCCAAGAATGACATTTCTTCTTATTTAAAATACCTAAAGGGGTGTTTATTTTCCTTCCTTGGCTTTGCTTAGCAGGTATTCTGTCCATAATCCTGGAATAAAAGAGTAAAGGAATACCAAAGCTATATTGTCCAAGGTAAGTCAAGGTAAGTGTTTTATGGTTTTCATTTAAGTTCTCCCAGAAGCTGATCATGAAATAAGGACTGAGTTGCAATGGATACTGGGAAATAACATTAAGGGAGTGAGGAATCGAGAAAAGATGGCCAAGGTCAATTCAGTATATATTATCAGGTGGTTATTATTGAGGAAATTCTAAAGTAATCCTATTGGGGAGCTCTGGGAGCAGTATGGGGCATATATCTCAAAGTTACTCTACTCAAGAGAAAAGCAAGTTGGATAATTAATACCTAAAATTCACTGTCCTTGGTTCGGAATAGCCTTAACCACTTGGAACTTTTTAACTTCCAAGTGTAAGGGTAGAGCAATTGTCTTGGTCAGAAAAAACCTCTTAAATCCAGAATGCAGATTCTGTCAGCTGGAAGTTGAGTTATCCTGTACTTCTTTTGGGAGAATGCAGCTGTGGGGCTTGAATTCGGGGTCTAGGCATTGTTCCTAAAATTTTTTGCTCAAGACTAGTGCTCTACCACTTTGAGCCATACTTCCACTTCCATTTTTAGGTGGTTAATTGGAGTAAAGATTCTCACAGGCTGGGAATGTGGCATAGTGGTAGAGTGCTTGCCTAGCATGCATGAAGCCCTGGGTTCTATTTCTCAGCACCACATAAACAGAAAAAGCTGAAAGTGGCACTGTAACTCAAGTGGTAGAGTGATAGCCTTGACCACAAATAAGCCATGGACAGTGCTCAGGCCCTGAGTCCAAGCCCAGGTGTGTGTGTGTGTGTGTGTGTGTGTGTGTGTGTGTGTGTGTGTGTGTGTGTTTGTGTGTGTGTGTGTATTCTGTGTATTCTGATGGACTTTCCTGCTCTAGCTTGTGTTAAAGCTCCATCCTGAGATATCAGCTTCTGGAGTAGCTGGGGTTACAGGTATGAGACACCAGTTCCCAGCAAGTTAGCCTGTACTGGAGTGGTAAGGGAATATAGGAAGCAATAGTAGCCTAATCTGCACCTACAAAATTTCTCCTGAAGAATTCAGGCCGAGATTGCTTCCTTTCTATTAACTGACACATATCAAATGTACCATTCTTGAGAAAAGCAATACCTTTGAAATAATTATGTGTGCATTCTGAATGTCTACAGGAGGTTTGAAAGGTAGGCTTATTAGCTATTTTTCTTTTCTGTTTCTCATGATACAGAGCACCATACTAAACACAGTACAGGCACTGTATGTGTATTGCTGAATGGAATTGATTACCATAATTGTGTAATATCTATCCTTATCCTTGAAGGTAGCACTCTAATGAGTTTTCCTCCTGCTTCTTTGTATTTTTCCTTCATTAAAATATGTGAATTACAAGTTGGGAACTGATCACTGTAACTAAGGAAACAATCCAATGGTTTTATTTTAATATAAGTATCTCCTTGCCTACCTTATTCTGTGAGGAAATCAGTGTTGCTATGTACTATTAGTTTCCCATAGCCTTTTTGATTTTCTTATTAATATATATATATATATACATACATACACATATGCTATACATTTGTTCTGAAAAAAATAGGCTATTATACTATTCATCTTTCTTTGCCACTTGTCAATTTACTTGATAACATGTCATAGATACTCCCAGGTTAATATAGATCTAGTTCATTTATTTTAGTAGTTGCAGAATATTGTCTTTTAGATATACTGTGATTTATTCAGCCATTACTTTACTGATGGACATGCAATTTGCTCCCAATGTCCTTTTTGCCTTATTAAACAATGCTGCAGTAGACCATCCAACACAATATTCTTTACATTCTTGAAAGCAATATTATTATTATGTATGGGTGTATGTGCATTTGGAATTTTCATAGGTACTTCCAGATTATCTGCCACTTTTATCAGTACTGAAAATTCTCATTTCCCTTAAACATTCTGTATTTTATTTCTATGTAATCATATTTGGCAAACCAGCACTAAGAAAGGTTGAATATTCAGTATTCAATCAGAAACCCAAAATGCTACAAAATCTGAAACTTTGAGCATCTACCTGATGCCAGAAGTTGAAGACTATGCACATGACCTCATTTGATATGGTGCATTCAAAATGTAGACACGCTAAAAATAGTGTACAAATAAAATATATGACACCTGAATATTTGTTTAAGATTTGCGTTTCACATGTTAAAACTCACATTGCATATGCATGTATACATGATCAAGCTGACTAAAGTATAGTATATAAAGGAGTGAAGCTCGATGGAGTAATGCTCTGAACAAATAACAGTTTAATAAAGTGAACATTAGAAAGCTTTGAATGGGGGAAAGGCTAATGGGACAGCGATGAATGGAAAAGGGAATGGGTGGACAAATATAGTCATAATAGTGTAAGTGAAAAGGGAAGTAGAAAATTTGGCATGACACAGGTAGAAGGGATAGAGGTTGTAGGAGAGAATGATGAAAAGGATGGCTGTAAACAAGATGTACCAAACACATAAATTAACATGTTAAATTGTAATACACATTTACATCCATTTTGTAGATATAAATGAATGGAGAAATAAATAAATAGAGATTTGGGTGGTAGCCTAGATGTGCTTCACTATGTCTATGTCAATATCTCAGAATTTTAATTTTAACACCAAATCTAATTTTATAGACAGGTATACAAGGTATCTGTATATAATTGTGAACTTATAAGATTTCACAACAGTGCTTGGTAAGGGCTGCTTTGGGTCTCAAACGGTGCTCACAGGTGCTTGTAGATTGGCATTCCCAATCCAAATGGGAAGAAGAAACACAAGAAAGATGGCAAACAATGGAGTCTTTTCTCACACTCAAAACAAGCAGGAAACAGAGCAGTCAATCAAAGACATAGAAGAGAACCCTCAAAATGCTCTACAAAGTCTACTGATAAACATGTTAAATGAAAAGTTTGAATCAATACAGCAATCCTTCCATAAAGTAATAGATGATTTCATGGCCTCAACAAATAGAAAGATAAATGAAATTCAAGAGTCAAATGAAAACATAGCCTCCCAGGAAAAAGATTTGAGAGACAGCACTCAAAACTAAATTAATGAAGTAAAGAAGTCCATGCAAGACCTAAGAGATGACATGGAAATCATCAGGAAAGACCAGTCAGAAGGAAAAGAGATTCGAAATCAAATAGCTAGCCTACAGTCCTGACTACCTGAAGAAGAGGATCGAATCTCAGGAGCTGAAGATTCCCTAGAATCTATGGAGGAAGATCAAAAATCAATACAAATCCAGTCCAATCAACAAAACAGATCGCTACAGGAGATTCAAGACACAATCAGGAAGCCCAATTTAAGGATAATAGGTATTGAGGAAAACTTGGAGAAAGAAGTTAATGGGATAGGCAACCTATTGAACAGAATATTAGCCGAGAACTTCCCAAATATCCAGAGGGAAAGGCCTATACAGATACAAGAAGCATTTAGAACCCCAAACCGACCAGACCAGAATAGGACATCCCACCGACACATTGTGATCAAAACAGGATCAGTAGAGTACAAGGAAAGAATCCTTAAAGCTGTTAGGGAGAAGAAAAAAATCACATATAAAGGAAAAGCAACCAGAATTACCCCAGACTTCTCAGTAGAGAACACGAAAGCAAGGAGAGCCTGGAATGAGGTATACCAAACACTAAATAAAAATAACTACCAACCAAGAATACTGAACCCAGCCAAACTCTCATTCATAGCTGAAGGTCAAATAAAAGTCTTCCACAGTAAGGAAAAACTGAATCAATATATCTCCACCAAACCAGCTTTACAGAAAATCCTCAAAGATGTTCTATACAGGGAAAATAATCAAGATCCCGATACAGACAGAGAAATGAACCCTAAATAGTAAACATCAGATCAAGAAATGGGAAGACACAGCTTTTAACAAGATAGTGATAATGAAAGGAAAAAATGATCATCTCTCAATCCTAACTCTCAACATTAATGGACTTAATTTTCCAATCAAACGACATAGGCTCATAAGTTGGATCAAAAATCAAGATCCATCTTTCTGCTGCCTCCAAGAGACACATTTATCCAGCAAAAGTCAACATCTTCTAAAAGTGAAAGGCTGGAATCAAATCTATCAAGCGAATGGCCCCCATAAGAAGGTTGGAGTTGCAATCCTAGTATCAGACAAAATTGACTTCAAATTAAAAAAGGTAAGAAGAGACAAAGAAGGTTACTACATACTAGTAAAGGGATCTCTCCTACAGGAAGATATAACCATAATAAATATCTACACACCAAATGCAGGAGCACCCAACTTCATCAAACATACACTACTGACACTAAAAACACTCATAGACACAAACACATTGATAGTTTGGGACTTTAACACTCCACTATCACCTCTGGACAGATCAACACGCCAAAAACTGAACAAATAAATCACAGAACTAAATAATTGCATAGACCAACTAGACTTAACCGACATCTACAGAATATTCCACCCAGCAACAACAGAATACACATTCTTCTCCATAGCACCTGGAACATTCTCCAAAATAGATCACATCTTAGGGCACAAAGAAAATCTGTACACATTCAGAAGTATCAAAACCTTTCTCTGCATTCTCTCAGACCACAATGGAATAAAATTAGAGCTCAACTCAAACAGCCACCACAGAAAATCCTACAATTCATGGAGACTAAACAACACACTGCTGAATCATCAGTGGGTCATTGAAGAAATTAAAACGGAAATTCAATTCCAAATGGATTAAAGACCTCGAAATCAAAACAGACACCCTGAAAACACTAAAGGAAGGAGTAGGAGAAACACTTGGGCTCCTTGGTGCAGGACGGAACTTCCTTAACAAAGACCCAGAAAGGCTACAAATCAAAGAAAGCTTGGACAAATGGGACTGCATCAAACTGCAGAACTTCTGCACGGCAAAGGACATAGCTCACAAGATAAACAGAAAGAACACAGACTGGGAGAAGATCTTTACTGGACATTCAACAGAAAAAGGCCTCATATCTAAAATATATGCAGAACTAAAAAAAATTACCTTCCTTCAAAACAAAACCGCAAAGGACCAATAGCCCCCTCAACAAGTGGGCTAAAGACTTACAAAGAGACTTCTCTCATGAGGAAATGAGAATGGCCAAGAGACATATGAAAAAGTGCTCTACATCACTGGCCATAAAAGAAATGCAAATCAAAACAACATTGAGATTCCATCTCACCCCAGTAAGAATGTCATATATCAAGAAAACTAACAATAACAATTGTTGGAGGGGATGTGGCCAAAAGGGAACCCTACTTCATTGTTGGTGGGAATGTAAACTGGTTCAGCCACTCTGGCAAGCAGTATGGAGATTCCTCAGAAGGCTAAATAAAGAACTCCCCTATGACCCAGCAGCCCCACTTTTGGGTATCTATCCAAAAGACCACAAACAAAATCACAGTAATGCCACCAGCACAACAATGTTCATCGCAGCACAATTTGTCATAGCGAGAATCTGGAACCAACCCAGATGCCCCTCAGTAGAAGAATGGATCAGGAAAATGTGGTACATAGACACAATGGAATTTTATGCCTCTATCAGAAAGAATGACATTGTCCTGTTTGTAAGGAAATGGAAGGACTTGGAAAAAGTTATACTAAGTGAAGTGAGCCAGACCCAAAGAAACATGGACTCTATGGTCTCCCTTATTGGGAATAATTAGCACAGGTTTAGGCAAATCATAGCAGAGCATCACAAGGACCAATAGCTAAACCCTTATGATCACATAAGAGGATGCTAAGTGAAATGAACTCCATGTTATGGAAACAATTGTTATATCACAGTTGTAACTACTTTCAATGTGCCATATGTATCTGTAGCTTCTATTATTGATAATGTTCTTTTCTCACCTTCCTGTGGTTGTACCTACACTATCTCTGTAATCTTATCTGAGTATATTGGAAACCGTCTATACTGGTATTGGAAGCAGGAAATTGAAAGGGAATACCAAATTTGAGAGACACATGGTAAAAAAAGACAAACAACTACAAAAGCAATACCTGCAAAACTGTTTGGTGTAAGTGAACTGAACACCTCCGGGGGGGGGGGGGGAAGGAAAGGGGGAGGAGGGAGGGGGGTATGAGGGACAAGGCAACAAACATTACAAGAAATGTATCCAATGCCTAATGTATGAAACTGTAACCTCTCTGTACATCAGTTTGATAATAAAAACAAACAAACAAACAAACAAAAAACGGAAATTCAAATGTTTATGGAATTCAACCAAGATGAGGACATAAAGTTCCAGCTCCTTTGGGACACAGCAAAGGCAGTACTCAGAGGAAAATTTATATCTCTGAGTGCATACACCAACAAACTGGAGAAACAGAAACTCAATAACTTAAGGAAGCACCTTAATCTCCTAGAAATAGAACAACAAACCAAACCCCAAGTCAATAGACGGAAGCAAATAATTAAAATCAAATCAGAATTAAATCAATTAGAGACGAAAAAAAACATCGAAAGAGTCAACAAAAGAAAGAGTTGGTTCTTTGAAAAAATCAACAAGATAGACAGAGCCCTGGCAAACCTGACCAAAAAACGAAGGCAGCACACTCAAATAAACAAGATAAGAGATGGAACAGATAACATCAACACAGAAATGACAAAAATTCAGAAAATAATAAGGGACTATTTTGCAAACCTTTATGCCAACAAATTCGAGAACTTGGAAGAAATGGATGATTTCCTAGAAAAAATTCATATCCCCAAACTCAACCATGAAGATTTAAACCTTCTAAACCGACTCATATCCAGTATTGAAATAGAAATGGCAATAAATGATCTCCCATCCAAGAAAAGCCCAGGTCCAGAAGGATTCGAGGGAGGAGGGAATGAGGGATGAGGTAACAAACAGTACAAGAAATGTATCCAATGCCTAACGTATGAAACTGTAACCTGTCTTTACTTCAGTTTGATAATAAAAATTTGAAAAAAAAGAATTTTAATTTTTAAAAAGCTTGTATAAACATTGTAGAACCTGGGTTGTGAAAGTGGCTTAGTGGTGCAGTGCTTGCCTAGCATGCACGAAGCCCTGGGTTGGATTCCTTATTACTACATACACTTAAAAAGCCTGTAGTGGCATTGTGGCTCAATTGGTAGAGTGCTAGCCTTGAGCAAAAAAGAAGCTCAGGGACAGTGTCCAGGCCAAGTTCAAGCTCCAGGACTGGAAAAAAAAATGTAGAAACTAATAAAACTTCTGGTCTCAACCATCTCAGTTAAGAGAGACTTAAACTGTATTTTGTGGCTCTGACTGGTAAACTGATATGACATGTCCAGAATTTTATTGGCTGGGAATATGGCCAAGTGGTAGAATGCTTTCAAGGCATACATAAAGCCCTGGGTTTGATTCTTCAGCACCACATAAACAGAAAAAGCTGGAAGAAGTGCTCTGGCTCAAGTGATATAGTGCTAGCCTTGAGCAAAAGAAGTTAGGGACAGTGCTCAGGCCCTGAGTTCAAGCCCCAAGATGGGCAAAAAAGTAGAATTTCATTTACATGTGTCAATTTTCATAATTTTCACTCAAAAAAATTCAAAGTGGGGGGATTTCTGCATGTCCTGGGGAGATGTAGCAGAACTGAAAGCAGGAAAGGTACTCCTGTTCATCAGGTAGGATGTAGCAACATGCAGCTTTGCAAAGTAGAACATTCCTCCCACTTTGGGGGGATACAATGTGGTTGTGAGAGTAAGCAATCAATATAAAGAAGACATAATTTTCTAAATATACCCTCTGGGCTTAAAGAAATAATTGGGCTGTGCTTTGAAAGATCGTCAGTAGCTTGCAAAAGCATATAAAAAAGAGCTTTGTAAGTAAAGTAATGTCCCCTCCCTTTACATTTGTACCCATTGTCTGGCAAAGAATTGGGAAAAACTGATTTATTTATAATTTGACTTAGATTCTTAAATTGTTCCAAATAGACTCAATTTCAGAAGTAGTGAATTACTTTCTCTGTTGATCTTTTTTTTTACTGCGAAAACATCTTAAAGTAGAGAAATACAGTGACAAGATGACTAAACATCTTATTAATGTAGTTATAAACTTTTAACTTGAAAGTTATGCTTTATATTATTTTCTTTTTTTTCAAATTTTTATTATCAAACTGATGTACAGAGAGGTTACAGTTTCATACGTGAGGCATTGGATACATTTCTTGTACTGTTTGTTACCTCGTCCCTCATTCCCTCCTCCCTCCTCCCCCTTTCCCTTTCCCCCCATGAGGTGTTCAGTTCACTTTCACCAAACAGTTTTGCAAGTATTGCTTTTATAGTTGTTTGTCTTTTTTTACCCTTTGTCTCTCGATTTTGGTATTCCCTTTCAATTTCCTAGTTGTAATACCAGTATAGACGGTTTCCAATATACTCAGATAAGATTACAGAGATAGTGTAGGTACAACCACAGGAAGGTGATACAAGAACATCATCAATAGTAGAAGGTACAGATACACATGGGACGTTGAAAGTAGTTACAACTGTGATACAACAATCGTTTCCATAACATGGAGTTCATTTCACTTAGCATCATCTTATCTGATCATAAGGGTATAGCTATTTGGGCTCTTGTGATCCTCTGCTGTGACTTGCCTAAACCTGTGCTAATTATTCCCAATAAGGGAGACCATAGAGTCCATGTTTCTTTGGGTCTGGCTCACTTCACTTAGTATACTTTTTTCCAAGTCCTTCCATTTCCTTACAAATGGGGCAATGTCATTTTTTCTGATAGAGGCATAAAATTCCATTGTGTCTATGTACCACATTTTCCTGAGCCATTCGTCTACTGAGGGGCATCTGGGTTGGTTCCAGATTCTCGCTATGACAAATTGTGCTGCGATGAACATTGTTGTGCTGGTGGCTTTACTGTGATTTTGTTTGTGTTTTTTTGTTTCTTTCTTTTTCTTTTTTGGCCAGTCCTGGGGCTTGGACTCAGGGCCTGAGCACTGTCCCTGGTTTCTTTTTGTTCAAAGCTAGCACTCTGCCACTTGAGCCACAGTGCCACTTCTGGCCGTTTTCTGTATATGTGGTGCTGGGGAATCGAACCCAGGGCCTGATGTATAAGAGGCAAGCACTCTTGCCACTAGGCCATATCCCCAGACCCATTTGTGGTTTTTTGGATAGATACCCAAAAGTGGGGTTGCTGGGTCATAGGGGAGTTCTATATTTAGCCTCTGAGGAATCTCCATACTGCTTGCCAGAGTGGCTGAACCAGTTTACATTCCCACCCACAATGAAGTAGGGTTCCCTTTTGGCCACATCCCCTCCAACAATTGTTATTGTTAATTTTCTTCATATATGACATTCTTACTCGGTTAGATGGAATCTCAATGTTGTTTTGATTTGCATTTCTTTTATGGCCATTGATGTTGATCACTTTTTCATATGTCTCTTGGCCATTCTTATTTCCTCATCAGAGAAGTCTCTTTTAGCCCACTTGATGAGGGGGCTATTGGTTCTTTGTGGTTTTGTTTTGAAGGAAGGTAATTTTTTTAGTTCTGCATATATTTTAGAGATGAGGCCTTTGTCTGTTGAATGGCCAGTAAAGATCTTCTCCCATTCTGCGGGCTTTCTGTTTTTCTTGCGAGCTATGTCCTTTGCCGTGCAGAAGCTCTGCAGTTTGATGCAGTCCCATTTGTCCAACCTTTCTTTGATTTGTAGCCTTTCTGGGTCTTTGTTAAGAAAGTTCCGTCCTGTGCCAAGGAGCCCGAGTGTTTCTCCTACTCTTTCCTTTAGTGTTTTCAGAGTGTGTGTTTTGATTTTGAGGTCTTTAATCTATTTGGAATTGATTTTGGTGCAGGGTGATATATAAGGATCTAGTTTTAGTTTGTTGCATGTGTTGAACCAGTTTTGCCAGTACCATTTGTTAAAGAGGCTATCTTTCTTCCAAACTATTGTTTTAGCTCCTTTATCAAAGATTAAGTAAGCATTGTTCTGTGGGTTCATTTCTGGGTCTTCAATTCTGTTCCATTGGTCTTCAGGCCTGTTCTGGTGCCATGCTTTATATTATTTTCAAATGAGCTCTGAAAAATCATAAGCAAAATCATCTTTCCTTGAAAATTTCTACTTTAAAGCTAAAATGAAATCTTTTATTAAAAAGAAAATTTCAGTAGAGCCATAGTATTAATGGAAGTACCTATGGACAATTTAGTAGAGAGAAAAGGCATGTATGTTTTATGCACTATCCAGTTTTTCCAATTTTCCCTCTTTGCTGAAAATGTCATCTCCAAAACATCAGTGCTCTATCATTTGACAGCTTGCTGCTTCTGAAACTCTAAATTTCTCGTGTGCAGCTAATGTATGTACATTTAGACAGCACCAAATCTGAATTCATATGTATGCATCTCTTAAATTACATGCTGCTGTCAAGTATTGACTTTTATGGATGATAGCTTTAATATCACTACTTGTGTATTTATCAATGATTATTTCACAAGCCAAAAAATAGGAAAATCCAGATTTTATTAACAGATATCCTAAGCATAACATTCGACATAATTGATATGAATATCAATAGCATGATTCTAATAACATCAAACATTTTGATGTCAAAGAGAAGTATCTTCTAAATACAGAAGAGTGAGTGGTGCAGGAAGTTGGGAATATGATCTTATGATTTATGAACAGAAAGGAGAAGTCTGAAACCCATTAGAGACAGCAATAACAGTCCTGTAGACTCATGTTTACCCTTAACCTTGAACTTTACAACTGTAAATAAATGTTAAAAATTAATCAAAATGAGCTAATCAACATTCTAGAACTGTGAAAACAATAGGAATTTGTTACTCTCCTATAGGGTTGTGTGAATAATATTTATGGATGTGGACATAGGATGGCTGTATGACTGGAAAAGGGAATACTCTATGAAAGAGAGAGACTCATTCAGAGTATTACTTACTAAGAGAAATTTCAACCTTGTGAGATATTTGACCTCTCTCAATGGTTGTTCCTGGAATTCCAGGATGGACAATAAATGAGAGAGGATTTGAAAGAGTCTGTTGAGGGTATTGAGTGGTAAATATAAGATAGATATGACAGAAGGCAGAGGACCCCTTTATGCCACTCTTGGCTAAGCATTTTTGAGATAAAAACTTGCAAAGGGAAACCAGAAACAAGTGACCTAATGCTCTGACATTTGATTCATGATAATGGGACCACTGAATGAACCAAAGCCAAAGATGAGGTAGAAAAAGTGGTATCTTACATCTCCCATTTGATTTCTAATATACTTTCCTAATTTCAAACTCTATGGCCTTAGCCTATCCTTCTCTACCAAGATTCCTCAATGAATTCTTTCTGCCTTTATGCATCTTTCTTGAATAGTTATCAACCTGTGTTGAGTAATTTTATCATTAATTTCCCTCTCCTTCTCCTCTTTCTCCTCCTCTTCCTCTTCCTTCTCCTCCTCTCCATTCTCCTGCTCCTCCTCCTCCTGCTCTATAATTGGGGCTTGAACTCAGGGCCTGGATGCTGTCCATTAGCTGTTTTTTGCTCAAAGCTAGCACTCTCCCACTTGAGCCACAGCTACACTTCCAGTATTTTGGTAGTTAATTGAAATTAAATGATCATGGACTTTTCTGCCTGGATTGGCATTGAATTCTGATCCTTATATCTCAACTTTCTGAGTAACTAGGATTATAGGCCTGAACCATCAGCACCCGGCCTTCATTTCTTATTACCTCAACAAAACCTTAACCTTCCTGAAGTTTCTTCCTCCAGATCCTTACTCTGTAAATAAAGCAATATGGGCCATTGGCTCAAAATTATGCTTCTTATCTAACATACTTAAATCCTAACAGAAGCTTTCCAGAGCCTTTAGCAAAGAATGAGTTCAAATGGCTGTTTTGTCACACAAGCAGAATGTCAGGGGAGCAGATTGGAAGATATAGTAGATTTATTGCTTCATTTCAAGTCACACATTGTAGAGAGCTGCCTATGTGCCATTTAATAAGTCTTGTACATATGGGTTTCCTTTGCTGGGTTCACCTCACTGTCACATAGTCAACGTGATATAGTTGGCTTATGTTACCTCCTGCACTCATGGTGGGTCTTGGCCATTTGCCTTACTTTCTAGGGAGAGTAGCCCTAAGAAAGGCCCCCACTTTTCCTGTATTTTATAAAGTTTTGATTGTCCTCCTTCTATAACAAATAAGTCCCTATGTGCCACTAAGTACAGTTCTGATAAGAAGAGACCACATGTCTATATATTGGCCTCACTGAGGCAACGTATGGCTTGCTTTCCAAGAGCTTTCCCAGAAGCCTAGGAAACCCAACCCAGAAGTGTAAACTGATATCCTGTTAGCCAATAAGAGACTGAAGATGGAAAAAACATCCTTGCTCTCCCTTCCTCCCATTAGTGTTTCCCAACAATTGTGGGCTACAGAAAATTGTCAAATGAGACATTTTTTGTCGGTGACTGAATGGAATGAATAAGGCAGAAATATCTGAGACCTGGCTACAAAGGAAAATGAAGTCAGGGCACATGAAAGTTCCTATAGATGAAGTGTACTCACGTATGTTCTGCTTGTGCCTCTCATAGAGTGTAGAAAATATATCAAGATAAGGAGATGGTGAACTATCTTGTGGGTGAGTTTTTATTTCAGACACAGAGTTTGTGGACATCTTGGGTGGTTGACTTGACCAAGGCTTTGAAAATTAGGCCCAACTAGGGAGCTCTCGAGATTTCTAAAGAGCAGCACACTGCTGCAGTTCTCCTGTGGATTAGCATGTTATCAAAGGCAGGTGAAACACACAGGATCTAAGCTTCATCATGAATATTCAGAACAAAACCCCCACATTTACCTGTGTACCTGGAAAGACTTACGGTTCTTGGCAAGTAGCACATTTGAAATGACCATGTACATAACCAGGTAAATGTTTCCACAGGTCTGTGTGTGAAACCAGAGTCCAAGAATGAACAAGTGTCCTCTAAATGAAATGAAAGGGAAACATAATAATGGCTTTTAACAAGGTCACATTGAAAAGGAATGACAGAATAATTGGGCTATTTGAGAACATTGCCAAGTAGAAGAATTAAGGTTAAATTACTAAAAAAAATCTATCTAGATAATCTTGGGCTCTCAAAGAAATTAATGGGAAATGGACCTAATTATTTGAGCTGAGATGCAGAGAATAGAGCTCATGTATATATTAAGGATACATCATTTTAGCCCAAGGTATATGAACAAAAATGCTGACCAGTTTAATATTGAATGACTTATTTCAGAAGACTTTAACATTTTTGTAATAAGAGGTTTAGGTGAGAAATCTAATCAATAAGCAAATCCAGATATAATATTTAATTTCATTTTGGGTTCACAGGTAAATTTGATTTTGAAAAATGTACATAAAACTGTGATATTAACATTGGCTGCACAAAATTGATCAAGTGCTGTGTGAACTTGAGAAAAGGTAATCAAACATGTAGAAACATTGAGGATCTAAAGATAAGTTTGGTTTACTCCTTTATAGATTATAACTGTGTGGTTCTGAAATGCAGAGTCTGAGGCAGGAGGATTACCAGTTCAAGGTCAGTCTGGAAAAAATGACTGAAACCTCTTTTATTCAAGTGGTAAAGTACTTGTTTACACGCTTGAGTTCCTGGGTTAAAGCCCCACTTGTGAAAAACCCCAGTTATAAAATAGATTTGTTTTAGGCATTTAAAAGTTTCATGTGATTATAAATGAATTTAACCAGTCTTTTAATGGGAAATACCCTACAGAACTCCAATCATTTATGTATTTTTACTTTTAAATAATTGTACAAAAAAGTTTCAGTTCAATAAATAATCTTATAATCTTGATCAGAATCAGTTATTTCATTGTTCTTCCCCATTTTTTCCAATCTCATCTATACCTTCAAATTACCTAGTTCCTTTTTCAAGTACACATATTGAGTATTATGACTATTTTTGCCCACACTTCCTCTCTTCATTTTTCTTCCCCTTCCCCTTCTTCAGTCATTTAATTTTGAGGAATTGAGAAAAAATATGCCAAGCACTTGGTTAAGCTTTTCCTGTGTATCATTCTATTGACTTTTTAATAGAAGAGTTTTTATAGCCTCCTGAAAGATGAAAGATGGAAGTTAATAAGTTTGCCTAAAGTCTTCGGCCTTATAAACCCAAACTTGAACTCAAGTCTCTCAAAATGAGTGCTGTATTCAGGTAACATGGCTTAAGCCTATACTACTCCAAATTTGGTAAGTATAAAGATAATCCTAGGTGTACGATTGTGCCAAAAGTATTGGATTGCATTCTGTCATATTTGATCCAATGTCTTTGCTCTCCTTTTTCCAGCTTTCCTTCTTAGTGTGCCTGGTCTGCTAGCATGTAGAAAATAGGTGTTTGTGTTTGGATGTGCCCTCTAGTTAATCATAAAAACAAAAAGGTAAAAGGGATAGACTAATGAAGAAGAGAAGAGGGGGAAATTCAGACAAGAATTCAATGTACATCCTACAAAATTAAGAAGAGTAAGGGAGGGGATGGGTAGGGGAAGGATGGGTGAGAATGTTAAAAGTGATGACATTGGTCAAGTATATTATATTCCTAAACTGCTTTATTAAATGGTATCTACTTTGTACAACCGCTTAAATATAATTTAAAAAACCACAACCGTAAAAAAATAGTTTGTCTCCATCTGAGCAAGTCTACAAATTCAGATCAAACAACATCAATTAAAAAAAGTGCTTCTTTTAAAGTGATTTAATAAAGTCTCTAATAGCAATAATCAAGGAGTTAAAATTGGTTTTCTTTAAGTTCTTTTCTTTTGTGTGTGTCAGTCCTGAGCTTGAACTCCAGGACTTTCACTGTCCCAGACTTATTTTGCTCAAGGTTAGCATTCTACCACTTGAGCCACCTCTCCACTGTTGGAATTTTGGTGGTAAATTGGAGTCATGAGTATCACAGACTTTTCTGCTTTGGTTGGCTTGGAACTGCAATCTTCAGATCTCAGCCTCCTTAGTAGCTAGAATTACTGGTGTTAGCCACCATTTTTAAGCATGTGTACTGTAACCAAATTTAGGATTGCCCTTAGGACAAAAGGAAATATGTCACAAAAATTTGAGTAACAAACGGAACAAGAAATGTATCCAGGGCTGGGGAGATAGCCTAGTGGCAAGAGTGCCTGCCTCGGATACACGAGGCCCTAGGTTCGATTCCCCAGCACCACATATACAGAAAAAAACGGCCAGGAGCGGCGCTGTGGCTCAAGTGGTGGAGTGCTAGCCTTGAGCGGGAAGAAGCCAGGGACAGTGCTCAGGCCCTGAGTCCAAGGCCCAGGACTGGCCAAAAAAAAAAAAAAAAAAAAAGAAATGTATCCAATGCCTAATATATGAAACTGTAACCTCTCTGTACATCACTTTGACAATAAATAAGAAAAAAAAATTAACCTCATGAGGATACCAGTGGCTCATGCCTGTAATCCAGGCCACTCTGAATGCTGAGGCCAAAGCAATAACAATTTGAGACAATTCCAAGCAAAAAGTTCACAACACTTCATCTCAATAGGAAAAGCTTGGCACATTGCTTCACATCTGTCATCCCAGATATGTGGGAGGCAGAGATTGGGAGAACTGAAATTTCAGGTAAGCCCACCCCCAAAAGTTTACCAAGATCCCATTTTAACAGAAAAAGTTTGGGCAAAGTGGCAAATGCCTGTCATCACAGCTATGGTGAAAACTTAATTTAAAAAATTCAGTCTAGGCCAGCTTGGACAAACAGTGGAAACCTATCTGATAAATAGACATAAAAGGCTTGAAGTGTGGCCCAATTGTTAGGACATCTACCTAGTAAGTATGACACCCTGAGTCAAACCTTAGCACCACATATCAAAATAAAAATAACCAAAAAAAGCAAAAACACTGTCCTTAATTAGAGATGTAGTTAAATGCTATAGAACTAGCTTAGGATATATGAGACCCTGAGAGTTCCATTGTCAACAATGCAAAAAAAGAAAAAAAAAAACTAAAACATTCTTGTGACTTAATGTGATCATTTCAAAAATTCACTGCCACAAGCTTGTGAATTATATGGAGTTTGAATTCTAGCTCTGGCTTTCAGGCTGAGATCTGAGGGAGATTATTTAGCTCATTTTTCTTGTTTTCCTCATCTCAGTACAGATTGAGAATATACATTACATACACATCATTGTACTCATTATTATTATATTCTTGCATTGTCATCATTACAGTTTGTAGTAGTTATTTTGTATTTGTTTATAACAAATTTTCAATAAGCCATATTTTCTCATTCAGTGTGGCAAATTTTGATTATTTTATTTTTTAATTTAAAATTTATTGTAAAGATGATATACAGAGGGGTTACAGTTACATAAATCTGGTAATGAGTATATTTCTTTTAGAACAGTATTACCTCCTCCCATATTTTCTCCCACTTTTCCCCTCCTGAACCCCTACCCATCCAAGTTGTAAAGCTCATTATTTCTTCAGTTTAGGTGTTTTAGATTCTTAAGTCATTACACCAGTTTGGGGTGAGAAAGATTTTTTTAAAAACACAACATAGGGCTGGGGATATAGCCTAGTGGCAAGAGTGCCTGCCTCGGATACACGAGGCCCTAGGTTCGATTCCCCAGCACCACATATACAGAAAACGGCCAGAAGTGGCGCTGTGGCTCAAGTGGCAGAGTGCTAGCCTTGAGCGGGAAGAAGCCAGGGACAGTGCTCAGGCCCTGAGTCCAAGGCCCAGGACTGGCCAAAAAAAACAAAAACAAAAAAAAAACACACAACATAAACTGCTAGGCTTCAATGCTGTGACACTCAAGCTATAGAATACCATGTAAATGGGTTTGAGGACCTAAGTTCAAACCCAGTACTGATGACAAGTACAACATGTGAATGTATACTTTTCGATTTTCTCTCCCCCCCCACTTTCTTATCACTCACTTTGTACCTATTTTAAAAGAGGTAGAGAGATAAATAGACAGATGATAGAAAGATGGATAGATGATAATGGAAAGACAGACAGATACAGGGAAGGTGAGAGGGAGGAAGGTAAGGAAAACAATGGAACAGAAATGGTCATTTTCTCATTTTTTCCTAAGTTTTGGAAATGTGTCAGCTTTGGCTAATGTTACTTTTACAATGTGTATTACACAACTCAATATAAATTAAGGAAGGACATTAGGCTGAAAATTTTCCCTGTGGGTTAAAGTGATACCATCAGCTCACACTGTCTGGTATGACCTGCGGTTCCCAGCAGTATGTCTCTATGAGAAAAGAAAATGTTATATGGTTCTAGCCAGAGCTGCTGTTGTGCTTGCTGTCAATTGGGAGCAATGACATAGATATCAACCTGTGTTCTACTCTTAGCTGGTCTATCCGCAGCATATAATGACAGTGTTAAAAATATTTCCAGCTGTTCACACTGAAGGTGAAGCGGACCCAACTTGGCTTCTGTTCCTATTTCATCTCCCATTTAAGATGCTTGAAAGTCACAGAAAAAACTGATTTGATACTTTGTAGACTTAAGTTTGATCATTTTTACTTCTGGTGACAATTGTTGCATAGTAAAAGTTGTAGTCCTATCCTAGAGTCCTATCCTAAAGTTCTATCCTACTCCTATACTAGAGTCCTATCCTAGAATTCTGTCCTCGAATGCTATCCTAGAATCCTATCCTAGAGTCCTAATTTAGAGTCCAATCCTAGTCCTATCCTAGAGTCCTATACTAGAGTCCTATCCTAGTCCTATCATGGAGTCCTTCCTAGAGTCCTACCTTGGTCCTATCCTAGTCCTATCCTAGAGTACTACAGTATAGTCCTGTCCTGGAGTCCTATGCTACAGTCCTATCCTGGAGTCCTGTCCTAGACCTGTCCTAGTCCTATGATAGAGTCCTATAGTCCTATCCTAGTCATATACACGAGTTCTATCCACAAGTCCTATCCTAGTCCTGTCAAATAGTCCTTTCTAAGAGACCTATCCTAATCCTATGATAGAGTTCTATCCTAGTCCTATGGTAGAGTCCTATCCAAGAGTCCTATCCTAGTCCTATGGTACAGCCCTATCCTAGAGTCCTAACCTAGTGTCATATCCTAGAGTCCTATTGTAGAGTCCTAACTTAGCCCTATTCTAATACTATCCTAAAGTCCTATTCTAGTCCTAAAATATAGTCCTATCCTACAGTCCTATCCTACAGTCCTATCCTAGTCTAATCCTATAGTCCTAAAGATAGATCCTATAGTCTTATGCTAAAGTCCTATACTAGAGTCCTAACATAGAGTCCAATCCTAGGGTCCTACCCTTGTCCTATCCTAGTTCTATCCTAGAATCCTATCCTAGTCCTATCCTAGAGTCACCTCCTAGTCCTACCCTATAGTCCTATCATACAGTCCTATCCTAGAGTCCTATCCAATAGTCAAGTCTTTTTTTTTTTTTTACCATTTTACCCAAATTTTATTTAAATTTTCTTTTTAAAATTTTTTTCTGAATATTTATTGTCAAAGTGATGTATGGAGGGGTTACAGTTTCATATGTAAGGCAGTGGGTACGTTTCTTGTACAATTTGTTACCTCCTCCCTATCCTAGAGTCTTATCCTAGAGTCCTATCCTAGTCCTCTCCTAATCCTATTATACAGTTTTATCAGAGTCCTATTCTAGAGTCCTATCCTAGAATCCTATCTTATCCTAGAGTACTGTCCTATTCCTACCTTACAGTATTATCCTAGAGTCCTGTCCTAGAGTATTATACTACAGTTCCATACTAGAGTCCTATTCTAGAGTTCTCTCCTATCCTAGTCCTATCCTAGAGTAGTATCCTATAAACCTATCATAGAGTCCTATCCTAGAGTTCTATTCTAGAGTCCTATTCTAGAGTCCTATCCTAGACCTATCCTAGAGTACTGTCCTAAAGCACTATCCTAGAGTTGTCACCAAGTATTATCTCAAAGTCCTATCCTAGTATGGTATCATATAGTCCTATCCTAGAGTCTGATCCTAGATTATGATCCTAGAATTCTTTCCTAGAATCCTATCTGAGACACTGGTCCTATATTCCTAGCCTAGAATCATATCCTAGGGTCCTAGCCTAGAGTATTATACTAGAGTCCTTTCCTACTCTATCCTAGTCTGATCCTAGAGTCTTATCATAGAGTCCTATCCTAGAGTCCAATACTAGAGTATTATCCCAGTTGTACCCTAGTACTATTCTAGTCCTAACCAAGTGTGCTATCCTAGTCTTAACCTAGTGTCCTATCCTGGTCCTACCCTAGATCCCTATCCTAGTGTCCTATCCAAGTCCAAGCCTACCCTAAAGTCCTATCCTAGTCCTATCCTAGAATCCTATCCTAGAGTCCGAACCTAGAATCTGAACCTAGAGTCCACTCTGAGAATCCTATACTAGAGTCCTATTTTATGGTATTCTCGTAGAGTCCTACCATAGTCCTAAACTATGATCTTATCCTAGATTCTTATCCTAGAGTCCTATTCAAGAGTTCTAATCAAGTCCTAACCTAGAGTCCTATCCTAGTGTCCTATCCAAGAGTCCTAATTTAGTCCTAACCTAGAGTCCTATCCTATAGTCCTATCTTAGATTCCAATCCTAGAGTCCTAACCTAGACCTATCCTCGTATTATCCTAGAGTCCTATCCTAGAGACCCATCCTACAGTCCTAACCTAGTCCTAGCCTATAGTACAATTGTATAGTCCTATCCTAGTCCCATACTAGTGTCCTATCCTAGAGTCCTATGCTGGAGTCCTAACCTAGTGCTGTACTGGAGTCCTGTACTAGAGTCCTATCATAGTCCTCTCCTAGTATCTTATCCTAGAGTCCTATCCTACAGTACTATCCTAGGCCTATCCTAGATTGTTAACCTAGAGACCTATTCTCGTGTCCTATCATAGAGTCCTATCCCAGAGTCCTATCCTAGTCCTATACTATTTTTCCTAGTGTCTATCTTACTGTACTAGCCTAGAGTCCTATCCTACTCCTATCCTATAGTCCTATCTTATATTCCTATATTAGTCCCATCTTAGAGTCAGTCATGTCCTACATTCTTATCCTAGAGTCCTATCCTACAGTCCTGTCATAGCCCTACCCTAGTCCTATTCTAGAGTCCTAACTTAGAGTCTTATCCTAATCCTATCCAAGAGTCCTATCATAGTCCTATCCTAGTCTTATTCTAGTGCTATCCTAGCCATATCCTAGTCCTATCCTAGTCCTATGCTAGCCCAATCCTAGTCAAATCCTTGTCTTTTACTGGTCCTATACTACTCCTACATTAGTCCTATCCTAGGGTCCCATCGTAGTCCTATCATACTCCTAACTTAGTCCTGTCATATACTCCTATCCTAGTCTAATCCTAGTCCTATCCTAGAGTCCTATCCTACAGTCCTATCCTAGAGTCCAATCCTAGTCCTATCCTAACATCCTATCCTAGAGTCCTATCCTAATGTCCTATCCTACTCCTTTCCTAGTCCTATCATAGTCCTATCAAATAGTTCTATCCTATTCCTACCCTAGTCCTATCCTAGTATTATCCCAGAGTCCTATCCTATAATCATATCCTATAGTCCTATCTTAGAGTGTGATCCTATATTATTATCCTATAATTCTTTCTTAGAGTCCTATCCTAGAGTCCTATCTGGGACTCTGATTCTATATTCCTAGCCTAGAATCATATCCTAGGGTCCTATCTTAGAGAGCTATCCTAGAGTCCTATCCTCCTCTATCCTAATCTGATCCTAGAATATTATCCTAGAGTCCTATCCTAGAGTATTATCGTAATCCTAATCTAGTACTATTCTAGTCCTACCCTAGTGTCCTAACCTAGTCTTACATTAATGTCCTATCCTGGTCCTACCCTAGAGTCCTATCCTAGTGTCTTATCCTAGTCCTACCCTAATATCCTATCCTAGTCCTATCCTAGAATCCTATCCTAGAGTCCTATTCTAGAGTCCGATGCTAGAATCCTATCTGGGAGTCCTATACTAGAGTCCTATTCTAGGGTCCTGTCCTGAAGTCTGATCATAGTGCTAAATGATGGTCCTATCCTAGAGTCCTATCCAAGAGTCCTAATCTACTCCTAACCTAGAGTCCTATCCTAGAGTTCTATACTATAGTCCTATTCATGTCCTCTCCTAGTCTTATCCTAGAGTGCTATCCTGTAGTCCCTTCCTAGTCCTATCCTATAGACCTATCCTAGAGACTTATCCTATTGTCCTATATTATTCCTATCCTAGTCTTATCCTTGAGCCCATGATAATGTCCTATCCAAGTCCTAACCTAGAGTCCTATCCTAGAGTGCTCTCAGAGTTCTATCAAAGAGTCCTATCCCATAGTCCTATCCTAAAGTCCTATCCTACAATCCTATACTTGTCCTATCCTAGAGTACTGTCCTAAAATCCTATCCTAGAATCCTCTCCTAGTTATATCCCAGAATCTTATCCTAGAATCTTATCCTAACGTCCTATCCTAGAGTTTATTCCAAGATTCCTATCTTAGAGTCCTTTCCGAGAGACTTATCCTAGAGTCCTCTCCTAGATTCTGATCCTCGATTCCTAGCCTAGAATCGTATCCTAGAGTCCTATCCCAGAGTCCCATCCTAAAATTATATCCTAGACATATTCTAGAATCCTATCCTAGTGTCCTACCTCAATCCTATCCTAGGGTCCTATCCTTTTCCTGTCCTAGCCTATCCTTTAGTCCTATCCTATAGACCTATCATATAGTATTATCCTAGTCCTACCGAAGAGTTCTACCCTCCTACTATCCTAGAGTCCTCTCATATAGTCGTACCCTAAATTCCTGTCTTAGAGTGCTATCCAATAGTCCTGTCCTAGAGTCCTGTCCTATTGACCTATCATATACTCCTATCCTAGTCCTATTCTAAAGTTCTATCCTAGTGCTATCCTACAGTTCGATCCTACAGTCCTATTCTATAATTCTTAGTCCTATCCTAGTCCACTCCTATAGTCCTATCCTATATATCTATCTTATGTTTCTGTCCTATTCCTATCCTAGAGCCCTATCCTAGAATCCTAACCTAGAGTCCTAACTTAGATTCCTGTCCTAGTCCTATCATATTCCCATCCTCAAGTCCTAACCTACAATCCAATTCTAGTCCTATCCTAGAGTAAAATTGTATAGTCCTATCCCAGTCCTATACTGGTGTCCTTTCCTAGAGCCCTATGATGGAGTCCTAACCTAGTGCTGTCCCAGAGTCCTATACAAGAGTTCTATTGTAGTCTTCTCCTAGTGTCTTATCCTAGAGTCCTATCCTATAATCCTATCCTAAGCCTATCCTAGATTGTCAACCTAGAGACCTATTCTATTGTCCTATCATAGAGTCCTATCCCAGAGTCCTATCCTAGTCCTATATTATTTTTTCCTAGTGTCTATCTTACTGTACTATCTTAGAGTCCTATACTAGTCCTATCCTACTCCTATCCTACAGTCCTATCCCATAGTCCTATATTAGTCCTAGCTTAGAGTCATGTCCTACAGTCCTAACCTAGAGTCCTATCCTATACGCCTATCAGAGTCCAATCCTAGTCCTATCCTAGTCTTATCTTGGTGCTATCCTAACCCTATCCTCATCATATCCTAGTCCTATCCTAGCCTTATCCTAGTCAAATCCTTGTCCTATACTGGCCCCATACTACTCCTACCCCAGACCTATCTTAGGGTCTTATCCTAGTCCAAACCTAGTCCTATCGTAGAGTCCTATCCTACAGTCCTATACTACAGCCCTATCATAGTCCTATCCTATCATCCTATCCTATAGTCCTAGAGTAGTACAATCATAATTCTATCCAAGCATCCTCTCCTAGTGTCCTATCCTACTCCTTTCCAAGTCCTATCCTAGTCCTATCAAATAGTAATATCCTATTCCTATCCTAGTGGTGTTCTAGAGTCCTATCCTAGAGTTTTATCCTATTCCTATCCTAAAGTCCTATTCTAGAGTCCTATCCTAGTCCTATACTTAATTCCTATCCTAGAGGACTATCCCAGAGTCCTTCATAAGGAACCATCCTAGAATCCTATCCTAGTATTATACAGGAATCCTATCCTAGTTTCCAATCTCAGTTCTATCCTAGAGTCGCATCTTAGTATACTTTCCTAAAGTCCCATTCTACAGACATATCATTTTGTCCTATCCTAGAGTAGTTTCCTAGTGACCTATCATAGATTCCTAAACTAGTCATATCCTAGTCCAATCCTAGAGTCCTCTACTAAAGTCCTATCCTAGAGTTGCATCCTAGTATACTTTCCTAGACTCCTACAATCCCATATTTATGTCCTATCCAAGGGTCCTTTCCTAGTCACCTATCACAGATTACTATCCTAGATTCCTATCCTAGTCCTATCCTATTCTTATGCTAGTGTCCTATCCTAGAGTCCTATCCTAAAGTACTATCCTAGTCCAATCTTGGTCCTAACCTAGAGTTTTATCCTAGTGTCTTCTCTTAGTCCAATCCTAAAGGTGTATTATAATCCTCTCCTAGTCCTATTCTAGAGTTCTTTCATATAGTCCTCTTAGAGTCTTATGTTAGAGTCCTAATCTACAGTCCTAACCTACAGTCCTATCTTATTACCATCCTAGAGTCCTATCCTATAGTCCTATCCTAATCCAATCCTAGAGTCATATCCTATAGTCCTATCCTAATCCAATCCTTGAGTCCTATCTCAGAGTCCTATCCTAGATTCCTATCCTAGAGTTCTCTTCTAGTCCTCTCCTAGTCTTATCCTAGAGTTCTATCCTATAGTCCTATCCTAGAATTCTATCCTAGAGTCCTACCCTAGAGTCTTATCCTATAGTCCTATCCTAGAGACCCTTCCTACAGTCCTATCCTAGTCCTATCATACAATCCTACTATTCAATAGTCCTGTTCTAGTCCTATCCTAGAGTCCTATCCTAGAGACCTATCCTAGTTCTGTCATAGAATCCAATCCTAGAGGCGTATCATAGAGTCTTAACATAGAGTCTTATCCTAATCTCATTCTGGAGTCCTATCCTAGAATCCTATTCTAATCCTACAGTCCTATCCTAATCCTGTCCTAGTCCTATCCTAGCTCTATCCTAGAGTCTTATCCTTGACTTTAATCCTAGTCCTATTCAAAATTGCTATCCTAGTGGCATCGCTGTCTTTTCCTAGTCATCTCCTAGAGTCCTATCATAGTCCTATTCTAGTCTTTTCCTAGTGCTAACCTATCCCTATCCTAATGCTATCCTAATCCTATACTAACCCTATCCTAGTAAAATCCTAGTACTTTCCGGGTCCTATATGAGTCCCAACCTAGAGTCCTATCCTAGTCCTATTATAGACCTGTCTTATACTCCCATCCTAATCCAATCCTAGGGTCCTATCCTAGAGTCCTATGCTATTCCTATCCTATAGTCCTTTCCTAGTGCAATCCTAGTCCTATCCTAGAATTATCCTAGAGTCATCTCCTAGAATCCTATCCTAATCCTATCCTAAGGTCCCATTCTAGTTCTGTCATAGAGTCCTATCCTTCACTCCTATCATAGAGTGCTACCTAGTCCAATCCTATACTCCTATTCTAGTACTATCCTAGACTTATTCTAGTCCGACTCTAGTCCTACTCTAGAGTCCTATCCTAGCATCCAATCCTAGTCCTATCCTGGAGTCCTATCCTAGAGGACTATGTCCATGTCCTATACTAGAGTCTTATCCTAATGTCCTATCCTAGTCTTATTCTAGAGTCCTATCCTAGTATCCTATCTTGGTCCTATCCTAGTATCCTTTCCTAGAGTCCTATTCTAAAGTCATATCCTTGTGTCCTATCCTAGAATCTTTTCCTATTAATCTATCCTAGATTCCTATCCTATTGTTATACTAGTTTCCTATCTTAGAGTCCTACTCTAGAGTCCTGTCCTAGTCCGATCTTAGTCCTATCCTAGAGTCCAATCATAGAGTCCTATTTTAGTCCTTTCCTATAGTTCTCTCCTATAGTCCTATCCTACAGTCCTATCCAATAGCCCTATCCTAGATTCCTATCCTACTCCTCTTCCAGTCCTATCTCAGATTCCTATACTAGAGTCATATCTTATATTCCTATCCTAAATTCCTATGCCTGTGTCCAATTTTACAAGCCTATACTAGAGTCCTATACTAGATTCGTATCCTAGAGTCCAATCCTAGAGGCCTATCCTAGAGTCAAAACCAAGAGTAATATCCTAGTTGTATCCTCTTCCTATCCTAAAATCCTATCCTATAGTCCTATACTGGTCCTAACATAGAGTACTTTCCAAGAGTCCTCTCCTGGAGTCCTATTTTAGAGTCCTATCCTAGAGTCCTATTCTAGTCCTCTCCTAGCATCCTATTCCATAGTCCTATCCTATAGTCCTATCCTAGTCCTATCTTAGAGTCCTATCCTAGATTCATATAATAGAGTCCTATGCTAGAGTACTATCCTAGAGTCCTACCCTTGTCCTATCCTAGTTTCACCATAGACATATTCTAATCCTATTCTTGTCTTATCCTATGCAAAACATATAATCCTACCCTAGTTCTATTGTAGTCCTATCCTAGTCCTATCTTAGTCCTATCCTAGCCCTATCCTACTCCTAACCTAGCTCTATGCTAATGACCTATCCTAGTCCTATCCCAGTACTATTCTAGTCCTAACCTTTAATCCTATTCTAGTCCTAGCCTAGTCCTAGCCTAGACTCCTATCCTAAAGTCTTATCCTAGTGCTATCCAAGAGAAATCTCCTAGACCTATCCCAGTCCTATTTTAGTCTTATTCTAGCACTATCATGGTCAAAACCTAGTCCTATACTGGTACTATAATAGTCTTATCCTAGCGACATCTTAGGCTACTATCCTAGTCTTATCCAAGTCTGATCCTAGTCCTGTCTTAAACTCCTATCTTATACTATCCATGTCTTATCCTAAATTCCTATCCTAGAGTCTTATCGTAGAATCCAACATTAGAGTCCTATTCTAGATTCCTGATCTATTCCTATCCTACAGTCCTATCCTAGTCATATGGTAGTCCTATACAGGAGTCCTATCCTAGAGTCACATCCTACTCCTATCCTATAGTCCTATCCTAGTCCTATTCTATACTTCTATCCTATAGTCCTATCCTAGCCCTATCTTAGAGTCCTATGCTATTCCTATCCCAGAGACATATTATAGAGTAATATCCTATATTCCTATCCAATTGTCCTAACCTAGAGTCATACCCTAGAGCCCTATCCTATAGTCCTATCCTTGAATCCTATCCTAGAGTCCTATCCTATGGTCGTATCCTAGAGTCCTAACCTAGGGTCCAATCCTATAGTCCATCCTATAGTCCTACCCAAGAGTCCTATCTTACAGTCCTATACTAGAATCATATCCTAGAGCCCTATACTAGAATACTATCCTAGTGTCCTATCCTAGAGTGCTATCCTAGTCCTATCCTATTTCCTATACTATAGTCCTATACTAATCCTATTCTTGTCCAATCTTATTGTCCTATCCTAGAGTCCTATCTTAGTTCTGTCATAGAGTCCTATCCTACAATCCTATTCTAGAGTCTTATCCCAGTTCTATCACAGTCCTATCCTAGCCTTATCCAAGAGCCCTAATCCAGAATCCTATCATAGTGTCCTATCCTAGAGTCCTATCATAGATTCCTATACTAGTCCCATCCTAGTGTCCTTTCCTACCGTCCTATCCTAGAATTCTATCCAGAGTCCTTTCCTAGTCCGGTCATAGAGTCGCATCCTGGAGTCCTATCTTACAGTCGTATACTAGAGTCCTAATCTAGTGGCCAATCCTAGTCCTAGAGTCATATCCTTGTCTTATCCTAGAATCCTATGCTATAATCCTATCCTAAAGACCTATAATATAATTCTATCCTTGTCCTATCCTTGTCCTATTTTAGAGTCCTATACTAGGGTCCTATCATCCAGACCTATCAGAGATTCCTATCCTAGTTGCCCGTCCTAGATTCCTGTCCTAGAGTCCTATCCTAGAGTCCTATCCTAGAGTCCTATCCTAGACCTATCCTAGGTTCCTATCCTAGAGTCCTACCCTAGAATCCTATCTCAGTCCTAACCTAGTGTTCTATCCTTGAGTTCAGCATAGTGCCCTTCTTTTTTTTTTTCTCAAATTTTTATTATCAAACTGACGTACAGAGAGGTTACAGTATCATACGTTGGGCATTGGATACATTTCTTGTACTGTTTGTTGCCTTGTCCCTCATGCCCCCCTCCCTCCCCCCCTTTCCCTCCCCCCCAGGTGTTCAGTTCACTTACACCAAACAGTTTTGCAAGTATTGCTTTTGTAGTTTTTTTGTCTTTTTTTACCCTGTGTCTCTCGAATTTGGTATTCCCTTTGAATTTCCTACTTCCAATACCAGTAAACACGGTTTCCAATATACTCAGATAAGATTACAGAGATAGTGTAGGTACAAACATAGGAAGGTGATACAAAACATCATCAATAATAGAAACTACACATACACATAGGACGTTGAAATTAGTTACAACTGTGATATATCACTTGTTTCCATATCATGGAGTTCATTTCACTTAGCATCATCTTATGTGTTTCTAAGGGTATAGCTATTGGGCCTTGTGATGCTCTGCTATGGCTTGCCTAAACCTGTACTAATTATTCCCAATAAGGGAGGCCATAGAGTCCATGTTTCTTTGGGTCTGGCTCACTTCACTTAGTATAACTTTTTCCAAGTCCTTCCATCTTAGACTCCTGTGCTTCAGTCGTTTCCTATAGTCCTATCCTAGAATCCTATCCTAGAGTCATATCCTAGGTTCCTATCCAAGATTCCCATCCTGAATTCCTATTATAGAGTCCTATCCTAGTTTCCTAGCCTAGAGTCCCATCCTACAGTCTTATCCTTTAGTCCATTCCTAGATTCCTACCCTTGAGTCCTATCCTAGTCCTATCCTAGAGTCCCATCCTAGAGTCCTATCCTAGAGTCCTATCTTATAGTCTTATCCTATTGTCCTATCCTATTCCTATCCTAGAGATCTATCACTAGATTCCTATCCTAGAGTCATTCTTGGTCCTGTCAAAACGTCCTATCCTGGAGTCCTATCATAGAATCCTGTACTAGTGTCTCATTCTAGAGTCCTATCCTAGTCCTATCCTATAGTCCTATACTAGTCCTATCCTAGTCCTATACTAGAGTATATCCTAGAGTCACATCCTAGTCCTCTCCTAGAGGCCTATCCTAGAGTCTTAGTCTGATCCTATAGTCCTATTCTAGAGTTCTGTCCTAGAATCCTAACTTACAGTCCTATACTAGTCCTATCCTATAGTCCTATCCACATCCTATCCACGTCCTATCCTTGTCCTATCCTACGATCTTAACCATGTCCTATCCTAGTCCTATTGTAGTCCTACCCCAGAATCCTATCCTACTCTTTTCATAGTCCTATCATAGCCCTATCCTAGAATCCTATCCTACTCCTTTCATAGTCCTATCCTAGTGGTATCCTAGCGTCCTATCCTTCAGTCTTATCCTAGTCCTATCCTTGGTTCCTGTCCTAGTCCTATCCCAGTAATATCCGAGTCTTTTCCTAGAGTTATACCCGAGAGGCCTATCTGGTCTTATCCTAGTCTTATCCTAGTGCTATCCTAGCCCTATCATAGTCCTATCCTAGATTCCTATCTTATAGTCCTATCGGAGTACAATCTTACAGTCTTGTCTTACAGTCCTATCCTAGAGTCCTATCCTACCCCTATCCTACAGTCCTATCCTAGTGTTTTATCCTAGTCCTAACCAACAGTCCTATCCTACTCCTATCCTTGGCTTATCCTTGTGTTTCCTAGCCCTATCCTAGTCCTATCCTAATGCTATCCTATTCCTGTGTTATACTCCTATCCTAGTCCAAACCTAATCCTATCGTATAGTCCTATCATACAGTCCTATCATGGAGTCCTAACCTAGTGTCCTATCTGATAGTCCTATCCTATAGGCCAATCCTAGTCCTAAACTTGTCCTATCCTTGTGCTATCCAAAATTTCTTTTTTGAGTCCTAAACTAGTCCTATCCTAGAATCCTATCCTAATTGTGTCATAGAGTCCTATTCTATAGTCCTATAGTAGAGACCTATCCTAGGCCTATTATTGTCCTATCATATACTGCTGTCCTTGTACTATCCTAGGCCTATTCTAGTCCTATCCGAGAGTCCTATCCTAGTCCTATCCCATAGTCCTATCTTCTGCTGCTATCCTATAGTCCTCTCCTAGAAGACTCTCCCAGAGTCCTATCCTAAAGTCCTATACTAGAGTCCTATACTAGTCTTATCCTATAGTGATATCCTAGAGTCCTGTCCTTGAGTCCTATCCTAGTATCCTTTCTGAGAGTCCTATCATACAATCCTTTCCTTGTGTCCTATCCTAGGGTCCTTTCCTAGTCACATATCACAGATTCCTGTCTGAGATTCCTATACTAGTCTTATCCTCTTATTATGCTAGAGTCCTATCATAGAGTCCTAATTTAGAGTCCTATTCTACTCCAATCTTAATCCTAACCTAGAGTCCTGTCCTAGTGTCCTATGTTAATCCTATCCTAGAGTTCTATTCTAGTCCTAACCTAGTCCTATCATAGAGTCCAATTCTGTGGTCCAATCCTAGTCCGATCCTAGAGTCCTATCCTAGAGACCTCCTAGAGTCCTATCCATGTCCTATCTCAGAGTCCTATCCTATAGTCCTATCTTAGTCCTATTTTAGAGTCATATCCTACAGTTCTATCCTAAAGTCCTATCTTATAGTCCTATCCTCCTCCTATCCTAGTCCTATCCTAGAGTCCTATAACAGAGTTTAATCCTAGTCCTATCCAAGAGTGCTATCCTAGTTGAGAGGCAAGCACTCTTGCCACTAGGCCATATTCCCAGACCCTGTGATATCCTTCTTGTATTGCTGTCTTTTTCTGTAGTCTGATACTAGAGTCCTATCCTAGTCCTATCCTAGTCTTGTGCTATCGTAGCCCTATCTTAATCCTATTCTTGTCATATCCGACTTCTATGCTAGCCCTATCCTAGTCAAATCCTAGTCCCATCCTGGTCCTATACCAGTGCTATTCTAGTCTTATCCTAGAGTCTTATCCTAGTCCTGTCTTATACTCCTATGCTAGTCCAATCCTAGGGCTATCATACAGTCCTATCTTAGTAGCCTCTAATACAGTCCTCTCCTATTCTTATCCTATAGTCCTATCCTATAGGCCTATTTGAGTCATATCCTAGTCCTATCATTGTCCTATCCTAGAGTTCTCTACTAAGGTCCTATCATAGTCCTATCCTAGGGTCGTATCCTAGAATCCTATCCTAGTTCTCTCATAGAGTCCTATCCTATATTCCTATCATAGATTCCTACCCCATTAGCACCTTATACTACTATCCTAGTCCTATCCTAGACCTATTCTAGTCTTATTCTTGTCCTACCTTAGAGTCATATCCTAATCCTATCTTAGAGTCCTATCCTACTCCGGTCTTATACTCCTATCCTAGTCCAATCCTAGGGCTATAGTACAGTCCTATCCTAGTGTCCTCTCATAGAATTCTCTCCTATTCCTATCCTATAGTCCTATCCTGTAGGCCCATTGGAGTCCTATGCTAGTCCTATCTTAGAGTTCTCTACTAAAGCCCTATCTTAGTCCTATCCTAGGGACATATCCTAGATTCCTATCATAGTTCTCTCACAGAGTCCTATCCTATATTCCTATCGTAGAGTCTTACTCCAGTCGTATCTTATATTACTATCCTAGTCCTATCCTAGACCTATTCTAGTCCTATTCTTGTCCCATCCTAGAGTCCTATCCTAGTCCTATCCTAGAGACCTATCCTAGAGGATTATCCTAGAGTCTTATCCTACAGGACTATCCTAGTCTTATCCTAGAGTCCTATCCTAGTGTTCTATGTCAGTGCTATCCTAGAGTGATATCCTACAGTCCTATCATAGTGTCATTTACTAGAGTCCTATTCTACACACATATCCTCGTGTTCTATCCTAAAATATTTTCCTAGTGACCTATCATAAATTCCTATCCTAGTCATCTATTAGTCCTATCCTAGTCCAATCCTAGAGTCCTCTACTAAAGTCCTATCCTAGTCCTATCCTAGGGTCGTATCCTAGAGTCAAATACTAGTTCAGTTATATAGTCCTATCCTACAGTCTTATTGTAGAGTCCTATCCTAGTCCTACCTTTACTCCTATTCTAGTCTCATCCTAGTCCTGTCTTATACTCCTTTCTTAGTCCTATCCTAGGGCTATCATACAGTCATGTCCTGGTGTCCTATCATAGAGGCCTATCCTATAGTCGTATTCTAGTCCTATCCTAGTCCTATTCTAGAGTCCTCCACTAAAGTCGTATCCTAGGGTCTTATTCTAGAGTCCTATCCTAGTTCGAACATAGAGTCATACCCTATATTCCTATTGTATAGTCTTACCCTAGTAGTATCTTATAATCTTATCCTAGTCCTATCCTAGACCAATTCTAGTTCTATTCTTTGCCTATTCTAGAGTCTTATTCTAGTTCTACCCTAGAGTTGTATCCTAGAGTCTATTCTATAGTTCTATCCACTAGACCTATACCATAGTTCTATCCTTGTCCTATCCTTGTCGGTCGTATCATAGAGTCCTTTGCTCCTATCTTAGAGTACTATCCTAGTTTCCTGTCCCTGAGTCCTATCCTAGAGTGCTATCCTAGTACTATCCTAATTTTATCATGGACCTACCCTAGTCTTATTCTTGTACTATGCTAGTCCTGTCATATAATCAATTTTTTGTCCTTCCTAGTCCTATCCAAATCTGATCCTAGAGTCCTATCCTAGTCCTAACTTAGAGCTTATACTAGAGTTCTATCCTAGACCTCTCCTAGAGTCCTATCTTCAAGTCCTATCCTACAGTCCTATTCTATAATCTATCCTATAGTCCTATACTAATACCATCATATCCCTATACAAAATCCTATCCTAGTTTGATCATAGACATATCCTAGTCCTATACTTGTCGTACCCAGTCCTATCATACCATCCTATCATAGTCCTATTCTAGTCCTATCCTAGCCCTATCCTAGTGTCCTATACTAGAGACTTATCCTAGTACTATCTTAGAGTCCTATCCTAGATTTATATCCTAGTCCTATCCTAGAGTGCTATACTATATTCCTATCCTAGAATCCTATCTCAGTCTTATCCTATAGTCCTTTCCCAGAGTCCTATCCTAATCCTATCCTAGAGTCCTTTCCTAGAGTTTAACCTATAATCTGTCGTATTCCTATACTAGAGTCCTGACTTAGATTCCTATCCCAGAAATCCATCCTAATCATATCCAAGATACCTATCCTAGAGTTCCATCCTAGTCTTATCATACAGTCTTTCCTAGAGTCCTATCCTTGAGTCTTAACTTAGACCAATGCTATAGTCCTATCCTAGAGTTCTATCCTAGCACCCCAATTGATAGTCCTATCCTACTCCTATGGGAGACTTATCCCATAGTCCTACTCATGTCCTATCCTAGTCCTATATGAGTCCTAGACAACAGGCCTATCCTCATCTTATCCTAGTTCTATCCTACTCCTAACTGAGAGTCCAATCCCTGAGTCCTATCCTAGTCCTATCCTAGAGGCCTGTCCTAGAGTCCTATTCCTAGAACATTTCTATCCTAGTGTTCTACCACTCTCCTATCCAGTCCTATTCTAGAGTCCTATCATAGTGTCCTATCCTAGAGTCCAATCCTACATTCTGATCCTAGAATTCTATCCTAGAGTTATATCTTAATGTCCTGTCCCAGATTACTATCCTAGACTCCTGAATCCTATCCTAGAGTCCTATTCTTGAGCGTCATCCTAGAGTCCTATCTTAGTCCTAGCCTAATAGTATGCTAGTGTCCTTTCCTAGAGTCCTATCCTAGTGTCCTATTGTATAGTCCTAACCTAGTCCTACCCCAGTCCTATGGTACAGTTTTATCCTAGAGTCCTATCCTACAGTCCTATCCTACTTCCTGTCCTATAGTCTTATCTTATTTTTTTTTCAAATTTTTATTATCAAACTGATGTACAGAGAGGTTACAGTTTCATACATTAGGCATTGGATACATTTCTTGTACTGTTTGTTACCTTGTCCCTCATACCCCCCTCCCTCCTCCCTTTTTCCCTTCCCCCCCTCCTGGAGGTGTTCAATTCACTTACACCAAACAGTTTTGAAAGTATTGCTTTTGTAGTTTTTTGTCTTTTTTTACCCTGTGTCTGTCAAATTTGGTATTCCCTTTCAATTTCCTACTTCCAATACCAGTATACACGGTTTCCAATATACTCAGATAAGATTACAGAGATAGTGTAGGTACAACCACAGGAAGGTGATACAAGAACATCATCAATAATAGAAGCTACAGATACACATGGGACGTTGAAAGTAGTTACAACTGTGATATAACAATCATTTCCATAACATGGAGTTCATTTCACTTAGCATCATCTTATGTGTTCATAAGGGTATAGCTATTGGGCCTTGTGATGCTCTGTTATGACTTGCCTAAACCTGTACTAATTATTCCCAATAAGGGAGGCCATAGAGTCCATGTTTCTTTGGGTCTGGCTCACTTCACTTAGTATAATTTTTTCCAAGTCCTTCCATTTCCTTACAAATGGGACAATGTCATTCTTTCTGATAGAGGCATAAAATTCCATTGTGTATATGTACCACATTTTCCTGATCCATTCGTCTACTGAGGGGCATCTGGGTTGGTTCCAGATTCTAGCTATGACAAATTGTGCTGCAATGAACATTGTTGTGCTGGTGGCATTACTGTGATTTTGTTTGTGGTCTTTTGGATAGATACCCAATAGTGGGGCTCCTGGGTCATAGGGGAATTCTATGCTTAGCCTTCTGAGGAATCTCCATACTGCTTGCCAGAGTGGCTGAACCAGTTTACATTCCAACAATGAAGTAGCGTTCCCTTTTGGCCACATCCCCTCCAACAATTGTTATTGTTAGTTTTCTTGATATATGACATTCTTACTGGGGTGAGATGGAATCTCAATGTTGTTTTGATTTGCATTTCTTTTATGGCCAGTGATGTAGAGCATTTTTTCATATGTCTCTTGGCCATTCTCATTTCCTCATCAGAGAAGTCTCTTTGTAAGTCTTTAGCCCACTTGATGAGGGGGCTATTGGTTCTTTGCAGTTTTGTTTTGGAAGAAAGTAAATTTTTTTAGTTCTGCATATATTTTAGAGATGAGGCCTTTGTCTGTTGAATGTCCAGTAAAGATCTTCTCCCAGTCTGTGGGCTTTCTGTTTATCTTGCGAGCTATGTCCTTTGCCGTGCAGAAGCTCTGCAGTTTGATGCAGTCCCATTTGTCCCACCTTTCTTTGATTTGTAGCCTTTCTGGGTCTTTGTTAAGGAAGTTCAGTCCTGTGCCAAGGAGCCCAAGTGTTTCTCCTACTCCTTCCTTTAGTGTTTTCAGGGTGTCTGTTTTGATTTCTAGGTCTTTAATCCATTTGGAATTGATTCTATAGTCTTATCTTATATTCCTATCCTAGTCCTATTCTATAGTCCTATTCTAGTCCTATCCTATAGAACTATCCTATAGTCCTATACTACCCCTATCATAGCATCCTACGCTATTCCTTTTCTAGAGTCATATTATAGAGTCATATCCTGTATTCCTATCCAATTGTCCTAACCTAGAGTCGTACCCTATAGTCCTATCTTATAATCCTATCCTTGAATCCTATCTTGTCAGTCTTTTCCTAGTCCTATCCTAATCCTATCCTAGTCCTATCTTAGTCCTACTCTAGAGTCCTATCCTAGAGTACTATCCTAGAGTCCTAACCTAGAGGCTTATCTTAGACCTATCCTATAGTCCTATCATAATCCTATACAATTCCTACCCTCATCCAAGCCTAGAGTCCTATCCAAGTGTTCTATTGTAGAGTCCTAACCTAAACTATAGTAGTAATCTAGTCCTATCCTAGTCCTATCCTAGAGTCCTATCCTATAATCATATCTATACCTGTCATAGAGTCTTTTCCTAGAGACCAATTCTATTCCTTTCCTAGTCCTTTCCCAGTGTCCAATCATGTAGTCCTATCCTATAGTCCTATCCTAGTCCTACCCAGTCCTATCCTAGTCTTATCCTGGAGTCCTAACCTACAGTGCTATCCTAGAGTCCTATGGTCTATTTCTATCCTCGTCCTATCCTATTCCTATCCTAGAATCCTATCCTAGAGTCCTATCATCGATTTCTATCCTAGTCCTATCATATTCCTATCCTAGAATCCTATCCTAGATTCTTATCCTAGAGTCCTTTCCTAGTTCTGTCATAACATCCTATCCTAGAGTCCTATAGTAGAATCCTATATTAGAGTCCTATCCTAGTCCTACCCTACAGTCCTATCATAGAGTCCTATTTTATAGACCTATCCTATAATACTATCCTAGTCCTATGCCACAGTCGTATTCTAAACCTATCCTATAGTCATATGCAATAGTCATATTCTATTTTCCTACCCTATAGTACTATCCTATAGTACCATCCTAGAGTCCTTACCTAGAGTCCTATCCTATAGGCCAATCCTATAGAACTATCCTAGAGACCTACCCTATATTCTTTCCTAGTGTCCTATCCTAGAGTCCTTTTCCTAAAGTCCTATCCTAGAATCCTAACCTACTATCCTATTCTAGTCATGCAGGGGTCCCTGCACCCCAGGCGCTCTCACAACCAGCAGGAGAGGCAAGGAAGTGCACCCCACCGAGGGTGAACCCAGAATAAGTAATGAGCTGCGAGTCGCTCACAGGCAGCCCAACCCAACCTTTCTGCCACGGTTAGACAGTCAGTCGACTCGGGAGAAGTTCAAGACTGCTCTCCATTTATTGGTGCGGACCCGATCTTAAGTATGGGCAATGGCGGCAGGAAGAGGAGGGGTTTAACATACCTAGCCAGGGGCTATGGTTGGTGGTCCGAGCTGTCAGTCAAGGGCATAAGGCCATGGGACCTCCCTAAGAGGCGGCCTAAGTCTATGTCATTACTAGCAGGACCGCCCCCAGGTTACTGCCGGCCGCCATCCTGCTGCATGTGGTCTTAAGGCTGGGAGGCGCTGCCATCTAGAGCCACCTTTCCAGTTCCGGACAGGGAAGGCAGGCGGGGCTAGCCGGGATCCATCTTCCAGGAGGCAGTACAAACATGCACCCAGGGACTGAGGCAGGTGGGGCTCTTCAGGGCCTCACTCCCAGGAGGCGGCGCAACAGCCCCACTCCTCCAGGGCGCGAACAGGCGGGGCCAGTCGGTGCGCCCCACATAGTCATATCCTAGTCCTAATCAAAAGACTATCCTATAGTCCCATGCTAGTCCTATCCTAGAGTCCTATCCTAGAATCCTGTTCTAGAGTCCTTTCCTGTTCTAGTCATATGCTAGATTCCTAATCTAGGGTCCAATTCTAGCCCTCTTCTAATCCTTTCCTAGTGTCTTATTCTACAGTCCTATCCTAGTCCTATATCCTAGCATAGATTTCTGTCCTAGTCCAATCCCAGTCCTATCCTAGAGTCCTATACTAGAGTGCTATCCTAGACTTGTCATAGAGTCCTATCCTAGTGTCCTAGTGTAGACTTCTATGCTAGAAAGCCTATTCTAGAGTCCTATGCTAGTCCTAATGTAATCTTATCCTATAGTCCTATCCTAGTTCTATCCTAGTCATATCCTAGTCCTATCCTAAAGTCCTGTAATAGAGTCCTATTCTAGAGTCTAGAGTCTTATTCTAGATATCTATCATAGTCATATCTTATATTGATATCCTAGAGTCCTATCTTAGAGTCCTATCCTAGTGCTATGCTAGAGACCTATCCTAGTATCCTATCTCAGTTCTAGCCTAGAGTCTTATCCCCGAGTACTATCATAGTTTCCTATCTTAGAGTCATATCCTATATCCATTATGATATAGTCCTATCAGAGTCCTATCCTAGAGTCCTATCCTAGATTCACATCATCGATTCCAATGCTAGAATGCTATCCTCGAGTCCTCTCCTAGAATCTTATCCTAGTCCTATGCTAGAGACCTATCCTAGTGTCTTATCTCAGTCCTATCCTCGAGTCTTTTCCTTGAGTTCTATCATAGTGTCCTATCTTAGACTCCTATCCTACAGACCTCTCTAGTCCTATCCTTTAGTCCCATCCTAGAGTCTTACCCTAGAGTCCTATCCTAGTCCTATCCTAGAGTCCCATCCTAGAGTCCTATTCTAGAGTCTTATCCTATTCATATCCTAGAGACCTATCCTAGATTCCTATCATAGATTCTTTTCCTGGTCCTGTCAAAACGTCCTATCCTAGAGTATTATCTTTGAAACCTATACTAGAGTCCAATTTTAGAGTACTATCCTAGTCCTATCCTATAGTTCTATCTTAGTCCTATCCTGGTCATATACTAGAGTCCTATCCTAGAGTCACCTTCTAGTCCTATCCTAGAGTCCTATCCTAGAGAATTATTTTAATCCTATCCTTGAGTCCTATCCTAGTTCTATCCCAGTCCGTATCCCAGTCTTTTCCATGAGTGATATCCTAGAGACCTATCCTGGTCTTATCCTAGTGCTATCCTAGCCCAATCCAGTCCTATCATAGAATACTATACTATAGTCCTATCTGAGTCCAATTTTAGAGTCTTTTCTTATAGTCCCATCCTAGAGTCCTATCCTACTCCTATCCTAGAGTCCTATCTTAGTGTCTTACCCTAGTCCTAACCAATAGTCCTATTCTACTCTTATCTTTGCCTTATCCTAGTTTTATCCTAGCCCTATCCTAGTCCTATCCTAGTGCTATCCAAGTCATGGGTTACACTCATATCCTAGTCCAAACCTAAACCTATCGTACAGTCCTATTATAGAGTCCTATCAAAGTCCTAACCTAGTCCTATCCTATAGTCCTATCCTATAGGCATATGCTAGTACTAACCTAGTCCTACCCTACTCCTATCCTAAATTCTTTTCCCAGAGTCCTACTCTAGAGTCGTATCCTAGAATCCTATCCTACTTGTGTCATAGAATCCTATCCTAGATTCCTATAGTAGAGTCCTGTGCTAGTCCTATTATTGTCCTACCATATACTCCTATCCTGGTTCTATCCCATAGTCCTATCTTAAGAGTCCTATCTTATATTCCTCTCCCAGGGGACTCTCTGAGTCCTATCCTAAAGACTTATCCTAGAGTCCTATCCTAGTTCGCTCATAGAGTTATACCCTATATTCTGATCGTTGATTCCTACCCTAGTAGTATCTTATACTCCTCATCCTAGTCCTATCCTACACCTATTCTATTCCTATTCTTGTCCTATCCTAGGGTCATAACCTAGTTCTATCCTAGAGTCCTATACTAGGGTCCTATCCTAGTGTCCTATCTCAGTGCTATCCTAGAGTTCTATCCTAGAGTCCTATCTTAGTGTCCTTTCCTAGAGTCCTATTCTGCAGACATATCCTTATGTCCTATCCTAGAGTATTTTCCTAATGACCTGTCACAGATTCCTATCCTAGTCATATCCTAGTCCTATCTTAGTCCTATCCTAGGGTCGTATCCTAAAGTCCTATCCTTTGGTTGTATCCTAGAGTCCTATCCTAGTTCTGTCAGAGTCCTATCCTGCAGTCTTAACATAGAGTCCTATCCTAGTCCTATATAGACATATTCTAGTCCAATCCTAGAGTCATATCCTAGACCTATCCTAGAGTCCTATCCTAGAAGACTATCCCAGAGTCCTATCCTAGAGTCTTATCCTAGAATCCTATTCTAATCTTATCCCACAGTCCTATCCTTGTGTCCCCTCTCATTCCTAGCCTACTTCCTATCATATAGTCCTATTCTATTGTCCTATCCTAGTCCTATCCTGTAGTCGTATCCTATAGAAGTATCCTATAGTCCTATCCTAGCCTTATCATAGAGTCTTATTCTATTCTTATCTTAGAGTCATAGTATAGAGTCAAATTCTATATTCCTATCCAATTGTTCTAACCTAGAGTCATACCCTAGAGTCCTATCCCATAGTCCTATCCTTGAATCCTATCCTAGAGTCATTTCCTATGGTCATATCCTAGAGCCCAACACTAGAGTACCATCCTACAGTACATTCATTAGTTCTATCCTAGAGTCCTATTTTACAGTCCTATACTAGAATCATATCCTAAAGCCCAACACTAGAGTACTATCCTTGTGTCCTATTCTAGAGTGCTATCCAGTCCTATGCTATTTTCCTATCCTATAATCCTGTACTAGTCCTATCCTTTTCCAATCCTATTGACCTAACCTAGAGTCCTATCCTAGTCCTATCCTAGTATCCTATCATATAGTCATATATTAGTTCTGTCATAGAGTCCTACCCTGGAGTCCTATTATAGAGTCTTATCCCAGTTCTATATCCTAGTCCTGTCCAAGAGCCATAAACTAGAATCCTATCGTAGTGTCCTATCCTAGAGTCTTATCATAGATTCCTATCCTAGTGTCCATTCCTAATGTCCTATCCTAGAATCATATACAGAGTCCATTCCTAGTCTGGTCATAGAGTTGCATCCTGGAGTCCGATGTTAGAGTCCTATACTAAAGTCCTATTCCAGCGGCCCATTGTAGTCCTAACCTAGTCCTATCTTAGAGTCCTATCCTAGATTCATATCCTAGTCTTTTCCTAGAGTCATATTCTATAATCCTATCATAGAGACCTATACTATAGTTCTATCCTTGCCTTATCCTTGTCCTATTGTAGAGTCCTGTCCTATCGTGCTATCATACAGTTCTATTTTACATTCCTATCCCTGAGTCCTATCCTACAGTCCTATCCTACATTCTTATCCGAGTCCTATCCTAGTGTACTATCTCTGTCCTATCCTAGAGTTCTATTTTAGAGTCCTACTCTAGTCCTTTCTTAGAGTCTTATGCTAGAGGAGTATCCTAGAACTGTCCCAGAGTACTATGCTAGAAATATCCTAGAGTCCTATTTTAGTGATATATCTCTGTCCTATCCTAGAGTCCTATCCAGTAGTATAATCATAGTGTCCCATCCTAGATTCCTATCCTAGAGTCTTATCCTTGAGTCCCTTCCTAGAGTCTTCTTCTAATCCTAGCCTAATATCATGCTAGTGTCCTTCCTAGAGTCCTATTGTAGATTCCTATTCTAGATCTATCCTAGTCCTATCCTAGTATTTTATCCTATAGTCCTATCCTAGTGCCATCTTATAGTCCTATCCTATAGAACTATCCTATATTCCTATCCTTGACCTATCCTACAATCCTATAGTAGTCCTAGCCTAGAGTCATATTATATAGAATCATATCCTATATACCTAACCGATTGTCCTATTCTGGAGTCCTATCTTATAGTCCTCTCTTAGAATCCTATCCTAGAGACCTGTTTTATAGTCCTATCCTAGAGTTCTATCTTACTGTCCTACACTAGAGACTAATCCTAGAGCCCTATCCTAGAGTCCTATCCCAGAGTCCTATCCTAGTCTTATGCTAATATCCTATCCTTGAATCCTATCCTAGAGACCTATCCTAGAGTCCTATCCTAATCCAATTCTAGTCCTATCATAGAGTCCTAATCTAGTACTATCCTTGAGTCCTGTCTTATAGTCCTATCCTAGAGTCCTATAAAAAAAAGCCCTATACTACAGTCTTATCCTAGTCTTATCATACAGTCCTGTCCTGTATAATTATCCTACAATCCTATCCTTTCCCTAAAATAGAGTCCTATCCTAAAACTATTCTAGAGTCCTATCCTACATTCATATCTTATATTCCTATCCTAAAGTTCTATCCTAGAGTCTTATCTTAGAGTTTTAAACTAGGGTCACATTCTATAGTCCAATCCTATAGCCATATCCTAGAATCCTATCCTGCAGTCTTATCCTAGAGTCTTAACCTAGAATCCAACCTAGAGTCCTATCCTGGTCCTATCCTCCTCCTATGCTAGAATCCTATCTTATAGTCCTATACTAGTCCTATCCTAGAGTCCTTTCCTATAATCCTATCCTAGAGATTATCCTAGAGTCCTCTCATAGTCCTCTCCTAGTGCTTTCCTTGTGTCTTTTTCTATAGTCCTATCCTATAGACCTATACTATGGTCATATTGTACTCCTATCCTAGTTCAATCCTAGAGTCCTATCCTACAGTCCTAATGTAGTCCTCTCCTAGAGTCTGATCCTATTTTCTTGTCATAGAGTCCTATCCTAAAGTTCTAGTCCTATCCTAGAGTGCTGTCCTAGAGTCTTATCCTAGAGTCCTATCCTAATACTATCCTACTCCTATCCTAATCTTATCCTAGTGCTCTATCCTAGAGTCCAGTCCTAGAGTCCTATGCTAGAGTCATATCCTAGTCCTATCTTACACCTATCATAGAGTTCTATACTAGAGCCCTCTCCTAGTCCTAACTTAGACACTTATTCTAGGGTCCTATCCTCTAATCCTATCCTATAGTCATATCCTGTAATCCTATGCTATTCCAACCATAGTCCTATCCTATCGTTCTGTCCTATCAACCTATCCTAGTCCTATTCTTGTGCTATCCAAGGTCTATCATAGACATATACTTGTCCTATTCTTGTCTCAACCTAGTCCTATCACAGGGTCCTAATCTAGTATTATCCTATTCTTATCCTATTCCTATCTTAGTATCCTATATTAGAGTCCTATGATAGCCCTATCCTAGAGTGCTATCATAGAGTTCCATCCTAGTCCTATCCTAGTTTCCTATCCTAGAGCCCTATATTACATTCCTATCCTAGAGTCTATCCTATTCCTATCCAAGTCCTTTCCTAGTCTTATCCTAGTCCTATGCTAGAGTCCTATCCTAGAGTCCAATCCTAGAGTCCTATCCTAGAGTCCCAACGTAGAATCCTATCCTATAGTCTTATGTTAGTCCTATCCTATAGTCCTTTCCATGTCCTATCCTAGTCCTCCCTTAGCGCGATCCTAGAGTTGTATCCTACTCCTATCCTTGTCATATCCTTTTCCTATCCTAGTCCTATACAATAGTTCCCTCCTTGTCCTATGCAGTGTTATCATAAAGTGCTATCCTATAGTCTTATCCTAGTACTATTTTCGAGTCATATCTTAGTCCTACTGTAGAGTCCTATACTAGATTCCTTTCCTAGAGTCCTATACTATAGTTCTATCCTATGGTCCTATCCTAGTGTGATATCCTAGAGAACTATCCTGGAGTCATCTCGTAGTCTTATCTTATTGCTATACAGAGTCCCATCCTAGCCCTATCCTAGAAAGCTATCCTATAATCCTATCCTAGAGTCTTATCTGATAGTCTTATGCTAGTCCTATTGTAGTCCTATCCTATTCTGTAGACCTAACCTTGTCCTATCCTAGGACTGTCCTCATCCTATCCTAATTTTATCATAGACCTATTCTAGTCCTATACTTCTCTTAATCTGGCCCTATCATATAGTACTCTCTAGTCCTATCCTAGTCCACACTTGTCTTTTCTTAAGAGTCCTATACTACAGTCCTATCCTAGTCCTATCCTAGAGTACTCTCCTAGTGTCCTATCCTAGAGTCTTATCCTAGCTCTATCCTAGTCCTATCCTCGCGCTTTCCTATTCCTAGCCTAGTTATATCTTAGTCCTATCCTCGTCTTATCCTACAGTCCTATCCTAGAATCCAAACCTAGAGTCCTATACTATATTCCTCATAGAGAGTCCTATCCAAGTCTTATAATTTAGTGCTATCTTAGAGTAATATCCTAGAATCCTATCTTAAATTCCTATCCTAGTACTATCCTATTCCTATCCTAGTCCTATACTAGATTCCTATCCTAGTGTCCTAAAGCAATCCTATCGAATTTCTATCCTATATTCAAATCTGAGAATCATTTTTTTTTTTACTCACAAGACACAGTATTGGAAATGAACTTTACTACTTGGGGGGAGGGGAGGTGGAAGGGGAGGAAAAGTGGGAGAAAACAAGGGAGGCTAACAATTTACGAAAAGAAAGGTACTCATTACCTTACATATGTAACTGTAACCCCTTTGACATCACCCTTACAATAAAATAAATCTAAAAAATTAGCCTTAACTTTAAAAAAAATTATATTCAAACTGATGTACAGAGGGGTTACAGTTTCATACGTTAGGCTTTGGATACATTTCTTGTACTGTTTGTTAACTCCTCCCTCATTCCCCCTCCCCCTCTCCCTTCCTCTCTCCCCCCATGAGTTGTTCAGTTGATTTACACTGAGAATCTTATCCTAGAATCTTTTCTTAGTTATTTCCTAATCCTATCCTGATCAAATCCTATAGTTCTATCCTAGTCCTATCCTGGAGTTCTATCCTAGAGTCCTATTCTAGAGTCCTATCCTACAGTCCTACCCTACTATCCTATTCTACAGTCGTATCCTAGAGGATTAGTACTATCTTATAGTCCTATCATAAATCTATCCAAGTCCTATTCTCATCCTATCTAGAGTCCTATCCAAGAGTCCTATCCTACAGTCCTAACCTAGAGTTCAAAACTATAGTATTAATCAAGTCATCCTAGTTCTATCCTACAGTCCTTTCGTAGAGAACAATTCTCTTCCTCTCCTAGTGTCCTATCATGTATTCCTATCTTAAACTCCTATCCTCGTCCTACCCAGTCCTATCCTAGTCTTATCACGGAGTCCTACCCTAGAGACCTGTCCTAGAGTACTATTGTGGATTTCTATCCTAGTCCGATCCTATTCCTAGACTAGAGTCCTATCTTAGATTCCTATCCTAGAATCCTTTCCTGGTCCTATCATAACGTCCTATCCTAGAATCTTTCCATAGAAACCTATATTACAGTCCCATTCTAGAGTACTATCCTAGTCATAACTTATAGTCTTAACCTAGTCCTATCCTAGTCCTATCCCATAGATGTATCCTGTAATCCTAACCCACTTCTATCCCAGAGTCCTATTCTAGTCCTATCCTAGAGTCATATGCTATAGTCATATCCTACTTTCCTATCCTATAGTGCTATCCTAGAGACCTATCCTAGAGTCCTATCCTAAAATCCTATCCTAGAGTCATATCACAATCCTATTATATAGTCTTATACTAGAGTCCTATCTTAGAGTCCTAACCTAGAGACCCAACAAATAGTCCTATTCTAGTCCTATCCTAGTCCTATCCTAGAGTCTATCCTATAGTCCTGTACAAGTCCCATCCTAGAGTCCTATCCTGGAATTCTATTCTATAGTCCTTTCCTATTTTCCTATCCTAGTATTATTCTACAGTCCTATCCTATAGTCCAATTCTAGCCCTCTACTAATCCTTTCCTAGTGTCCTATCTTATAGTCCTATCCTAGTCCAATCCTAGTCCTATCCTAGAGTCTATCCTAGAATCATATCCTAGATTCTTATGCTAGTCCTATGATAGTGACCTATCCCAGTGTCTCATCTCAGTCCTATGCTACAGTCTTATCCTTGAGTTCTATCACACTGTGCTATCTTAGACTAGAATTCTACAGTCATATCCTACAGTCCTATCCTGGAGTCCTGTCCAAGGTACCTATACTGGATTCTCATTCTAGATTCCTATCACAGAGTATTATCCTAGAGTCCTTTCCTAGAATCATATCCTAGTCCTATCCTAGATTCCTATTCTACAGTCCTATCCACTAGTCCTATCCTTTAGTCCCATCCTAGAGTCCAACCCTAGAGTGTTATCCTAGAATCCTATCCTAGAGACCTATCCTAGAGTCCTATCCTATAGGCCTATCCTATTGTACTATTCTAGTCATATCCTAGAGACCTATCCTAGATTCCTATCCTAGAGTCCTTTCTTGATCCTGTCATAAAATCCTATCCTAGAATATTATCGTTGAAACCTATACTAGAGTCCAATTCTAGAGTACTATCGTAGTCCTATCCTATAGTTTTATCCTAGTCCTATCCTAGTCATATACTAGAGTCCTATCCTAGAGTCACCTTCTAGTCCTATCCTAGAGTCCTATCCTAGAGTCTTATTTTAGTCCTGTCCTTGAGTCCTATCCTATTTCTATCCCAGTCATATCTTAGTCTTTTCCATGAGTCCTATCCTAGAGGCCTATCCTGGTCTTTTACTAGTCATATCCTAGTCTTATCCTAGTGCTATCCTAGCCCAATCCAGTCCTATCATAGAATACTATACTATCGTCCTATCTGAGTCCAATCTTACAGTCTTGTCTTACAGTCTATCCTAGAATCCTATCCTATAGTTCTATCCTCTTCCTATCCTAGAGTCCTATCTTAGTGTCTTACCCTAGTACTAACCAACAGTCCTAGTCTACTCCTATCCTTGGCTTATCCTAGTTTTATCCTAGCCCTATCCTATTCCTATCCTAGTGCTATCCAAGTCCTGGGTTACACTCATATCCTAGTCCACACCTAATCCTATTGTACAGTCCTATCATACAGTCCTATCATAGAGTCCTAATCTAGTTCTATCCTATAGTCCTATGCTATAGGCCTATATTAGTACTAACCTAGTCCTATCCTAGTTCTATCCTAAATTCCTTTCCTAGAGTCCTATCCTAGTCCTAGCTTAGAGTCATATCCTAGAATCCTATCCTAGTTGTGTCATAGAGTCCTATCACAAGGTCCTATAGTAGAGTCCTATCCTAGTCCTATTATTGTCCCATCATATACTGTTATCCTAGTACTAACCCATAGTCCTATCATACAGTGATATCCTATAGTCCTCTACTAGAGGACTCACCCTGAGTCCATTGTAAAGTTCAATTCTAGAGTCCTATAGTAGTCTTATCCTATAGTGATATCCTATAGTCCTGTACTCAAGTCATATCTTAGTATCATTTACTACTGTCCTATCCTACAATCATTTCCTGGTGTCCTATCCTAGAGTCCTTTCCTAGACACATATCACAGATTCCTGTCCGAGATTCCTATTCCCACTCCTATCCTCTTTGTATGCTAGTGTCCTACCCTTGAGTACTATCCTACTCTAATCTTAATCCAAGCCTAGAGTACTATCCCAGTGTCCTATCTTAGTCCTACCCTAGAGTTCTATACTAGTCTTATCCTAGTCCTATCTAAGAGTCCGCTCCTATAGTACTATCTTAGTCCTATCTTTGAGTCATATCCTACAGTCCTATCCTAAAATCTTACTTATACTCCTATCCTCCCCCATCCTGGTCGTATCCTAGAGGCCTGTCCTAAAGTTTAATCCTAGTCCTATCCAAGAGTGCTATCCTATTCATATTGCTGTCTTTTCATAGTGTCCTATACTAGAGTCTGATCGTAGTCCTATCCTAGTGATTTCCGAGCCCTATCCTAATCATAACCTTGCCATATCATAGTTCTATCTTGGTGCTATACTAGTGCTATTCTAGTCCTATCCTTCACCTGTCCTATACTCCTACTCTTGTCCAATCCTAGGGCTATCGTACAGTCCTATCCACTTGTCCTAATAAGTTTTATCCTATAGTCCTATACTATAGTCCTATCATAGTCCTATCCTAGTCCTATCCTAGAGTCCTCTACTAAAGTCCTATCCTAGTCCTATCCCAGGGTCATATCCTAGAGTTGTATTTGAGTTCTCTCATGGAGTCCTATCCTATATTCCTATCATAGAGTCCTACCCCAGCAGTATCTTATTCTCCTATCCTAGTCTTATCCTAGACCTATTCTAATCCTATTCTGTCCTATCCTAGAGTAATATCCTAGTCCTATTATCGAGTCCCATTCTAGAGGACTATCCTAGACTTATCCTGGAGTCCTATCCTAGTTTCCTATGTAAGTACTATCCTAGAATCCTCTCCTAGAGTCCTATCTTAGTGTCCTTTCCTAGAGTCCTATTCTGCAGACATATCCTTATGTCCTATCCTAGAGTCTTTTCCTAATGACCTGTCACAGATTCCTATCCTAGTCATATCCTAGTCCTATCTTAGTCCTATCCTAGGGTCGTATCCTAAAGTCCTATCCTTTGGTTGTATCCTAGAGTCCTATCCTAGTTCTGTCAGAGTCCTATCCTGCAGTCTTAACATAGAGTCCTATCCTAGTCCTATATAGACATATTCTAGTCCAATCCTAGAGTCATATCCTAGACCTATCCTAGAGTCCTATCCTAGAAGACTATCCCAGAGTCCTATCCTAGAGTCTTATCCTAGAATCCTATTCTAATCTTATCCCACAGTCCTATCCTTGTGTCCCCTCTCATTCCTAGCCTACTTCCTATCCTATAGTCCTATTCTATTGTCCTATCCTAGTCCTATCCTGTAGTCGTATCCTATAGAAGTATCCTATAGTCCTATCCTAGCCTTATCATAGAGTCTTATTCTATTCTTATCTTAGAGTCATAGTATAGAGTCAAATTCTATATTCCTATCCAATTGTTCTAACCTAGAGTCATACCCTAGAGTCCTATCCCATAGTCCTATCCTTGAATCCTATCCTAGAGTCATTTCCTATGGTCATATCCTAGAGCCCAACACTAGAGTACCATCCTACAGTACATTCATTAGTTCTATCCTAGAGTCCTATTTTACAGTCCTATACTAGAATCATATCCTAAAGCCCAACACTAGAGTACTATCCTTGTGTCCTATTCTAGAGTGCTATCCAGTCCTATGCTATTTTCCTATCCTATAATCCTGTACTAGTCCTATCCTTTTCCAATCCTATTGACCTAACCTAGAGTCCTATCCTAGTCCTATCCTAGTATCCTATCATATAGTCATATATTAGTTCTGTCATAGAGTCCTACCCTGGAGTCCTATTATAGAGTCTTATCCCAGTTCTATATCCTAGTCCTGTCCAAGAGCCATAAACTAGAATCCTATCGTAGTGTCCTATCCTAGAGTCTTATCATAGATTCCTATCCTAGTGTCCATTCCTAATGTCCTATCCTAGAATCATATACAGAGTCCATTCCTAGTCTGGTCATAGAGTTGCATCCTGGAGTCCGATGTTAGAGTCCTATACTAAAGTCCTATTCCAGCGGCCCATTGTAGTCCTAACCTAGTCCTATCTTAGAGTCCTATCCTAGATTCATATCCTAGTCTTTTCCTAGAGTCATATTCTATAATCCTATCATAGAGACCTATACTATAGTTCTATCCTTGCCTTATCCTTGTCCTATTGTAGAGTCCTGTCCTATCGTGCTATCATACAGTTCTATTTTACATTCCTATCCCTGAGTCCTATCCTACAGTCCTATCCTACATTCTTATCCGAGTCCTATCCTAGTGTACTATCTCTGTCCTATCCTAGAGTTCTATTTTAGAGTCCTACTCTAGTCCTTTCTTAGAGTCTTATGCTAGAGGAGTATCCTAGAACTGTCCCAGAGTACTATGCTAGAAATATCCTAGAGTCCTATTTTAGTGATATATCTCTGTCCTATCCTAGAGTCCTATCCAGTAGTATAATCATAGTGTCCCATCCTAGATTCCTATCCTAGAGTCTTATCCTTGAGTCCCTTCCTAGAGTCTTCTTCTAATCCTAGCCTAATATCATGCTAGTGTCCTTCCTAGAGTCCTATTGTAGATTCCTATTCTAGATCTATCCTAGTCCTATCCTAGTATTTTATCCTATAGTCCTATCCTAGTGCCATCTTATAGTCCTATCCTATAGAACTATCCTATATTCCTATCCTTGACCTATCCTACAATCCTATAGTAGTCCTAGCCTAGAGTCATATTATATAGAATCATATCCTATATACCTAACCGATTGTCCTATTCTGGAGTCCTATCTTATAGTCCTCTCTTAGAATCCTATCCTAGAGACCTGTTTTATAGTCCTATCCTAGAGTTCTATCTTACTGTCCTACACTAGAGACTAATCCTAGAGCCCTATCCTAGAGTCCTATCCCAGAGTCCTATCCTAGTCTTATGCTAATATCCTATCCTTGAATCCTATCCTAGAGACCTATCCTAGAGTCCTATCCTAATCCAATTCTAGTCCTATCATAGAGTCCTAATCTAGTACTATCCTTGAGTCCTGTCTTATAGTCCTATCCTAGAGTCCTATAAAAAAAGCCCTATACTACAGTCTTATCCTAGTCTTATCATACAGTCCTGTCCTGTATAATTATCCTACAATCCTATCCTTTCCCTAAAATAGAGTCCTATCCTAAAACTATTCTAGAGTCCTATCCTACATTCATATCTTATATTCCTATCCTAAAGTTCTATCCTAGAGTCTTATCTTAGAGTTTTAAACTAGGGTCACATTCTATAGTCCAATCCTATAGCCATATCCTAGAATCCTATCCTGCAGTCTTATCCTAGAGTCTTAACCTAGAATCCAACCTAGAGTCCTATCCTGGTCCTATCCTCCTCCTATGCTAGAATCCTATCTTATAGTCCTATACTAGTCCTATCCTAGAGTCCTTTCCTATAATCCTATCCTAGAGATTATCCTAGAGTCCTCTCATAGTCCTCTCCTAGTGCTTTCCTTGTGTCTTTTTCTATAGTCCTATCCTATAGACCTATACTATGGTCATATTGTACTCCTATCCTAGTTCAATCCTAGAGTCCTATCCTACAGTCCTAATGTAGTCCTCTCCTAGAGTCTGATCCTATTTTCTTGTCATAGAGTCCTATCCTAAAGTTCTAGTCCTATCCTAGAGTGCTGTCCTAGAGTCTTATCCTAGAGTCCTATCCTAATACTATCCTACTCCTATCCTAATCTTATCCTAGTGCTCTATCCTAGAGTCCAGTCCTAGAGTCCTATGCTAGAGTCATATCCTAGTCCTATCTTACACCTATCATAGAGTTCTATACTAGAGCCCTCTCCTAGTCCTAACTTAGACACTTATTCTAGGGTCCTATCCTCTAATCCTATCCTATAGTCATATCCTGTAATCCTATGCTATTCCAACCATAGTCCTATCCTATCGTTCTGTCCTATCAACCTATCCTAGTCCTATTCTTGTGCTATCCAAGGTCTATCATAGACATATACTTGTCCTATTCTTGTCTCAACCTAGTCCTATCACAGGGTCCTAATCTAGTATTATCCTATTCTTATCCTATTCCTATCTTAGTATCCTATATTAGAGTCCTATGATAGCCCTATCCTAGAGTGCTATCATAGAGTTCCATCCTAGTCCTATCCTAGTTTCCTATCCTAGAGCCCTATATTACATTCCTATCCTAGAGTCTATCCTATTCCTATCCAAGTCCTTTCCTAGTCTTATCCTAGTCCTATGCTAGAGTCCTATCCTAGAGTCCAATCCTAGAGTCCTATCCTAGAGTCCCAACGTAGAATCCTATCCTATAGTCTTATGTTAGTCCTATCCTATAGTCCTTTCCATGTCCTATCCTAGTCCTCCCTTAGCGCGATCCTAGAGTTGTATCCTACTCCTATCCTTGTCATATCCTTTTCCTATCCTAGTCCTATACAATAGTTCCCTCCTTGTCCTATGCAGTGTTATCATAAAGTGCTATCCTATAGTCTTATCCTAGTACTATTTTCGAGTCATATCTTAGTCCTACTGTAGAGTCCTATACTAGATTCCTTTCCTAGAGTCCTATACTATAGTTCTATCCTATGGTCCTATCCTAGTGTGATATCCTAGAGAACTATCCTGGAGTCATCTCGTAGTCTTATCTTATTGCTATACAGAGTCCCATCCTAGCCCTATCCTAGAAAGCTATCCTATAATCCTATCCTAGAGTCTTATCTGATAGTCTTATGCTAGTCCTATTGTAGTCCTATCCTATTCTGTAGACCTAACCTTGTCCTATCCTAGGACTGTCCTCATCCTATCCTAATTTTATCATAGACCTATTCTAGTCCTATACTTCTCTTAATCTGGCCCTATCATATAGTACTCTCTAGTCCTATCCTAGTCCACACTTGTCTTTTCTTAAGAGTCCTATACTACAGTCCTATCCTAGTCCTATCCTAGAGTACTCTCCTAGTGTCCTATCCTAGAGTCTTATCCTAGCTCTATCCTAGTCCTATCCTCGCGCTTTCCTATTCCTAGCCTAGTTATATCTTAGTCCTATCCTCGTCTTATCCTACAGTCCTATCCTAGAATCCAAACCTAGAGTCCTATACTATATTCCTCATAGAGAGTCCTATCCAAGTCTTATAATTTAGTGCTATCTTAGAGTAATATCCTAGAATCCTATCTTAAATTCCTATCCTAGTACTATCCTATTCCTATCCTAGTCCTATACTAGATTCCTATCCTAGTGTCCTAAAGCAATCCTATCGAATTTCTATCCTATATTCAAATCTGAGAATCATTTTTTTTTTTACTCACAAGACACAGTATTGGAAATGAACTTTACTACTTGGGGGGAGGGGAGGTGGAAGGGGAGGAAAAGTGGGAGAAAACAAGGGAGGCTAACAATTTACGAAAAGAAAGGTACTCATTACCTTACATATGTAACTGTAACCCCTTTGACATCACCCTTACAATAAAATAAATCTAAAAAATTAGCCTTAACTTTAAAAAAAATTATATTCAAACTGATGTACAGAGGGGTTACAGTTTCATACGTTAGGCTTTGGATACATTTCTTGTACTGTTTGTTAACTCCTCCCTCATTCCCCCTCCCCCTCTCCCTTCCTCTCTCCCCCCATGAGTTGTTCAGTTGATTTACACTGAGAATCTTATCCTAGAATCTTTTCTTAGTTATTTCCTAATCCTATCCTGATCAAATCCTATAGTTCTATCCTAGTCCTATCCTGGAGTTCTATCCTAGAGTCCTATTCTAGAGTCCTATCCTACAGTCCTACCCTACTATCCTATTCTACAGTCGTATCCTAGAGGATTAGTACTATCTTATAGTCCTATCATAAATCTATCCAAGTCCTATTCTCATCCTATCTAGAGTCCTATCCAAGAGTCCTATCCTACAGTCCTAACCTAGAGTTCAAAACTATAGTATTAATCAAGTCATCCTAGTTCTATCCTACAGTCCTTTCGTAGAGAACAATTCTCTTCCTCTCCTAGTGTCCTATCATGTATTCCTATCTTAAACTCCTATCCTCGTCCTACCCAGTCCTATCCTAGTCTTATCACGGAGTCCTACCCTAGAGACCTGTCCTAGAGTACTATTGTGGATTTCTATCCTAGTCCGATCCTATTCCTAGACTAGAGTCCTATCTTAGATTCCTATCCTAGAATCCTTTCCTGGTCCTATCATAACGTCCTATCCTAGAATCTTTCCATAGAAACCTATATTACAGTCCCATTCTAGAGTACTATCCTAGTCATAACTTATAGTCTTAACCTAGTCCTATCCTAGTCCTATCCCATAGATGTATCCTGTAATCCTAACCCACTTCTATCCCAGAGTCCTATTCTAGTCCTATCCTAGAGTCATATGCTATAGTCATATCCTACTTTCCTATCCTATAGTGCTATCCTAGAGACCTATCCTAGAGTCCTATCCTAAAATCCTATCCTAGAGTCATATCACAATCCTATTATATAGTCTTATACTAGAGTCCTATCTTAGAGTCCTAACCTAGAGACCCAACAAATAGTCCTATTCTAGTCCTATCCTAGTCCTATCCTAGAGTCTATCCTATAGTCCTGTACAAGTCCCATCCTAGAGTCCTATCCTGGAATTCTATTCTATAGTCCTTTCCTATTTTCCTATCCTAGTATTATTCTACAGTCCTATCCTATAGTCCAATTCTAGCCCTCTACTAATCCTTTCCTAGTGTCCTATCTTATAGTCCTATCCTAGTCCAATCCTAGTCCTATCCTAGAGTCTATCCTAGAATCATATCCTAGATTCTTATGCTAGTCCTATGATAGTGACCTATCCCAGTGTCTCATCTCAGTCCTATGCTACAGTCTTATCCTTGAGTTCTATCACACTGTGCTATCTTAGACTAGAATTCTACAGTCATATCCTACAGTCCTATCCTGGAGTCCTGTCCAAGGTACCTATACTGGATTCTCATTCTAGATTCCTATCACAGAGTATTATCCTAGAGTCCTTTCCTAGAATCATATCCTAGTCCTATCCTAGATTCCTATTCTACAGTCCTATCCACTAGTCCTATCCTTTAGTCCCATCCTAGAGTCCAACCCTAGAGTGTTATCCTAGAATCCTATCCTAGAGACCTATCCTAGAGTCCTATCCTATAGGCCTATCCTATTGTACTATTCTAGTCATATCCTAGAGACCTATCCTAGATTCCTATCCTAGAGTCCTTTCTTGATCCTGTCATAAAATCCTATCCTAGAATATTATCGTTGAAACCTATACTAGAGTCCAATTCTAGAGTACTATCGTAGTCCTATCCTATAGTTTTATCCTAGTCCTATCCTAGTCATATACTAGAGTCCTATCCTAGAGTCACCTTCTAGTCCTATCCTAGAGTCCTATCCTAGAGTCTTATTTTAGTCCTGTCCTTGAGTCCTATCCTATTTCTATCCCAGTCATATCTTAGTCTTTTCCATGAGTCCTATCCTAGAGGCCTATCCTGGTCTTTTACTAGTCATATCCTAGTCTTATCCTAGTGCTATCCTAGCCCAATCCAGTCCTATCATAGAATACTATACTATCGTCCTATCTGAGTCCAATCTTACAGTCTTGTCTTACAGTCTATCCTAGAATCCTATCCTATAGTTCTATCCTCTTCCTATCCTAGAGTCCTATCTTAGTGTCTTACCCTAGTACTAACCAACAGTCCTAGTCTACTCCTATCCTTGGCTTATCCTAGTTTTATCCTAGCCCTATCCTATTCCTATCCTAGTGCTATCCAAGTCCTGGGTTACACTCATATCCTAGTCCACACCTAATCCTATTGTACAGTCCTATCATACAGTCCTATCATAGAGTCCTAATCTAGTTCTATCCTATAGTCCTATGCTATAGGCCTATATTAGTACTAACCTAGTCCTATCCTAGTTCTATCCTAAATTCCTTTCCTAGAGTCCTATCCTAGTCCTAGCTTAGAGTCATATCCTAGAATCCTATCCTAGTTGTGTCATAGAGTCCTATCACAAGGTCCTATAGTAGAGTCCTATCCTAGTCCTATTATTGTCCCATCATATACTGTTATCCTAGTACTAACCCATAGTCCTATCATACAGTGATATCCTATAGTCCTCTACTAGAGGACTCACCCTGAGTCCATTGTAAAGTTCAATTCTAGAGTCCTATAGTAGTCTTATCCTATAGTGATATCCTATAGTCCTGTACTCAAGTCATATCTTAGTATCATTTACTACTGTCCTATCCTACAATCATTTCCTGGTGTCCTATCCTAGAGTCCTTTCCTAGACACATATCACAGATTCCTGTCCGAGATTCCTATTCCCACTCCTATCCTCTTTGTATGCTAGTGTCCTACCCTTGAGTACTATCCTACTCTAATCTTAATCCAAGCCTAGAGTACTATCCCAGTGTCCTATCTTAGTCCTACCCTAGAGTTCTATACTAGTCTTATCCTAGTCCTATCTAAGAGTCCGCTCCTATAGTACTATCTTAGTCCTATCTTTGAGTCATATCCTACAGTCCTATCCTAAAATCTTACTTATACTCCTATCCTCCCCCATCCTGGTCGTATCCTAGAGGCCTGTCCTAAAGTTTAATCCTAGTCCTATCCAAGAGTGCTATCCTATTCATATTGCTGTCTTTTCATAGTGTCCTATACTAGAGTCTGATCGTAGTCCTATCCTAGTGATTTCCGAGCCCTATCCTAATCATAACCTTGCCATATCATAGTTCTATCTTGGTGCTATACTAGTGCTATTCTAGTCCTATCCTTCACCTGTCCTATACTCCTACTCTTGTCCAATCCTAGGGCTATCGTACAGTCCTATCCACTTGTCCTAATAAGTTTTATCCTATAGTCCTATACTATAGTCCTATCATAGTCCTATCCTAGTCCTATCCTAGAGTCCTCTACTAAAGTCCTATCCTAGTCCTATCCCAGGGTCATATCCTAGAGTTGTATTTGAGTTCTCTCATGGAGTCCTATCCTATATTCCTATCATAGAGTCCTACCCCAGCAGTATCTTATTCTCCTATCCTAGTCTTATCCTAGACCTATTCTAATCCTATTCTGTCCTATCCTAGAGTAATATCCTAGTCCTATTATCGAGTCCCATTCTAGAGGACTATCCTAGACTTATCCTGGAGTCCTATCCTAGTTTCCTATGTAAGTACTATCCTAGAATCCTCTCCTAGAGTCCTATCTTAGTGTCCTTTCCTAGAGTCCTATTCTGCAGACATATCCTTATGTCCTATCCTAGAGTCTTTTCCTAATGACCTGTCACAGATTCCTATCCTAGTCATATCCTAGTCCTATCTTAGTCCTATCCTAGGGTCGTATCCTAAAGTCCTATCCTTTGGTTGTATCCTAGAGTCCTATCCTAGTTCTGTCAGAGTCCTATCCTGCAGTCTTAACATAGAGTCCTATCCTAGTCCTATATAGACATATTCTAGTCCAATCCTAGAGTCATATCCTAGACCTATCCTAGAGTCCTATCCTAGAAGACTATCCCAGAGTCCTATCCTAGAGTCTTATCCTAGAATCCTATTCTAATCTTATCCCACAGTCCTATCCTTGTGTCCCCTCTCATTCCTAGCCTACTTCCTATCCTATAGTCCTATTCTATTGTCCTATCCTAGTCCTATCCTGTAGTCGTATCCTATAGAAGTATCCTATAGTCCTATCCTAGCCTTATCATAGAGTCTTATTCTATTCTTATCTTAGAGTCATAGTATAGAGTCAAATTCTATATTCCTATCCAATTGTTCTAACCTAGAGTCATACCCTAGAGTCCTATCCCATAGTCCTATCCTTGAATCCTATCCTAGAGTCATTTCCTATGGTCATATCCTAGAGCCCAACACTAGAGTACCATCCTACAGTACATTCATTAGTTCTATCCTAGAGTCCTATTTTACAGTCCTATACTAGAATCATATCCTAAAGCCCAACACTAGAGTACTATCCTTGTGTCCTATTCTAGAGTGCTATCCAGTCCTATGCTATTTTCCTATCCTATAATCCTGTACTAGTCCTATCCTTTTCCAATCCTATTGACCTAACCTAGAGTCCTATCCTAGTCCTATCCTAGTATCCTATCATATAGTCATATATTAGTTCTGTCATAGAGTCCTACCCTGGAGTCCTATTATAGAGTCTTATCCCAGTTCTATATCCTAGTCCTGTCCAAGAGCCATAAACTAGAATCCTATCGTAGTGTCCTATCCTAGAGTCTTATCATAGATTCCTATCCTAGTGTCCATTCCTAATGTCCTATCCTAGAATCATATACAGAGTCCATTCCTAGTCTGGTCATAGAGTTGCATCCTGGAGTCCGATGTTAGAGTCCTATACTAAAGTCCTATTCCAGCGGCCCATTGTAGTCCTAACCTAGTCCTATCTTAGAGTCCTATCCTAGATTCATATCCTAGTCTTTTCCTAGAGTCATATTCTATAATCCTATCATAGAGACCTATACTATAGTTCTATCCTTGCCTTATCCTTGTCCTATTGTAGAGTCCTGTCCTATCGTGCTATCATACAGTTCTATTTTACATTCCTATCCCTGAGTCCTATCCTACAGTCCTATCCTACATTCTTATCCGAGTCCTATCCTAGTGTACTATCTCTGTCCTATCCTAGAGTTCTATTTTAGAGTCCTACTCTAGTCCTTTCTTAGAGTCTTATGCTAGAGGAGTATCCTAGAACTGTCCCAGAGTACTATGCTAGAAATATCCTAGAGTCCTATTTTAGTGATATATCTCTGTCCTATCCTAGAGTCCTATCCAGTAGTATAATCATAGTGTCCCATCCTAGATTCCTATCCTAGAGTCTTATCCTTGAGTCCCTTCCTAGAGTCTTCTTCTAATCCTAGCCTAATATCATGCTAGTGTCCTTCCTAGAGTCCTATTGTAGATTCCTATTCTAGATCTATCCTAGTCCTATCCTAGTATTTTATCCTATAGTCCTATCCTAGTGCCATCTTATAGTCCTATCCTATAGAACTATCCTATATTCCTATCCTTGACCTATCCTACAATCCTATAGTAGTCCTAGCCTAGAGTCATATTATATAGAATCATATCCTATATACCTAACCGATTGTCCTATTCTGGAGTCCTATCTTATAGTCCTCTCTTAGAATCCTATCCTAGAGACCTGTTTTATAGTCCTATCCTAGAGTTCTATCTTACTGTCCTACACTAGAGACTAATCCTAGAGCCCTATCCTAGAGTCCTATCCCAGAGTCCTATCCTAGTCTTATGCTAATATCCTATCCTTGAATCCTATCCTAGAGACCTATCCTAGAGTCCTATCCTAATCCAATTCTAGTCCTATCATAGAGTCCTAATCTAGTACTATCCTTGAGTCCTGTCTTATAGTCCTATCCTAGAGTCCTATAAAAAAAGCCCTATACTACAGTCTTATCCTAGTCTTATCATACAGTCCTGTCCTGTATAATTATCCTACAATCCTATCCTTTCCCTAAAATAGAGTCCTATCCTAAAACTATTCTAGAGTCCTATCCTACATTCATATCTTATATTCCTATCCTAAAGTTCTATCCTAGAGTCTTATCTTAGAGTTTTAAACTAGGGTCACATTCTATAGTCCAATCCTATAGCCATATCCTAGAATCCTATCCTGCAGTCTTATCCTAGAGTCTTAACCTAGAATCCAACCTAGAGTCCTATCCTGGTCCTATCCTCCTCCTATGCTAGAATCCTATCTTATAGTCCTATACTAGTCCTATCCTAGAGTCCTTTCCTATAATCCTATCCTAGAGATTATCCTAGAGTCCTCTCATAGTCCTCTCCTAGTGCTTTCCTTGTGTCTTTTTCTATAGTCCTATCCTATAGACCTATACTATGGTCATATTGTACTCCTATCCTAGTTCAATCCTAGAGTCCTATCCTACAGTCCTAATGTAGTCCTCTCCTAGAGTCTGATCCTATTTTCTTGTCATAGAGTCCTATCCTAAAGTTCTAGTCCTATCCTAGAGTGCTGTCCTAGAGTCTTATCCTAGAGTCCTATCCTAATACTATCCTACTCCTATCCTAATCTTATCCTAGTGCTCTATCCTAGAGTCCAGTCCTAGAGTCCTATGCTAGAGTCATATCCTAGTCCTATCTTACACCTATCATAGAGTTCTATACTAGAGCCCTCTCCTAGTCCTAACTTAGACACTTATTCTAGGGTCCTATCCTCTAATCCTATCCTATAGTCATATCCTGTAATCCTATGCTATTCCAACCATAGTCCTATCCTATCGTTCTGTCCTATCAACCTATCCTAGTCCTATTCTTGTGCTATCCAAGGTCTATCATAGACATATACTTGTCCTATTCTTGTCTCAACCTAGTCCTATCACAGGGTCCTAATCTAGTATTATCCTATTCTTATCCTATTCCTATCTTAGTATCCTATATTAGAGTCCTATGATAGCCCTATCCTAGAGTGCTATCATAGAGTTCCATCCTAGTCCTATCCTAGTTTCCTATCCTAGAGCCCTATATTACATTCCTATCCTAGAGTCTATCCTATTCCTATCCAAGTCCTTTCCTAGTCTTATCCTAGTCCTATGCTAGAGTCCTATCCTAGAGTCCAATCCTAGAGTCCTATCCTAGAGTCCCAACGTAGAATCCTATCCTATAGTCTTATGTTAGTCCTATCCTATAGTCCTTTCCATGTCCTATCCTAGTCCTCCCTTAGCGCGATCCTAGAGTTGTATCCTACTCCTATCCTTGTCATATCCTTTTCCTATCCTAGTCCTATACAATAGTTCCCTCCTTGTCCTATGCAGTGTTATCATAAAGTGCTATCCTATAGTCTTATCCTAGTACTATTTTCGAGTCATATCTTAGTCCTACTGTAGAGTCCTATACTAGATTCCTTTCCTAGAGTCCTATACTATAGTTCTATCCTATGGTCCTATCCTAGTGTGATATCCTAGAGAACTATCCTGGAGTCATCTCGTAGTCTTATCTTATTGCTATACAGAGTCCCATCCTAGCCCTATCCTAGAAAGCTATCCTATAATCCTATCCTAGAGTCTTATCTGATAGTCTTATGCTAGTCCTATTGTAGTCCTATCCTATTCTGTAGACCTAACCTTGTCCTATCCTAGGACTGTCCTCATCCTATCCTAATTTTATCATAGACCTATTCTAGTCCTATACTTCTCTTAATCTGGCCCTATCATATAGTACTCTCTAGTCCTATCCTAGTCCACACTTGTCTTTTCTTAAGAGTCCTATACTACAGTCCTATCCTAGTCCTATCCTAGAGTACTCTCCTAGTGTCCTATCCTAGAGTCTTATCCTAGCTCTATCCTAGTCCTATCCTCGCGCTTTCCTATTCCTAGCCTAGTTATATCTTAGTCCTATCCTCGTCTTATCCTACAGTCCTATCCTAGAATCCAAACCTAGAGTCCTATACTATATTCCTCATAGAGAGTCCTATCCAAGTCTTATAATTTAGTGCTATCTTAGAGTAATATCCTAGAATCCTATCTTAAATTCCTATCCTAGTACTATCCTATTCCTATCCTAGTCCTATACTAGATTCCTATCCTAGTGTCCTAAAGCAATCCTATCGAATTTCTATCCTATATTCAAATCTGAGAATCATTTTTTTTTTTACTCACAAGACACAGTATTGGAAATGAACTTTACTACTTGGGGGGAGGGGAGGTGGAAGGGGAGGAAAAGTGGGAGAAAACAAGGGAGGCTAACAATTTACGAAAAGAAAGGTACTCATTACCTTACATATGTAACTGTAACCCCTTTGACATCACCCTTACAATAAAATAAATCTAAAAAATTAGCCTTAACTTTAAAAAAAATTATATTCAAACTGATGTACAGAGGGGTTACAGTTTCATACGTTAGGCTTTGGATACATTTCTTGTACTGTTTGTTAACTCCTCCCTCATTCCCCCTCCCCCTCTCCCTTCCTCTCTCCCCCCATGAGTTGTTCAGTTGATTTACACTGAGAATCTTATCCTAGAATCTTTTCTTAGTTATTTCCTAATCCTATCCTGATCAAATCCTATAGTTCTATCCTAGTCCTATCCTGGAGTTCTATCCTAGAGTCCTATTCTAGAGTCCTATCCTACAGTCCTACCCTACTATCCTATTCTACAGTCGTATCCTAGAGGATTAGTACTATCTTATAGTCCTATCATAAATCTATCCAAGTCCTATTCTCATCCTATCTAGAGTCCTATCCAAGAGTCCTATCCTACAGTCCTAACCTAGAGTTCAAAACTATAGTATTAATCAAGTCATCCTAGTTCTATCCTACAGTCCTTTCGTAGAGAACAATTCTCTTCCTCTCCTAGTGTCCTATCATGTATTCCTATCTTAAACTCCTATCCTCGTCCTACCCAGTCCTATCCTAGTCTTATCACGGAGTCCTACCCTAGAGACCTGTCCTAGAGTACTATTGTGGATTTCTATCCTAGTCCGATCCTATTCCTAGACTAGAGTCCTATCTTAGATTCCTATCCTAGAATCCTTTCCTGGTCCTATCATAACGTCCTATCCTAGAATCTTTCCATAGAAACCTATATTACAGTCCCATTCTAGAGTACTATCCTAGTCATAACTTATAGTCTTAACCTAGTCCTATCCTAGTCCTATCCCATAGATGTATCCTGTAATCCTAACCCACTTCTATCCCAGAGTCCTATTCTAGTCCTATCCTAGAGTCATATGCTATAGTCATATCCTACTTTCCTATCCTATAGTGCTATCCTAGAGACCTATCCTAGAGTCCTATCCTAAAATCCTATCCTAGAGTCATATCACAATCCTATTATATAGTCTTATACTAGAGTCCTATCTTAGAGTCCTAACCTAGAGACCCAACAAATAGTCCTATTCTAGTCCTATCCTAGTCCTATCCTAGAGTCTATCCTATAGTCCTGTACAAGTCCCATCCTAGAGTCCTATCCTGGAATTCTATTCTATAGTCCTTTCCTATTTTCCTATCCTAGTATTATTCTACAGTCCTATCCTATAGTCCAATTCTAGCCCTCTACTAATCCTTTCCTAGTGTCCTATCTTATAGTCCTATCCTAGTCCAATCCTAGTCCTATCCTAGAGTCTATCCTAGAATCATATCCTAGATTCTTATGCTAGTCCTATGATAGTGACCTATCCCAGTGTCTCATCTCAGTCCTATGCTACAGTCTTATCCTTGAGTTCTATCACACTGTGCTATCTTAGACTAGAATTCTACAGTCATATCCTACAGTCCTATCCTGGAGTCCTGTCCAAGGTACCTATACTGGATTCTCATTCTAGATTCCTATCACAGAGTATTATCCTAGAGTCCTTTCCTAGAATCATATCCTAGTCCTATCCTAGATTCCTATTCTACAGTCCTATCCACTAGTCCTATCCTTTAGTCCCATCCTAGAGTCCAACCCTAGAGTGTTATCCTAGAATCCTATCCTAGAGACCTATCCTAGAGTCCTATCCTATAGGCCTATCCTATTGTACTATTCTAGTCATATCCTAGAGACCTATCCTAGATTCCTATCCTAGAGTCCTTTCTTGATCCTGTCATAAAATCCTATCCTAGAATATTATCGTTGAAACCTATACTAGAGTCCAATTCTAGAGTACTATCGTAGTCCTATCCTATAGTTTTATCCTAGTCCTATCCTAGTCATATACTAGAGTCCTATCCTAGAGTCACCTTCTAGTCCTATCCTAGAGTCCTATCCTAGAGTCTTATTTTAGTCCTGTCCTTGAGTCCTATCCTATTTCTATCCCAGTCATATCTTAGTCTTTTCCATGAGTCCTATCCTAGAGGCCTATCCTGGTCTTTTACTAGTCATATCCTAGTCTTATCCTAGTGCTATCCTAGCCCAATCCAGTCCTATCATAGAATACTATACTATCGTCCTATCTGAGTCCAATCTTACAGTCTTGTCTTACAGTCTATCCTAGAATCCTATCCTATAGTTCTATCCTCTTCCTATCCTAGAGTCCTATCTTAGTGTCTTACCCTAGTACTAACCAACAGTCCTAGTCTACTCCTATCCTTGGCTTATCCTAGTTTTATCCTAGCCCTATCCTATTCCTATCCTAGTGCTATCCAAGTCCTGGGTTACACTCATATCCTAGTCCACACCTAATCCTATTGTACAGTCCTATCATACAGTCCTATCATAGAGTCCTAATCTAGTTCTATCCTATAGTCCTATGCTATAGGCCTATATTAGTACTAACCTAGTCCTATCCTAGTTCTATCCTAAATTCCTTTCCTAGAGTCCTATCCTAGTCCTAGCTTAGAGTCATATCCTAGAATCCTATCCTAGTTGTGTCATAGAGTCCTATCACAAGGTCCTATAGTAGAGTCCTATCCTAGTCCTATTATTGTCCCATCATATACTGTTATCCTAGTACTAACCCATAGTCCTATCATACAGTGATATCCTATAGTCCTCTACTAGAGGACTCACCCTGAGTCCATTGTAAAGTTCAATTCTAGAGTCCTATAGTAGTCTTATCCTATAGTGATATCCTATAGTCCTGTACTCAAGTCATATCTTAGTATCATTTACTACTGTCCTATCCTACAATCATTTCCTGGTGTCCTATCCTAGAGTCCTTTCCTAGACACATATCACAGATTCCTGTCCGAGATTCCTATTCCCACTCCTATCCTCTTTGTATGCTAGTGTCCTACCCTTGAGTACTATCCTACTCTAATCTTAATCCAAGCCTAGAGTACTATCCCAGTGTCCTATCTTAGTCCTACCCTAGAGTTCTATACTAGTCTTATCCTAGTCCTATCTAAGAGTCCGCTCCTATAGTACTATCTTAGTCCTATCTTTGAGTCATATCCTACAGTCCTATCCTAAAATCTTACTTATACTCCTATCCTCCCCCATCCTGGTCGTATCCTAGAGGCCTGTCCTAAAGTTTAATCCTAGTCCTATCCAAGAGTGCTATCCTATTCATATTGCTGTCTTTTCATAGTGTCCTATACTAGAGTCTGATCGTAGTCCTATCCTAGTGATTTCCGAGCCCTATCCTAATCATAACCTTGCCATATCATAGTTCTATCTTGGTGCTATACTAGTGCTATTCTAGTCCTATCCTTCACCTGTCCTATACTCCTACTCTTGTCCAATCCTAGGGCTATCGTACAGTCCTATCCACTTGTCCTAATAAGTTTTATCCTATAGTCCTATACTATAGTCCTATCATAGTCCTATCCTAGTCCTATCCTAGAGTCCTCTACTAAAGTCCTATCCTAGTCCTATCCCAGGGTCATATCCTAGAGTTGTATTTGAGTTCTCTCATGGAGTCCTATCCTATATTCCTATCATAGAGTCCTACCCCAGCAGTATCTTATTCTCCTATCCTAGTCTTATCCTAGACCTATTCTAATCCTATTCTGTCCTATCCTAGAGTAATATCCTAGTCCTATTATCGAGTCCCATTCTAGAGGACTATCCTAGACTTATCCTGGAGTCCTATCCTAGTTTCCTATGTAAGTACTATCCTAGAATCCTCTCCTAGAGTCCTATCTTAGTGTCCTTTCCTAGAGTCCTATTCTGCAGACATATCCTTATGTCCTATCCTAGAGTCTTTTCCTAATGACCTGTCACAGATTCCTATCCTAGTCATATCCTAGTCCTATCTTAGTCCTATCCTAGGGTCGTATCCTAAAGTCCTATCCTTTGGTTGTATCCTAGAGTCCTATCCTAGTTCTGTCAGAGTCCTATCCTGCAGTCTTAACATAGAGTCCTATCCTAGTCCTATATAGACATATTCTAGTCCAATCCTAGAGTCATATCCTAGACCTATCCTAGAGTCCTATCCTAGAAGACTATCCCAGAGTCCTATCCTAGAGTCTTATCCTAGAATCCTATTCTAATCTTATCCCACAGTCCTATCCTTGTGTCCCCTCTCATTCCTAGCCTACTTCCTATCCTATAGTCCTATTCTATTGTCCTATCCTAGTCCTATCCTGTAGTCGTATCCTATAGAAGTATCCTATAGTCCTATCCTAGCCTTATCATAGAGTCTTATTCTATTCTTATCTTAGAGTCATAGTATAGAGTCAAATTCTATATTCCTATCCAATTGTTCTAACCTAGAGTCATACCCTAGAGTCCTATCCCATAGTCCTATCCTTGAATCCTATCCTAGAGTCATTTCCTATGGTCATATCCTAGAGCCCAACACTAGAGTACCATCCTACAGTACATTCATTAGTTCTATCCTAGAGTCCTATTTTACAGTCCTATACTAGAATCATATCCTAAAGCCCAACACTAGAGTACTATCCTTGTGTCCTATTCTAGAGTGCTATCCAGTCCTATGCTATTTTCCTATCCTATAATCCTGTACTAGTCCTATCCTTTTCCAATCCTATTGACCTAACCTAGAGTCCTATCCTAGTCCTATCCTAGTATCCTATCATATAGTCATATATTAGTTCTGTCATAGAGTCCTACCCTGGAGTCCTATTATAGAGTCTTATCCCAGTTCTATATCCTAGTCCTGTCCAAGAGCCATAAACTAGAATCCTATCGTAGTGTCCTATCCTAGAGTCTTATCATAGATTCCTATCCTAGTGTCCATTCCTAATGTCCTATCCTAGAATCATATACAGAGTCCATTCCTAGTCTGGTCATAGAGTTGCATCCTGGAGTCCGATGTTAGAGTCCTATACTAAAGTCCTATTCCAGCGGCCCATTGTAGTCCTAACCTAGTCCTATCTTAGAGTCCTATCCTAGATTCATATCCTAGTCTTTTCCTAGAGTCATATTCTATAATCCTATCATAGAGACCTATACTATAGTTCTATCCTTGCCTTATCCTTGTCCTATTGTAGAGTCCTGTCCTATCGTGCTATCATACAGTTCTATTTTACATTCCTATCCCTGAGTCCTATCCTACAGTCCTATCCTACATTCTTATCCGAGTCCTATCCTAGTGTACTATCTCTGTCCTATCCTAGAGTTCTATTTTAGAGTCCTACTCTAGTCCTTTCTTAGAGTCTTATGCTAGAGGAGTATCCTAGAACTGTCCCAGAGTACTATGCTAGAAATATCCTAGAGTCCTATTTTAGTGATATATCTCTGTCCTATCCTAGAGTCCTATCCAGTAGTATAATCATAGTGTCCCATCCTAGATTCCTATCCTAGAGTCTTATCCTTGAGTCCCTTCCTAGAGTCTTCTTCTAATCCTAGCCTAATATCATGCTAGTGTCCTTCCTAGAGTCCTATTGTAGATTCCTATTCTAGATCTATCCTAGTCCTATCCTAGTATTTTATCCTATAGTCCTATCCTAGTGCCATCTTATAGTCCTATCCTATAGAACTATCCTATATTCCTATCCTTGACCTATCCTACAATCCTATAGTAGTCCTAGCCTAGAGTCATATTATATAGAATCATATCCTATATACCTAACCGATTGTCCTATTCTGGAGTCCTATCTTATAGTCCTCTCTTAGAATCCTATCCTAGAGACCTGTTTTATAGTCCTATCCTAGAGTTCTATCTTACTGTCCTACACTAGAGACTAATCCTAGAGCCCTATCCTAGAGTCCTATCCCAGAGTCCTATCCTAGTCTTATGCTAATATCCTATCCTTGAATCCTATCCTAGAGACCTATCCTAGAGTCCTATCCTAATCCAATTCTAGTCCTATCATAGAGTCCTAATCTAGTACTATCCTTGAGTCCTGTCTTATAGTCCTATCCTAGAGTCCTATAAAAAAAGCCCTATACTACAGTCTTATCCTAGTCTTATCATACAGTCCTGTCCTGTATAATTATCCTACAATCCTATCCTTTCCCTAAAATAGAGTCCTATCCTAAAACTATTCTAGAGTCCTATCCTACATTCATATCTTATATTCCTATCCTAAAGTTCTATCCTAGAGTCTTATCTTAGAGTTTTAAACTAGGGTCACATTCTATAGTCCAATCCTATAGCCATATCCTAGAATCCTATCCTGCAGTCTTATCCTAGAGTCTTAACCTAGAATCCAACCTAGAGTCCTATCCTGGTCCTATCCTCCTCCTATGCTAGAATCCTATCTTATAGTCCTATACTAGTCCTATCCTAGAGTCCTTTCCTATAATCCTATCCTAGAGATTATCCTAGAGTCCTCTCATAGTCCTCTCCTAGTGCTTTCCTTGTGTCTTTTTCTATAGTCCTATCCTATAGACCTATACTATGGTCATATTGTACTCCTATCCTAGTTCAATCCTAGAGTCCTATCCTACAGTCCTAATGTAGTCCTCTCCTAGAGTCTGATCCTATTTTCTTGTCATAGAGTCCTATCCTAAAGTTCTAGTCCTATCCTAGAGTGCTGTCCTAGAGTCTTATCCTAGAGTCCTATCCTAATACTATCCTACTCCTATCCTAATCTTATCCTAGTGCTCTATCCTAGAGTCCAGTCCTAGAGTCCTATGCTAGAGTCATATCCTAGTCCTATCTTACACCTATCATAGAGTTCTATACTAGAGCCCTCTCCTAGTCCTAACTTAGACACTTATTCTAGGGTCCTATCCTCTAATCCTATCCTATAGTCATATCCTGTAATCCTATGCTATTCCAACCATAGTCCTATCCTATCGTTCTGTCCTATCAACCTATCCTAGTCCTATTCTTGTGCTATCCAAGGTCTATCATAGACATATACTTGTCCTATTCTTGTCTCAACCTAGTCCTATCACAGGGTCCTAATCTAGTATTATCCTATTCTTATCCTATTCCTATCTTAGTATCCTATATTAGAGTCCTATGATAGCCCTATCCTAGAGTGCTATCATAGAGTTCCATCCTAGTCCTATCCTAGTTTCCTATCCTAGAGCCCTATATTACATTCCTATCCTAGAGTCTATCCTATTCCTATCCAAGTCCTTTCCTAGTCTTATCCTAGTCCTATGCTAGAGTCCTATCCTAGAGTCCAATCCTAGAGTCCTATCCTAGAGTCCCAACGTAGAATCCTATCCTATAGTCTTATGTTAGTCCTATCCTATAGTCCTTTCCATGTCCTATCCTAGTCCTCCCTTAGCGCGATCCTAGAGTTGTATCCTACTCCTATCCTTGTCATATCCTTTTCCTATCCTAGTCCTATACAATAGTTCCCTCCTTGTCCTATGCAGTGTTATCATAAAGTGCTATCCTATAGTCTTATCCTAGTACTATTTTCGAGTCATATCTTAGTCCTACTGTAGAGTCCTATACTAGATTCCTTTCCTAGAGTCCTATACTATAGTTCTATCCTATGGTCCTATCCTAGTGTGATATCCTAGAGAACTATCCTGGAGTCATCTCGTAGTCTTATCTTATTGCTATACAGAGTCCCATCCTAGCCCTATCCTAGAAAGCTATCCTATAATCCTATCCTAGAGTCTTATCTGATAGTCTTATGCTAGTCCTATTGTAGTCCTATCCTATTCTGTAGACCTAACCTTGTCCTATCCTAGGACTGTCCTCATCCTATCCTAATTTTATCATAGACCTATTCTAGTCCTATACTTCTCTTAATCTGGCCCTATCATATAGTACTCTCTAGTCCTATCCTAGTCCACACTTGTCTTTTCTTAAGAGTCCTATACTACAGTCCTATCCTAGTCCTATCCTAGAGTACTCTCCTAGTGTCCTATCCTAGAGTCTTATCCTAGCTCTATCCTAGTCCTATCCTCGCGCTTTCCTATTCCTAGCCTAGTTATATCTTAGTCCTATCCTCGTCTTATCCTACAGTCCTATCCTAGAATCCAAACCTAGAGTCCTATACTATATTCCTCATAGAGAGTCCTATCCAAGTCTTATAATTTAGTGCTATCTTAGAGTAATATCCTAGAATCCTATCTTAAATTCCTATCCTAGTACTATCCTATTCCTATCCTAGTCCTATACTAGATTCCTATCCTAGTGTCCTAAAGCAATCCTATCGAATTTCTATCCTATATTCAAATCTGAGAATCATTTTTTTTTTTACTCACAAGACACAGTATTGGAAATGAACTTTACTACTTGGGGGGAGGGGAGGTGGAAGGGGAGGAAAAGTGGGAGAAAACAAGGGAGGCTAACAATTTACGAAAAGAAAGGTACTCATTACCTTACATATGTAACTGTAACCCCTTTGACATCACCCTTACAATAAAATAAATCTAAAAAATTAGCCTTAACTTTAAAAAAAATTATATTCAAACTGATGTACAGAGGGGTTACAGTTTCATACGTTAGGCTTTGGATACATTTCTTGTACTGTTTGTTAACTCCTCCCTCATTCCCCCTCCCCCTCTCCCTTCCTCTCTCCCCCCATGAGTTGTTCAGTTGATTTACACTGAGAATCTTATCCTAGAATCTTTTCTTAGTTATTTCCTAATCCTATCCTGATCAAATCCTATAGTTCTATCCTAGTCCTATCCTGGAGTTCTATCCTAGAGTCCTATTCTAGAGTCCTATCCTACAGTCCTACCCTACTATCCTATTCTACAGTCGTATCCTAGAGGATTAGTACTATCTTATAGTCCTATCATAAATCTATCCAAGTCCTATTCTCATCCTATCTAGAGTCCTATCCAAGAGTCCTATCCTACAGTCCTAACCTAGAGTTCAAAACTATAGTATTAATCAAGTCATCCTAGTTCTATCCTACAGTCCTTTCGTAGAGAACAATTCTCTTCCTCTCCTAGTGTCCTATCATGTATTCCTATCTTAAACTCCTATCCTCGTCCTACCCAGTCCTATCCTAGTCTTATCACGGAGTCCTACCCTAGAGACCTGTCCTAGAGTACTATTGTGGATTTCTATCCTAGTCCGATCCTATTCCTAGACTAGAGTCCTATCTTAGATTCCTATCCTAGAATCCTTTCCTGGTCCTATCATAACGTCCTATCCTAGAATCTTTCCATAGAAACCTATATTACAGTCCCATTCTAGAGTACTATCCTAGTCATAACTTATAGTCTTAACCTAGTCCTATCCTAGTCCTATCCCATAGATGTATCCTGTAATCCTAACCCACTTCTATCCCAGAGTCCTATTCTAGTCCTATCCTAGAGTCATATGCTATAGTCATATCCTACTTTCCTATCCTATAGTGCTATCCTAGAGACCTATCCTAGAGTCCTATCCTAAAATCCTATCCTAGAGTCATATCACAATCCTATTATATAGTCTTATACTAGAGTCCTATCTTAGAGTCCTAACCTAGAGACCCAACAAATAGTCCTATTCTAGTCCTATCCTAGTCCTATCCTAGAGTCTATCCTATAGTCCTGTACAAGTCCCATCCTAGAGTCCTATCCTGGAATTCTATTCTATAGTCCTTTCCTATTTTCCTATCCTAGTATTATTCTACAGTCCTATCCTATAGTCCAATTCTAGCCCTCTACTAATCCTTTCCTAGTGTCCTATCTTATAGTCCTATCCTAGTCCAATCCTAGTCCTATCCTAGAGTCTATCCTAGAATCATATCCTAGATTCTTATGCTAGTCCTATGATAGTGACCTATCCCAGTGTCTCATCTCAGTCCTATGCTACAGTCTTATCCTTGAGTTCTATCACACTGTGCTATCTTAGACTAGAATTCTACAGTCATATCCTACAGTCCTATCCTGGAGTCCTGTCCAAGGTACCTATACTGGATTCTCATTCTAGATTCCTATCACAGAGTATTATCCTAGAGTCCTTTCCTAGAATCATATCCTAGTCCTATCCTAGATTCCTATTCTACAGTCCTATCCACTAGTCCTATCCTTTAGTCCCATCCTAGAGTCCAACCCTAGAGTGTTATCCTAGAATCCTATCCTAGAGACCTATCCTAGAGTCCTATCCTATAGGCCTATCCTATTGTACTATTCTAGTCATATCCTAGAGACCTATCCTAGATTCCTATCCTAGAGTCCTTTCTTGATCCTGTCATAAAATCCTATCCTAGAATATTATCGTTGAAACCTATACTAGAGTCCAATTCTAGAGTACTATCGTAGTCCTATCCTATAGTTTTATCCTAGTCCTATCCTAGTCATATACTAGAGTCCTATCCTAGAGTCACCTTCTAGTCCTATCCTAGAGTCCTATCCTAGAGTCTTATTTTAATCCTGTCCTTGAGTCCTATCCTATTTCTATCCCAGTCATATCTTAGTCTTTTCCATGAGTCCTATCCTAGAGGCCTATCCTGGTCTTTTACTAGTCATATCCTAGTCTTATCCTAGTGCTATCCTAGCCCAATCCAGTCCTATCATAGAATACTATACTATCGTCCTATCTGAGTCCAATCTTACAGTCTTGTCTTACAGTCTATCCTAGAATCCTATCCTATAGTTCTATCCTCTTCCTATCCTAGAGTCCTATCTTAGTGTCTTACCCTAGTACTAACCAACAGTCCTAGTCTACTCCTATCCTTGGCTTATCCTAGTTTTATCCTAGCCCTATCCTATTCCTATCCTAGTGCTATCCAAGTCCTGGGTTACACTCATATCCTAGTCCACACCTAATCCTATTGTACAGTCCTATCATACAGTCCTATCATAGAGTCCTAATCTAGTTCTATCCTATAGTCCTATGCTATAGGCCTATATTAGTACTAACCTAGTCCTATCCTAGTTCTATCCTAAATTCCTTTCCTAGAGTCCTATCCTAGTCCTAGCTTAGAGTCATATCCTAGAATCCTATCCTAGTTGTGTCATAGAGTCCTATCACAAGGTCCTATAGTAGAGTCCTATCCTAGTCCTATTATTGTCCCATCATATACTGTTATCCTAGTACTAACCCATAGTCCTATCATACAGTGATATCCTATAGTCCTCTACTAGAGGACTCACCCTGAGTCCATTGTAAAGTTCAATTCTAGAGTCCTATAGTAGTCTTATCCTATAGTGATATCCTATAGTCCTGTACTCAAGTCATATCTTAGTATCATTTACTACTGTCCTATCCTACAATCATTTCCTGGTGTCCTATCCTAGAGTCCTTTCCTAGACACATATCACAGATTCCTGTCCGAGATTCCTATTCCCACTCCTATCCTCTTTGTATGCTAGTGTCCTACCCTTGAGTACTATCCTACTCTAATCTTAATCCAAGCCTAGAGTACTATCCCAGTGTCCTATCTTAGTCCTACCCTAGAGTTCTATACTAGTCTTATCCTAGTCCTATCTAAGAGTCCGCTCCTATAGTACTATCTTAGTCCTATCTTTGAGTCATATCCTACAGTCCTATCCTAAAATCTTACTTATACTCCTATCCTCCCCCATCCTGGTCGTATCCTAGAGGCCTGTCCTAAAGTTTAATCCTAGTCCTATCCAAGAGTGCTATCCTATTCATATTGCTGTCTTTTCATAGTGTCCTATACTAGAGTCTGATCGTAGTCCTATCCTAGTGATTTCCGAGCCCTATCCTAATCATAACCTTGCCATATCATAGTTCTATCTTGGTGCTATACTAGTGCTATTCTAGTCCTATCCTTCACCTGTCCTATACTCCTACTCTTGTCCAATCCTAGGGCTATCGTACAGTCCTATCCACTTGTCCTAATAAGTTTTATCCTATAGTCCTATACTATAGTCCTATCATAGTCCTATCCTAGTCCTATCCTAGAGTCCTCTACTAAAGTCCTATCCTAGTCCTATCCCAGGGTCATATCCTAGAGTTGTATTTGAGTTCTCTCATGGAGTCCTATCCTATATTCCTATCATAGAGTCCTACCCCAGCAGTATCTTATTCTCCTATCCTAGTCTTATCCTAGACCTATTCTAATCCTATTCTGTCCTATCCTAGAGTAATATCCTAGTCCTATTATCGAGTCCCATTCTAGAGGACTATCCTAGACTTATCCTGGAGTCCTATCCTAGTTTCCTATGTAAGTACTATCCTAGAATCCTCTCCTAGAGTCCTATCTTAGTGTCCTTTCCTAGAGTCCTATTCTGCAGACATATCCTTATGTCCTATCCTAGAGTTTTTGCTAGTGACCTATCATATATTCCTATCCTGGACATATCCTAGTCCTATCCTAGTCCAATCCTAGAATCCTTTAGTAAAATCCTATCCTAGTCCTATCCTAGCATCGTATACTAGAGTCCTATCCTAGTTCTGTTTTGGAGTCCTATCCCACAGTCTTATCGTAGAGTCCTTTCCTAGTCCAATCTTTACTCCTATCCTAGTCCTGTCTTATACTCCTATCCTAGTCCAATCCTAGGACCATTGTACATTACTACCCTGGTGTCCTATCATAGAGTGCTACCCTATTCCTATCCTATAGTCCTATTCTAGCCCTATCCTAGGGTTTTGTCCTAATTTGCCCATAGGGTCCTACCCTATATACCTATCTTAGAGTATCTAGTAGTATCATATACTCCTATCCTAGTCCTATCCTAGGCCTACGCTAGTCCTACTCTTGTCCTATCCTAAAGACCTATTCTAGGGTTGTATCCTAGAGTCCTATCCTAATTGAGTAGTAGAGTCCTATGCTATAGTCTTATCATAGAGTCCTATCATAGTCCTATCTTTACTCCTATCCTAGTGCTATCCTAGAAATATTCTAGAGTCATATCCTAGAATGTTATCCTTGAGGACTGTCCTAGAGTCCTATCTTCTAGTCTTATCCTAGAATCCTATCTTAGTCTTATACCAGAGTGCTATCCTCATGTCCCATCTGATTCTTATCCTAGAGTCCTATCCTAGAGTCCTATCCTAGTGTTCTTTCCTAGAGTCCTTTTCTATAGACATATTCTTGTGTCCCATCCTAGAGTCTTTTCCTAGTGACCTATCATATATTCCTATCCTAGTCCTAGCCTATTCTTATTCTGTTTTCTAATCGTAGAGTCCTATCATATACTCCTGTCCTAGCTTGATCTTAGTCCTATCCTAGAGTCCAATACTAGCCCTCTTCTCATAGTTTTCTAGTGTCCTATCCTATAGTCCTATCCTAGTCCTATGCTAGAGTCGTTACCTAGAGTCCTATCCTAGATCCTATCATAGATTTCTATCCTAGTCCAATCCCAATCCTCTCCTAGAGTCCTATCCTGGAGTCCTACCTTAGACTTGTCATAGAGTCCTATCCTAGTGTTCTAATGTAGACTCCTATACTAGAAGCCTATTCTAGAGTCCAATACTAGTCCTATCCTAATCATATCCTATAGTCCTATTCTTGTCCTATCATAAAGTCCTGTCCTAGAGTCATATCATACATTCCTATGCTATTTTCCTATCCTACTGTCCAATCCTATAGGGCTATACTAGAATTTTATCCTACATTCGTATCCTAGAGTTCAATCCTAGAGGCATATCCTAGAGTACTTACCAAGTGTCATATCCTAGTCTATCCTCCCTATCCCAGAATCCTATTCTATAATCCTTTATTAGTCCTATCCTAGGGTCCATTCCAAGAGTCCTAACTTAGATTCCTATGTGAGAGGCCTATTCTAGAGTCCTATCCTAGAGTCCTACCTTCGTATTACCCTAGTCCTACTCTTTTCTTTTCCTGGTCCAATCATATAGTCCTATTCTTGTTCTATCAAATATTCCTATCCTAGTCCTATGCTCTAGTGCTTTCCTAGTACTATTCTATCCCTATCCTACTCCTACCCTAGCTTTATGCTTGTGTACTATACTTATACTATCCCTGCCTTGTACTAGTCCTATCCTAGTCCTATCACAGCCCTATTCTATAGTCCTATGGCAGGACTATTCTAGTCCTATCCTATAGTCCTATACTAAAATCTTGTCCTAACCTATCTAAGAGACATATCCTTGTTCTATCCTAGTCCCATTTCTGTCTTTTCCTAGAGTCCTATTCTAGATTCCTATCCTGATCTTATCCTTGTCTTATCCTAGTGATATCCTAGCCCAACCTAGCCGTACCTTAGTCTTATTCTAGCACTATCCAACTCAAATCATAGTCCTATACTGGTCCTATATCAGGCCTACCCTAGTGCTATAATAGGGTATTATCCTAGTCCTTCATAGTCCTGTCTTATACTCCTATCCTAGTCCTATGCAATTCTTATCCCAGTCCTATTGTAGACTCTTATCCTAGAGTCCAATCCTAATCCTATCCTGTAGATATAACCTAGTGCTATCCTAGTACTATTCTACAGTCCTATTGGAGAGTTCTGTCTTTGTCCTATCCTAGAGACGTATCCTAGATTCTTATCCTTGTTCTGTCATAGAGTCCTTTACTAGAGTCCAGTTGTAGAGTCCTATCCTAGTCCCATCTTAAAATCATATCCTAGTCCTATCCTAGAGCCCTATCCTACAGTCCTATCCTATATTTCTATGTAATAGAGCTATACCATAGTTCTATCCTTGTCCTATCCTAGAGTAATATCCTAGTCTTATCCTAATCCTATCCTAGAATTCAATCCTAGAGTCCAATCCAAGTTTTATCCAAGAGTCCTTTCCGATAGTTTATCCTACACCTATCCTAGAGTCCTATCCTAGTTTCTTATCCCTAAGTCCTTCAGTCCTATCTTAGAGTCCTATCGTAGTACTATGTTAGTTCTATCATAGACCTACTCTAGTCTTATTCTTGTATCATGCTAGTCTTATCATATAGTCCTTTCCCTGTCCCATTCTATTCCTATCCTAGTCCTATCCTAGCATCCTATCCTGGAGTCCTATTCTACAGTCCAATCTTATAATCTATCGTATAGTCCTATGCTAATACCATTTTATTCCTACAGGGAGTCCTGTCCTAGTTCTATCATAGACCTATCCTAATCCTATACATGTTTCTTCCCAGTCCTCTCACACTGTCTTATCATAGTCCTATTATAGACCGATCCAAGCCCTATCCTAGTGTCCTATCCTAGAGTCTTATCCTAATACTGTCTCAGAATCCTATCCTGGATTCATATCCTAATCCTGTCCTAGAGTGCTATCCTGTAATCCTATCCTACAGTCCTATCCTAGAGTCCTAGCCTAGTCCTGTCCTAGAGTCCTATCTTAGATTCCTGCCCTAGAGTTCCATCCTAATCCTATCTGAGATACCTATCCTAGAGTTCTGTCCTAGTCCTATTCTAGCATCTTTCCTAGAGTCCTATCCTTGAGTCTCAACTTAGGCTGATCCTATAGTCCTATCCTAAATTTCTATCCTAGCATCCTAACTTATAGTCCTATCTTACTACTATGGAAGTCCTATCTTATAGCCCAATCCATGTCCCATTGTAATGCTATACTAGTCCTATCCTACAGTCTTATCCTCATCATATCCTAGTTCTATCCTAGTCCTATCTGAGAGTTCAATCCTTTAGTTCTATCCTAGAACTATCCTAGAGTCCTCTCCTGGAGTTCTATCCTATAATCTATCATATTCCTATCCTAGAGTCCTAACTTAGTTCCCTATCTTTGAGTTCCATCCTAATCGTACCCTAGATACCTATCTAGAGTTCTGTCTTAATCCTATCCTAGAGTCTATCCTAGAGTCCCATCCTTAAATCTTAACTTAGACGGATCCTATAGTCCTACTCTAGAGTTCTATCCTAGCATGCTAATTTATAGTCCTGTCCTACTCCTATGCTAAACCTATCCTATAGTCCAATCTTGTCCTATCCAACAGTCCTATACTCATCCTATCCTAGATCTCTCCTAGTCATAGCTGAGAGTCCAATCCCTGAGTCTGATCCTAGAGTCCTATTCCTAGAACTATGCTACAGTCCTATCCTACTCTCCTATCTCTGTCTTATCCAGAATCCTAGTCATATCCTAGAGTCATATCTGAAAGTCCAATCCTACATTTCTATCCTAGAATTCTGTCCTAGAGTTGTATCTTAGTGTCCTATCCTAAATTAGTGACATAGACACCTGAATCCTATCCTAGAGTCCTATTATTGAGTCTCATCCTAGAGTCCTATCTTAGTCTTAGCCTAATATTATGCTAGTGTCCTTTCCTAGACTCCTATTTTAGTGTCCTATTGTATAGTCCTGAAGAGCCAGACTGAAGCCATTCTGAAGTCAGGCCCCACTTTACCACGCGAACCTGTGATAAGCAGGCCCTGTGAGCAAACCCAGGACAAGCTTATTAGGGCCCAGCTGGTCAAGAACTCTAACCGCCTGGGAATGCTTAACTCTAACAGCCCCCAGAATGCCTCAAGCCCTGAGCCAATCAGATTTGTACCTGTGTCCTAATCTTGCTTGCTTGAACACCTAATTGCTGTAACTTTGTTTTATGTCTTGCTTGAACACCTGATGGTTGTAACTTTGTTTTTTGCCTTTATAAGCCCTGTGCAATCGCAGCTCGGGGCTTCCTCCTAACCTCCGCTGTGTCGGTGGTAGGACGAGGCCCGAGTTGCAGCTCGCCTGAATAAAGTCTTGCTTTTGCATTTTTTTTTCAGATTTTTTTTTTATTTTTTTTTCAAATTTTTATTATCAAACTGATGTACAGAGAGGTTACAGTTTCATACGTTAGGCATTGGATACATTTCTTGTACTGTTGCTTTTGCATTTCTGAACGTCTGAGTCTCGGTGGCCTTCTTGGTTGTCTTCTCGCGACTTGGCATAACAGTCCTAGCCTAGTCCTATCCTAGTGCTATTGTACAGTTTTATCCTAGAGTCCTATGCTAATGCTATCAAAGAGTTCTATCCTATAGTCTTATCCTACTTCCTATCCTATAGAACTATCATATAGTCCTATCCTAGCCCTATCATATAGTCCTATGCTATTCCTATCCTAGAGTCATAGTATAGAGTCATATCCTATATTCCTATCCAATTGTCCTAACCTAGAGTCATACACTAGTGTCCTATCCTATAATCCTATCCTTGAATCCTATCCTAGATTCCTATCTTATGATTGTATCCTAGAGTCCTAACCTAGGGTCCTATCCTATAGTCCATTGTATAGTCCTACCCTGTTGTCCTACCTTACAGTCCTATATTAGAATTATATCCTAGAGCCCTATATGAGAGTACAATCTTAGAGTCTAATCCTAGAGTTCTATCCTATTTTCCTATCCTATAGTCCTATTCCAGTCCTACCCTTGTCCAATCCTATTGACCAATCCTAGAATCCTATCCTAGTCCTATCCTAGAATTCTATCCTAGATTCCTATCATAGTTCTGTCATATAGTCCTATCCTTGAGTCCTATTCTAGAGTCTTACCCTAGTTCTATCACCATCCTATCCTAGTCCTATCCAAGAGCCCTAACCTAGAATCCTATCATAGTGTCCTATCCTATAATCCTATCACATTCCTATCCTAATGGCCTTTTCTAAAGTCCTATCCTAGAATCTTATCCGGAGTCCATTACTAATTCGGTAATAGAGTCGCATTCTACAGTCCTATCTTAGAGTTTTATACTAGCATGCTGTTCTAGGTGCCGATCCTAGTCCTATCCTAGAGTCTCAACCCAGAGTCATATCCTAGTCTTATTCTGGAGTTCCATCCCAGTGTTGTATTTCAGTGTTATCCTAGAGTTCTATCCTTGAGTCCTATCCTAGAATCCTATTCTAGAGACCTTTCCTATTTTCCTATCCTAGTACTATTCTACAGTCATATCCTAGAGTCTAATTATAGCCCTCTTCTAAAACTTTCCTAGTTTCATGTCCTATAGTCCTATCCTAGTCCTATAGTAGAGTCGTTAAATAAAGTCCTATCCTAGATCCTACCATAGATTTCTATCCTAGTCCAATCCTAATCCTATCCTAGAGTCCTATCCTATAATCCTATCCTAGAATCTTATCCTAGTCTTATGCTAGAGACTTATCCTAGAGTCCTATCTCAGTCCTATCCTACAGTCTTATTCTCGAGTTCTATCATACTGTCCTATCTTAGACTCCTATTCTACAGTCATATCCTATAGTAATATCCTAGGTACCTTTGCTAGCTTCCCATTCTAGATTACGATCATAGAGTCCTATCCTAGAATCCTTTCCTAGAGTCCTATCACAGTCCTATCCTAGATTCCTATTCTGCAGTCCTATAATCTAGTCCTATCCTTTATTCGCATGCTAGAGTCTGACCCTAGAGTCCTATCCAAAATCCCATACTAGTGTCCTATCCTAGAATCCTATCCTATTGTCTTATTATAGTGATATCCTAGAGACCTATCCCAGATTCCTATCCTAGAGTTCTTTCCGGGTCTTGTCATAACATCCTATCCTAGAATATTATCATAGAATCCTATACTAGAATCCCATTCTATTGTCCTATCCTAGTCCTATCCTATGGTCCTTAACTAGTCCTATACAAGAGTCCTATCCTAGAGTCACATACTAGTAATATCTTAGAGTCCTATCCTAGAATCTTATCTTAGTCATGTCCTTGAGGCCTATCCTAGTCCTATCCCAGCTATATCCTAGTCTTTTCCTAGAGTCCTATCCTAGAGGACTATCCTGGTCTTATCCTAGTGCTATCCTAGTCCTATTCTAGAATCCTATCCAATAGTCCTGAGTCCAATCTTAGAGCCTTGTCTTACAGTCCTGTCCTAGAATCCTATCCTATAATCTTAACCTATTCCTTTCCTAGACTCCTATCCTAGTGTCTTAACCTAGTCTGAACCAACAGTTCTAACCTACTCCAATCCTTGGCTTACTCTAGTGTTATCTTATCCCTCTCTTAGCCATATCCTAATGCTAACCTAGTCCTGTGTTATACTCCTATCCTAGTCTAAACCTAATCCTATTGTAGAGTCCTGTCATAAAGTCCTATCACAGAGTCCGAATCTAGTTCTATCCTATACTCCTATCCTATAGGCCTATACTAGTACTAACCTAGTCCTATCCTAGCCCTACTGTAAATTCCTTTCCTAGAGTCCTGTCCTTGTCCAATCCTAGAGTCGTATCCTAAAATCCTATCCTAGTTGTGTCATGGAGTTCTATCCTAGAGTCCTATAGTAGAGTCCTATCCTAGTCCTATTATTGTCCTATCATATACTCCTATCCTAGTCCTATCCCATAGTCTTATCTTACATTGCTGTCCTATACTCCTCTTCTAGAGGACCCTCACAGAGTCTGATCCTAAAAACCTATCCTAGAGTCCTATACTAGTCTAAGCCTATAGTGATATGCTATAGTCCTGTCCTCGAGTCCTATCTTAGTATCCTTCCTGAAAGTCCTAGCCTACAATCCTTTCCTTGTGTCCTAACCTAGAGTCATTTCCTAGTCACGTATCACAGATTCCTGTCTGAGATTCCTATCATAGTCCTATTCTCTTCTTATGCTAATGTCCTATCCTAGAGTCCTATCCTACACCAATCTTAATCCTCACCTAGAGTCCTATCCTAGTGTCCTATATTAGTCCTATACTAGAGTTGTATTCTAGTCCTATCATACTCCTGTCTCAGAGTCCTCTCCTATACTCCTATCTTGGTCCTATCTTCGAGTCATATTCCTACAGTCCTATTCTAAAATCCTATCTTATACTCCTATCCTCTTCTGATCCTAGTCCTACCCTAGAGTACTATCCTAGAGTTTAATCTTAGTCTTATCCAAGAGTCCTATCCTGGAGTCCTATCCTAGAGAACTATCCTAGAGTCCTATCCTAGTATGATCCTGGAGTCCTATCCTAGTGTCTTTTCTCATTGCTATCCTAGAGTCCTATCCTCGAGTCCTAGCTTAGTGTCCTTTCCTAGAGTTCTCCTCTGCAGACATATCCTTGTGTCCTATCCTAGAGTCTTTCCTAGTGACCTATCATATTTTCCTATCCTGGACATATCCTACTCTGATCCTAGTCCAATCCTAGGGTCCTCTACTAAAGTCCTATTCTAGGGTCGTATCCCAGAATCGTATCCTAGTTCTGTTTTGGAGTCCTATCCCACAGTCTTATCATAAAGTCTGTTCCTAGTCCTATCTTTACTCCTATCCTAGTCCTGTCTTATACTCCTACCCTAGTCCATTCCTAGGACTATTGTACATTATTACACTGGTGTCCAATCATAGAGTGCTATCCTATTCCTATCCTATAGTCCTATTCTAGTCCTATCCTAGGGTCGTATCCTACAGTCCTATCCTAATTCTCCCAAAGAATCCTATCCTATATACCTACCATAGTGTACTACCCTGGTAGTATCTTATACTCCTATCCTAGTCCTATCCTATACCTATTCTAGTCCTGTTCTTGTCCTATCCTAGAGTCATATCTTAGTTCTATCATAGAGTCCTATCCTGAAGCCCTATCCTAGAGGAATATCCTAGAGGACTATCCTAGTCTTATCCTAGATTCCAATCTCAGTGTCCTATATCAGTGCTGTCCTAGTGTCCTTTCCTGGAGTCCTATTCCATAGACATATCTTTGTGTCCTATCCTAGATTCTTTTCATAGTGAGCAGTCATAGATTCCTGTCCTACTCATATCCTAGTCCTATCCTAGTCCAATCCTAGAGACCTCTACTAAAGTCCTATTCTAGGGTCGAATCCTAGAGTCCTATCCTAGTTCAGTCATAGAGTCCTATCCTACAGTCTTATCGTAGAGACCTACTTAGTTCTATCTTTACTCCTATCCTAGTCCTATCCTAGATATATTCTAGTCATATCCTAGAGTCATATCCCAGAGTCCTATCCTATACACTATCCCAGTGTCCTATCCTAGAGTCTTATCCTAGAATACTATCCTAGTCTTATCCCAGAGTCCTATCCTCATGTCCCATCTCATTCCAATACTACAGTCCTATCTTAGAGTCCTATCCTAGTGTTCTTTCCTAGAGTCCTTTTCTACAGACATATTCTTGTGTCCCATCCTAGAGTCTGTGCCTACTGTCCTACCATAGATTCCTTTCCTAGTCCTAGCAATTTCTTATTCTATTTTCTAGTCCTAGAGTCCTATCGTAGAGTCCTATCCTAGTCCGATCTTAGTCCTATCCTAGTCCTGTCCTAGAGTCCTATCCTAGAGTCCAATTCTAGCCCTCTTCTAATCGTTTCCTGGTGTCCTATCCTATAGTCCTATCCTAGTCCTATACTAGAGTCGTTACGAAGAGTCCTATCCTAGATCCTATCATAGATTTCTATCCTAGTCCAATCCTAATCCTATCCTAGAGTCCTATCCTAGATTCCTATCTTAGACCTGTCATAGAGTCCTATCCTAGTGTCCTAATGTAGACTCCTATACTAGAAGCCTATTCTAGAGTTGTATCCAAAAACTGTCCTATATTCCTATCCTAGTGCTATCATAAAGTCCTGTCCTAGAGTGATATTTTACAATCCTATCCTATTTTCCTACCTTACTGTTCATTCCTATAGGGCTAAACTAGAATTTTATCCTGCATTCGTATCCTAGAGGCCTATCCTAGAGTCCGTACCATGTCATATCCTAGTCCTATCCTCCCTATCCTTAGATTCTATCCTGTAGTCCTATACTATTCCTATCCTAGAGTCCTTTCCAAGAGTACTATCTTAGACTCCTATGCTAGAGACCTATCCTAGAGTCCTATCCTAGAGTCCTACACTTGTCCTATCCTAGTTTTATCATAGTCCTATTGTGGTCCTATCCTTTTCTTATTCTGGTCCTATCATATAGTCCTATCCAGTCCTATGCTCTAGTCCTATTCTTGTCCTATGCTCAAGTCCTATCCTAGTACTATCCTAGCCCTATCCACTCCTAAACTTCTTCTATGATTGAGTACTATCCTTAACCTTTCCTAGCCTTATACTAGTCCTATCCTAATTCTATCACAGCCCTATTCTAGTGTCCTATTCCAGTTCTATCCTAGTCCTAACCTAGAGTCCTATACTAAGTCCTATACTAGTCTTATCCTAATCTATCCATCCAAGAGACATCTCCTTGTCCTATCCTACTGTCATTCCTGTTATTTCCTAGAGTCCTATTCCACATTCCTATCCTACTCTTATCCTAGTGATATCCTAGCCCTAACCTAGCCCTACCTTAGTCTCATTCTAGCACTATCCTATTCAAATCCTAGTCCTATACAGGTCCTACACCAGTCCTAACCTAGTGCTATACTAGGGTACTATCCTAGTCCTTCCTAGTCCTGTCTTATACTCCTATTCTAGTCCTATCTAATTCATATGACAGTTCTATTGTATACTCCTATCCTAGAGTCCTTTCCTAGTCCTATTCTATAGTCCTATCCTATAGATATATCCTAGTCCTATCCTAGTCCTTTTCTATAGTCCTATCCTTGTCCTATCCTAGAGATGTATCCTAGAGTCCTATCCAAATTCTGTCATAAAGTCCTTTCCTAGAGTCATATTGTAGAGTCATATCCTAGTCCTACCCTATAGTCCTATCGTAGTCCTATCCTAGAGCCCTATCCTAGAGTCCTGTCCTATATTTCTATATACTAGAGCTAAACCATAGTTCTATCTTTGTCCTACCCTAGAGTCCTATCCTATACTTTTATCCTAATCCTCTCCTACAGTCCTATCCTAGAGTCCTATCCAAGTCATACCCGAGAGTCCTTTCCTACAGTCCATCCTACACCTATTCTAGAGTCCTATCTTAGATTCCTATCCCTGAGTCCCATCCTACAGTCCTGTCTTAGAATCCTATCATAGTACTATCCTAGTTCTATCATAGACCTACCAGAGTCTTATTCTTGTATTATTCTAGTCCTACCCTAGAGTACATTCCTTGTCCTATTCTAGTCCTGTCCTAGTCCTATCCTAGAATGCTACTCTAGTCCTAACATGGAGTCCATCCTAGAGTTCTATCCTAGTCCTATCCTAGAGTCCTATCCTGGAGTCCTATCATACAGTCCAATCCTAAAATCTGTCCTATAGTCCTATGCTAATACAATCTTATTCCTATCCAAAGTCTTATCCTAGTTCGATCATAGACCTTTCCTAGTTCTATACTTGTCTTATCACAGTCCTCTCATACTGTCCTATCTTAGTGCTATTCTAGTCCTATCCTAGTCCTGTACTAGAGTTGTATCCTAATCCTAACCTAGAGCCTATCCTAGAGTTCCATATTAGTCCTATCCTAGAGTATACCCTGCATTCCTACACTACACTCTAATACTATAATCTATCCTATAGTCCTATACTAATGCCATCATATTCCTATCCAACGTCTTTTCCTAGTTCAATCATAGACCTATCCTACTCCTATAATTGTCTCATCCCAGTCCTCTCATATCATCCTATCGTAGTCCTATTCTAGACCAATCCTAGACCTATCTTAGTGTCCTATCCTAGACTCTTATACAATACTATCTTAGAGTCCTATCCTAGACTCATATTCTATTCCTATTCTAGACAGCTATCCTATGGTCCTATCCTATAATCTATCATATTCCTATCCTAGTGTCCTACCTTAGTTTCCTGTCCCAGAGTTCCATTGTAATCGCATCCGAGATACTACCCTAAAATTCCGTCCTAGTCCTATCCTAGCATATTTACTAGAGTCTTATCCTTGAGTCTTAACTTAGACAGATCCTATAGTCCTATCATAAAGTTCTATCCTAGCATCTTAACTAATAGTCCTATCCTATTCCTATGCTAATCCTATCCTATAGTCCTATCCATGTCCTATCTTAGTCCTATACTAGTCCTATCCTTCAGTCTTATCCTCATCCTATCTTACTTCTAGCCTAGACCTATGTGAGAGTCCAATACTTGAGTCCTATCCTAGACCTCTCCTTGAGTCCTCTCCTAGAGTTTTATCCTATAATCTATCCTAGAGTCTTAACTTACTTTCCTATCCTAGAGTTCCATCCTAATCATATCCGAGATCCCTATCCTGGAATTCCATGCTAGTCCTAGCCTAGAGTCTATCCTAGAGTCCTATACTTGAGTCTTAACTTAGACTGATCTTATAGTCCTCTCCTAGAGTTCTATACTAGCATCCTAACATATAGTCCTATCCTACTCCTATGCTAGACCAATCCTATAGTCCTATCCATGTCCTATCCTACAGTCCTATGCTCATCCTATCCTAGATCTATACTAGTCATGCTTGAGAGTCCAGTCCCTGAGTTCTATCCTTGTCCTATCCTAGAGTCCTATTGCTAGGACTATGCTATAGTCCTATCCTAGTGTCATATCTCTGTCCTATCCAGAGTCCTATCCTAGAGTCCAATCCTACATTCTTACCCTAGAATTCTATCCTAGAGTTGTATCTTAGTGTCCTATCCTAGGTTACTATCCTGGACTCCTGAATCCTATCCTATAGTCCTATTCTTGAGTCACATCCTAGAGTGCTATCTTTGTCTTAGCTTAATATTATTCTAATGTCCTTTCTATACTCCTATTGTATATGAGTACTATTGTGTAGTCCTATCCTAGTCCAATGCTAGTGCTATCGTACAGTTTTATCCTAGAGTCCTATGCTAATGCTATCATAGAGTCCTATCCTATAGTCTTATCCTACTTCCTATCCTATAGTCCTATCCTAGTCCTATTCTACAGATCTATCCTAGTCCTATCCTGTAGTCCTATCCTATAGAACTATCCTATAGTCCTATCCTAGCCCTATCATAGAGTCCTATCCTATTAATATTCTAGAGTCATATTATAGAGTCATATCCTATATTCCTATCCAATTGTCCTAACCTAGAATCATACTGTATTGTCCTACCCTATTGTCCTATCCTTGAATCCTATCCTAGAGCCTTATCTTATGGTCGTATCCTAGAGTCCTAACCTAGGGTCCTATCCTATAGTCTATCCTATAGTCCTACCTTAGAGTCCTACCTTACAGTCCTATACTGGAATTATAACCTAGAGCCCTATATTTAGAGTCCTTTCCTAGAGTTCTGTCCTAGTCCTATCCTATTTTCCTCTCCTATAGTCCTATCATAGTCCTATTCTTGTCCAATCCTATTGAACTATCCTAGAGTCCTATCCTAATTCTATCCTAGAATCCTAACCTAGAGTCCTATCTTAATTCTGTCATAGAGTCCTATCCTTGAGACTTATTCTATAGTCTTATCTCAGTTCTATCAAAGTCTTATCCGTCCTATCTAAGAGCCCTAACCTAGAATCCTATCGTAATATCCTATCCTAGACTCCTATCATAGATTCTTGTCCTAGTCCTTTCCTAGTGTCCTTTCCTAAAGTTCTATCCTAGAATCATATCCAGAGTCCATTCCTAGTCTGGTTATAGAGTCCCATCCTAGAGTCCTATAGTAGAGTCTTATTCTAGTGTCCACTCCTAGTTCTATACTAGAGTCCTATCCTAGAGTCATATTCTAATCCTATCCTAGAATTCCATTCTGTCTTCCTAACCTAGAGACCTATACTATAGTTCTTTCATTGTCCTATCTTTGTCCTCTCTTAGAGTCCTATCCTATAGTCCTACCTTAATCCAATCCTACAGTCCTTTCCTAGACTCTTAACCTACAGTCCTATCCTACATTCTTATCTGAGTCCTAATCTAGTGCTATCCTAGTCCTATCCTAGAGTCCTATTCTAGAGTCCTAATCTAGTCCTTTCTTAGAGCCCTATCCTAGAGTAGTATCCTAGAACTATCCTAGAGTATTATCCTTGAACTATCTTAGAATCCTATCCTAGTGTTCTATCTCTGTCCTATCCTATAATCCTATCCAGGAGTCCTATCATAGTGTTCCATCTTAGGTTCCTGCCCTAGAGTCCTATTCTTGAGTCTCTTCCTAGAGTCCTATGCGAATCCTAGCCTAATACTATGCTACTATTCTTTCCTAGAATCGCATTGTAGAGTACTATTCTATATCTATCCTAATCCCATCCTAAAGTTTTATTCTAGTGTCCTATCCTAGTCCTTTCCTAGAGTTCTATCCTATAGTTCTATCCTACAGTCCTATCTTATAATCCTATCCTATAGAACTATCCTATATTCCTATTCTTGACCTATCCTAATATGCTATACCAGTCTTATTGTAGAGTCATATTATAGAGTTATATCATATAAACCTATCCAATTTTCCTATTCTAGAGTCCTATCTTGTACTTCTATCTTAGAATCCTATCCTAGAGTCTTTTCCTATATTTGTATCCTAGAGCCCTAACTAACAGTTCTACATTAGAGTCTTATCCTAGAGCCCTATCATAAATTCCTATCCTAGAGTTCTATCCTAGAATTGTATCCTAGTCCTATGCTAGAGTCCTATACTAGTCCTATCCTACTCCTAGCCTAGCGGCCTTTCCTAGTGTCTTACAGTATTCCTATCCTAAAGTCCTATCCTAGTCCTATCACAGAGGCCAATCCTATAGTCCTATCTTAGAGCGGTATCTTAGAGTCCTTTCCTAAAATCCTATCTTATAGTCCTATCCTCTTCTTATCCTAGTCCTATCCTACAGTCCTATCCTAGAGTTTAATCTTAGCCCTATCCAAGAGTGTGATCATACTCGTATTGCTGTCTTTTCCTGGAGTTAGATCCTAGAGTCCGATTGTACTCCTATCCTAGTAATATCCTAGTGCTATCCTAGCCCTATCGTAATCCTATCCTTGTCATATCCTAGTTCTATGCTATCCCTATCCTAGTAAAATCTTAGTCCTATCCTGGTCCTATACTAGTGCTATTCTATTCCTATCCTAGAGTCCCATCCTATCCTGTCTTATACTCCTATCCTACTCCAATCCTAGGGCTATTGTACAGATCTATCCTTGTGTCTTATCATTGAGTCCTATCCTATTCCCATCCTATAATCCTATCCTATATTCCGATCCTAGTCCTATCCTAGTCATACCCTAGAGTCCTCTACCAAAGTCCTATCCTAGTTCTATCCTAGGGTTGTATAATAAGTCCTATCTTTGTTCCATCATAGTGTCCTATCCTATATTCCTATCATAGAGTCCCACCTCAGTGGTATCTTATACTCCTATCCTAGTCCTATTCTAGTCTGATTCTTGTCCTATCATAGAGTGATATCCTAGTCCTATCCTAGAGTCCTATACTAGAGTGCTATCCCAGAGGACTATCCTAGTGTTATCCTATAGTCCTATCTTATTGTACTTTCCTAGAGTCCTTTCCTACAGACATCCTTGCATCCTATCCTAGAGTCTTTTCCTAGTGACCTACCATAGATTCCAATCCTAGTAATATCCTAGTCCTATCCTAGTCCAATCCTAGAGTTCTCTGCTAAAGCCCTATCCTAGTCCTATCCTAGGGTTGTATCCTAGAGTCCTATCCTAGTTCTGTTATAGAGTCCTATCCTAAAGTCTTGTCGTAGAGTCTTATCCTAGTCCTAATGAAGTGCCAGACACATGAACCCCATTTTAGAATTAAACCCTGAGCCAATCAGATTTGTACCTGTGTCCTAATCTTGCTTGCACACCTGATTGTTGTAACCTTGTTCTTTGCCTTTATAAGCCCTGTGTAATCACAGCTCAGGGCTTCCTCCTAACCTCCGCTGTGTCGGTGGGTAGGACGAGGCCCGGGTTGCAGCTCGCTTAAATAAAGCCTTGCCTTGCTTTTGCATTTCGGAAATGTCTGAGTCTCGGTGGTCTTTTTGGTGGTGGTCTTGCAACTTGGCACAACACTATCTTAACTCCTATCCTAGTCCTGTCTTATAGTCCAATCCTTGTCCAATCCTAGGGCTATCGTACAGTCCTATTCTAGTGTCCAATCATAGAGTCCTATCCTATTATCCTATATTCCTATTCTAGTCCTATCCTAGTCCTATCCTAGACTCCTCTACTAAAAATCTTATCCTACTCCTATCCTAGAGTCGTATCCTAGAGTCCTATCTTAGTTCACTCAGAGTCCAACCCTATATACCTATCATAGAGTCCTACCCTTGTATTAACTTATACTCCTATCCTAGTCCTATTCTAGACCTATTCTAGTCCTATTCTTGTCCTAACCTAGAGTCATAGTCTAGTTCAATCCTTGAGTCCTATCCTAGTTTTCTATCCCAGAGGACTATTCTAGAGTCCTATCCTAGAGGACTCTCCTTGGCTTATCCTAGAGTCTTATCCTAGTGTCCTATCTCAGGGCTATCCTAGAGCCCTATTCCATAGACATTTTCTTGTGTCCTATCCTAGAGCATTTTCCTAGTGACCTATCCTAGATTCCTATCCTAGTCAAATCCTAGTCCTATCCTAGTCCAATCCTAGAGTCCTCTACTAAAGTCCTACCCTAGGGTCATATCCTAGAGTCCTATAATAGTTCTGTAATAGAGTGCTACCCTACAGTCTTATCATAGAGTCCTATCCTAATCTTATCTTTAATCCTATCCTCGTTGTATCCTAGACATATTCTAGTCCTATCCTAGAGTCATATTGTAGTTCTATCCTAGAGGATTATCCCAGAATCCTATCTTAGCGTCTTATCCCAGAATCCTATCCCGGTGTCCCATCTCATTTCTATCTTAGATTCATATCCTAGAGTCTTATCCTAGTGTCCTTCCCTACAGTCCTATTCTACAGACATATTCTTGTGTCCTATCTCAGAGACTTTTCCTATTGACCTATCATACATTCCTATCCTAGTCCTACAATATTCTTATTCTAGTTTCCTATCCTAGAGTCCTATCGTAGAGTCCTATCGTAGTCCAATCTTAGACCTATCCTGGAGTCCTATCCTATTGTCCTATCTTAGAGTCATATCTTATATTCCTATCCTATTACCCAATACTATAAGACTATACTAGAATTTCATCATACATTTGTATCCTGTAGTCGAATCCTAGAGGCCTATCCTAGAGTCCTTACCAAGAGTCATATTCTAGACTCGTATGCTAGAGACCTGTCCTAGAGTTCGATCCTAGAGTCCTACTCTTGTCCTATCCTAGTTTTATCATGTTTCTATCCTAGTCCTACTCTCATATACTAGAGTCCTATTATAAGGCCAAAGTGACCCCATCTTGAGGCAGCCGCCGTTTTGTTGTTTGTTTAAACTAGGAGTAACCCAGAGCCCACCCGAATCCCAGGAACTGACTGGTTTGTACTGAGACTGGTAAACTGTAAATTTCTTGAACAAAGCTATCTTGAAGTCAGGCTCCACTTTGTGCTAACTGACCTTGGGCCTGCACAAACTCTGGGAAATGACTATGCTAGCCTGAGATAAACGGGAACTGTGAGCAGACCCAGACTACCAATTATTTTGGCTAGCAGAGCAGCTTATCAAAACCTAACTGGTCAAGAAACTCTAACTGCCCTGGAATGTTGCCCCTAGCCCAGAGCCAATTGGACCTGTATTCGTACCCTAATCTTGCTCAAACACCTGGTTGCCTTTATAAACCCTGTAAGATTTCAGCTAGAGGTCCTCCTCCCTATCTCCGCTGTGTCAGTGTATGGGACGAGGCCTGAGCTGCAGCCGGTCTGAATAAAGCCTTGCTATTGCATTTCGGAACGTCTGGCTCTCGGTGGTCTTCTTGGTGGGGGTCCTATGATGGGGGGCATGACACTATCATAGAGGACTATCCCAGAGTCCTATACTAGAGTCTTATCATAGAATTCTATTCTAGACATATCCAAGAGTCCTATCATCGTGTCCCATCTCATTCCTATCCTACAGTCCAATTCTAGAGTCCAATCCTAGCTTTCTTTCTTAGAGTCCTTTTCTACAAACATATTCTTGTGTTTCATCCTAGAGTCTACTCCTATCATCCTATCATAGATTCCGATCCCATTCCTAGACTATACTTATTCTATTTTCTAATCCTAGAGTCTTATCATTGAGTCCTAACCTAGTCCTATCCTAGTCCTGTCCTAGAGTCCTATCCTAGAGTCCAATTCTAGCCCTCTTCTAATCATTTCCTGGTGTCCTATCCTATAGTCCTATCCTAGTCCTATACTAGAGTCGTTACAAAGAGTCCTATCCTAGATCCTATCACAGATTTCTATCCTAGCCCAATCCTAATCCTGTCCTAGAGTCCTATCCTAGAGTCCTATCTTAGACCTGTCATAGAGTCCTATCCTAGTGTCCTAATGTAGACTCCTATACTAGAAGCCTGTTCTAGAGTCCTATCATCATAGTCCTATCGTGAAGTTCTGTCATGAAGTCATATCTAACATTCCTATTCCATTTTCCTATCATACTGTCCAAACTTATAGGTCTATACTAGAATTTTATCCTCCATTCGTATCCTAGAGTCCAATCTTAGAGTCCTATCCTATCGTCCCTATCCTAGAATCTTATCCTATAGTCCTATACTAGTCTTTCCTAGAGTCCTTTCCAAGAATCCTACCATAGACTACTATGCTCAATATCTATCCTAGAGTCCTATGCTAGAGTCCTACCCATATCCTATCCTAATGCTATTCTTTTCTTGCCCTGGTCCTACCATATAGTCCTATTCTAGTCCTATCAGATAGTCCTATCCTGGTCCTATGCTCTAGTCCTAACCTAGTTCTATGTTCTAGTGCTATCCTAGTACTATACTAGCCCTATCCTACTCCTAACCCAGCTCTATGCTTGTGTACTACCCTTATCCTACACTAGCCCTTTCCTAGTCCTATCACAGCCCTATTCTAGAGTCCTACCCCAGTCTTATTCTAGTCCTATCCTAGACCTATCCTAGAGTCCTATACTAAAGTCTTATTTTAATCTAAGAGACATGTCCTTGTCCTATCCTACTCCCATTACTGTCTTTTCCTAGAATCTTATTCTATATTCCTATCCTAGTCTTATCCTTGTGATACCTTAGCCCTATCCTTGCCTTCCTTAGTCTTATTCTAGCAATATCCTATTCAAATCCTAGTCCTAAACTGGTCCTATACCCATGCTATCCTAGTGCTATACTAGGGTACTTTCCTAGTCCTCCCTAGTCCTGTCTTATACACCTATCCTATTCCTATCCATTTCATATCCCAGTCCTACTGGAGACTCCTATCCTAGAGCCCTATCCTAGTCCTATCCTATAGTTCTATCCAATAGATATATCCTAGTACTATCTGAGTCCTATTCTACAGTACTATTGCAGAGTCCTATATTTGTCCATCCAAGAGAGGTATTCTAGAGACCTATCCTAGTTCTGTCATACAGTCCTTTCCTAGAGTCCTATTGTAGAGTCCATTCCTAGTCCTAAACTGTAGTCCTATCCTAGATCCCTATCCTAGAGTCCTATCCTATATTTCTATATAATAGAGCTATACCATAGCTCTAACCTTGTCTTATCCTAAAGTCCTACCTATAGTCTTATCCTAATCATATCCTAGAATCCTATCCAAGTCCTATCCTACAGTTCTTCCCTATACTCTATCTCCTGTCTTATCCTAGTGCTATCCTAGCTCTATCCTAATTCTATCCTTGTCATATACTAGTTCTACCCTTGTCCTATACTAGTGCTATTTTATCCCTATCCTAAGGTCCTATCCTAATCCTTTCATATACTCCTATCCTAGTCCAATCCTAGGGCTGTCGATCAATCCTACCCTCTTGTGCTATCATAGAGTCTTATCCTATAGTCCTATACTGCAGTCCTATCCTAGTCCTATTCTAGTCCTGTCTTTGAGTCCTATCTCAGTCCTATCGTACAGTCTTATTATTGAGGTCTATCATACTGTCCTATCTTAGACTCCTAGTCTACACTCATATCCTATAGTACTATCCTTGAGTTTTATCCTAGATATCTATGCTAGATTCCTATTTAGATTTCTATCCTAGGATACTATCCTAGAGACCTTTCCTAGAGTCCTATCCTAATCTTATTCTAGATTCCTATATTGATATGCTAGAGTCCTGTCCTCAAGTCTTATCATAGTATCCTCTATGAGAGTCCTATGCTGCAATACTTTCCTTGTGTTCTGCCCTAGAGTCCTTGCTGTCCTGTAATTCTCTCCCAAGAGACTCTCCCAGAGGCCTATCCTAAAGTCCTATTCTAGAGTCCTATACTAGTCTTAGCCTATATTGATATGCTAGAGTCCTGTCCTCAAGTCCTATCATAGTATCCTTTCTGAGAGTCCTATGCTGCAATACTTTCCTTGTGTCTTGCCCTAGAGTCCTTTACTAGTCACATATCACAGATTCCGGTCCGAGATTCCTATCCTAATCCTATTCTCTTCTTATGCTAGTATCGTATCCTAGAGTCTTATCCTACTCCTATCTTAATAACTTACAGTCCTATCCTAGTGTCCTATCTTTGTACTATCCAAGAGTGCTATTCTAGAACTATCCTAGTCCTATCTAAGAGTCCTCTCCTAAAGTCCTATCTTAGAATCCTAATCTAAAATGGTATCTATTCCTATCCTAAAATGCTATCTTGTACTCCTATCTTCCTCCTATCCTGATCCTATCCTAGAGTCCTATCTGTGAGTTTAATCCTAGTCCTATCCCAGAGTGCTATCCCATTTGTATCACTGTCTTTTTCTAGAGTATGATCGTAGAGTGTGGTCTTAGTCCTACCCTAGTCTTCTCCTAGTGCTACCTTAGCCCTATCCTAATCCCATCCTTGTCATATCCGAGCTCTAATCTCATCCTATACTAGTGCTATTCTAGTCCTGTCCTAAGTTCCTATCCTAGTCCTGTCTTATACTCCTGTCCTAGTCCAATGCTAGGGCTATCGTCCCATCATATCCTAGAGTCTTATCCTAGAGTCCTATCCTAGTCCTATCCTAGTTCTATCCTAGAGTCCTCTACTAAAGACCTATCCTAGTTCAATCCTAGGGTCATATCCTAGAGTCCTATCTTAGTTGTCTCATGGAGTCCTGTCCTATATTTCTATCATAGAGTCCTACAGCAGTAGTGTCTAATACTCCTATTCTAGTCCTATCCTAGACCTACTGTTGTCCTATTCTTGTCCTATCCTAGAGTCATATCCTACTACTATATGAGAGTCCTATCCTAGAGTTCTATACTAGAGGACCATTGTAGTCTTATCCTGCAGTACTATCATTGTGCCCCATCTCATTCGTATCCTACAGTCCTATTCTAGAGTCCTATCCTAGTGTTCTTTCCTAGAGTCCTTTTCTACAGACATATTCTTGTGTCCCATCCTAGAGTCTGTTCCTATTGTCCTATCATAGATTGCTATCTTTGTCCTAGCCTATTCTTATTCCATTTTCTAATCCTAGAGTCTTATTGTAGAGTCCTATCCTAGTATGATTAGAGTCCAATTTTAGCCCTTTTCTAATCACTTCCTAGTGTCCTATCCTATAGTGCTACCCTAGTCCTATACTAGAGTCATTACCTAGAATCCTATCCTAGATCCTATCATAGATTTCTATCCGCATCCAATCCCTATCCTATCCTAGAATCCTACCCTAGAGTCCTATCTTAGACCTGTCATAGAGTCCTATCCTAGTGGCCTAATGTAGACTCCTATACTAGAAGTCTATTTCAGAGTCCTATCCTAGTCCTATCATAAAGTCCTATCCTAGAGTCATATCTAAAATTCCTATTCCATTTTCCTATCCTACTCTCCAATCCTATAGGGCTATAGTAGAATTTTATCCTCCATTTGTATCCTAAAATCCAGTCCTAGATGCCTATCCTTGAGTCCTTACCAAGAGTCCTATCTTATCTTATCCTCCCTGTCCTAGAATCCTATCCTATAGTCCTATACTAGTCTTTCCTAGAGTCCTTTCCAAGAATCTATCTTATAATCCTATGCTAGACACCTATCCTAGAGTCCTATCCTAGAGGCCTACCCTTGTCCAATCCTACTCCAATTTATTTCTTATCCTGCTACCATCATATAGTCCTTTTGTAGTCCTTTCAAATAGTCCTGTCCTAGTCCTATGCTCTAGTGCTGTCCTAGTATTATTATCCTAACCCTATCCCACTCCTAACCTAGCTCTATGCTTGTGTACTACCCTTATCCAATACTAGCCATTTATTAAGCCTATCACAGGCCTATTCTAGAGTGCTATCCCAGTCCTATTCTAGTCCTATCCTACTCCTATCCTAGTGTCCTATACTAAAGTCTTACCCTAATCTACCCAAGAGATCTCCTTGTCCTATCCTACTCCCATTCCTGACTTTTTCTAGCTTCCTATTATAGATTCCTATCCTAGTCTTATCCTAGTGATACCTTAGCCCTATCCTTGCCTTCCTTAGTCTTATTCTAGCAATATCCTATTCACATCCTAGTCATATACTGGCCCTATACCTATACTATCCTAGTGCTATACTAGGGTACTATCCTAGTCCTTCCTAGTCCTGTCTTATACTCCTATCCTCTTCCTATCCAATACATATGCCAGTCCTATTGGAGACTCCTATCCTAGAGCCCTATCCTAGTCCTATCATATAGTCCAATCCTATAGATATATCCTAGTCCTATTCTACATTCCTATAGTAAAGCCCTATACTTGTCCTATCCTAGTGATGTATTCCAGAGCCCTGTCCTAGTTTTGTCATAGAGTCCTTTCCTATAGTCCTATTGTAGAGTCTTATCCTAGTCCTATACTGTGGTTGTATCGTAGAGCCCTATCATACAGTCCTATCCTATATTTCTATATAATAGGGCACTACCATAATTCTTACTTCGTCCTATTGTAGAGTCCTATCCTATAGTCTTATCTTAATCCTATCCTAGAATCCTATCCTAGAGTCCTAGCCAAGTCATATCCTACAGTACTTCCCTATAGTCTATCCCACACCTATCCTAGAGTCTTATCCTAGATTCCTATCCATAAGTCCTATCCTACAGTCCCATCTTAGAGTCTTGTCCTAGTACTGTCCTACTTCCATCATAGACCTTCCCTAGTCTTATTCCTGTATTAAGCTAGACCTATCATATAATCCTTTCCTTGTCCTATTCTTGTCCTATCCTAGTCTTAACCTATCGAAGTCTGAAACTAGAGGTTATCCTACAGTCCTATCCTAGAGTGTAATCCTATAAACTATCTTATCGTGCACTGCGAATACCATTGTATTCCTATTAGGAGTCCCATCCTAGTTCGGTCATAGACCTATGCTAGTCCTATACTTGTCTTATCCCAGTACTCTCAAACCCTCTTACTGTAGTCCTATTCTAGTCCTATCCTAGTCCTACACAAGAGTCATATTCTAGTCCTAACCTATAGCCTATACGAGAGTTCAATCTTAGTCCTATCCTGCATTTCAATACTAAAGTCTAATCCTAGAATTCATCCTATGGCCCTCTACTTATACCATCATATTTCGATCAAATGTCCTATACTAGTTCAATCATTGACCTATCCTACTCCTATACCTGTCTTATCCTAGTCCTCTTGTACCTTCCTACTGTAGTCCTATTCTAGACCTATCCTAGACCTTTCCTAGTGTCCTATCCTAGAGTCCTATCCTAGTACTATCTTAGAGTCCTATCCTAGACTCATATCCTATTAGAGTGCTCTCCTATAATCCTATCCTAGAGTCCTATCTGAGAGTCCTCTCCTAGTCCTATCATAGAGTCCTCTCCTAGAGTCCTATCCTATTCCTATCATAGAGTCTTGTCCTAGAGTTCTGTCCTAATTGTATCTGAAATACCTATCCTAGAGTTCTGTTCTAGTCCTATCCTAGCATGTTTCCTAGAGTCCTATCCTTGAGTCTTAACAGACCGATCCTGTAGTCCTATCCTAAAGTTCTGCCCTAGCATCCTAACTTGTAGTCCTATCCTACTCTATTCTAGTCCTATACTATAGTCCTATTCTAGTCCTACACTAGTCTTAATCTACCGTCTTATTCTCATCCTATCCTAGTTGTATCCTGGTCCTATCTGAGAGTCCAAACTTGAGTCCTATCGTAGACCTATCCTAGAGTCCTCTCTAAGGGCTCTATCCTATAATCTATCCTTTTCCTATACTAGGGTACTAACTTAGTTTCCTATCCTAGAGTTCCATCCTAACCATGTCCGAGACACCTATCCTAGGGTTCCATCCTAGTCCTAGCCTAGAGTCTTTCCTAGAGTCCTATCCTTGAGTCTTAGCTTAGATCGATCCTATAGGCCTATCCCAGTGTTCTAGCATCCTAACTTATAGTCCTATGATACTACTATGCTAGACCTATCCTAAAGTCCTATCCAAATCCTATCCTACAGTCCTATCCTCATCCTATGCTAGTTCTATCCTAGTCATATCTGAGAGTCCAATCCCAAATCCTATCCTAGTCCTATCTAACAGTCCTATTCTAGAGCCCTATTGCTAGAACTATGCTACAGTCCTATCCTAGTATCCTATCTCTGTCCTATCCAGAGTCTTAGCCTAGAATCCTATCATAGTCTCCTAATCTACTGTCCAAGCCTACATTCTTATGCTAGAATTCAATCCTAGAGTTGTATCTTAGTATCCTATCCTAGAATAGTATACTAGACACCTGAATCCTATCCTAGAGTCCTATTCTTGAGTCTCATCCTAGAGTCCGATCTTAGTCTTAGCCTAATATTATGCTAGTGTCCTTTCCTAAAGTCCTATCCTAGTGTTCTATTGTATAATCGTATCCTTGTCCTATACTAGTGCTATCATATAGATTTATCCTAGAGTCATATCCTAATGCTACCAGAGAGTTCTATCCTATAGTCCTATCCTACTTCCTATCCTATAGTCCTATCCTGTTGTCCTATCTTAGTCCTATTCTATAGTCCTATCTTGCTTCCACCCTATAGTCCTACCCTATAGAATTACCATGTAGTCCTATCCTAATCCTATCATAGAGTCCTATGCTATTCCTATCTTAGAATCATAATAGAGAGTCATATCCTATATTCTTATCCCATTGTCCTAACCTAGAGTAACACTTTAGAGTCCTATCTTAGATTCCTATCCTATGGTCTTATCCCATAGTGCTATCCTTGGGTCTTATCCTATAGTCCATCCTATAATCCTATTCTAGAGGCCTATCTTACAATCTTATACTACAATTATAACCTAGAGCCCTATGTGAGAGTTCTATCCTAGAGTTCTGTCCTAGTCCTATCCTATTTTCCTATGCTATCGTCCTATACTAATCCTATCCTTGTCGAATCCTATTGATATATCCTAGAGTCCTATCATAGTCCTATTCTAGAATCTTATCCTAGAGTCCAATCTTACTTACGTCATAGATTCCTGTCCTAGAGACCTATTCTCGAGTCTTATCCCAGGTCTATCAAAGTCCTATCCTAGTCCTATCCAAGAGCCCTAACCTGAATCCTATCATAGTGTGCTACCCTAGTGTCCTATCATAGATTCCTGTCCTAATCCTATCCGAGTTTCCTTTCCTAAAGTCCTATCTTAGAATCCTATCCAGAGTCCATTACTAGTCCGGTCACAGAGTAGCATCCTAGAATCCTATCTTAGAGTCATATAGTAGAATCAATTCTAGCGGCCGATCTTTGTCCTATCCTAGTCCTATCTTAGATTCGTCTCCTAGAGTCCTATATTAATCTTATCCTGGAGTCCCATTCCAGTGTCCTATATCAGTGCTATCCAAGAGTCTTATCCTAAAGTCCTACACTAGAATCCTATTCTAGAGTCCTTTCCTAAATTCCAATCCTAATACTATCCTAGAGTCCAATTCTAGCCCTCTTCTAATCCTTTTCTAGTGTCCTATCATAAAGTCCTATTTCTCTCCTATACTAGACTCATTACCTAAAGTCCTATCCTAGTGTCCTATCTTTGTCTTATCCTAGAGTTCTATTCCAGTCCTACCCTAGTCCTATCGAAGAGTCCTCTCCTATAGTACTATCTTAGTCCTATCTTAGAGTGGTATCATACGATTGTTTCCTAAAATCCTATCTTATACTCCTATCCTCCTCCTGTCCTGGTCGTATCCTAGAGTCCTATCCTAGACTTTAATACTAGTCTTATCCAAGAGTGCTATCCTTTTTGTATCGCTGTCTTTTCCTAGAGCCGGTTCCTAGAGTCAGATCGTAGTCTTATTATAGCCTTACCCTAGTGCTCTCCTAGCTCTATCCTAATCCTATCCTTGTAATAGGCTAATTCTATACTGGTCCTATACTAGTGCTATTCTATTCCTATCCTAAGGCCCTATCCTAGTCCTGTCTTATACTCCTATCCTAGTCCAATCCTAGGGCTATCATACAGTCCTATCCTCTTGTGCTATCATAGAGTCTTATCCTATAGTCCTATACTATAGTCCTATCCTAGTCCTATCCAAGAGCCTTAACCTAGAACCCTATCATAGTGTCCTACCCTAGAGTCCTATCATAGATTCCTGTTCTAGTCCTATCTGATGTCCTTTCCTAAAGTCCTATCCTAGAATCCTATCCAGAGTCCATTCCTAGTCCATTCACAGAGTAGCATCCTAGAGTCCTATCTTAGAGTCCTATAGAGAGTCAATTCTTGTGGCCGATCCTTGTCCTACCCTAGTCCTATCCTAGAGTCCTCTTCTAGAGTCCTATGTTAGTCTTATCCTGGAGTCCTATTCCACTGTTCTATCTTAGTGCTATCCTAGAGTCCTCTCCTAAAGTCCTATACTAAAATCCTATTCTAGAGTCCTTTCCTAGTTTCCTATCCTAATACTATCCTAGAATCCTGTCCTAAAGTCCAATTCTAGCCCTCTTCTATTCCTTTCGTAGTGTCCTATCATATAGTCCTATTTCTGTGCTATACTAGAGTCTTTACCTAGAGTCCTATCCTAGTGTCATAACTTTGTCCTATCCTAGAGTTCTATTCTAGTCCTATCTTAGTCCTATCTAAGAGTCCTCTCCTATAGTCCTATCATAGTCCTATCTTAGAGTGGTATCCTACAATCGTTTCTTAAATGCTATCTTGTACTACTATCCTCCTCCTATCCCGTTCCTATCCTACAGTCCTATCCTAGAGTTTAATACTAGTCCAATCCAAGAGTGCTATCCTATTTGTATCGCTGTCTTTTCTGAGACCGGATCCTAGATTCTGATAGAAGTACTATCCTAGTCTTACCCTAGTGCTGTCCTAGGTCTATCCTAATCCTATCCTTGTCATATGCTACCCTGGTCCTATACTAATGCTATTCTAGTCCTATCCTATGGTCCTATCCTAGTCCTTTCTTATACTCCTATCCTAGTCCAATCCTAGGGCTATCATACAGTCCTATCCTCTTGTGCTATCATAGATTCTTCTCCTATAGTCCTATACTATATTCTTATCCTAATCCTATCCTAGAGTCCTATCTCAGTCCTATCATATAGTCTTTTTCTTGAGTTCTATCATACTGTCCTACCTTAGACTCCTATTCTACAGTCATACCCTTTAGTCCTATCCTGGAGTCCTATCCTAGGTTCCTATGCTAGACTCCCATTCTAGATTCCTATCCTAGGATCCTATCCTAGAGTCTTTTCCTAGAGTCCTATCCTAGTCCTATTCTAGATTCCTATTCTACATTATTATCCTATAGTCCTATCCGTTAGTCCCATGCTACAGTCAGACGTTAGAGTACTTTCCCAGAGTCCCAACATAGAGTCCTATCCTAGAGTCTTATCCTAGAATCCTATCCTAGAGTTTTATCCTGGTCCTATGCTAGAGATCTATCTTTGAATCCTATCTCAGTCCTATCCTACAGTCTTATCCTCGAGTTCTATCATACTGTCCTATCTTAAACTCCTATTCTACAGTCATATCTTATAGTCTATCCTCGAGTCCAATCGTAGGTGACTATCCTATATTTGCATTCTAGATTCCAATCCTAGGATCCTATCCTAGAGACCTTTCCTAGAGTCCTATCCTAATCCTATTCTAGATTCTTATTCTGCAGTCCTATCCTCTAGTCGCCAGTCCAATCCTAGGGATATCACACATCCTTACCCTAGTGTCCTTTCATAGAGTCCTATCCTATTCCTATCTTATAGTCCTATTCTAGTCCTATCCTAGTCGTATCCTCGTCCTATCCTAGGGTCTCATCCTAGAGTCCTTTACTAATTCACCCAGACAGTCCTACCCTATATACCTATCATAGAGTATTACCCAAGTATTAGCTTATACTCCTATCCTAGTCCTATCCTAGACCTATTCTAGTCCTATTATTGTCCTATCCTAGAGTCCTATCATAGAGGACTATCCTAGAGGATTATCCGAGTCATATCCTAGAGTCCCATCCCATTGTCCTATATCAGTGCTATCCTAGAGTCCTATCCTAGTGTCCTCTCCTACAGTCCTATTTGATAGACATATCCTTGTGTCCTATCCTAGATTCTTTTCGTAGTGACATAACATAGATTCCTATCCTAGTCATATACTAGTCCAATCCTAGAGTCCTCTACCAAAGTCCTATCCTAGGGTCGTGTCCTAGATTCCAATCCTAGTTCAGACGGAGAATCCGATCCTACAGTCTTAAGGTAGAGTCCTATCTTATTCCTATCTTTACTCCTATGCTAGTACTAACCTAAAAGTATTCTAGTATTATCCTTGAGTCACCTTCTAGTGTCCTATCCTAGAGCACTATCCCAGAATCTTATCCTCTAGTTTTATCCTAGAATATTATCCAAGTGTTATCCCAGAGTCTTATCCTCATGTCCCATCTTATTCTTATCCTTGATTCCTATTCTGGAGTCCTATCTTAGTGTTCTTTACGAGAGTCCTTTTTTACAGACATATTATTGTGTCCTATCGTAGATTCCAAGCCTAATCCTAGCCTACTCTTATTCTATTTTGTAATCCTAGAGTCTTATTGTAGAGTCCTATCCTAGTATGATCTGAGTCCTATCCTAGAATTCTATCCTAGATCCCAACTCTAGCACTCTTCTGATCGTTTCCTAGTGTCCTATCCAATAGACCTATCCTAGTCCTATACTAGAGTCATTACCTAGAGGCCTATCCTAGATCCTATCACAGATCCCTCTCCTAGTCCAATCCTAATCCTATACTAGTGTCCTATCCTAGAGTCATTTCTTAGGCCTGTCATAGAGTCCTATCATAGTGTCCTAATGTAGTCTCCTATACTAGAATCCTATTCTAGAGTCTTATCCTAGTCCTATGGTGAAGTCCTGGCTTAGAGTCATATCGTTTTTTTCAAATTTTTATTGTCAAACTTATGTATAGAGAGGAAACATTTTCATATTTTAGGCATTGGATACATTTATTGGACTGTTTGTTCCCTCCTCCACATTCCCCCTCCCACCTCCACCTTTCCCCTTTCCCCCCAGGAGTTGTTCAGCTCATTTATACCAAACAGTTTTGCAAGTATTGCTTTTGTAGTCGTTTGTCTTTTTTTACCCTGTGTCGCTCGATTTTGGTATTTCCTTTCAGTTTCCTAGTATTAATACCAGTATACACGGTTTCCAATGTACTCAGATAAGATACAGAGATATTGGAGGTACACAAGAGGAAGGGGATACAAGAAAATCATCAATAATAGAAGCTATGGTTATACATAGCACGTTGAAAGTAGTTAAAACAGTGATATAACAATCATTTCCATAACATGAAGTTCATTTCCCTTAGCATCATCTTATGTGTTCATAAGGATATAGCTATTAGGCTCTTGTGATCCTCTGCTATGACTAGCCTAATTCTGTGCTAATTATTCCCTATGAGGGAGACCATAGAGTCCATGTTTCCTTGGGTCTGGCTCACTTCACTTAGTACAATTTTTTCCAAGTCCTTCCATTTCCTTACAAATGGGGCAATGTCATTATTTCTGATAGAGGCATAAAATTCCACTGTGTATATGTACCACAATCTCCTGATTCATTCTTCTACTATGGGGCATCTGGGTTGGTTCCATATTTTATCTATGACAAATTGTGCTGTGATGAACATTGTTGTCCTGATGGCTTTAGTGTGTTCTTGTTTGTGGTCTTTTGCGTAATTGCCCAAAAGTGGGGCTGCTGGGTCATAGGGGAGCTCTATGCTTAGCCTTCTGAGGAATCTCCATACTGCTTGCCAGAGTGGCTGAACCAGTTTACATTCCCACCAACAATGAAGTAGGGTTCCCTTTTGGCCATAGACCCTCCAACATTTGTTATTGTTAGTTTTCTTAACATATGACATTCTTACTGGGGTGAGATGGAATCTCAATGTTGCTTTGATTTGCATTTTTTATGGCCAGTGATGTAGAGCACTTTTTCATATGTCTCCTGGCCATTCTCATTTCCTCATCAGAGAAGTCTCTTTTTAAGTAGTTAGCCCAATTTGAGGGGGCTATTCGTTCTTTGCAGTTTTGTTTTGGAGGAATGTAATTTTTTTAGTTTGCATAGTAAAGGCAGTTTATGACAAACCAACAGCAAGCATAATTCTAAATGGTGAAAAACTAAAGCCATTCCCTTTAAAATCAGGAGCAAGACAAGGATGCCCACTCTCTCCCCTTCACTTCAACGTAGTATTAGAATTCCTAGCCAGAGCAATTAGGCAAGAAGAAAATATAAAGGGGATTCAAATAGGAAAAGATGAAGTTAAACTTTCTCTCTTCGCAGATGACATGATCCTATAACTAAAGAACCCCATAGACTCTACTCCCAAGGTAATAGATCTGATCCACAACTTTGGCTAAGTTGCAGGATATAAAATAAACCCTCAAAAATCAATGGCCTTTCTATATGCTAATGACCCGAACACCCAGGCTGAAATCAGGAAAGCAACTCCTTTTGCAATAGCCCCCCAAAAACATAAAATACCTAGGAATAACCTTAACCAAAGAAGTGAAAGACCTCTATGATGAGAACTTTAAAAACATGAAAAACGAAATGAAGGGAGAACTAACATAATGGAAAAACCTCCCATGCTCCTGGATTGGGAGGATTAATATAATCAAAATGGCAATATTGCCAAAGGCTATCTACAACTTCAATGCAATACCCATTAATATCCCAAAACCATTTTTTAATGAAATAGAAGAAGCAATCCAGAAATTCATATGGAGCAATAAAAGACACAGAATAGCAAAAACAATGCTAAACAAAAGAACAGTGCTAGAGGAACAACAATACCAAACTTCAAGCTGCATTATAAAGCTATAGTAATAAAAACAGCTTGGTATTTGTACTGGAACAGGCCTGAAGACCAATGGAACAGAATTGAAGACCCAGAAATGAACCCACAGAACTATGCCTACTTAATCTTTGATAAAGGAGCTAAAAAAATAGTCTGGAAGAAAGATAGTCTCTTTAACAAATGGTGCTGGCAAAACTGGTTCAATATATGAAACAAACTAAAACTAGATCCTTATATATCACCTTGCACCAAAATCAATTCCAAATGAATCAAAGACCTCGAAATTAAAACAGATACTGTGAAAACACTAAAGGAAGAGTAGGAGAAACACTTGGGCTCCTTGGCACAGGATGGAACTTCCTTAACAAAGACCCAGAAATGCTACAAATCAAAGAAAGGATGGGCAAATGGGACTGCATCAAACTGCAGAGCTTCTTCAGGGCAAAAGACATAGCTCGCAAGATAAACAGAAAGCCCACAGATTGGGAAAAGATCTTTACTGGCCATACAACGGACGAGGGCCTAGAGTCATATCTTACAATCCTATTCCATTTTCCTATCCTACTGTTCAATTCTATAGGGTTATACTAGAATTTTATCCTCCATTCATATCCTAGAGTCCAGTCCTAGAGGCCTGTCCTAGAGTCTTTACCATGAGTCCCATCCTATCCTCCCTATCCTAGAACCCTATCCTATATTCCTATACTAGTCCTATACTAGAGTCCTTTCCAAGAATCCTACCTTACACTCCTATGCTAGAGACCTATCCTAGAGTCCTATCTTATAGTCCTACCCTTGTACAATCCTAGTTCTACTCCTTTCTTATCCTGGTCTGATCATATAGTCCTATTCCAGTCCTGTAAAATAATCCTATCCTAGTCTTCATGCTCTAGTCCTACCCTAGTCCTATGCTCTAGTGCTATCCTTGTACTTTCCTAGCCCTATCCTACTTCTAACCTAGCTCTATGGTTCTTTACTACACTTATCCTACACTAGCCCTTTCCTAGTTACATCACATCCCTATTCTAGAGTCCTAACCCAGTCCTATTCTAGTCCTTGCCTAGTTCTATCCTAGTCTTATCCTAGAGTCCTATACTAAAGTCATATTCTAATCTAAGAGACATCTCCTTGTCCAATTCTACTCCCATTCGTGGCATTTCCTAGAGTGCTATTCTAGATTCCTATCCTAATCTTATCCTAGTGATATCCTAGCCCTATCCTAGCTCTACTTTAGTCTTATTCTAGCACTATCCTATTTAAATCCTAGTCCTATACTGGTCCTATAACCATCCTATCCTAGTGCTATACTAGGGTACAATCCTAGTCCTCTAGTCCTGTCTTATATTTCTATCCTATTCCTATCCAATTCAGATCCCAGCCCTATTTTGGACTCCTATCCTTGTCCTATCCTATAGTCCTATCTTATAGATATATCCTAGTCCTATCCTAGTCCTATTCTAAAGTCCTATTACAGAGTTGTATACTTGTCCTATCCTAGAGACGTATTCTAGAATCCTATCTTAGTTCTGTCATAGCATCCTTTCCTACAGTCCTATTGTAGAGTCCTATCCTAGTCCTATACTGCAATCCTACGTTAGAGTCCTATCCTATATTTCTTTTATTTAAAATTTATTGTCAAACTGATGTACAGGGAGGTTACAGTTTCATACGTTAAGCATTGGATACATTTCTTGTACTGTTTGTTACCTCCTCCCTCATTCCCCCCTCCCCCTTTCCCTTTCCCCCCATGAGTTGTTCAGTAGATTTACATTAAACAGTTTTGCAATTATTGCTTTTGTAATCGTTTGTCTTTTTTACTCTTTGTCTCTCGATTTTGGTATTCCCTTTCAGTCTCCTAGTTATAATACCTGCATACACGGTTTCCAATGTACTCAGATAAGATACAGAGATACTGCAGGTACAACCACAGAAAGGGGATACAAGAGGATCATCAGTAATAGAAGCTACGGTTTCACATCGCATGTTGAAAGTAATTACAACAGTGATATAACAGTCGTTTCCATAACATGGAGTTCATTTCACTTAGCATCATCTTTTGGGTTCATAAAAGTATAGTTATTGGGCTCTTGTGATCTTCGGCTGTGACTAGCCTAAGCCTGTACTAATTATTCCCTATGAGGGAGACCATAGAGTCCATGTTTCTTTGGGTCTGGCTCACTTTACTTAGTATAATTTTTCCAAGTCCTTCCATTTCCTTACAAATGGGGCAATGTCATTATTTCTGATAGAGGCATAAAATTCCACTGTGTATATGTACATTTTCCTGATCCATTCGTCTACTGAGGGACATCTGGGTTGGTTCCAAATTCTAGCTATGACAAATTGTGCTGCGATGAACATTGTTGTCCTGGTGGCTTTCGTGTGTTCTTGTTTGTGGTCTTCTGCGTAATTGCCCAAAAGTGGGGCTGCTGGGTCATAGGGGAGCTCTATGCTTAGCCTTCTGAGGAATTTCCATACTGCTTGCCAGAGTGGCTGAACCAGTTTACATTCCCACCAACAATGAAGTAGGGTTCCCTTTTGGCCATAGACCCTCCAACATTTGTCATTGTTAGTTTTCTTGATATAGGACATTCTTACTGGGGTGAGATGGAATCTCAATGTTGTTTTGATTTGCATTTCTTTTATGGCCAGTGATGTAGAACACTTTTTCATATTTCTCTTGGCCATTTTAATTTTCTCATCAGAGAAGTCTCTTTTTAAGTCTTTAGCCCACTGTTTGAGAGGGCTATTCGTTCTTTGCAATTTTGTTTTGGAGGAATGTAATTTTTTAGTTCTGCATATATATCAGATAGGAGGCCTTTGCCCATTGTATGGATGGTAAAGATCTTTTCCTAATCTGTGGGCTTTCTATTTATCTTGCGAACTATGTCCTTTACCATGCAGAAGCTCTGCAGTTTGATGCAGTGCCATTTGTCCATCCTTTCTTTGATTTGTCGCATTTCTGGGTCTTTGTTAAGGAAGTTCCGTCTTGTGCCAAGGAGCCCAAGTGTTTCTACATAATAGAGCTATAATTCTAACCTTGTCCTATCCTAGAGTCCTATCCTATAGTCCTATCTTAATCCTGTCCTAGAGTCCTGTCCAAGTTCTATCCTACAGTACTTCCCTATAGTCTAACCTACCCCTACCCTAGAGTCTTATCCCAGATTCCTATCCTTGAGTCATGTCCTACAGTCTGATCTTAGAGTCTTATCCTAGTACTGTTCCAGTTCTATCACAGACCTACGCTACTCTTATTCTTGTATCATGCTAGTCCTATCATATAGTCCTTTCCTTGTCCTATTCTAAGTCCTATCCAAAACCAAACCTAGAGTCCTATCGAAGTCCAAACCTAGAGCTTTCCTAGTGTTCTATCCTGGAGTCCTATCCTACCGTGCAACCCTATAATCTGTCCTATAGTGCACTGCTAATACCACTGAATTCCTATTAGGAGTCCTATCCTAGTTTGATCATGGACTTTTCCTAGTCCAATGCTTGTCTTAACCCTCTTTTACTCTCCTATCATAGTCCTATTTGAGACCTATCCTAGTCCTACACAAGAGTCGTATCCTAGTACTAACATAGAGCCTATCTTACAGTTCTATCTTAGTTCTATCCTAGAATCCTATCCTGCATTCCTATACTACAGTCTAACCATAGAATCTATCCTACAATCCTCTACTTACATCATCGTATTCCTAACAAATGTCCTATCCTAGTTCAATCATAGACCAGTCCTACTCCTATACTTGTCCTTTCTCAGTCCCCTCGTACCTTCGTATCGTACTCCTATTCTAGACCATTCCTAGCCCTTTCCTAGTGTCCTAACCTATTCCTATCATAGAGTCCTACCTTAGATTCCTGTCCTAGAGTTCCATCCTAATCATATCCAAAATACCTATCCTAGAGTTCTGTCCTAGTCCTATGCTAGCGTGTTTCCTAGAGTCCTATCCTTGAATCTTAATTTAGACCGATCCTATAGTCCTTTCCTAGAGTTCTGGCATACTAACTTATAGTCCTATTATACTACTATGCTAGACCTATCCTATACTCCTATCCAAGTCCTATCCTACAGTGCTAGGCTCATCCTATCCTATGTCTATCCTAGTCATATCTGAGAGTCCAATCCATGAGTCCTATCTTAGTCCTATATCACAGTCCTATTCTAGAGTCCTATTGCTAGAACTATGCTACAGTCCTAGCCTAGTATCCTATCTCTGTCCTATCCAGAGTCATATCTTAGAATCCTATCATAATCTCCCAACCTACTGTCCAATCCTGCATTCTTATGCTAGAATTCTATCCCAGAGTTTTATCTTAGTGTCTTATCCTAGATTAGTATACTAGACAGCTGAATCCTATCCCAGAGTCCTATTCTTGAGTCTCATCCTAGAGTCCTATCTTAGACTTAGACTCATATTACGCTAGTGTCCTTTCCTAGAGTCCTATCACAGTGACATATTGTATAATATCCAAGTCCTACCCTAGTGCTATCGTACAGCTTTATCCTAGAGTACTATGGTAAACTTCTCAGAGAGTTCTGTCCTATAATCATACCCTACTTCCTATCCTATAGTCCTATCCGATTGTCCAGTCTTAGTTTTATTCTCTAGTGCTATTCTAGTCCTATCCTATGGTTATATCCGATAGAACTATCCTATAGTCTTATCCTAGGCCTATCATAGAGTCCTATCCTAAATTCCTTTCCTAGTGTCCTATCCTATTCCTTTCCTAGAGACATATCCTAGAGTCCTATCCTAGTTGTATCATAGAGTCCTTTCCTACAGTCCTATAGTAGAGTTCTATCTTAGTCCTGTTATTGTCCTATAATATACTCCTATACTAGTCCTATCCCGTAGTCCTATCTTTCAGTGCTAACTTATAGTTGTCTCCAAGAGAATCTCCAACAAACTTCTCCTAAAGTCCTATCCTACAGTCCTATACTAGTCTTAGCATATAGTGATATGCTAGAGTCCCATCCTCGAGTCCTATCCTACTATACTTTCTGAGAGTCCTATCCTACAATCCATTGATTGTGTCCTACCCTAGAGTCCTTTCCTAGTCACTATACGCGTTCCTGGCTGAGATTCCTGTCCTAGTCCCATTCTCTTCTTATGGTAGTGAACTATCCTAAACTCCTATACTACTCCAATCTTAATTCTAACCTAGATTCCTATCCTAGTGTGCTACTTAGTCCTAACCCAGAGTTCTATTCTAATCATATCCTAGTCCTTTCTAAGTGTCCTCTCCTATAGTCCTATCTTAGAGTCATATCCTACAGTCCTATCCTTAAATGTTATACTGTACTCCTATCCTCCTCCTATTCTGGTCCTATCCTAGAGTCCTATCTTAGAGTTTAATCCTAGTCTGACCCAAGAGTGCTATCCCATTTGTATAGCTGTCTTTTCCTAGAGTCTGATACTAGAGTCCGGTTTCAGTCCTAGTGCTCCTAGTTCTCCTAGTGCTATCTTAGTCTTATCCTAATCCTATCCTTGTCATATTCTAGTTCTATCCTGGTCCTATACTAGTGCTATTCTAGTCCTATCCTAAGTTCCTATCCTAATACTGTCTTATACTCCTCTCCTAGTCCAATGCTAGGGCTATCGTACAGTCCTATCATAGAGTCCTCTCCTAGAATCGTATCCTAGTTCTATCCTAGTGTCTTCTAATAAAGACCTATCCTAGTTCAATCCTATGGTCATATCCTGAGTCCTATCTTAGTTGCCTCATGTAATCCTTTCTTTTATTTCTATCATAGAGTCCTACAGCTGTAGTGTCTTATTCTCCTATCCTAGTACTATCCTACACCTATCGTACTCCTATTCTTGTCATATCCTAGCACCATATCCTAGTCCTGTACAAGAGTCCTATCCTAGAGTCCTAACCTAGAGAACTATCCTAGTCTTATCCTGCAGTACTATCATGGTGTCTTATTTCAGTGCTATCCTAGAATCCTTTCTTAGAGTCCTATCTTAGTGTCATTTCCTAGAGTCCTATTTTGTAGACATATTCTTGTGTCCTATCCTAGAGTATTTTCCTAATGACCTATCATATATTTCTATCATAGACATTTCCTAATCTTATCCTATTCCAATCCTAGAGTCCTCAACTAAAATCCTATCATAGTCCTATCCTAGGGTCATATCCTAAAGTCCTATCCTAGCTCTGTTATGGAGTCACCTCCCACAGTCTTATCATAGACTCCTTTCCTAGTCCTATGTTACTCCTATTCTAGTCCTGTCTTATACTCTTATCCTAGTCCAGTTCTAGGGCTATCACACATTCCTACCTTAGTTTCCTTTCATAGAGTCCTATCCTATAGTCCTATTCTACTCCTATCCTAGTTCTATCCTAATCCTATTCTAGTGTCTTATTCTAGAGTCCTGTACTAATTCGCCCATACTGTCCTACCCTATAAACCTATCCAAGAGTTCTTCCCTTGTAGTAGTTTATAGTCCTATCCTATTCCTATCCTAGACCTATTCTAGTCCTTCTCTTGCCCCATCCTAGAGACCTATCCTAGAGGACTATGATAGAGGACTATAGTAGTCTTATCCTTGAATCCCATCCCTGTGTCCTATATCAGTGCTATCCGCTATCCTAGAGTCTTATCCTAAAGACTTATTTGATAGACATATTCTTGTTTCCTATCCTAGATTCTTTTCATAGAGACCTGTCATAGTTTCCTCTCCTAGTCCTAGCCTACCCTAATACTAGTGTCCTCTACAAAAGTCCTATCCTAGATTTGTATCCTAGAGTTCTATCCTAGTTCAGACATAGAGTCTTATCCTACAATCTTATGGTAGTGTCCTATCGTAATCCTATCTTTACTCCTATCCTAGTGCTATCCTAGAAATATTTTAGTCCTATGCTAGCATCATATCCTAGACTCCTATTCTAGAACACTATCCCAGAGTCCTATCCTAGAGTCTTATCCTAGAATTCTATCTGAGTCTTATCCCAGAGTCCTATCCTTGTGTCTCATCTCATTCCTATCCTAAAGTCCTATTATAGAGCCCTATTCCAGTGTTCTTTCCTAGAGTTCTTTTCTACAGAAATATTCTTGTGTCCCATCCTAGAGTCTGTTCCTATTGTCCTTTCATAGATTCCTATCCTAATCCCAGCCTATTCTTATTCTATTTTCGAATCCTAGAGTGTTATCGTAGAGACCTATCCTAGTATGATCTGAGTCCTCTCCTTGAATACTATCCCCGAGACCAATTCCAGTTCTCTTCTAATCATTTCCTAGTGACCTATCCTTTAGTCCTATCCTTGTCCTATACTAGTCCTTACCTAGAGTCCTATCCTAGATCATATCAGAGATTTCGTTCCTAGTCCAATCCCAATCCTATTCTAGAGTCCATCATATAGTCCTATCTTAAACCTGTCATAGAGTCCTATCCTAGTATCCTAAAGTAGACTTCTATACTAGAAGCCTGTTCTAGAGTCTTATCCTAGTCCTATCCTAAATTCCTGTCCTAGAGTCACATCTTACATTCCTATTTCATTTTCCTATACTACGGTCCAATCCTATAGGGCTATAGTGGAATTTTATCCTCCAATCTTATCCTAGATTCCAATCCTAGTGGCCTATCCTAGTGTGCATACGAAGAGTTCTATCCTATCCTCCCTATCCTAGTATAATTTCCTATAGTCCTATACTTGTCATACCCTAGAGTCCTTTCAACAATCCTCTTAGACTCCTATGCTAGAGACCTACCCTAGTGTCCTGTCCTAGAGTCCTACCCTTGTCCTACTCTGAACCAATTTTTTTCTTCTCCTGGTCTTATCATATAGTCCTATTCCAGTCCTATCAGATAGTACTATCCTAGTCCTATGCTCTAGTCCTATGCTCTAATGCTATCCTAGTACTATCCTAGCCCTATCCTACTCCTAACCTAGCTCTATGCTTCTGTGCTACCCTTATTCTACACTAGCCCTTTGCAATCACATCACAGCCCTAATCTACACTCCTATCCCAGTCTTATCCTAGTCCTATCCTAGAGTCCTATACTAAATTCTTATCCTAATCTATCCTAGAGACATCTCCGTGTCCTATCCTACTCCCATTCCTGTCTTTTTCCAGAGTCTTATTCTAGATTCCTATCCTAGTCTTATCCTAGTGACATCTTAGCCCTATCCTAGCCCTACCTTAGTCTTATTCTAGCACTATCATATTCAAATCCTAGCACTATATTGGTCCTATACCCATCCTATCCTAGTGTTATACTAGGATAGTATCCTAGTCCTTCCTAGTCATGTCTTATACTCCTATCCTATTCCTATCCAATTCATATCCCAGACCTTTTGGAGACTCCTATCCTAGATCCCTATCCTAGTCCTATCCTATAGTTCTACCCCATAGATATATCCTCGTCCTAGCCTAGTTTTATTCTACAGTACTATTGCAGAGTCCTATATTTGTCCAATACAAGAGACATATTCTAGAGATCTATCCTAGTTCTGTCATAGAGTCCTTTCCTAGAGTCCTATTGTAGAGTCCAATCCTTGTCATAAACTGTATTTCTATTTAGAGCCCTATCCTAGAGTCCTTTCCTATATTTCTATTTAATAGAGCTATATCTTAGTTCTAACCCTGTCCTGTCCTAAAGTACTATCCTATAGTCTTATCCTAATCATATCCTAGAATCCTATTCAAGTCCTATACTACAGCTCTTCCCTATAGACTATTCCACACTGATCCTAAAGTCTTATCCTAGATTCCTATCCATGAATCCTATCCTACAGCCCTAACTTAGAGTCTTATCCTAGTACTGTCCCAGTTATATCATAGACCTACCCTAGGCTTATTCTTGTATTACGCTAGTACTATCATATACTCCTTTCCTTGTCCTATTCTAGTCCTATCCGAGGCTTAATCTATGGTCCTATCAAAGTCCTAACCTAGAGCTTGTCCTAGAGTCCTATCCTGGAGTGCTATCCTACAGTGCAATCCTATATTCTATCTTACAGTGCACTGATTATACCATTGAATTCCTATTCGGAGCCCTATCCTAGTTCGATCATAGACCTATACTAGTCCTCTATTGTTTTATCCCAGTCCCCTCATACAGTCCTTTCATAGTCCTACTGGAGTCCTATCTGAGTCATACACAAGAGTCCTATATCAAGAAAACTAACAATGACAAATGTTGGAGTGTCTATGGCCAAAAGGGAACCCTACTTCATTGTTGGTGGGAATGTAAACTGGTTCAGCCACTCTGGAAAGCAGTATGGAGATTCCTCAGAAGGCTAAGCATAGAGCTCCCCTACAACCCAGCAGCCCCACTTATGGGAATGTACCCAAAAGACCACAGACAAGAACACATTAAAGCCACTAGCACTACAATGTTCATCGCGGCACAATTTGTCATAGCTAGAATTTGGAACCAACCCAGATGCCCTTCAGTAGACTAATGGATCAGGAAAATGTGGTACGTATACACAATGGAATTTCATGCCTCTATCAGAAATAATGACATTGCTTATCATAGATTTCTATCCTAGTCCAATTCCTAACCCTATCTTAGAGTCCTATCTTAGACTTGTAATAGAGTCTTTTCCTAGTGTCTGAATGTAGACTACTATAATAGATGCCTATTCAAGAGTCCTATCCTAGTCCTATCATAATCCTATTCTATAGTCCTGTCCTAGTCCTATCCTAGTCTTATTGTAAAGTCCTGCCCTAGAGTCATATCTTACATTCCTATTCCATTTTCCTATCCTACTCTCCAATCCTATAGGTCTATACTAGAATTTTATCCTCCATTTGTATCCTAGAGTCCAATCCCAGAGGCTTATACTGGGGTTCTTACCAAGAGTCATATCCTAGTCCTTTCCTCCCTATACTCAAATCCTATCCTATATCCTACACTAGTCCTATTCTAGAGTCCTTACCAAGAATCTTATCTTGGGCTCCTATGCTATATACCTATCCTAGTATCCTATCCTAGAGTCCTACCCTTTTCCTATCCTAGTCTTATTCTTTTCTCAACCTGATCCTATCATATAGTCAAATTCTCGTTCTATTAGATAGTCCTATCCTAGTCTTATGCTCTAGTCCTATCCTAGTCCTATGCTCTAGTGCTATTCTAGTACTCTCCTAGCCCTATCCTCCTCCTAACCTTGCTCTATGCATGTGTACTATCCTTATCCTCCTCTAGTCCTATCCTAGTCCTATCTGAGAGTCCTATTCTAAAGTCTTATCCTAACCTATCCAAGGGATGTCTCTTTGTCCTATCCTGCTCCCATTTCTGTCGTTTCCTAGTCTTATTCTAGATTTCTATCCTAGTCTTATCCTCATAATATCCTAGCCCTATCCTATCCCTACCTTAGTCTTATTCTAGCACTATTCAATTCAAATCCTAGTCTTCTACTGTTCTTATACCAGTCCTATCCTAGTGCTATACTAGGGTACTCACCTAGACTTTCCTAGTCCTGTTTGATACTCCTATCTTAGTCCTTCCTAATTCATATCCCAGTCCTATTTTAGACCCCTCTCCTAGAGTTCTATCGTAGTCCTATCCTATAGATATATCCTAGTCCTAGCCTAGTCCTATTCTACAGTCTTATTGTATAATCCTAATCTTGTCCTATCCTAGAGACTTATCCTAGAGTCCTATCCTAGTTTTGTCATAGAATCCTTTCTTAGAGTCCTATAGTAGATGCCTATCCTAGTCCTATTATTTTCCTATCATATACTCATATCCTAGTCCTTTCTCATAGTTCTATCTTACAGTGTTATCCTATAGTCCTCTCCTAGAGGACTCTCTCAGAGTCTTTCCTAAATTCCTATCCTAGAGTCCTATACTAGTCTTAGTCTATAGTGATATGCTAGAGTCCTGTCTTCCAATCGTATCCTTGTATTCTTTCTGAGAGTCCTATCCTATTATCCTTTGCTTGAATCCTACCCTAGAGTCCTTTCCTAGTTACATATTAAAGATTCCTATCCTAGTCCTATCCTCTACTTATTCTAGTGTCAAAACCTACAGTCCTATCCTAGTCCAATGTTAATCCTAACTTAGAGTCTTATCCTAGTGTCCTATCTTAGTCCTATGCTAGAGGTCTTTTCTAGACCTTTCCTTGTCCTATCTAAGAGTCCTCTCCTATAGTCCTATCTTAGAGTCCTATTCTACAGTTCTATCCTAAAATGCTATCTTATACTCCTATCCTGGCACTCTCTCCTAGAGTCCTATCCTAGAGTGTAATCCTAGTCCTATCAAAGAGTGCAATGCTATTTGTATCGCTGCCTTTTCCTACAGTCCAATCATAGTCTTATCCTGGTTTTATACTAGTGCTATCCTAGCACTATCCTTATCCTACCTTTGTCATATCCTAGTTCTAACCTGTTCCTATACTAGTGCTATTCTAGTCCTATCCTAAGGTCCTATCCTAGTCCTGTCTTAAATCCTATCCTAGTCCAATGCTAGGTATAGTCCTATCTTCTTGTCCTATCATAGAGTCCTATCCTATAGTCCTATCCTAGTCCTATCCTAGTATTATCTTAGAGTCATCTATTAAGTCCTATCCTAGTCATAACCTAGGGTCGTATCCTAGAGTCCTATCTTAGTTGTTTCATGGAGTCCTATCCTATATTCCTATCATAGAGTCCTACCCTAGTAATATCTTATACTCCTATCCTAGTACTATCCTAGACCTATTCTAGTCCTATCCTAGAGTCCTATACTAAATTCTTATCTTAATCTACCTAAGAGACGTCTCCTTGTCCTATCCTACTCCCATTCCTGTCTTTTCCTAGAGTCTTATTCTAGATTACTATCCTAGTCTAATCCTTGTGATATCCTAGCCCTATCTTAGCCCCACCTTAGTCTTAGTCTAGCACTATCCTATTCAAACCCTAGTCCTCTACTGGTCCTACACCGATCCTATCCTAGTGCTATACTATGGTAGTATCCTAGTCCTTCCTAGTCCTGTCTTATACTCCTATCCTATTCCTATCCAATTCATATCCCAGTCCTATTGGAGACTCCTATCCTAGAGCCCTATCCTATAGTTCTATCCAATAGATATATCCTATACTTATCTTACATTGCACAGCTAATATGATTGTATTCCTATTTGAAGCCCTATTTTAGTTCAATCACAGACCTATCCTAGTCCTGTACTTGTTTTATCCCAGTCCTCTCATACTGTCCTATCGTAGTCCTATTCGAGTCCTCCACAAGAGTCGTATCCTAGTCCTAACATAGAGCCAATCCTAGAGTTCTATCTTAGTCCTATCCTGCATTCCTACACTACAGTCTAATCCTAGAATATATCCTAGCGTCCTCTACTTATACCATCGTATTCCTATCAAAGGTCCTATCCTAGTTTGATCTTAGATATATCCTACTCCTATACCTGTCTTATTCCAGTCCTCTCATACCTACCTATCGTAGTCCTATTCTAGACCTATCCTAACCCTTTCCTAGTGTCCTGTTCTAGAGTCCTGTCCTAGTACTATCCTAGCTTCCAATACTAGACACATATCCTATTCCTATCCCAGAGTACTCACCTATAGTCCTATCCTAGGATCCTATCAGAGACTCCTATCCTAGTCGTATCATAGAGTCCTCTCCTACAGTCCTATCCTATTCCTATCATAGAGTGCTACCTTGGATTCCTGTCTTGAGTTCCGTTCTAATCGCCTCTGAAATACCTATCCTAGAGTTCTAGCCTAGTACTATCCTAGCGTGTTTCCTAGAGTCCTATCCTTGAGTCTTAACTTAGACCGATCCTATCATCCTATCCTAAAATTCTAGCTTAGCATCCTAACTTGTAGTTGTCTCCTACTCCTATGCTAGTCCTATGCTATTGTCCTATCCTAGTCTTAACCTACAGTCTTATCCTCATCCTATCCTAGTTCTATCCTAATTCTATCTGAGAGTCCAGGCTTGAGTGCTATCCTAGACCTAACCTAGAGTCCTCTCCAAAGGTCAATCCTATAAAGTATCCTATTGCTATTCTAGAGTCCTAATAGTTTCCTATCCTAGAGTTCCATCCTAATCCTATCTGAGATACCTATCCTAGAGTTCCGTCCTAGTCCTCTCCTAGAGTCTTTTGTAGAGTGCTATCCTTGAGTCTTAACTTGGACCGATCCTACTGTCTTTTCCTAGAGTTCTAGCATCCTAACTTACAGTCCTAGGATACTACTATGCTAGACCTATTCTATGGTCCTATCCAAATCCTATCCTACAATCCTATCCTCATCCTATGCTAGTTCTATCCTAGTCATATCTGAGAGTCCATTCCCAGAGTCCTATCCTAGTCCTAGCCTACCATCCTATTCTAGACTCCTAGTGCTAGTACTTTGCTACAGTCCTAACCTAGTATCCTATCTCTGTCCTATACAGAGTCCTATCTTAGAATCCTATCATAGTCTCCTAAACTACTGTCCAATCCTACAATCTTATGCTGGAATTCTATCCTAGAGTTCTATCTTAGTGTCTTATCCTAGATTAGTATACTAGACACCTGAGTCCTACCCCAGAGTCCTATTATTGAGTCTCACCCTAGAGTCCAATCTTAGTCTTTGCCTTATATTATGCTAGTGTCCTTTCCTAGAGTCTTATCCTAATGTCCTATTGTATAGTATCCTAATCCTACCCTAGTGCTATCGTACAGATTTATCCTAGAGTCCTATGCTAAACTTCTCAGAGAGTTCTATCCTATAGACCTACCCTACTTCCTATCCTATAGTCCTATCCTATTGCCCTGTCTTAGTACTATTCTCTACTGCTATCCTAGTCCTATTCTGTTTTCCTATCCCACAGAACAATCCTATAGTCCTTTCCAAGGCCTATCATAGAGTCCTATCCTAAATTCCTTCCCTGGAGTCCTATCCTAGTCCTATCCTAGAGACATATCCTAGAGTCCTATCCTAGTGGTGTCACATCATCCTTTCCTAGAGTCCTATAGTAGAATCCTATCCTAGTCCTACTATTGCCCTATAATATACTCCTATACTAGTCCTATCCCATAGTCCTATCTTACAGTGCTAACTTATAGTTCTTTCCAAGAGAATCTCCCAGAGACCTATCCTAAAGTCTTATCCTAGAGTCCTATACTACTCTTAGCCTATAGTGATATGCTAGAGTCCCATCCTCAAGTCCTATCCTAGTATCCTTTCTGAGAGTCCTATCCTACAAACTGTTCATTGTGTCCTATCCTAGAGTCCTTTCCTAGTCACTATATGCATTCCTGGCGGAGATTCCTGTCCTAGTCGTATTCTCTTCTTATGCTTGTGAATTGTCCTAGAGTACTATGCTACTCCAATCTTAATTCTAACCTAGAGTCCTATCCTAGTGTCCTATTTAGTCCTAACCCAGAGTTCTAGTCTAAACCTATGAAAGTCTTTTTAAGAGTCCTCTCCTATAGACCTAGCTTAGAGTCGTTTCCTATGGTCCTATACTTAAATGCTATGTGGTACTCCTATCCACGTCATATTCTGGTCCTATCCTAGAGTCCTATCCTAGAGTTTAATTCTAGTCTTATCCAAGAGTGCTATCCTATTTGTATCGCTGTCTTTTCCTACAGTCTAATACTAGAGTCTGGTCTCAGTCCTATCCGAGTGTTCTCCTAGTGCTATCTTAGACTTATCCTAATCCTATTCTTGTCATATTCTAGTTCTATCGTGGTCCTATATTAGTGCTATTCTAGTACTATCCTAAGTTCCTATCCTATCCCTGTCTTTTACTCCTCTCCTATTCCAATGATAGGGCTATCGTACAGTCCTTTCATAGAGTTCTATCATAGAGTTTTCTCCTAGAGTCATATCCTAGTTCTATCCTAGAGTCTACTAAAAAAGATCTATCCTAGTTCAATCCTAGCCTCATATCCTAGAGTCCTATCTTAGTTGCCTCATGAAATCCTATCTTTTATTCGTATCATAGAGTCCTACAGCTGTAGTGTCTTATACTCCTATCCTAGTACTATCTTAGACCTATTATACTCCTATTCTTGTCCTATCCCAGCTTCATATCCTAGTCCTATACTGGAGTCCTATCCTAGAGTCCTAACCTAGAGAACTATCCTAGTCTTATCCTGGAGTGCTATCATAGTGTCTCATTTCAGTGCTATCCTAGATTCCTATCCTAGAGTCCTATCTTAGTGTCATTTCCTAGAGTCTTATTTTGTAGACATATCCTTGTGTCCTATCCTAGATTTTCTTTCTAATGACCTATCATATATTTCTATCATAGATATTTCCTAATCCTATCCTATTCCAATCCTAAAGTCCTCTACTAAAATCCTATCCTAAGCTTATCTTACGGTTGTATCCTAAAGTCCTAACCTAGCTCTGTTATGGAGTCCTCTCCCACAGTCTTATCAAAGAGTCCTTTCCTAGTCCTATGTTTACTCCTATTCTAGTCCTGTCTTATCCTCTTATCCTAGTCCAATCCTAGGGCTATCACATAACCTACCCTAGTTTCCTATCCCAGAATCCTATCCTCTAGTCCTATTCTACTCCTATCCTAGTTCTATCCGAGTCCTATTCTAGTGTCTTATTCTAGAGTCCTGTACTAATTCGCCCATACTGTCCTACCCTATATACCTATCGTAGAATACTTCCTTTATAGTAGCTTACAGTCCTATCCTATTCCTATCCTAGACCTATTCTAGTCCTTCTCTTGTCCTATCATAGAGTCCTATCCTAGAGGACTATGATAGAGGACTATTGTAGTCTGATCCTTGAGTCGCATCCCAGTGTCCTATATCAGTGCTATCCAAGAGTCCTATCCTAGTGTCCTTTCCTAGAGACCTATTAGATAGACATATTCTTGTGTTCTATCCTAGATTCTTTTCGTAGAGACCTGTCATAGATTCCTCTCCTAGTCCTAGCCTACCCTAATACTACTGTCCTCTACTAAAGTGCTATCCTAGAGTTGTATCCTAAAGTCCTCTCCTAGTTCAGACATAGAGTCCTATCCTACAATCTTTTGGTAGTGTCCTAGAGTAGTCCTATCTTTACTCCTATCCTAGTGCTATCCTAGACACATTCCAGTCCTATGCTAGAGTCATATCCTTGAGTCCTATTCTAGAACACTATCCAAGAGTCCTATCCCAGAGTCTTATCCTCGAATCCTATCTTATTCTTATCCCAGAGTCCTCTCCTTGTGTCTCATCTCATTCCTATCCTAGAGTCCTATTCTAGAGCCTTATACCAGTGTTCTTTCCTAGAGTCCTTTTCTACAGACATATTCTTGTGTCCTATCGTAGAGTCAGTTCCTATTGTCCTATCATAGATTCCTATCCTAGTCCTAGACTATTCTTATTCTATTTTCTAATCCTAGAGTGTTATTGTAGAGTCCTATCCTAGTTTGATCTGAGTCTTATCATAGAATAGGATCCTCAAGTCCAATTCTAGCCCTCTTCTAATCATTTCCTAGTGTCCTATCTTTAGTGCTACCCTAGTCCTATACTATAGTCGTTAACTAGAATCCTATCATTGATTTCTATCCTAGTGCAATCCCAATCCTATCCTAGAGTCCTACCCTATATTCCTATCTTAGACCTGTCATAGTGTCCTATCATAGTGTTCTAATATAGACTCCTATACTAGAAGCCAATTCTAGAGTCCTATCCCAGTCCTATCCTAGTCCTATCATAAAGTCCTGTCCTAGAGTCATATCTACCATTCCTATTCCATTTTGCTATCCCACTGTCCAATCCCATAATCCTATAATAGAATTTTATCCTCCAATCTCATCCTAGATTCCAATCCTAGAGGCCTATCCTTGTGTGCATACCAAGAGTTCTATCCTATACTCCCTATCCTAGAATAATATCCTATAGTCCTTTACTAGTCCTATCCTAGAGACCTTTCTAAGAATCCTATCTTAGACTCCTATGGTAGAGAACTATCCTAATGTCCTACCCTTTTCCTTCCTAACCATTTTTTCCTTATCCTCTTAGTATCATATAGTCCTATTCTAGTCCTATCAGAGATTCCTGTCCTAGTGCTATGCTCTATTACTACCCAAGTCCTATGCTCTAATGCTATCCTAGTACTATCCTAGCCCTATCCTACTCCTAACCTAGCTCTATGCTTCTGTACTACCCTTATCCTACACTAGCCCTTTCTTAGTCACATCACAGCCCTAATCTACAATCCTAACCCAGTCCTATCCTAGAGTCCTATACTAAATTCTTATCTTAATCTACCCAAGAGATGTCTCCTTGTCCTAGCCTACTCCCATTCCTGTCTTTTCCTAGAGTCTTGTTCTACATTCCTATCCTAGTCTTATCCTAATGATATCCTAGACCTATTCTAGCCCTACCTTAGTCTTATTCTAGAACTATCCTATTCAAACCCTAGTCCTAAACTGGTCCTATACCCATCCTATCCTAGTGCTCTTCTAGGGTAGTATCCTAGTCCTTCCTAGTCCTGTCATATACTCCTATCCTATTCCTATCCAATTCATATCCCAGTCCTATTGGAGACTCCTATCCTAGAGTCCTATCCTAGTCCTATCGTATAGTTCTATCCAATAGATATATCCTAGTACTATCTGAGTCCTATTCTACAGTACTATTGCAGAGTCCTACATTTGTCCAATCCAAGAGAGGTATTCTAGAGACCTCTCCTAGTTCTCTCATAGAGTCCTACCATCCTATTGCAGAGTACATGCCTATTCCTAAACTGTAGTCCTATCCTAGATCCCTATCCTAGAGTACTATCCTATATTTCAATATAATAGAACTATACCATAGTTCTTACCTCGTCCTATCCTAAAGTCCTATCCTATAGTCTTATCCTAATCATATCCTAGTATCCTATTCAAGTCCTATCCTACAGTTCTTCCCTGTACTCTATCCCACACCTATTCTAAAGTCTCATTCTAGATTACTATCCATGAAGCCTAATGTACAGTCGTATCTTAGAGTCCTATTCTGGTACAGTCCTAATTCTATCATAGACCTACCCTAGGCTTATTCTTGTATTATGCTAGTCCTATCATATAATCCTTCCTTGTCCTATTCTTGTCCTATTCTAATCTTAACTTATGGTCCTATCGAAGTCCTAACCTAGAGCTTGTCTTTGAGTCCTATCCCGGAGTGCTATCCTACAGTGCAATTCTATAATCTATCTTATAGTGCAATGTTAATACCACTGTATTCATATTTGGAGCCCTATCCTAATTCAATCATAGACCTATCTTAGTCCTCTACTTGTTTTATCCCAGTCCTCTTATACTGTCCTATTATAGTCCTATTCAAGTCCTCTCCGCGTCCTGCGCAAGAGTTGTATCCTAGTCCTAACCTAGAGCCTATCCAAGAGTTCTGTCTTAGTCCTGTCCTAGAGTCCTATCTGCATTCCTATACTACAGTCTAATCCTAGAATCTATCCGAGTGTCCTCTACTTATACCATCGTATTCCTATCAAAGGTCCTATCCCAGTTTGATCATAGATCTATCCTACTCCTATACCTGTCTTATCCCAGTCCTCTCGTACCTACCTATCGTAGTCCTATTCTAGACCTATCCTAACCCTTTCCTAGTGTCCTATTCTAGAGTCCTGTCCTAATACTATCCTAGATTCCAATACTAGACACATATCCTATTCCTATCCCAGAGTACTCAACTATAGTCCTATCCTAGGATCCTATCAGAGACTCCTATCCTAGTCCTATCATAGAGTCCTCTCCTAGAGTCCTATCCTATTCCTATCATAGAGTACTACCTTGGATTCCTGTCCTAGAGTTCTGTCCTAATCGTATCTGAAATACCTATCCTAGAGTACTGTCCTAGTCCTATCCTAGCGTGTTTCCTAGTGTCCTATCCTTGAGTCTTAACTTAGACCGATCCTATCGTCCTATCCTAAAATTCTACCCTAGCATCCTAACTTGTAATCATCTCTTACTCTTATGCTAGTCCTATGCTATAGTCCTATCCTAGTCTTAACCTACAGTCTTATGCTGGTCCTATCCTAGTTCTATCCTAATCCTATGTGAGAGTCCAGGCTTGAGTGCTATCCTAGACCTAACCTAGAGTCCTCTCCAAAGGTCAATCCTATAATCTATCCTATTCCTATCCTAAAGTCCTAACTTAGTTTCCTATCCTAGAGTTCCATCCTAATCCTATCTGAGATACCTATCCTAGAGTTCCATCCTAGTCCTCTCCTAGAATCTTTCCTATAGTCCTATCCTTGTGTCTAAACTCAGACCGATCCTATAGTCCTATCCTGGAGTTCTAGCATCCTAACTTATAGTCCTATGATACTACTATGCTAAACCTATCCTAAAGTCCTATCCAAATCCTTTCCTACAGTCCTAGCCTCATCCTATCCTATGTGTATCATAATCATATCTGAGAGTACATTCCCAGAGTCCTATCCTAGTCTTATCCTACCATCCTATTCTAGAGTCTTATTGCTAGAACTATGCTACAGTCCTATCCTAGTATCCTATCTCTGTCCTATCCAGAGTCCTATCTTAGAATCCTATCATAGTCTCCTAAACTACTGTCCAATCCTGCAATCTTATGCTGGAATTCTATCCTAGAGTTGTATCTTAGTGTCTTATCCTAGATTAGTATACTAGACACCTTAATCCTATCCCAGAGTCCTCTTTTTGAATCTCTTCCTAGAGTCCTATCTTAGTTGTAGCCTCATATTATGCTAGTATCCTTTCCTAGAGTCCTATTGTATAGTATTCTAGTCCTTCCCCAGTGCTATCGTACAGATTTATCCTAGAGTCCTATGCTAAACTTCTCAGAAAGTTCTATCCTATAGACCTACCCTACTTCCTATCCTATAGTCCTATCCTATTTTCCTGTCTTAGTACTATTCTCTACTACTATCCTAGTCCTATCCAATAGTCCTATCCTACAGAATGATCCTATAGTCCTTTCCAAGGCCTATCATAGAGTTCGATCCTAAATTCCTTTCCTAGAGTCCTATCCTAGTCCTATCCTAGAGACATATCCTAGAGTCCTATCCTAGTGGTGTCACTTCATCCTTTCCTACAGTCCTATAGTAGAGTCTTATCCTAGTACTATTATTGTCCTATAATATACTTCTATACTAGTCCTATCCCGTAGTCCTATCTTACAGTGCTAACTTATAGTTCTCTCCAAGAGAATCTCCCAGAGACCTATCCTAAAGTCCTATCCTAGAGTCCAATACTAGTCTTAGCCTGTAGTGATATGCTAGAGTCCCAACCTCGAGTCCTATCCTAGTACCCTTTCTGAGAGTCCTATCCTACAATCCATTGATTGTGTCCTATCCTAGAGTCCTTTCCCAGTCACTATACGCATTCCTGGTAGAGATTCCTGTCCCAGTCATATTCTCTTCTTATGCTAGTGAATTATCCTAGAGTCTTATCCTACTCCGATCTTAAGCCTAACCTAGAGTCCTGTCCCTGTGTGCTATTTAGTCCTAACACAGACTTCTAGTCTAATCCTATCCTAGTCCTTTCTAAGAGTCCTCTCCCATAGACCTATCTTTGAGTCATATCCTACAGTCCTATCCTTAAATGCTATGCTGTACACCTATCCTCATCCTATTCTGGTCCTATCCTAGAGTCCTATCCTAGAAATTAATCCTAGTCTTATCGAAGAGTGCTATCCTATTTGTATCGCTGTCTTTTCCTGGAGTCTGATACTAGAATCCGGTCTCAGTCCTATCCTAGTGTTCTCCTAGTGCTATCTTAGCCTTATCCTAATCCTATCCTTGTAATATTCTAGTTGTATCCTGGTCTTATACTAGTGCTATTCTAGTACTATCCTAAGTTCCTATCCTAGTCCTGTCTTATACTCTTCTCCTAGTCCATTGCTAGGGCTATCGTACAGTCCTATCATAGAGACCTATCATAGACTCCTCTCCTAGAATCATATCCTAGTTCTATCCTAGTGTCCTCTACGAATGTCCTATCCTAGTTCAATCCTAGGGTCATATCCTAGAGTCCTATCTTAGTTGCCTCATGCAATCCTAACTTTTATATCTATCATAGATTTCTTCAGATGTATTGTCTTATACTCCTATCCTAGTACTATCCTCGACCTATTTTACTCCTATTCTTGTCCTATCCCAGCATCATATCTTAGTCCTATGAGTGTCCTATCCTACAGTCCTAACCTAGAGAACTATCCTAGTCTTATCCTGGAGTACTATCATAGTGTCTTATTTCAGTGCTATCCTAGATTCCTATCCTAGAATCCTATCTTAGTGTCATTTCCTAGAGTCTTATTTTGTAGACATATCCTTGTGTCCTATCCTAGATTCTCTTCCTAATGACCTATCATATATTTCTATCATAGACATTTCCTAATCCTATCCTATTCCAATCCTAAAGTCCTCTACTAAAATCCTGTCCTAATCTTATCTTACGGTTGTATCCTAAAGTCCTATCCTAGCTTTGTTATGGAGTCCTCTCCCACATTCTTATCATAGAGTCCTTTTGTAGTCCTATGTTTACTCCTCTTCTAGTCCTGTCTTATAATCTTTTCCTAGTCCAATCCTAGGGCTATCACACATTCCTACCCTAGTTTCCTATCATAGATTCCTATCCTATAATCCTATGCTACTCCTATCCTAGTTCTATCCTAGTCCTATTCTAGTGTGTTATTTTAGAGTCCTGTACTAATTCGCCCATACTGTCCTACCCTATATACCTATTGTAGAGTACTTCCCTTGTAGTAGCTTATAGTCCTATCCTATTCCTATACTAGACCTATTCTAGTCCTACTATTGTCCTATCCTAGAGTCCTATCCTGGCAGATTATGATAGAGGAGTATAGTAGTCTTATCCTTGAGTCGCATCCCAGTGTCCTATATCAGTGCTATCCTAGAGTCCTATCCTAGTGTCCTTTCCTAGAAACCTATGTGATAGACGTATTCTTGTGTCTTATCCCAGATTCTTTTCATAGTGACCTATCATAGATTCCCCTACTAGTCCTATCCTAACCTAATCTTAGTGTCCTCTACTAAAGTCCTATCTTAGAGTCTTATCCTAGAGTTCTATCCCAGTTCAGACATAAAGACATATCCCACAGTCTCATGTTAGTGTCCTATGGTAGTCTTATCCTTATTCCTATCCTAGTGCTATCCTAGACATATTCTAATCCAATGCTAGAGTCATATCCTAGAGTCCTATCCTTGAGCACTATCCCAGAGTCCTATTGCAGAGTCTTATGCTAGAATCCTATCCAAATCTTATCCCAGGGTCCTCTCCTTGTGTCTCATCTCATTCCGATCCTAGAGTCCTATTCTAGGGCCCTATCCTAGAGTCATTCCTAGAGTCTGTTCCTATTGTCCTATCATAGATTCCTATCCTAGTCCTAGCCTATTCTAATTCTATTTTCTAATCCTAGAATCTAATCGTAAGTCTCCTAGTATGAGTTGAGTCCTATCCTAGAATCCTTTCCTCGAGTCCAATTCTAGCCCTCTTCTAATCATTTCCTAGTGTCCTATCCTAGTCCTATACTATAGTCTTTACCTAGAATCCTATCCTAGATCCTATCATAGATTTCTATCCTAGTCCAATCCCTATCCTATCCTAGAAAACTATCTTTTCATCCTCTCTTAGACCTCTCATAGAGTCCTATCTTAGTGTCCTAATGTAGACTCCTATACTAGAAGCCTATTATAGAGTCCTATCCTAGTCCTATCGTAAAGTCCTGTCCTAGAGTCATATCTTACATTCCTATTCCATTTTCCTATCCCACTGTCCAATCCTATAGGGCTATAGTAGAATTTTGTCCTCCAATCTCATCCTAGATTCCAATCCTAGAGGCCTACCATAGTGTCCATACCAGGAGATCTATCCTATCCTCCCTATCCTAGAATAATATTCTATAGTCCTATACTAGTCCTATCCTAGAGTCCTTTCCAAGAATCCTATCTTAGACTAGCACCTTTCCAACAATCCTATCTTAGATTCCCATGCTAGAGAACTATCCTGGAGTCCTATCCTAGAGTCCTACCCTTTTCCTACCTTAAACCAATTTTTTTCTTATCCTGTTAGTATCATATAGTCCTATTCTAGTCCTGTCAGAGAGTCCTATCCTAGTGCTATGCTCTATTCCGACCCTAGTCCTATGCTCTAATGCTATCCTAGTACTATCCTAGCCGTATCCTACTCCTAACCTAGCTCTATGCTTCTGTACTACCCTTATTCTACACTAGCCCTTTCCTAGTCACATCACAGCCCTAATCTACAGTCCTATCCCAGTTCTATCCTAGTCCTATCCTAGAGTCCTAAATTCTTATCCTAATCTACCCTAGAGACATCTCCTTGTCCTATCCTACTCCCATTCCTGTCTTTTCCTAGAGTCTTGTTCTACATTACTATCCTAGTCTTATCCTAGTGCTATCCTAGACCTATCCTAGCCCTACCTTAGTCTTACTCTAACACAATCCTATTCAAATCCTAGTCCTATACTGGTCCTATATCCATCCTATTCTAATGCCATACTAGGGTACTTTCCTAGTCCTTCCTAGTCCTGTCTTATACTCCTATCCTATTCCTATCCAATCCATATCCCAGTCCTATTGGAGACTCCTATCCTAGAGCCCTATCCTAGTCCTATCCTATAGTTCTATCCAATAGATATATCCTAGTACTATCTGAGTCCTATTCTACAGTACTATTGCAGAGTCCTACATTTCTCCAATCCAAGAGAGGTATTCTAGAGACCTATCCTAGTTCTGTCATAGTGTTTTCCTAGAGTCCTATTGTAGAGTCCAATCGTTGTCATAAACTGTAGTCCTATTCTAGAGCCCTATCCTAGAGTGCTATCCTGTATTTCTATATAATAGAGCTATACCTTACTTCTAACTTTGTCCTATCCTAAAGTCCTAACTTATACTCTTATCCTAATCATATCCTAGAATCCTATCCAAGCCCTATCCTACAGTTCTTCCCTATACTCTATCCCACACCTATCCTAAAGTCTTATCCTAGTTTCCTATCCATGAATCCTATCCTACAGTCCTAACTTAGAGTCTTATCCTTGTACTGTCCTAGTTCTACCAAAGACTTACCCTAGGCTTATTTGTATTATGCTAGTCCTATCATATAATCCTTTCCTTGTCCTATTCTAGTCCTATCCTAGTCTTATCTATGTTCCTATAGAAGTCCTAACCTAGAGCTTGTCCTAGAGTCCTATCCTGGAGTGTTATCCTACAGTGCAATCCTATAATCTATCTTATAGGGCAATGCTAATACCATTTTATTCTTATTCAGAGCCCTATCCTAGTTCGACCATAGACCTATCCTAGTGCTGTACTTGTTTTATCCCAGTCCTCTCATACTGTCCTATCTTAGTTCTATTTGAGTCCTCTCTGAGTCCTATGCAAGAGTCGTATCCTAGGCCTAACCTAGAGCCTATCTTAGAGTTCTTTCTTAGTCCTATCCTAGAGTCCTATCCTGCATTCCTATACTACACTCTCATCCTAGAATCCATCCTATAATCCTCTTCTTATATCATCGTGTTACTATCAAATGTTCTATCCTAGTTTGATCATAGATCTATCCTACTCCTGAACTTGTCTTATCCCAGTCCTCTTGTACATTACTATCATAGTCCTATTCTAGATGTATCCTAGCCCTTTCCTAGTGTCCTCTCCTAGTATCCTATCCTAGCCCTATCTTAGAGTCCTTCCCTAGACTCATATACTATTCCTATCCTAGAGTGCTCCCCTATAGTCCTATCCTAGCGTCCTATCTGTAGGTCCTTTCCTAGACCTATCATAGAGTCCTCTCCTAGAGTCCTATCCTAATCATACCATAGAGTTCTACCTTAGATTCCTGTCCTAGAGTTCTGACTTAATCATACCTGAGGTACCTCTCCTAGAGTTCTGACCCAGTCCAATCCTAGCCTGTTTCCTAAAGTCCTATCCTTGAGTCTTAACTTAGACTGGTCCTACATTCCTATCCTAATGTTCAACCCTAGCATCCTAACTTGTAGTCTTATCCTTCTCCTATGCTAGTCCTCGCCAAGAGTTCTCTCCTATAATCTATCCTATTCCTATCCTAGAGTCCTCACTTAGTTTCCTTTCCTAGAGTTCCATCAGAATCATTTCCGAGACCTATCCTAGAGTTCTGTCCTAGTCCTATCCTAGAGTGTTTCCTAGAGTCCGATACTTGGGTCTTAACTTAGACTGATTCTATAGTCCTATCCTAGAGTTCTAGATCCGAATTGATAGTCTTATGATACTACTATGCTAGACCTATCCTATAGTCCTCTACATGTCCTATCCCAGATTCCTATCCTCATCCTATCCTAGTTCTATCCCAGTCATATCTGAGAGTCCAATCCCTGAGTCCTATCCTACAGTCCTATTCTAGAGTCCTATTGCTAGAACTATGCTACAGTCCTATTCTAGTATCTTATCTCTGTCCTATCCAGAGTCCTATACTAGCATCCTACCACAGTCTCCTAACCTATTGTACAACCCTAAATTTTTATGCTAGAATAATATCCAGGAGTTGTATCTAAGTGGTCTATCTATGATTAGGGTACTAGACACCCGAATCCTGTCCGAGAGTCCTATTCTTCAGTCTCATCCTAGAGTCCTATCTTAGACTTAGCCTCATAATATGCTAATGTCCTTTCCTAGAATCCTATCTTAGTGTCCTATTATATAGTCCTATCCTAGTCCTACCCTAGTGCTATCGTACAGTTTTAACCTAGAGTCTTATGTTAAAGCTATCAGAAAGTTATATCCTACAGTCTTATCATACTTCCTATCCTATAGTCCTATCCTTCTGCCTATCTTAATCCTATTCTATAGACTTATCCTATGCCTATCCTAGAGTCATATTAGAGTCATATCCTATCTTCCCATCTAATTTTCCTAACACAGAGTCATACCTTAGAGTCCTATCCTTGAATCCCATCCTACATTCCTATCCTGTGGTCTTATCCTATAGTCCTAACAAAGGATCTTTTCCTATAGTGGATCCTATAATCCTACTCTAGAGTCCTATCTTACAGTCCTACACTAACATTATATTCTAGAGTGCTATATGAGAGTTCTACGCTAGAGTTCTATCCTAGTCCTATACTATTTTCTTATCCTAACTTCCTATACTAGTCCTATCCTTGTCCAATCCTATTGACGTATCCTAGTGTCCTATCATAGTCCTATCCTAGAATCCTATCCTAGAGACCTATCTTAATTCTGTCATAGCCCTATCCAAGAGACCTATACTACTCGTATCCCAGGTCTATCAAGGTCCTATCCTAGTCCTATCCAAGAGCCCTATGTTACTAGGATCCTATTGTAGTGTCCTACCCTAGAGTCCTATCATAGATTCCTGTCCTAGTTCTATCCGAGTGTCTTTTCCTAAACTCCTATCCTAGAATCCTTTAAAGAGTCCATTCCTAGTCTGGTCACATAGTAGCATCCTAGAGTCCTATCATAGAGTCCTATAGTAGAGCCAATTTTAGCGGCCGATACTAGTCCTGTCCCAGTCCTATCCTTGAGTCCTATCTTAGAGTCTTATCCTAGTCTTATCATGGAGTCCAATTCCACTGTCCTATCTCAGTGCTATTCTAGAGTCCTATCCTAAAGTCCTATACTAGAATCCTACTCTAGACTCTTTCCTGTTTTCCTATGCTATTACTATCCTAGAGCCCAATTCTAGCCCTCTTCTAATCATTTCCTAGTGTCCTATCATATAGTCCTATCCCTGTCCAATACCAGACTCATTACCTACAGTCCTATCTTACTGTACTCTCTTTTTCCTACCCTAGAGTTCTATTTTATTCCTATCCTGTTCTTACTTAAGAGTCCTCTCCTATAGTCCTATCTTAGTTCTATCTTAGAGCATTATCCTACAATCGTATCCTAACATTGTATGTTATACTACTATGCTCCTCCTATCCTGGTCCTATTGTAGATTCTTATCCTAGAGCTTAATACAATCCAAGTGTGTTATCCTATTTATATAGCTGTATTTCCCTAGAGCCAGATCCTAGAATCCGATTGTTGTCTTATCATAGTGTTACCCTAGTGCTAACCTAGACCTATCCTAATCCTATCCTTGTCATATTCTACTTCTATCCTGGTCCTATACTAGTGATATTCTAGTCCTATCCTAAGGTCCTATTCTAGTACTGTCTTATACTCCTATCCTAGTCCAATCCTAGGGCTGTCGTACAGTCCTGTCCTCTTGTGTTATCATAGAGTCTCATCCTATAGTCCTATACTATATTCCTATTCTAGTCCTATCCTAGAGTCCTTTCTCAGTCCTATCCTACAGTCTTATTCTCGAGTTCTATCATACTGTCCTATCTTAGACTCCTATTCTACAGTCATATCCTATAGTCCTATCCTGGAGTCCTATCCTAGTACTTATGCTAGATTCCCATTCTAGATTCCTATCTTAGGATCCTTCCTAGAGTTCTTTCCTAGAGTCCTATCCTAGTCCTATTCTAGATTCCTATCCTAGAGTCTTACCCTAGTCCTATGCTAGAGGCCTAACTTAGTGTCTTATCTCAGTCTTATCCTACAGTGTTATCCTCGAATTCTATCACACTATCATATCTTAGACTACTATTCTACAGTCATATCCTATAGTCCTATCCTGTAGTCCTATCCTAGGTTTCTATGTTGGATTCCCATTCTAGATTACTATCCTAGGATACTATCCTAGTGTCCTTTCCTAGAGTCGTAACCTAGTCCTATTCTAGATTCGTATTCTACAGTTCTATCGTCTAGTCCTAGCCTTTAGTCCCATCCTAGAGTCCTACCCTAGAGTACTTTACTAGAGTCCCATCTTAGAGTCCTATACTATTGTCCTGTCCTATTGTCTTATTCTATTCATATCCTAGAGACCGATCCTAGATTCCTATCCTAGAGTCTTTTCATGGTCCTTTCATAACGTCCTATCCTAGAGTATTATCATAGAATCCTATACTAGAATCCCATTCTAGAGTCATATCTTATGCTCATATCGTAGTCCTATCCTAGTCTTATACAAGAAAGAGTCCAATTCTAGAGTCACATCCTAGTCCTATCCTAGAGTCTTAGTCATATCTTGAGTCCTATTCTAGTCCTATCCCAGTTATATCCTAGTCTTTTCCTAGAGTCCTATCCTAGAGGCCTATCATGCTCTCATCCTAGTCTTATCCTAATCTCATCCTTGTGCTATCCTAGCCCTATCCTAGTCCTATCCTAGAATACTATCCTATAGTCCTGAGTCCAATCTTAGAATCTTGTCTTACAGTCCTGTCCTAGAATCCTATCCTATAGTACTATCCTCCTTCCCTCCTAGAGTCCTATCCTAGTGTCTTATCCTAGTCCGAACCAACAGTCCTATCCGTTGCTTATCCTAATGTTATCCTAGCCCTATCCTAGTCCTATCCTAGTGCTAACCTAGTCCTGTGTTTTACTCCTATCCTATTCCAAACCAAACCCTATCATAGAGTCCTATCATAGAGTCCTATCATGGAGTCCTAAGCTACTTCTATCGTGTAGTCCTATACTATAAGCGTATCCAGTCCTAACCTAGTCCTGTCCTAGCTAGTCCTGTCCTAAATACCTTTCCTACTTGTCCTATTCTAGTCCTATCCTAGAGACATCCTTGAGTCCTATCCTACTTGTGTCATAGATTTCTTTCACAGAGTCCTATAGTAGAATCCTATCCTAGTCCTATTATTGTCCTTTCATATCCTCTGATACTAGTCCTATCCAGTAGTCCTATCTTACAGTTCTATCCTACAGTTCTCTCCAAGAGACTCTCCCAGAGATCTATCCTAAAGTCCTATCCTATTGTCCTATATTAGTCTTAGTCTATAGTGATTTGCTAGAGTCTTGTCCTCGATTCCTATGCTAGTATCCTTTCTGAGAGTCCTATCCTACAATCCTTTCATTGTGTCCTACCCTAGAGTCCTTTCCTAGTCACCATACAGACTCCTGTCAGAGATTCCTATCCTAGTACTATTCTTTTCTTATGCTAGTGTCCTATCCTAGAGTCCTACTTTACTCCAATCTTAATCCTAACCGAGAGTCCTTATCCTAGTCTACTACCTTAGTCTTATCTCAGAGTTCTATTCGAGTCCTATCCTAGTCCTTTTTAAGATTCCTCTCCTATAGTCCTATCTTAGAGTCATATCCTACAGTTCTATCCTAAAATGCTATCTGGTACTCCTATCCTCCTCCCATCCTTGTCCTATACTAGAGTCCTATGCTAGAGTTTAATCCTAGTCCTATCCAAGATTGCTATCCTATTTGTATCATTGTCTTTTCCTACAGTCTGATCCTAGAGTACGGTCTTAGTCCTATCCTAGTCTTCTCCTAGTGCTATGTTAGCCCTATCCTAATCCTATCCTTGTCATATCCTAGTTCTATCCTGGTCCTATGCTAGTGCTATTCTAGTCCTATCCTAAGTATCTATCCTAGTCCTGTCTTATACTCCTCTCCTAGTCCAATACTAGGGCTATCTTTCAGTCCTGTCCTAGCGTCCTATCCTAGAGTCCTATCTTAGTTCTATCCTAAAGTCCTCTATGAAAGTACTATCCTAGTTCAATCCTATGGTCGTAGCCTAGACTCCTATCTTAGTTGTCCCATGGATTCTTATCCTATATTCCTATCATAGAGTGCTACAGCAGTAGTTTCATATACTCGTATCCTAATGCTATGCTAGACCTATTGTAGTCCTATTCTTATCCTATCCTAGAGTTATATCCTAGTCCTATACAAGGGTCCTATCCCAGAGTCTTATTTTCCAGACATTTCCCTGTGTGCTAACCTAGAGTCTTTTCCTAATGGCATATCATATATTCCTATCATAGACATTTCCTAGTACTATCCTAGTCCAATCCTACAGTCCTCTACTAAAATCCTATCCTGCCCTACCCTAGGGTCGTGTCCTAAATTCCTATCCTAGTTATGTTTTGGAGTCCTTTCCCACAGTCCTTTCCCCTATTGTAGAGTCCTTTCTTAGTCCTATGTTTACTCCTATCCTAGTCCTGTCTTATACTCTTCTCCTAGTCCACTGCTAGAGCTATCACACATTCCTACCTTAGTGTCCTATCATAGAGTTCTATCCTATTCCTATCCCATAGTCCTATTCTTGTCCTATACTAGTCCATCCTAGGGTCTTATCCAAGTGCCCTATACTTATTCGCCCATACAGTCCTACCCTATATGCCTATCGTATTGTACTACCCACATATTAGCTTATACTCCTATCCTAGTCCTATCCTAGACCTATTCTAGTCCTATTCTTGTCCTATCCTAAAGTCCTATCCTTGAGCACTATCCTACAGGACTATCCTAGTCTTATCCTAGACTCCCATCCCAGTGTCCCATATCAATGCCATCCTAGATCCCTATCCTAGTGTCCTTTCTTAGAGTCCTATTTGATAGCAATATTCTTGTGTCCTATCCTTGATTCTTTTCGTTGTGAACTATCATATATTCCTCTCGTAGTCACATCCTAGTCCTGTCCTAGTCCAGTCCTAGAGTTCTCTACTAAAGCCCCATCCAGGGTCGTATCCTAGAGTCCTATCCTAGTTCAGACATAGTGTCCGATCCTACAGTCTTATGGTAGAGTCCTATCGTAGTTCTATCTTTACTCTTATCCTAGTGCTATCCTAGACATATTCTAGTCCTATCCTAGAGTCATATGCTAGAGTCCTATCCTAGAACACGATCCCAGTGTCCTATCCTAGATAATACTATAATTATCTCCTAGTCTTATCCCAGTCTTATCCTTGTGTCCTATCTCATTTCTATCCTAGATTCCTATTCTATAGTCCCATGATATGTTCTTTTCTAGAATGCTTTACTGCAGACATATTCTTATGTTCATAAGTGTGTAGCTATTGGCCTCTTGTGATCCTCTGCTGTGAACAGCCTATACCTGTGCTAATAATTCCCTATTATGGAGACCATAGAGTCCATGTTTCTTTGGGTCTGGCTCACTTCACTTAGTATAATTTTTTCCAAGTCCTTCCATTTCCTTACAAATGGGGCAATGCCATTCTTTCTGATAGAGACATAAAATTCCATTGTGTATATGTACCACATTTTCCTGATCCATTTGTCTACTGAGGGCCATCTGGGTTGGTTCCTAATTCTAGCTATGACAAATTTTGCTGCGATGAACATTGTTGTGATGGTGGCTTTAGTGTGTTCTTGTTTGTCCTACTGAACTGTCATATCTTCCTATGCTATTCCTAGCCTATACTTATTGTATTTTCTATTTATAGGGTCCCATTGTAGAGTCCTTAGTCCTACCCTGGTGCTATCCTGCAGTTGTATTTTAGAGTCCTATGCTAATGCTATCATAAAGTCCTAACCTATAGTCCAATCCTGCAGGCCTTTCCTAATCCTATTCTATGGTCCTATCCTAGTACTATAACAAAGTAGTATCTATAGGCCTATCTTTGTCCTATCTTAGAGTCATAAGCTAGAGTACTATCCTTAAATTCTACCTTATAATCCTATCCTCTTCCTATCATAGTCCTATCCTACAGTCGTATCCAAGAGTGCGACCCTATTCGTATCTCTGTGTTTTCCTAGGGTCTGATCCTAGAGTCTGATCTTAGTCCAATCCTAGTGATATCCTAGTGCTATCCTAGCCCTATCATAATTCTATCCTTGTCATATCATAGTTCTATGATATCCCTATCCTAGGCAAATCCTAGTCCAATCCTGGTCCTATACTAGTGCTATTCTAGTCCTATCCTAGATGCCTATCCTAGTCCTGTCTTATAGTCCTACAGTAGTCCAATACTAGGGCTATCGTACAGTCCTAACCTTGTGTCCTATCACAGAGTTCTCTTCTTATTTATAGGCCTACCGTAGTCCTATGCTACAGTACAATACTAGTCCTATCCTACTCCTAGCCTGGAGTCCTATCCTAAAGTCCTTCGGTATTCCTATCCTAGAGTCCTAAACCAGTTCTGTCGTAGAGACCTATCTTAGTGTCCTATCATAGACTCCTATCCTAGTCCTACTCTAAATTCATATCCAAGTCCTATCCTAGAGTCCTGTCCTAGAGTCCTATCCTAGTCCTATCCTAGAGTCCCATCCTAGTGTCAGTGTCATTCCAATCATAGAGTCTTACTCTAGTGTCCTTTCCTAGAGTCTTATACTACTTTCCTGTCCCTGATTCTATTCCTAGAGTCCTATCCTAGTGACCTATCACAGGTTCATATCCTAGAGTCCTATCCTAGTCTTATGCTAGCATCCTATCCTAGAGTCCTATCCTAGTCTGATTCCAGTCCTATTCCAGAATCCTACCTTAATCCTATCCTAGAGTCCTGTCTTATACTCCTATCTTAGAGTCCTATAATAAAGCCCTATCCTACAGTCTTATCCTAGTCCTATCATACAGTCTTGTCGTATAGACTTATTCTACAATCCTATCCTCACTGTACAATAGAGTCCTATACTAATCCTATACTAATCCTATACATCCATATCTTATATTCCTATCCTATGTACCTCTCCTAAAGTTCTACCCTAGAGTCTTTTTTTTGTAATTTATTTATTAATTAAAGAAAAGTTTTTTTTGACAAGGTGTTGTGCAAAAGGGTACAGTTACATAGTAGGGCAGTGTGTACATTACTTGTGATATCTTACATCCTGTTTTTCTTTCCCTTCCCTAGGTCAGTAGACATATATACAATATACAATGTACCAAGAACATATACAATAGCCACGTGGACTATGCGGAAGAAAATTCACCTAGGGCTTTAAATGTAATGTCAACAATAGACAATATGTCAACAATAGTCTTATATGAATGTACATACATAGCTTTTGAGCAATTGTGATCCACTAAGAGGTCAATTTTTTATCTTTATATGTCGAGTAGTTGTTTGGTTTTAGTTACATAGTGTAGGGTCACTGAACCAATCCTGTGGGAAATACCATTTGACAAGAAGTTTTTGGTTTCACAGACCTGGTCTCTACCTGTCTCTCCTCCCCCCACTTTAACAGTCATATATCAGGGAGATCATGCCCCTTTGTTTTCTGTGTTCTAGGCTTGTCTCGCTCAACATTATTTGTTCAAGTTCTGACCATTTCCCTGTGAATGCCAATATTTCACCATTTCTAATCGCTATGTAGTATTCCATTGTGTATAGGTACCATATTTTTTGGATCCATTCATCTGTGAAGGGGCATCTGGGTTGTTTCCATATTTTGGCTATTGTGAATTGTGCAGCGATAAACATGGAAGTGCAGATGTCTTTTTGATATCTTGGGGTTTGCTGTTTAGGATAGGTGCCTAGGAGTGGTATGGCTGGGTCATAGGGTAGGTCTATGTTGAGCTTTTTGAGAAACCTCCATACTATTCTCCAGAGTGGTTGTACTAATTTGCACTCCCACCAACAATGGAGAAGGGTTCCTCTTTCCCCGCACCCCCTGCAGCATTTGTTGTTGCCTGAGTTCAGAGTATAGGCCATTCTAACTGGAGTGAGGTGGTATCTCAGGGTTGTTTTTATTTGCATTTCCTTTACTTCCAGGGATGTTGAACATTTCCTCATATGTTTCTTTGCCATTTTTATCTCTTCTCTTCTGAAGTCTCTCTTTAGCTCCTTTGCCAGTTTCCTAATTGGTTTACTGGGCTTGGAGGGGCTTAGTTTTTTGAGTTCTCTGTAGATGACAGATATTAGACCTTTGTCTGTTGCTGTGCTGGTAAAGATCCTTTCCCATATGGTTGGCTGTCTTTCTAGTTTGGTAGCTATGTCCTTAGCTGTGCAGAAACGTTTTAATTTGTAGTAGTTCCATTTGTCGAGTCTCTCCCCTATTTGTTGTGCCCCTGGGACTCTATTCAGGAAGTTCCTTCCTGTACTTATAAGTTCTAGCGTCTTTCCTACTCTGTCCTTCAGTAGTTTCAAGAATTCAGGTCTGATGTTAAGGTCCTTGATCCATTTTGAGTTGATCTTGGTGCATGGTGATAGGCTTGGGTCTACTTTGAGTTTTCTGCATATGGCTGCCCAGTTCTCCCAGCACCAGTAGTTGAAGAGGCTATGTTTATTCCATTGTATGTCTTTAGCTCCTTTGTCGAATATCAGCTGACTGTAAGAGTGCGGTTTTATTTCTGGGACTTCAATTCTATTCTACTGGTCTTCAGGTCTGTTGTTATACCAATACCAGGCTGTTTTTGTTATTATGGCTCTCTAGTAGAGCTTGAAGTCTGGTATTGTGATACCTTCTGCACTGCTTTTTTTGCCTAAAATTGCTTTGGCTATTCTAGGTCTTTTGTTGTTCCATATGAATTTATGGGTTGCTTTCTCTATTTCAGTGAAGAATGTAGCTGAGATTTTGATGGGGATTGCATTGAATTTGTATAACAATTTGAGCAATATGGCCATTTTCACTATATTGATTCTGCCTACCCATGAGCATGGGAGGTCTTTCCATCTCCTTGTGTCCTCTTTGATTTCCTTTATTAGATTTTTATAGTTCTCATTAAATAGTCCCTCACGTCTTTGGTTAGGTTGATCCCTAGGTACTTTATTCATTTTTGGCTACTGTAAAAGGAATTATTTCCATAATTTCCTTTTCTGCTTGTATATTGCTGGTGTACAGAAAAGCTGCTGACTTTTGTGGATTGATTTTGTATCCTGCTAATTTGCCAAAATGGTTTATTAGGTGTAGGAGTTTGGCGACTGAGTTTTTTGAGTCCTTCAGACATAAGATCATGTCATCTGCGAATAGGGATAGCTTGATTTCTTCCTTGTCGATGTGGATCCCTTTGATGTCCTCCTCTTGTCTTATTGCTATGGCTAGGGATTCCAGCACTATATTGAAAAGAAGTGGGGAGAGTGGGCATCCTTGTCTTGTTCCTGAGTTTAGGGGGAATGATTTTAGTTTCTCCCCATTTAATATATTGTTAGCAGTTGGTCTGTTGTATATGGCGTTTATTGTTTTGAGGAATGTTCCATCTATTCCTGTTTTCTCCAGAGCTTTTAATAAGTATGGATGTTGTATTTTGTCAAAGGCTTTTTGGGCATCGACTGAGATAACAATGGGATTCTTGATTTTAGTTCTGTTGATGTGGTGAATTACATTGATTTATGGATGTTGAACCATCCTTGTGACTGTGAGATGAAGCCTACTTGGTCATGATGTATAATTTTCTTGATCAGTTTCTGGATCCAGTTAGCTAATATTTTATTGAGGAGCTTTGCGTCTGTGTTCATTAGTGATATTGGTCTGTAGTTCTCTTTTTTTGTTGGGTCTTTGCCTTGTTTGGATGAGTATAATATTAGCTTCATAGAATGATTTTGGGATTTCTCCCTCTGTTTCTATTTAGCGGAAGAGTTTGAGGAGTATTGATGTTAGCTCCTCACTAAAGGTTTTATAGAATTCGTTGGTGAATTCATGTGGGCCTGGGCTTTTCTTTGTTGGGAGGCTCTTGATTACCCCCGGTATCTCGCTGTAAGTTATTGGTTTATTTAGTTGATTTATTTCTTCTTGGTTCAGTTTGGGGAGTTTATACTTCTCCAAAAATTGATCCATTTCTCTAAAATTATTGTTTTTTTAGTGAGTAGAGGTTCTGGAAATAGTTCCTTATGATTGTTTGAATATCGTGTGTATATGTTGTAATTTTTCCGGTGGAGTCCCTGATTTTACGTATATGAGTCTCTTCTCTTCTTTTTTTTGTAAGTCTTGCGAGGGGACTGTCGATTTTATTTATTTTCTCAAAGAACCAGCTTTTAGTCTTATTTATTTGTTGAATGGTCTTTCTATTTTCAATCAGATTTATCTCTTCTTCAATCTTTGTGATCTCTCTCCTTCTAGTCATTTTGGATTCGATCATTTCTTGTTTCAGTTTTCTCGTGAGTTTATTTACCTGCTCCGCTTCCATTCTTTTTATGTGAGTGCTAAGGGCAATGATTTTGCCCCCCGGTACTGCTTTAGCTGTATCCCATAGGTTCCTTTGTGATGTATTTTCATTGTCATTGTGGCTCATGAATTCGTTAATTTCATCTTTAATTTGGTCTGTGGCCCAAGTGTTAGATAACAGTGAGGTGTTTAGCCTCCAAGAATGTGTATAGCCTCTGTGGTAACCGTTGTTATTGAGGGTTACCTTTAATCCACTGTGGTCAGATATAATACATGGGATGACGTCAATACTTTTGTATTTTCTGAGGTTCTTTGTGTGGGCTATGACATGGTCTATTTTGGAGTATGATCCATGGGCTGCTGAGAAGAAGGTGTATTGGGTCTCTGTAGGGTGGAAGATTCTTTATAGATCTGTCAGGTCCATTTGGGATATGGTGTTACTTAGGTCCTCAGCTCCCTTGCTAATCCTCTGGGTGTTGGATCTGTCTCTTGGAGAGAGTGGGGTATTAAAGTCACCCACTATGATTGTGTTTGGGTCTATCTTGTTCTGTAGTTCTGTGAGAATTTGCTTGACATATGTAGGCCCTCTTTTGTTCATTGAGTATACATTTATCACCGTGATGTCTTGGTTTTGGATTTTTCCTTGTATTAAAATGTAGTGTCCTTCTTTGTCTTTTTGAGTTGATTTTATTGAGAAGTCCAGCTTGTCTGAGATCAGGATGGCTACTCCTGCCATTTTGGTAGGTGCGTTTGCTTGGAAGATCTTGCTCCATCCTTTCATTCGGAGCCTGTTTTTGTCCCTTGCTGTAAGATGGGTCTCTTGTAGACAACAGATGGCCACTTTTTGTTTGCGGATCCACTCTGCCACTCTGCTCCTCTTTATCAAAGAGTTTATATCGTTTATATTCAAAGAGATCAAGGATAAGAGTGCTTTTTTCTCCTTCCATTTTCCTGTTAGGCTATTTTTCCTATGTTTTTTTTTCTTGTCTTTAGTGAGCTGTTCTTTCTGTTGGGTTCTGGCTATTGTATTTTCTTTCTGTTTCTGTCTGTGTGTCCTGTACGATTTCTTTTGGGTGGGGTTCCCCTCTTAGAATTCGCTGTAGGGCTGGTTTTTTATTTATATACTCCTTTAGATCCTCTTTGTTATGGAAAGATCTGGTTTTTCCCTCGAATATGAACTCTAGCTTCGCTGGATATTTTATTCTGGGTTGGCAGTTGTTGGCCTGTAGGACTTGGATGGTGTTCTTCCATTCTCTTTGCGAGTGGTAGGTTTGTGTGGAGAGGTCTGCTGTTTTTGTATCCTTTTCCCATTGTAATTAATTTCTTTCTTCGCTTTGGCTGAATTCAAAATTTGCTCTTCTTGAGATCTGAAGTCTTGATTATTATGTACCTGGGTGAGGATTTTCTAGGGTCATGTCTGCCAGGCGTCCTATAGGCTTCCGTTACCTGGGTGAGGTTCTTTGTGAGATTGGGGAAATTTTCTGCAATCACTTTATTGAAAATATGTTGAAGCCCTCTGCTCTGGTATTCGGCTCCTTCTTCTATTCCAGTTATGTGCAGATTATATCTCTTGTCTTTGTCCATTAGCTCCTGGAATAGTCTGCCCTGGAGCTTTACCGTTTCTTGGAGTGTGGTAATTTTCTGGACCTTGTTGGCTGCATCATTGTCCAAGAGAGAGATTCTGGCTTCAATATGGTCAGTTCTTTGTGCTGTGGATTCAAGTGTGAAGTTTATGGATGTCAGGGAGCTATTTATGGTTGCCAGATCAGTTCTGATCGTGGAAATTTCTTCCTTTAAAGAGTTATATTTTAAATCTATTTTTTCATGCATTTTGCTTCTCAGGATGTTGAGGTCTTCTTTAACGGAGGTTTGCACTGTATCCATTTTTGCTTCCATTTCTTTCTTGGTTTCCTGAAGGTCCTTCAAGACTTCCATTCTAAACTCCTGGAATTGTTTTGTGATTTCGTTCCTGAGGCTCTCCATCATTTCTGCTATCGTAGCCTTGGTTGCTTTTTTCTTCTCCATCTCCTCTTCGGTTGTACTGCTTTTTGGATCTGGCGAGTTGGCTTGCCCTTTCATGTAGTTTGCAATATTTCTTTGTGATTTGCGCATCTGGAGATCTGTAGGTGGTTTCCTTGGGTTGGCTTTGTGCTGGTTCCTGCTGGTCTGTCAGTGGGAGACTTGTGTCCTGGCTCTGGGTTTGAGTTTGGCTGTTGAACCTTACTGCCCAATGGGTGAGCGTGACCGACTCGGTTGTTGCTGGGGTGGTCACCCTCACTGCACTTGGGGGTGGGTAGGTTCTGTGTCTTTCTCTAAAGGATAGTGACCTGCTACTGTGTTGTGATGACCCTAGCGTGCCCTTGGTGGGGGTTTGCGGGTCGTTGATTCAGCGTGGCGTGGAGACTTTTCTCTTCTTTGGTTCTTTTTTCTATTTGGTACCTTGGTCAGAGGAGCTCACCTCTCAGATTAAGATTTGCTGCTGAGAGGCGGTTCGCCCACCTGTGTGGGTTGCTCCAGGGCTGGTGTTGTTGAGGAGCAGCCCACCCACCTTTGTGAGATGTGCCTAGCAGAGCAGGCGCTGCCGCAGGGAGGCCCTGCCCACCTGTGTGAAGTGTGCCTACCAGAGCGGGAGCTGCCACTTGATGCCCTTCCCACCTGTGCGAAGCTCCTGCAGAGGTTTGGGCAGGAGGTCCTCTTGCTGGAGGGCTAGCATGCTGGCCCCCGCTGGCCCTTGGGGGGTTGCATGCATGTGCACTCTAGTGCTTCCTCTGGGGGTGTGCTGCCCCGAGCTGTTGGAGTGTGCTTGTGCCCTCTCGCGAGTTTGCTGTGGGAGGCGGTATGCGTGAGCCCCAGCTGGGCCAAGTGTCCGGGCGCGGGTTGGTGCCCACCAACTCTGTGCCTCAGCTGCGAGGGGGCCATATGTTTGGGCCCATTGAGCCTGTGACTGCTGTTCAGAAAGTCCGCGAGGACCAGGAGCCTCAGGTGGGGCTTCCAATGCCCACTGTTCCCAGGGCCCCTGTTGGGGAGGAGGCGGGGCCGGTGTGGCCCGGCTCAGGCTCCTCTGCTGCCTTGGTGCTGCTCTGCCCCTGCTAGCTCCTGTGTCCTCCCAGAGTCTGTAGGGATCTTTTGCTGCCTGATTTGTGGCTGGCTCCTTTGTTACCTCGGGGTAGGGAGGGGGAGGGAGGGAGCTCTAGCTTCTTTGTAGGTTTTGGGGCTCTGCTAGATCTGGTCTCCCATTGGGGAGGGGGGTAATGGGGAACTTACTGGTCCTGGGTTGTGTGAGCGTCCCGAGCGGCCGTGGGCTTTTCAGGGCTGTGGTGCTGGGGTGCAGCGATTGGTCGTTTGGTGGTGGTGGTCCCGGCTCTCCCCATCTGCACCATCCGGTTCCCCTGATGCTTATATCTGATCCCGGCCGTTCAGTCCCTTAGCTCCAGTGTCTCTGTTGGTCTGCACTCAGTTCTGGGGTCCGTCGAGCTCCTGCTGTCTGGACTCTATGCTCCTGGCGTGACTTTTTGGCAGTTGGTTTGCTGGCACCGGGTCCCCTTTCCCAGCCTGGCCCTGTTTGGGCCAGGGTCGGCGGGTGGGGGAGGGGCACTCTGGAGATTTTTCAGCTCCGTGCAGGTTATAGGCTCTTCTTTTTTTTTGTTCTTTTTTGTTTTCTGAGTTCCTCTGTTGCTTCTGGTTGTTGGGTTTGCTGGATTCTTGATGGGGTGTTGGGTGCTGAAGTTCCCAACTCAATATTCAGTTGGAGCGAGTTGAGGTGCCTCCCTACTGTGGCAGCGCCATCCTTCCTCCCTCTATCCCCTAGAGTCTTATCTTAGTGTCTTAAACTAGGGTCCTATTGTATAATCCAGTCCTATAGTATGATCCTAGAATCATATCCTACAGTATTATCCTAGAATCCTAACCTAGAGTCCTATCCTGGTTCTATCCTTCTCCTACCCTAGAACCCTATCCTATAGTCCTATGCTAGTCCTATATTAGAGTCCTTTCCTAGAATCCTATCTTAGAGTTTATCCTAGAGTCCTAACCTAGTCCTCTCCTTGTGTCCTGTTCTATAGTCCTATCCTATATAGTGCTATCCTAGTCCTATCCTATAGTCCTATCATATAGACCTATACTATAGTCATATCATACCTCCTATCCTAGTCCCATTCTAGAGTGCTAGCCTATAGTGCTAATGTAGTCCTCTTCTAGCGTCCAATTTTATATTCCTATCATAGAGTCCTATCTTAGTGTTCTAGTCTATCCTAGAGTGCTATCCCAGAATCCTATCCCAGATTCTTATCTTAGAGTCCTATCCTAAAGTCTTATCCTAGTCCTAGCTTAGTCCTATCTTAATCTTATGCTAGTATCTTATCCTAGAGTCCAATCTTAGAGTCCTATGCTAAAGTCCTATCTTAGTCCTATCCTAGAGTTCTATACTAGAGTCCTCTCCTAGTCCTGTCTTAGATGCCTATTCTAAAGTCCTATCCTATAATTCTATCGTGTAATCCTATGCTATTCCAATCCTAGTCCTATCCTATCGTTCTGTCCTTTCAAAATATCCTAGTGGTATTCTTGTGGTATTCTAGCACTATCATAGACATATACTAGTCCTATTCTTGTCTTACCCTAGTTCTATCACATGGTCCTTTCCTAGTACTCTCCTATTCCTATCCTAGTCCTATCCTACAGTCCTATCCTAGTATCCTATCTTAGAGTCCTATTGTAGTCCTATCCTACAGTCCTCTCGTAGAGTTCTATCCTAGTCCTGTCCTAGATTCCTATCATGGAGCCCTACATTACATTCCTATCCGAATCTATCCTATTCCTATTCAAGTCCTTTCCTGTCTTACCCTAGGCCTATCCTAGAGTCCTTTCCTAGAGTCCAATCCTAGAGTCCTATCCTAGAGTCCCAACGTAGAGTCCTATCCTATATTCCTATGTTAGTCCTATCCTATAGTCCTATCCATGTCCTATCCTAGTCCTCTCCTAGTCCCATCCTAGAGTTCTATCCTACTCATATCCTAGTCCTATCCTAGTCCTATCCAATAGTCCCCTCCTAGTCCTATGCTAGTCCTATCCTAGTGCTATCATAGAGTACTATCCTAGATTCTTATCCTAGTTCTATCTTATAGCCATAACTTAGTCCTATCCTAGAGTCCTATCCTAGATTCTTATCCTAGAGTGCTATCCTATGGTCCCATCCTAGGGTGATATTCTAGAGAACTATCCTGGAGTCATCTCATAGTTCTATCCTTGTGCTATCCAGAGTCCCATCCTTGCCCTATCCTCAATACCTATACTATAATCCTATCCTACAATCCTAGAGTCCTATTTTATAGTCTTATGCTAGTCCTGTTCTCGTCCTATCCTATCATGTAGCCCTATACTTATCCTATTCTAGGACTGTCCTCATTATATCCTAATTTTACCATAGACATATCCTAGTCCTATTCTTCTCTTAATCTAGTCCTCTCATATAGTCCTATCTAGTCCTATCCTATTCCTCTCTTGTCCTATCCTAGAGTCCTATACTACAGTCCTATCCTAGTCCTTTCCTACAGTCCTCTCCTAGAGTCTTATCCTAGTCCTATCCTAGTGCTTTCCTAGTCCTATCCTAGTCGTATCTTAGTCCTTTCCTACAGTCCTATCCTAGAGTCCAAACCTAGAGTCCTATACTATATTCCTATCCAAGTCTTATCCTATAGTGCTATCCTAGAGTAATATCCTAGAATCCTATCTTAAATTAATATCCTAGTCCGATTCTTTCCATATCCTAGTCTTATCCTAGACTCCTATCCTATAATCATATCCTAGTCCTATCGTAGAGTCCTTTCCTAGAGAACAATTCTATTTCTCTCCTAGTCCTTTCCTAGTATCCTATCATGGAGTCCTATCATATAGTTCTATCCTAGTCCTACCCAGTCCTATCCTAGTCTTATCCTGGAGTCCTAACCTAGAGACCTATCCTAGACAGGTCCTATTCTAGAGTCCTATCCTAGAGACCTATCCTAGAGCACAATAGTTGATTTCTATCCAAGTCCTATCCTAGTCCTATCCTAGAATCCTACTCTGGATTCCTATCCTAGAGTCCTTTCCTGGTCCTTTCATAATGTCCTATCCTAGAGTCATCTCGTACAATCCTATATTAGAATCCCATTCTAGAGTCCTATTCTAGACCTATCCTATAGTCCAATTCTAGTCCTATCCTTGTCCTAATCTAGGGTCCTATCATAGAGTCACATCCTAGCCCTTTCCTAGAGTCCTACCCTTAGTCCCATCCTATAGTCCTATCCCAATCCTATCCCAGAGTCCTATTCTAGTCCTATCCTAGAGTCATATGCAATAGTCATATACTATTTTCCTATCCTATAGTACTATCCTGGAGTCCTATCCTAGAGTCATAACCTGGGGTCTGATCCTACACTCCAATCCTATAGTGCTATCCTAGAGACCAATCATAGCGTCTTTGCTAGTGTCCTATACCAAAGTACTATCCTAGAGTCATATCATAATCCTATTATATAGTCATATACTAGAATCCTATCATAGAGTCCTAACTTATTATTCTATTCTAGTCATGATCAAGTACTATCCTAGAGACTATCTTATAGTCCTATAGTCCTATCCTAGAATCCTATTCTAGAGCTTTTTTTCCTATTTTCCTATCCTGGACCTATCCTAGAGTCCAATTCTAGCCCTCTTCTAATCATTTCCTAGTGTCTTATCCTATACTCCTATCCTATTCCTATACCAGAGTCATTACCTAGAGTCCTATCCTAGATACTATTATAGATTTCTATCCTAGTCCAATCCTATTCCTATCCTAGAGACCAATCCATGAGTCCTATCTTAGACCTGTCATAAAGTCCTATCTTAGTGTGCTGGTGTAGACGCCTATACTAGAAGCTTATTCTAGAGTCCTATTCTAGTCCTATCCTAATCCTATCAAATAGTCCTATCCCAGTCCTATCCTAGTCCTATCCTAGTCCTATCCTAAAGTCCTGCCCTAGGGTCCTATTCTAGAATGTTATCCTAGATACCTATCATAGTCCTATCCTATATTTCTATCCTATACTCTTATCTTAGAGTCCTATCCTAGTCCTATGCTAGAGACCTATCCTAGAGTCCTAGAGTCCTATCCTTGAGTTCTATCATAGTGTCCTCTCTTAGACTCTTATCATACAGTCATATCCTATATTTCTATCCCAGAATCCTATCCTAGAATCCTATTCTAGGTTCCTATCCTAGATTCCCATGCTAGATTCGTAGCAGTGTCCTAGCCTACAGTCCTATCCTAGAATCCTATTCTAGTACTATCCTAGATTCCTATCCTACAGTCCCATCCTTTATTCCCATCCTAGAATCCTACCCTAGAGAGTCCTATCCTAGCCCTATCCCAGAGTTCCATCCTAGAGACCTATCCTAGACTCCTATCCCATAGTCCTATCCTATCCTATTGTCCTATCTTATTCATATCCTAGAGACCTATCCTAGATTCCTATCCTACAGTCCTTTCTAAGGCCTGTCATAACGTCCTACCCTAAAGTATTATCGTAGAATCCTATACTAGAGTCCCATTATAGAGTCCTTTCCTAGTCCTATCCTATAGTCCTATCCTAGTCATATACTATAGTCCTATCCTAGAGTCACATCCTAGTCCTATCCTTGAGTCCTATCCCTGAGTCTTATCTTAATCCTATTCTTGAGTCCTATGCTAGTCCTATACCAGTCATATCTTAGTTTTTTCTTAGAGTCCTATCCTAGAGGCCTACCCGGGTCTTATCTTAGTCTTATCCTTGTCTTATCCTAGTGCTATCCTTTCTCTATCCTAGTCCTATCCTTGAATACTATCCTATAGTCCTATCCTATTAATATCCTAAAGTCCTATCCTACTCCTGTCCTTGGATTATACTATCCCTATCCTCATCCTACCCTAGTGCTATCCTAGTACTGTTATACTCCTATCCTAGTCCAAGCTTAATCCTATCATAGAGTGCTATCATACAGTCCTATCTTAGAGTCCTAACCTAGTCCTATCCTATAGTCCTATAGTATAGGCCTATCTAGTCCTAACCTATTCCTACTGTAGTCCTCTCCTAGATTCCTTTCCTAGAATACTATACTAGTCCTATCCTAGAGTCATATCCTAGAATCCTATCTTAATTGTGGCACAGAGTCCTATCCTAGAGTTCTAAAGTAGACACCTATCCTAGTCCTACTATTGTCCTATCATATATTCATATTCTAGTCCTATCCCATAGTCCTATCTTACAGTGCTATCCTATAGTCCTCTCCTAGAGGAATGTCTCAGAGTCCTATCCTAAAGTCCTATCCTAGCATCCTTTACCAGTCTTATCTTATAGTGATATCCTGGAGCCCTGTCTTCGAGTCCTGTCCTATTATCCTTTCCTAGAGTCATATCCTACAATCCTTTCCTTGTGTCCTACCCTAGAGTCCTTTCCTAGTCACATATCACAGATTCCTGTCCGAGATTCCTATTCTAGTCCTATCCTCTTCTTATGCTAATGTCTTATCCTACAGTCCTATCCTACTCCAATCTTAATCATAACCTAGAGTCTTATCCTAGTGTCCTATCTTAGTCCTATCCTGGAGTTCGATTCTAGTCATAGCCTAGTCCTATCTAAGTGTCCTCTCCTATAGCCCTATCTTAGTTCTATCTTAGAGTCATATCCTACAGTCCTATCCTAAAATCCTACCTTATACTCCTGTCCTGGTCCTATCCTAGAGTCCTGTCCTAGAGTTTAATCCTAGTCTTATTCAAGCATGCTATCCTATTCATATCGCTGTCTTTTCCTAGAGTCCAATCATAGTCCTACCCTAGTCTCATCCTAGTGCTATCCTAGCCTTATCCTAATCTTATCCTTGTCATATCCTATTTCTATCCTGGTTTTATACTACTGCTATTATGGTCCTATCCTGAGGTCCTAACCTAGTCCTGTCTTACACTCCTATCATAGTCCAATCCTAAGGCTATGTTACAGTCCTATCCTCTTGTCCTATCATAGATTGATATCCTATTCCTATCCTATATTCCTATCCTATAGTCCTAACCTAGTCTTATCCTAGTCCTATCCTGGGGTCTTCTACTAAAGTCCTATCCTATCCCTATCCTAGACTTCTATTCTAGTCCTATCCTAGAATCCTATCCTAGTGTCCTATCCTATAGTCCTATCCTAGTCCTATCCTAGAGTCTTCTATTAAAGTCCTATCTTAGTCCTATTTAGTTTTCCCATAGAGTCCTATCCTATATTCCTTTCGTAAAGTCCTACCCAAGTAGTATCTTATACTCCTATCCTAGTCCTATCCTAAATCTATCCTAGTTCTGTTCTTGTCCTTTCCTAGAGTCTTATCCTAGGCCTATCCTAGAGGCCTATCCTCAAATCCCATCCTACAGGACTATCCTTGTCTTATCCTAGAGTCCTAACCTAGTGTCCTAAACTCAGTGCTATCCTAGAGTCCTATCTTAGTGTACTTTCTTAGAGTCCTAGTCTACAAACATATCCTTGTGTCCTATCCTAGAGTCTTTCCCTAGTGACCTATCATAGATTTCTATCCTAGTCCTATCCTAGTCCAACCCTAGAGTCCTCTACTAAATTCCTATCCTAGTCCTATCCTAGGGTCATATCCTAGAGTCCTATCCTAGTTCTGTCATAGAGTCCTATCCTACAGTCTTATCGTAGAGTCCTTTCCTAGTCCTATCTTTACTCCTATCCTAGTCTTGTCTTATAATCCTAACCTAGTCCAAACCTAGGTCCATGGTACAGTCCTATCGTAGTCTTCTATCCTATTTCTATCCTATAGTAATATCCTATAGTGCTATTCTAGTGCTTCCCTAGTCTGATCCTAGGGTAGTATCCTAGAGTCCTATCCTAGTTCGCTCATAGAGTCCTAACCTGTATTCCTATCTTAAAGTCCTACCCATCAGTATCTTATACTTCTATCCTAGTCCTATCCTAGACATATTCTAGAACTATTCTTGTACTATGCTAGAGTCATATCCTAGTTCTATACTGGAGTCCTATCCTAGAGTCCTATCCTCGAGTTCTATCCTAAAGGACTATCCTAGTCTTATCCTAGAGTCTTATCCTAGTGTCCTATCTCAGTGCTATTCTAGAGTCCTATCCTTGTGACCTTTCCTAGAGTCCTATTCTACAGACATATCCTTTTGTACTATCCTAGCGTCTTTTCCTAGTTACCTACCATATATTCCTATCCTAGGCATATCCTAATCCTATACTACTCCAATCCTAGTGTCCTCTACTAACGTCCTATCCTGGGTTCGTATCCTAGAGTCCTATCCTAGTTCTGTCATAGAGTCCTATCATACAGTCTTATTATAGAATTCTATCCTAGTCCTATCTTTAATCCTCTCCTAGACATATTCTAGTCCTATCCTAGAGTCATATCTTAGTCTGATCCCAGAGTCCTATCCTAGAGGACTATCTCAGAGTAATATCCTTGGGTCTTATCCTAGAATCCTATCCTAGTCTTGTCCCACAGTTCTCTCCTGGTGACCCATCTCATTCCTGTCTTAGAGTTCTAGCCTAGAGTCCTATCCTAGTGCTCTTTTCTAGAGTCCTATTCTATAGACATATTCTTGTGTCCTATGCTAGAGTCTTTTCCTAGTGACCTATCATAGATTCCTATCCTAGTATTAGCCTATTGTTATTGTAGTTTCCTATCCTAGAGTCCTTTCGTAGAGTCCTATCCTAGTCCGATCTTAGTCCTATCCTATTGTCCTATCCTGGAGTCATATCTTACATTCCTATCTTATATTCCTATCTTACCATCCAATACTATAGGACTATACTAGAATTTTATCTTACATTCATATCCTAGAGTTCAATCCTAGAGGCTTATCCTCGAGTCCTTACCAAGAGTCATATTCTAGTCCTATCCTCCCTATCCTCGAATCCTATCCTATATTCCTACACTAGTCCTATCCTAGAGTCCTTTTCAAGAGTCATATCCTACATTCCTATGCTAGAGTCCTATCCTAGAGTCCTATCCACAGTCCTACACTTGTCCTATCCTAGTTTTATCATAATCTTATCCTAGTCCTATTTTTTTCTTATTCTGTTCCTATAATATAGTCCTTTTCTAGTCCTATCAAATAGTCCTATCCTAGTCCTATGCTCTAGTCCCATTCTAGTCCTATTCTCTAGTCATATCCTAGTACTATCCTAGCCCTATCCTACTCCTAACCTAGCCCTATGCCTGTGTACTATCATAATCCTCTCCTAGCCCTACATGAGTCCTAACCTAATCATATCATAGCCCTATTCTAGAGTCCTATCCCAGTCCTATTCCAGTCCTATCCTAGTCATATCTCAGGGTCCTTTACTAAAGTCTTATCCTAATCTATCCAAGAGATGTCTCCTTGTCCTTTGCTAGTACCATTCCTGTCTTTTCCTAGAAACCAATCCTAGTCTTATCCTAGTCTTATTCTAGTGATATCCTAGCCATATCCTAGACCTAACTTATTGAAATCCTAGTCCTATACTGGTCCTATATCAGTCCTAAACTAGTGCTATCCTAGGGTCCTATACTAGTGCTATCCTAGAGTCCTATCCGAGTCCTATTCTATAATTCTATCCAATAGACCTGTACAATAGTTCTACCCTTGTTTTATCCTTGTCCTATCCTAGAGTCCTATCCTATATTCTTATCCTAATCCTATCCTAGAGTCCTATCCTAGAGTCTTATCCCTGTCCTATCCTAGAGTCCTTTCCTATAGTCTATACTACACCTATCCTAGAGTCCTATCCTAGATTGGTAGCCCTGAGTCTTATCCTACAGTCCAATCCTAGAGTGCTATCCTTGTTCTATCATAGGCCTACCCTAGGATTATTCTTGTATTATGCTAGTGCTATCATATAGTCCTTTTCTTGTCCTATTCTAGTCCTATCCTAGTCCTATCCTAGAATCTTATCCTAGTCCTAACCTAGAGCCTATCCTAGAGTTCTATCCTAGTCCTATCCTAGAGTCCTATCCTGGAGTCCTAGCCTACAGTCCAATCCTATAATCTATCCTATAATCCTATGCTAATACAGTTGTATTCCTATCCAAAGTCCTATCCCAGTTTGATCATAGACCTATCCTAGTCCTATACTTGTTTTATCCCAGTCCTCTCATACCATCCTACCATAGCCCTATTCTAGTCCTGTCCTAGCCCTATCCTAGTGTCCTTAGAGTCTTATCCTAGTAGTATCTTAGAGTCCTATCCCAGTCTGTTATCCTAGTCCTATCATAGAGTGCTATCCTATAGTCCTTTCCTAGAGTGCTATACTTGAGTCCTCTTCTAGTCCTATCCTAGAGTCCTCTCCCAGAGTTCTATCCTATTCCTATACTAGAGTCCTACCTTAGATTTCTATACTAGAGTTCCATCCTAATTGAACCGAGATACCTATCCTAGAGTTCTGTCCTAGTCCTATCCTAGAGTCTTTTCCTGGAGTCCTATCCTTGAGTCTCAACTTAGACTGATCCTATAATCCTATCCTAGAGTTCTATCTTAGCATCCTAACTTACAGTCCTATCCTACTCCCATGTTAGACCTATCTAATAGTCCTAATTCATGTCCTATCATAGTCCTATACCAGTCCTATCCAACAGTCCTATCCTCATCCTATCCTAGTTCTATCCTAGTCCTTACTGGGAGTCCAATCCCTGAGTCTTATCCTAACCTATCCTACAGTCCTATCCTAGAGTCCTATTTCCAGAACTATCCTAGTGTCCTATCCAAGTGTCCTATCTCTGTCTGATCTTAAAGTCCTATCCTAGAGTCCTATCATAGTGTCCTATCCTAGAGTCCAATCATACATTCCTATCCTTGAATTCTATCCTAGAGTTGCATCTTAGTATCCAATCCTAGCGTCCTATCCTAGACTCCTGAATCCTCTCTTAGAGTCCTATTCTTGAGTCTCATCCTATAGTCTTATCTTGGTCCTAGCCTAATATTATGCTAGTGTACTTTCTTAGAGTCTTATCCTAGTGTCCTATTGTATAGTCCCTTCCTAGCCTAGAGTCCTACCCTAATGCTATCATAGAGTCCTATCCTATAGTCCTATCCTACTTCCTATCCTATAGTCTTATCCTAGTCCTATTCTATAGTCCTATTCTTGTCCAATCTTATAGTCCTATCCTATAGAACTATTCTTTAGTACTATCCTATCCCTATGATAGAGACCTATCCTATTCCTATCCTAGTCATGATCTATCCTAGTCCCAATCTAGTGCTGTCCTAAGTCCATCATAGATCTATACTAGTCTGATTCTTGTCGTATCCTATCCCTATCATATGGTCCTACCCTAGTACTGTCCTATTCCTATCCTAGTCCTATCCTAGTATCTTATCTTAGAGTCCTATTGTAGAGTTCCATCCTAGTCCTATCCTCGATTCCTATCATAGAGTCCTATCCTACATTCCTATCCTTGTGTCCTATCCTAGAGTCACATCCTAGTCCTATCTTAGAGTCCTATCCTAGAGTCCTATCCTAGTTCTATCCCATCGTCCTATACTATAGACTTATCCTGTAGTCCTATCCTAGTCTTATCCTAGAGTCCTATTCTAGTCCTATACTAGAGTCATATGCTATAGTCATATCTTATTTTCCTATCCTATAGTACTATCCTAGAGTCCTCTCCTATAGTCCTATCCTCAAGTCTTAACCTAGCTTACTATCCTATGGTCCAATCCTATAGTCCTATCCTAAAGACCTATCCTAGAGTCTTTCCTAATGTCCTATCCTAGAACCATATCCTAACTTCCTATCCTAGAGTCATATCATAATCCTATTATGTAATCCTATAGTAGAGTCCTGTCCTAGATTCCTAACCTGTAGTCCTATTCTAATCCTATCCTAGTCCTATCCTATAGTCCTATGATGGTCCTATCTTACAATCCTATTCTAGAGTCATTTCTTATTTTCCTATACTAGTCCAATCCTAGAGTCTTATCCTAGAGTCCAATTCTAGCCCTCTCTTAATCCTTTCCTAGTGTCCTATCCTATAGTCCTATCCTAGTCCTATACTAGTGTCATTACCTAGAGTCCTATCCTTGAGCCTTATCGTAGATTTCTATTCTAGTCCAATCCTAGTCCTATCCTTGTGTCCTATTCTAGAGTCCTATCCTAGACCTGTCATAGAATCTTATCCTAGTGTCCTATTGTAAACTCCTCTACTAGAGCCCTATTATAGAGTCCTATCCTGGTTCTATCCTAGTTCTATCCTATAGTGCTATCCTACTCCTATCCTAGTCCTATCCTAAAGTCCTATCCTTGAGTCCTATTCTAGAGTCTTATCCTAGATACCTTTCCTGATCCTATTCTATAGTCCTATCCTAGAGTCCTATCTTAGAGTCCTATCCTAGTCCTATGATGGAGACCTATCCTAGTGTTCTATCGCAGTCCTATCCTAAAGTCTTATTCCCCAGTCCCATCATAGTTTCTTATCTTAGAGTCCTATCATCCCATCACAGAGTCCTATCCTAAATTCCTATCCTAGATTCTCATTCTGGATTCCTATCCTAGAGTTCTATCCTAGTCCTATCCTAGATTCCTATCTTATGGCCTTATCCTAGAATCCTATCCTAGAGTCCTATCCTAGTCCTATGCTAGAGACCTATCCAATGTCTTATCTCAGTCCTATCCTAGAGTACTATCCTTGTGTTCTACCATAGTGTCTTTTCTTAGACTCCTGTCCTGCAGTCATATCCTATAGTTGTATCCTAGAGTTCTAACTTGGTTCCTATCTTAGTTTCCCATCTGGATTCCTATCCTAGAGTCCTATGCTAGTCCCATCCTACAGTCCTATGGTAGAGTCTTATCCTACAGTCCTATCCTTTGATCCCATCCTAGAGTCCTACCCTATTTTTTTTAATTTTTATTGTCAAACTGATGTACAGAGAGGTTACAGTTTCATACGTTAGGCATTGAATACATTTCTTGTACTGTTTGTTACCTCCTCCCTCATTTCCCCTCACCCTCCCCCTTTCCCTACCCCCCATGAGTTGTTCAGTTCATTTACAACAAACAGTATTGCAAGTATTGCTTTTGGAGTCATTTGTCTTTTTTAACCTGTGCTTCTTGATTTTGGTATTCCCTTTCAGTTTCCTAGCTCTAATACCAGTAAAACGGTTTCCAATGTACTCAGATATGATACAGAGATAGTGCAGGTACACCACAGGAAGGGGATTCTAGAAGATCATCAATAATAGGAGCTATAGTTACACATAGCACGTTGAAAGTAGTTACAACAGTGATATAACAATCGTTTCCATAACATGGAGTTCATTTCACTTAGCATCATCTTTTGTGTTCAGAAGGGTATAGCTATTGGGCTCTTGTGATCCTCTGCTGTGATTAGCCTAAACCTGTGCTAATTATTCCCAATGAGGGAGACCATAGAGTCCATGTTTCTTTGGGTCTGGCTCACTTCACATAGTATAATCTTTTCCAAGTCCTTCCATTTCCTTACAAATGGGGCCATGTCATTCTTTCTGATAGAGGCATAAAATTCCATTGTGTATATGTACCACATTTTCCTGATCCATTCGTCTACTGAGGGGCAACAGGGTTGGTTCCATATTCTAGCTATGACAAATTGTGCTGCGATGAACATTGTTGTGCTGGTGGCTTTAGTGTGTTCTTGTTTGTGGTCTTTTGGGTAGATGCCCAAAATTTGGGCTGCTGGGTCATAGGGGAGCTTTATGTTTAGCCTTCTAAGGAATCTCCATACCTCTTTCCAGGGTGGCTGAACCAGTTTACATTCCCACCAACAATGAAGTAGGGTTCCCTTTTGGCCATAGACCCTCCAACATTTGTTATTGTTAGTTTCTTGATATAGGACATTCTTACTTGGATGAGATGGAATCTCAATGTAGGTTTGATTTGCATTTCTTTTATGGCCAGTGATATAGAGCACTTTTTCATATGTCTCTTGGCCATTCTCATTTCCTCATCAGAGAAGTCTCTTTTTACGTCATTAGCCCACTTGTTGAGGGGACTATTTGTTCTTTGCAGTTTTGTCTTGGAAGCTCAATTACAAAACAGCTTGTTATTGGCACCGGAAAAGGCTTGAAGACCAATGGAACAGAATTGAAGACCCAGAAATGAACCCACAGAACTATGCCTACTTAATCTTTGATAAAGGAGGTAAAAAAATAGTCTGGAAGAAAGATAGCCTCTTTAACAAATGGTGCTGGCAAAACTGGTTCAACACATGCAACAAACTAAAACTAGATCGTTATATATCACCCTGCACCAAAATCAATTACAATGGATCAAAGACCTCGAAATTAAAACAGGTACCCTGAAAACACTAATGGAAGGAGTAGGAGAAACACTTGGGCTCCTTGGCACAGGACGGCACTTCCTTAACAAAGACCCAGAAAAGCTACAGATCAAAGAAAGGTTGGACAAATGGGACTGCATCAAACTGCAGAGCTTCTGCAGGGCAAAGGACATTGCTCTCAAGATAAACAGAAAGCCCACAGATTGGGAAAAGATCTTTACCTGCCATACAACGGACAAAGGCATCATATCTAAAGTATGTGCAGTCCTACCCTATTGTCCTATCCTATTCCTATCCTAGAGTCTTCCTAGAGTCCTTTCCCAGAGTCCTATCCTATTGTCCTTTCCTATTCATATCCTAGAGTCCTATCCTAGATTCCTATCCTAGAGTCCTCTTCTTGAATAATATCCTACAGCCCTGGGAGTTGATATCAGTGCCTGAATACTTTTCCTGAGAACTTTTACTCAAGACTAGCACTCTACCACTTTAGCCCAAAGCTCCACTTCTAACCTTTTGGAAGTTTATTGGCAATAAGATTTTCACAAGCTTTCCTGCCCACGACAACTCTTTTGTTACTCGGATTACAAGCATGAGCCATCATCACCTACCTTAGTAAAAAAATTACAGTGGAAAAATAGCATAAATAACATATAAATGATTAAAGTGTTAAAAACATTTCCCAGTACTTTTGACAGGAATGATTATAATCTTACACGACTTAAGAAAAGGCATGAAAAATTACTTAATCTCAAGAAACATAATGCTTATCAGTAAAATCAACTCAGGAGTAATATACTAGCCCGATATCTATTGCAATTTTAAAGCCATTGTCCAAATGACTTACTAAAAAACCTAAATATTATAACTACTGAAAAACCATTAATATTTTGCGCTTAGTAAAAGTTAGCTATAAGACTGTTCTTCCAAAATTATAAACATAATTCAAAAGAATCATAGAGGCTTCAAAATGACAATCATGAAATTCATCAACCTTTCTAATAATAACTTACACTTAGTTGATGTCTTCTAATTTAAAATAAGATTTCACAGATGTTTTCTTCATATGATAGTCTTTTGAAGCATGTGGACATAGAACATTATCCCATTTTTCAGATAAATAAACTAAAACCCCAAGAGATTTTGCAATATAGCAATGTCAGACTCATAATTCAGTTTTCTTGTCTTCAGGATAGGTATTCCAGTCTTTACTCTCTGCAGATCATAGGTGTTAAAATAGTTATATACTGGTCATTGTGAAACATCCAGATTTGCCTAAAGAGTTCAAATATTTACACACACACACACATACACACTGTATACATATGCATAGGTGTGTGAATGAATAAGTGTATGTATGTACACATCCGTGTGTGTGTGTGTTAGAGAAAATCCTGGTGCTAATATGTGCTTATTTATTGCAGTCATGACTCCCAATGAATCACACCTCTTGGACTGGCATCTGGTAGCTGGCTAGTCCCATGTTTGCTTGGAAAAAGACAATGGGTAAAAGGTGAACCAATGCAACAGTAGTACTTACAAGACAATATGCTGTAACTAACTGTACAACACGGGAGGGAGGAATTAGGGAGGAGGAAAGGTGGGAAAAATGACGGAGGGGGTAACAAGTTGAACAAAAATGTACTCATTTCCTAATGTATGTAACTGTAACCCATCAGTACTTCACGTTGACAATAAAAATAAAAAATAAACAACAACAAAAATAAGACAAAACAACCCACAAAAAATGATGCTCTAAGGCCACATGGAGAAAGAAAGAAACTGGGCCATCTTAAAATCCTGTCTGAGGATAACACAGCCAATCTGCCAGCTAAACTCATTCACACTAGTGACCCTGAGGATGACTAATAGAAGAATTCCCCCAACTGAGAACAGCCTTTGTTGCAGGACTATAAGGAAATAAAATAAATGTGGTTTTAAGCTCCTGAACTTTGCTCTATGTGTGTGTGTGTGTGTGTGTGTGTGTGTGTGTGTGTGTGTGTGTGTGTGTAGCAACAGACAACTGAAATAAACACAAAGCAATGGCCTTCAGGCTTCATTACTCTTTCCAAATCTATAGTGACTTACTAAATGACTATCCCGCAACTCTAGATCTTAAATCCTAATGACAATTATATGAATTCTGTGTTGTATATGTTTCATAGCATCAGGGGAAAAGAAAGGCCTGCTATGATAGATTACCAGGTTAGTGAAATTGATTTATTTTGTGTGGATTTTTAAACAGAGCGATAATGTTGTTAATTGAACCAAAGACCCATTTACAATGTGGCTGCCTAAATATAAAATGGTACTCCATAAACTTACAATTTTATTTTGCATCTGTGAATGCATTTTTTGTCTTATGAGGAGTGATGTGTATGTGGGTGGATTTCAATGCGGGAATGTCATCTGGGAAAAAGATAGAAACAACTTGGCCATGACACCACAGGTTTGCAAACTAGCAAATTTTCAGCACTCTTCAGTAATGAAATCAATGAGACTGTTAAAGTACTGAGAAAAATTTGTCAAAATATAAGGAAATGAAAATGATGATGCAAATTGGATTTTAGTAGCTTAAGGGTCAGTGGGATTGGGGTGGGGTACAACACACTAACATCCATGATATACTCCCAAACAGGCTAAAGCTAGTCACATCATCCTATGTGATTTCTATGTTTCCAGGTCATTTGTACCTTTAGTGTACTTGTAATAGGCTCTTTGGGGTCATTACTTGGTTTGATTTCCTTTTGCTTCAGATTAAAAATACTTCAGCTAACAAGAATACCTCCTCAACTACATGATTTTAAAGAAAGATACTTTAAGGAAGTTGTTAATAAACTACATATTTAAGCCTTAAGGCAAAGGCTTATATAATAGAGGCACATGTTTCAAAGGGAGGCCTCAACTGGTATGTGGCAAGATCTGGCTCTTCTAGCTCATTCATCTTACCCTCCCATGACTTCTGTGAATTCATTTGGAAGCAGCTGATGTTTGTTTAGAAACTAGCAGATGGTCAAGAAAAGCATAATAGACAGCCTCTGACTTCCAGGGACTCCGAATTTAGTTCAGGAAGCAGTGACACTAGAGGCTCTTAACTATTCTCACACTTTACAGGGTCTCAGAGAAGCTAATGATAAGGCTAGTCTCTCTTTTACTTGGAGAAACAGGCTCAAATTAAATATACACATGGGTTTCCTCTTACATTTCTTTTATCAGTAGGCACAATGGATTCTCGGGTTCCAACCTCTTTTTAGTTGCCAAAAATTCTCATGATTTTGATATTTACCAAGTCTTCTATAGCAACTTACATAATATAGTGACTTAAAGTTTAAGATGTAATTTAGATGCCAGACGTGGTGATTCAATCCTTTAATTCCAGCTCTAAGGAGTCTGAAACTGTAGAATCATGAATTTGAGTCTAACTTGAGTTATACAGCGAGACCCTGTCTCAAAAATAAATAAATAAATACATAAGCTTGAAAAATGAAATCCACAGACACTTTTCTTAACAAAATTGTTCAAAAAAGGTAAGTGGAACATGAACTATTTTTCCTACTTTGAGTAAATAAGTTGGTTAGAAGACGTACGTACATACAGTGAGTCAGGAGGTTAAAAATATCAAAGGTAACATGCATACATAATATGTTGATGACTGTAAGCAAGCATTTGCTAGAAATACAAATCTTCTCCTAGCCAGTGATTCCAAATGGAAATCGGAAATGGAAACTGGAAAAGAATAGAAGGATTTATAGGAAAAGAAAAATGAGTACCCAGGGATATAGTGAGGAAAACTGGAAGAAGAGGAGTTGTGAGATCAAAGATTATGAGATTCTAAGATTCCATTAGTAATGAGTCAAACCCTCCTTTGACTTCCTACTTGTCAAAACATACAAAGACACTGCTGATTCAAAGTTAAACAAACTAAGAGGACCAACATGGTGGAAGGCTCATTGTGTTTATCATTGTGAAAATAATGCATGTTTTCCATTGTGTAGATGGTTTGACATACTCTATGTGGGTAATTTTCAGTATGATCTAGGCATGCATGCAAGCATATACACCTATGTGGATTGTTACACACATGCAGCCCACCCCATATGACTACCTTTATGTACTGTGTTTAATAGACACATGACCTGGAGAAAATGCTAAGTCTGCTCTAGCCTTTTCATTTTTACCACACTGACTTGTGGAGATGTTTTCAGTACGATCTTGAACAGAACTAGAACAAATAGCACTATTTTGTGAACTCTTGACTGTCCTCATGCATGAGTTATAGATTAGAAGATCCTTCTCATTCTCTCACAGCCCACCAGCATCCCAGTGATTGAACATATATTTTCTGGAACCAAACTCTGACATGAACAAGACTGATGAGACATGAAATTTAAATTTCTGGTCTCAAGTAAATAATTCAAATTCTGTGCCTCAGTTGTCTTTTAAATAAATTTGTCATGATGATTTTAGTAACATCCCACTTCTTCTTTATAGGCATGCAGTCATGTTAGAAAGACCTTGATAATCTTTCAGCAGGCAGGGAAAAAGGATGTATGAGATTGTCGTGGTTTTTGCCAGTAGTAAACTCAAGAGATAATCCAATGTAGGTGCTGTATGTACTGGCATTTTTTCTCTCTTCCTTTCTCCTGAAAGCTAAATTTAAGAAAGGCACAATTAATCCAATCATGGCAAATAAATACACCTCCTCCAAACAGCTTAGGCCAGACATTTCTCATGCTTTGTCTAGCTGTCACTAATTTTCTCTTTGGTTTCCTACCACTCATAAGCAAGACAGAGGGTTGTTTTGGCAGAAATAAAATGTGCAAAAATATTTTTAAATCTGATGGAATATTCCTGGAAACTATCCCTATGAAAGCACTCATTATCAAAAATATTTATTGGACATGAACAATATATCAAATTCTGCTCCAAATATGGTGGCTGCCTCATAGTTACTACTTAAACAAGAGTGAGAAAACATTATTTGTTGCATTTACGAATGGTCTATTGGTTGAGGGCCTATGACTTATGCCTATTGTCCTAGTTAGAAGAGGCCGAGATCTTAAGAATCAAGTAAAAAATCTAGTCTAGACAGAGAAACCTGAGAAACTCTTATCTCCAATTAACTAAACAAAAGCTAAAAGTGGGGTCATGGCTCAAGTGGTAGAGCATCAGTCACGAGCTGAAAAGGTCAAGTGAGAGCACAAGAACCTAAGCTCAAGCTCCAGAACTGGCAAAATGGTCTAGAGTAATCATGTTTCTCTTAGAATATGAACAGCCTTTGACACATGCATGTAATGTGACTACAAGTACTGACTGACCAATAAACTTGTGATGCTTGCTTCATCATCTAAATCACAAGTTTATTAGGAGATAGTATAGGATTTATTATTCCTTAGGTATGTAAACATCTGCTACTTTAATTTTTTAATTTTAATATCAAGCATACGATGCTCCAGCCTAGGTTAAGAGAAATAATCAAGTCTAAATGTAAAGAAATACCTATTATAAAAACCAAAATACCACATACTTATTTTCTAAGGCTTCTTTACAGCTAGCATATTGGCAGGGGACCTAGTTAGATCAATAAGGACCTGGTGATGGCAAAAATCAGTTACTGTAGATAGGTTATTTGTAGCAGTAACATTCACCATTCTAAAGGTGACAAGGGTAGCAGAGTTAACTATGAGGCTGTAGTAGGCAGTGTTCATGGAAAGGAGAGAATCATCTCTCACAATTTCCACCACTTTTGTTACTATAGGATTTTGATGGCCTATTTTCCAAACTTAATTCTATGGCTTTCTGGTATTTCTATAGCCTCAATATACATTTAAATAATTTCTCTTATGTTGAAATCAGGTAGGGAAGTTTCTGTTGCTCTCAGGTTAAGAAACATAGTTTATAAATCGGGTTTCATCTTTAGACTGTCCATAGCATATAGAAAGTAAAACCCTGTGCTCCTTTTACCCAACACTATCTTGTGTTTAACTTTGCATTCTTTTGCATTATCTATCTATCTATCTATCTATCTATCTATCTATCTATCTATCTATCTATCTGTCTGTCTAGCTATGATCTATCTATCTACCTATTGTAAGAAGAAATCATATTATCTTTATAAACTCAGAAATATAGTAGGACAGTTTCAAAGGAGCATATGCTGCATATATATATATATATATATATATATATATATATATATATATATATATATTTCACTGTTTGACATCATCTAAATAACATCATGTGGGCTCTCTCTCTCAACTTCCCCTCGCTTGGGGGGGGAGGGGCTTGTCCGCCCCTTCTTGGGTGGCCCTTTATCACTCTCACGTGGGAGCCCTCGCTGGGGGGGGGGGAAGGGGCTTGTCCGCCCCTTCCTGGGTGGTCCATTATCGCTCACGTGGGAGCGATGGCCACGGGTAGCCTCGGTGGCATGTGGTCGCAGGGTGCCCCAAAGCTGCCAAGAATGACACGGACGCGCGGGTCCCTGGAGAAAACCTCTAGGGATTCTGTTTATTCAAATGAGGAGCCTCCCAGATATACCCCAAAGGCGGGCACAAGAGAGGGGCCCCTAATTGGTCCCAAGGGGCTGTCCCTCAAGTGATGGCAGACTTCCTTCTCTTCCGGTTAGAGACAGGAAGGGGAGGGACAGGCTGAGGTCAGCTGTGGCCCCTTAAAGGTGCAGCTGACCCCAACAACATCAGAACAATAGTCATTGCGGTATATACATGATTCAATAGGAAAGTTGTTATCATTCTTTCTGGACCAAGACAGAGAATACATGGATTACTTAACATTAAAATGCATGCCATGTAAGATTTTACTGAGTTCAAACTGCTTTGAATTTAATTTAGTCAAATCAATTTTTGTAACTAGACAGTCTTAAAATGAGGACTGATTGTAGGTGTAGCCCTCAGGCTAAAATTAGATCAAATAAGAATGAAATGATGGATTTTCAATGTCATTGGTCTAATGTCATTGCTAGTCTAATACTAATAGTGCATGCTTTTCCCTTTCTTTGCTTTTTTTCTCTGTGCCCCAAGTATAACAAGGTCAGAAGACATTGGTTTGGGATTATCAAAGTGAGGTGGATGCAGTAGGCAAGAAAGCTCTGTAAAGGGTCAGTTAAAAATATGGTTATTGTACAATATATTCTTCAAAATGCATGATAATATTATTAAAATTAAGTTCTTTTTATATTTATAACCCAAGCCCTTTGTTCATGTTGTTACCAGGAGGAATGAATGCCCCATTGGTACTGGTAGGCCATATACTATTCATCTCAGAAGTCATCAAACTACAACAATAGAGCAAATCCAGATAGTTATGTGGTTTGAATCCTAAGAATTTTTTTCTTTGGTTCTTAAACTGGTGCTTGAGCTCAGGGTCTTACATTCTTGTTTGCCTTTTTTGTTCAAGGTTGACATTCTATTCCTTGAGACACAGCTAGTCTTCTAGTTCTTTTTGGTGATAAGATGCTCATGGACTTTTCTTCCTGGGCTGGCTTTTAACCATGGTCATAAGATCTCAGCCTCCCAAATAACTAAGAATACAAGCATGCACCACTAGTCCCAAGATGGCTTTTGTATTTTTAAATTACTGAGTCAAAATCAAAACAAGGATAATATTTGGTAACATCTAAATGTTCTATGAAATTCAAATGTAAATAAGCATCCATTTAAAATGTTATCAACATATAACAGAGTTCATTTGTTTACACATAGTCAATGGCTGGATTGGGGTTCTTAGAGCACAGCTGAGTAATTGTGACAAAGACCATATGGCCTGCAAAGTTGAAAATATTTACCATTCAACTCTCATATAAATGTTTGCTGACCTCTAGTTTATTTCACAGAAGGACTGACTGGTTGTGCTGGCAGGGCTGGTGACCCATTCACTTGCTCTAACTTTGTTCCTGCAAGATACCAGGGTGATGAGCAATTGTTCAGGGTCAAGTTGTTAAGGTTTATTTGAAGGGCCTACTGAATTCTGGATTTTTCTGTGATTTCTTTTGCTTCATTCAGAATCTATTGTGATGCTGGGGGTGTTAGCTGTTTCTTATTATTATAAAACATGAGTGTGAGATCTCTCCAGCTGACCTTGTAACTGCCAACTAGTCATATTCACCATGCTGCATGCAGTGACAAATGAAAGTAAATGGCAAATGATTCAGTGCCATTCTCTTCAGGTTTCTATGGTAAAGACTCCAATTTGTTCCCTTTACTGACTTTTCCCTGTCCCTCCTATTTTTCTCCTGCCCTAGCAATTTAGCCCTGACATTTAAACTTGCTCTTCCAAGATATTGATCCTTAGTATTCTACAGATAATTTGACTCTTTCTTGCCTCTGTATCTTTCTAGACTGGTTCTAGCCCCAGAATTCAAACTTAGTGCTGCCATCCCTGAGTGTGCAGGCTTGTGTACTCACAGGTTAAGAGTCAGAACAAACAGTTAGGTCCACACAAAGTGACCTTGCAGTTCTATTTGGTAACATGCCCATCTTTTCTATATCAAATCCTTGATATCCATATATGACCTCCATTTCTAAAATTTCAGTTTTAGAAGTGTATTACAGGCAATGATCTGGGATTACCATGTTTTCTATATAGGTCATGGAGATTGATCCTAATGGTTGCCATTACCAATAATTCATTTCCTTTTCATCACTGAGTAACGTTCCATATTTGTTTAACTATTCACTTGTTGAAGGATATGTCAGCTGTTGCAGACTTCGTTTATTAAAATTAAAGTTGACTTGATATTCACGTAATATTTTTGTGTGAATGTAAGTTTTCATTTGTCTGGAATAAATGCATGAGAGTGTAATTACAGGTTACCTTTGGCTGAAGGAGAATAGTTTCAAGCTCAGACAAAAAGGCTACCTGGATGGGGCCATTTGCTAGATTGGAGGTACCTCTTACTGATTTCATCCACCTGCCTCTTTCTTCACAGGTGATGTGGAGAGATTCTCTCCTAGCTGCATATTGTGATGCTTTCTAGAGTTTCTCTTCAGGTGATTGGTGTGCCATTGACAGATGAGTCTCATTCAATCCAAGGGAGCAATATGAGTGTCCTGGGCTGCCTTATATCACTAGGCCAATGGTAGGGCATCACCCAGTAGAGGTTGCATTTTCTTTCACTGGGAGGTGAAAGTATTCTATTGGCTTTTGGCCTTAGTCCTGCAGATCTCAAAATTGTTCATCTTTAAGCTGGGTACTGGTAGCTCAAACCTGTAATGCTAGCTGCTCAGGAGGCTGAGATCTGAGGATCATGGTTCCAATCCAGCCAGATCAGAAAAGTCCCCATGAGATTCTTATCTCCAGTTAACTACTCAAAAATCAGTGCTGTGGCTCAAGTGGTAGAGTGGTAGCCTTGAGCATAAAGAGGCTCAGGGACAGCACCCAGGCTCTGAGTTCAAGCCCCAAAGCAGACCAAAAAATAGTTCATCTTTGTACTTTTTCTCCTTCAGTTGGCATTTTATTTCATAGTTCTCAAGAGTTTAGAGTTGTGCTTGGTGAGAAGTGAGTCTGTGATGTCTGAAGAGTCTGGACAAGTGTGTAGGCCCATCTTAGAGATAAGTAAAGAAGTGGGAAAATCAGATAAATAAAAATATAAGCAATAGAAAACCGATGTCGTTTTGTCTTTTATTATCCACTCAGAGCAGTCTGATATGACATTACTAGTTTCAGCCTTTTGGATGTGAAAGTTTTCCTGGTTTTCATATGTCTGAAGCAGATCACCCAGAATTTTAGGACTAATTCAAAAAGAGCTAATAGGCACAATTTCATAATTCCATTATTTCCTTCAGAGATGGAAGATAAACAATTCCTTGACAGAGGTCAGGGGGCTTTAAGCTTCTAAAACAGAATTTGCCCCAAGAATGTCTTGAACAATGATCATAACAGTCTTATAAGTAGTATTTAATCTCTGTTTTATAGATAGTAAAGTTCTATCTTAGCAACATAAGTAACTTAACCTTTGGTTAGTTAGCTTTGAGGCTGGGGAAGAAGGTATGAATAAAGCCACATCTCTAGACGAATGAAACTCTAGCCGAAACCCAGAAAAGTTCTATGGTCAAATTTAATATTGTGCACATTCTCTGTTTCTGTTTAGGCAAAACTTACATTAACAAAATCACAAGCTACAAACTTGATGACCAATCAAGGACAGGATCTATTTCCTAGGCAATAGCTATAAGGAATATATCACTATTATTTTAGGGTAGATATGTTGAAAATGAAAACATTGATCATTTTCATTCAAAAGGTCAGTCACACAAGGTTTCCCAGTCACCATTAAATACACACCATTTAAGTGGCAACTTAATGGGGAGCTTTCACAAAAGATTGAATGATGCAATGTTTAAAATGATAAATTTTACCATAATTAAGGAAAAGATGGGTTCTTAAATATTTCATGCTGTTTTTCTTAGGCTGCTAAGGTAAATATTTATCACTTTTAACTTCATTTACATGTAACAGAAAGTGAGACACAAGATCCTAACTGTAAAATCTCCCTGTCAGAGATATCCGGTTGGAACTCCGGCTTGTCCCCTTATTTGATCTTGGACCTTATAAAGTGACTTAACCTCAACAGAACAGTAGTCTTCATTGAGGAGGTGATAGCACTCTCTTCATCTTATTGCTTGCATAAGTAAATGTGGTCAGGTACGTGGCATATAACAAAATCCTTAAAATGCTAGTTCTTTCTTTTCCTTTCTTCACTCTCAAAATCCATTGGATTAAAAAGGATTGATAGTAAATTCATACAGAGGAATAAGGCTAGTTTCCCATTTGGAATCTAAGCTCCGTAGTTAAATCCCTTGTGTTCTCAATGTCATGTGTATCAACATAATCTATTGAAAAATTACCCTTTTTTGTTCTCTTCCTCATGTTATGAAGGGTTTAAGGTCCTCAGTTCAAGTCCTGACACCAGAGGGGGGGAGGGAGGGAGGGAGGAAGGGAGGAAAGGAGGGAGGGAGGGAGGGAGGAAAGGAGGGAGGGAGGAAGGGAGGGAGGGAGGGAGGAGAGAGACAGACAGACAGACAGGCAGAAATACCAAAAGAGATGGAGAGAGGGAGACAGAGAAAAGAAGAGAGATGAAGACTGAACAGGGAGGGGAAGAGTAAAGGCAGGGAGAAAGGAAACAAATGGAAAGAAAGAAGAAATGTAACAGCAAATTTCCTTTATTCATACTGGCAGAATGAATTAGTTTTCTACATAAAATTATAAAAGATCATACATTTTGAAGCCAAAAGCATGTAAAATAATGTCATAGAGATGTATGTGATGCATTTTGTTCATTAAAAATATTATTTAAACTTTGTGATAGATTTCGAGTTTAAGCATTTCTATTTGTCATGCTTTTTTCCTTTCAAAATGAAAATAAATTTCCATAGTAAAATTTGTTTAATCTGGGTATAGTAGTCCCTACTACCTAATATTTTTAGTTCCCTCAGGACTACCTAATGTGTGTGTGTGTGTGTGTGTGTGTGTGTGTGTGTGTGTGTGTGAAGCTCAGACAACCCTACCTGGAAGGCCATTTTTAGACCGCTCCATAGTTCAAGCCTGTTCACTCAGAAGTAAAAGGGCAGCTTCTCCCATACATGAAACGAGTTGCCACAAGAGTTGGAGCTCTTCGGTTTCCACAAAGGGAAATCAATCTTATTTTCAGCCTGACCGAGCTGGCTAAAAAGCAGTTGCTCTCCTGCCTCTTGTCTGTGGCTGGCAAAGCAAATGATTGAATGAACAATATGCAATGCCTCCATCTACTTGGTACATGGTAGCCACCTTCCTTGGAGTAAAGTAGATTATGAAAGAGGTGTGTGGATGCCCTTGCCCAGTTGTGCCCTTGCCTGGATTGTGGTCAGGTGGTAGCACAAATGAAACTATAAGAAAATGTCCTTTGAACCTTGTTTGTGAACTTACTATAGGGATGCTGGGAAGAAAATGTCCATTATGTTTTTATTTATGAGAACCCCTGGGAGAAATTTTGCTCTAGCCATCTTGCACATTGTATACATGCTGTAAATTATGTGTCTAGTTTTGTCTCTAGCTGAACTATTAGAACTTAGAAACGTGAATTTCACTTATACCTTGATTTTCCTATTTGCTTCCTATGAACTGTTTATCTCTTGCTATTGCATGTCTTTATGCAAAGAACCCATAAACCAGAAGACAAAAATGTGGACAAGAATAAATAATAATTTAAAAGTCACAGGCTAACTTACGAAGAGACTTCTCTGATAAGGAAATGAGAATGGCCAAGAGACATATGAAAAAATGCTCTACATCACTGGCCATAAAAGAAATGCAAATCAAAACAACATTGAGATTCCATCTCACCCCAGTAAGAATGTCATATATCAAGAAAACTAACAATAACAATTGTTGGAGGGGATGTGGCCAAAAGGGAACCCTACTTCATTGTTGGTGGGAATGTAAACTGGTTCAGCCACTCTGGCAAGCAATAGGGAGATTCCTCAGAAGGCTAAATATAGAACTCCTCTATGACCCAGCAGCCCCACTTTTGGGTATCTATCCAAAAGACCACAAACAAAATCACAGTAATGCCACCAGCACAACAATGTTCATGGCAGCACAATTTGTCATAGCTAGAATCTGGAACCAACCCAGATGCCCCTCAGTAGACGAATGGATCAGAAAAATGTGGTACATATACACAATGGAATTTTATGCCTTTATCAGAAAGAATGACATTGTCCCATTTGTAAGGAAATGGAAGGACTTGGAAAAAATTATACTAAGTGAAGAGAGCCAGACCCAAAGAAACATAGACTCTATGGTCTCCCTTATTGGGAATAATTAGTACAGGTTTAGGCAAGTCATAGCAGAGCATCTCAAGGCCCAATAGCTATACCCTTATGAACACATAAGATGATGCTAAGTGAAATGAACTCCATGTTATGGAAACAATTGTTATATCACAGTTGTAACTACTTTCAACGTCCCATGTGTATCTGTAGCTTCTATTATTGATGATGTTCTTGTATCACCATCCTGTGGTTGTACCTACACTATCTCTGTAATCTTATCTGAGTATTTTGGAAACCGTGTATACTGGTATTGGAACTAGGAAATTGAAAGGGAATACCAAAATTGAGAGACACAGGGTAAAAAAAGACAAACAACTACAAAAGCAATACTTGCAAAACTGTTTGGTGTAAGTGAACTGAACACCTCAGGGGGGGAAAGGGAAAGGGGGAAGAGGGAGGGGGGTGTGAGGGGCAAGGTAACAAACAGTACAAGAAATGTATCCAATGTCTAACGTATGAAACTGTAACCTCTCTGTACATCAGTTTGATAATAAAAATTTGAAAAAAAAAAGTCATAGGCTAGGTGCTGGTGTTTCATGCCTAGCTATAACGGAGGCTGAGATGTAAGGATCACAGTTTGAAACCAGCCCAGGCAGGAAAGTTTATGAGACTTATCTCTAGTAAACCACCCAAAGGCTGGAAGTAAAGCTGTGCATCAAGTGGTAGAGTATTAACCTTGAGCAAGAAAGCTCAAGGTCAGCACCCAGGCCCTGAGTTCAAGACCCAGGACTGGCACACACACACACACACACACACACACACACACACACACACACGCACACACACACGAAATCACCAAAAACACATAAAACATATTTCCATTCAAGGCATTATTAATTATATGATATATCTACACAGGCCTTTTGTCAACAAGTCAAAACTGCATTTAGTGAGAAATTTAGACATTTTCAGCTGGAGGTGGGGTTGGGATAAAAGCAACCTTACTTTTTCCCTCTTGCTTTCTTTTTTTTTCTCTATTTTACACTATGATAATTGTTCATTCAAGAGTGCAAAGGTTCTCTGAGACTCTGGGCTCTTTCATTTTCAAGCAGATTAAGTCAAATTACACATGACAAAAATGACAAAAGCCTTCCTAAGCTGCAGTGCTTTCTGCTCTGGGAGAACTCAGGATTTGTGTTCTTGTTTCCCTGCCCTGAGTCAGCACTTGGCTAGTTCAAGGCCATGGGGCCCCAGAGCTCAGAATGTTAGAAATAATAAACACACAGAGAGAGCACAACCCATATTTTAAATTTTAAAAGGAGCATTGCTCTTTACTTGGCAGAACAATGGTGTAGTTAATACAGTTCAGAAAAGAGAGACTAGAGGGAATCAAGAAAATGAAAACCATAGTGTTACTGTAGCTCCACTTGAATTAATTGTGACACTCAACTCCTACGTGGAATAATACCTCCTAGCTGAAGAGAGATCCAAAAATATCTATGTAAGATAATAAAACATTAAGGTTCTTTTATTTACTGGGGAAGAATCCTCTTATGTCCAAAGAAAACTCTTCCTGTCCTTTGCTTATTAACTGATATATACTTGATAAATTTCTGTTAATTCAGATAGTCATCTTGATTTATATTGTTGTCCAGTCCTAGATAATGTGGTCTTGGTTAATTTTTACATGATATTTTATTATTCCCAATGATGGTATATGCTAGTAATTTTTTCCCTTTATTACTGTTACTGTCCAGATATATTGTCATTCAACACTGCCAATCTTTAATTGAATATCCAAAGAAAGTTCATCATACTCTGATTTCTCTTTAGATCATATAAATCTTTCACTTTTTACTAAAGAAAGTTCATACTTTAATTTTTTGACTTGGCACCCACTTGGTTTTAAGTTCAGGTAGCTCTGTTTAATCTCAGGAGACATTAATCATTTTCCTATTCTACATCTCCCTATCAAAATTCCTGTGACCTTGATAAGACATTACTTTATTTACTTCCCAAGGCTTGCACTCCATCTAATAACCATTCTTCACTGTGTGATTTACTGTCTGTTTCTTTGTCCTGTCCAATGACTATTCATAGGAACACATTGGAACCAATGCTCATCAGGTGGCCTTAAGCATTATTTTTCCTGACAATTTCTATTCATTTGTGTTCATTCATGATGAATCATCATCTGGCTTTTCCTGGGCTTCCTTAGATCTCCTGTGAGGTCATATCCTATGTGAATGATATGGACATGAAAATGAGGCCTCTAAATAAATCATCCACAGTAAGAAAGAAACTCTAAACAAAAATATCTATCAGAAAGGAATGACATTACTAGAAAATTAAAATGATTAATATTGATTTTAAATGACTCTCTGTATGTGGTAGAGTGTGTATACATGTAAGTAGTTGAGTAGGACAGTATTTACTGCCTGAAACTGTCTGGAGATATGTTTTTCTACTGTGGAAGATGAACTGAACCCTACATAAACAGATGTGAGTGATGCTCCCAGGGACCTCTTTACTCCAGTTGTCCTCTGGGAGGGGATTTGATTCTTCCTGGTTGCCCTGGACACTGGCTTTCTCAAATATGGAGGAAATTCTAGTCTTCTGGTTTTATTCTCCTTATCTGTAAGTAGAAAATAAAGAGGGTAACACATACTGCCTCAGAGGGGCTTACCTGCTCACACTCTGATCCTGCTGTTTTATAACAACCTTTCTGAGCACAAACAAGTCATGTTTCATGAATGATTAACTTCTGTTTTTTTTTTTAAATGGAAAGTTTATTCTTATGTAGGGAAAGTTACTGAGTCCCAGATAAAGGATGGGTTTAATGAGTGCCATTATCACAGCACTAGTAAGCAGGTCAGGTATTGTTTGCCCTCAGAGCCTTTGTTCTTTTTTTATAATTTACTTTTATTGTTAAGGTGATTCACAGAGGGTTTACAGTTACATAATTAGGTAGTGAGTACATTTCTTGTCATACTTGTTACACCCTCCCTCATTTTTCTCTCACCTTTCCTCCCTCCCAGCCTGCTAGTTGTACAGTTCCTTTCCAACATATTGTCTTATGAGTATCGTTATTTCATTGGTTCACCCTTTATTCCTTGTGTCACCCTTCTGATGTTCCCTTTCCCTTCCCTAGTTCAGATAAACATATATACAATACCCAGTGTACCAGAATCATATACAGTAACAACAGGGGATAAACCATAGGAAATTCACATAGAACATTAAAGATAACAACAATAAAATCTTCTTGTTTCCATATTTTGGAGTTCATTTTGCTTAGCCTCATCTTATATGATCATATGTACATAGTTGTTGAGTTATTGTGGTCCTCTGCTAGGACTATCATAGACATTTTTATGTTCATTTAGTAATTTAGAGACATGGTGTAAAGTCACTGACCACAACATGTAGAAATACCATTTAAAAAGATGTTCGTTATTTTACAGACACGATCTCTGCTTTTTAGGTTTTTATTTCCTTTTCTCCCATAACATCCACATATCAGGGAGACCATGAGCCTTTGTTCTCTGTTCTGTGTGTTTGTTCTAGGCTTGTCTCACTCAACATTATTCGTTCAAGATCTGTCCATTTCCCTGTGAATGCTATTATTTCATCAATTAATGAGTAATTTCAATGATCTGGCAAGACTTTGTTTTACTGAGATTGCCATTTGTGCTTCAGGATAGGTCCATGTTTGATTCATTAAATGTGTTTCTGTGACAATCACTACATCAGAATCTTTTCCATTTGGTGGCTCTGTCATAGGGCTTTAGAAGTTATGTGCACTGTGTGTAAATAATGTTGCACCTGCATTCTCTTACTTTAACCCAGTCCCTATAATCTCAGTGCACCACACTAACAAAAACACCCAAAACAGAAATCCAAGAAACATCACACCTCATTTGATCAGTAAAAATCCATATTGTACAGTCAAGGGATATTCAACAAAACAATAGCAATGCTGAACATTTACAAGGTGCCAGACACATACAAAACAATTTGCATGTAGTTTATCTAATCTTAATAACACCCCTGAATGGGAGGTATTATAGAATACAGAAAAGATTCATTCTTATTCTCCATTTAACAAGGGAAAAGGCCAGCTGGCTGACTCTTGAAGGAATTCATTTTCTTTCTGAATTTCCTGAGATCTAGGGCTGGCTCTCAGTCTCATGGGCGTAAAAATCTGATTATATCAGCTCAGTGAATGTGGAGCTATCTCTCAAGGGTAAATCACAACCCAAGAAGAAATCACCCTCAGACAAACCTGATACTCAAGCCCACATGCTCAGCATATGTATCAGTCAGGGGCTCCACAGGAGACAGATGGCATGCTGAAATTAGGATAATTGAAGGAAGGCTTAGTAAAAGGGTTATATGCAAAGAGTAGTTGGGACTAGGAAAATCATACTGGAGAGAATAGCACTGGAGACCAGTAGAAATGCTCTGTCTCCATCTGTAGGCCTGAATACAGGAAGGGAAGAAGTGGTTTCAAGGACTCCTGGTGAGATCACCACCTTGACAGGAACTACAATCTTCAGTCAAAGGGACCCCGTCAACCTAAAGCAATCTTACAGGGAGGAAGATGTGAGAATCAGTCTTCTTCAATCACATTCTCAAGCTCCAGTCTCCGGGTAGTTTCTACGTGGAAACTGAAATATGGAGAAGCAATGAGAAAATAGGCAGAATATATCTATTCTTTCAGTGAAATCTGAGTCAAAAGCCACTTTATTAATGTATCATAAATAACTGCCATGCCAGAGGCTGAGGATCCTCAGAGTTAACATGGTAAACCCATTGTCCTCTATAAGCAGACTCTTGAAGGGTCCAAACTGTGACTAGTAATTTGCTGGTGAGCATGAACTCAATACAATAAAAATCAAGAAAATAGATTAATTGTTAACAGCAAGCTAATATTCATTAATAAATGTATTTTACAGAAAGGATGGCCTCACCTAAGGATGGCTTAGAGTACTAAAAACTAAACAAGCCTGTGAGAGTTACTATGATACAACAAAGCAGCCCAAAAGTTGATGACTTAAAATAATTCCTAAGTATTGAAAGTACATATTATGATTCCTATTTTACAGATGATTATTTGGAACTGAACCTAGATCTAACAGAATTCACAGCTTGCTCTTTTCCCTTTATACTGAGTGATTTCTTGACTTTTAAAATAAAACTATTTTCTAAATCACAACATACTGTTGAAATGCAAAGAGGCAGCAATATCCATCCATCATCATCATCAGATTATTAGTATTATGAGATAGAGCCCTAATTCACAATGAGGTAACACCATCCCAACAGATAATTTCATTCTTTTTCTCTGGAGCTAGCAATAAGAACTTAATAAGGCTTTCAAAAAAATCAGTCTTGATTAGAAAGTTCTGAGTTAATAGATTTCTGTTCTATTAAATAGCCATTAATTCTTTGTAATTAGCTGGCATTTCAGAAGGTAAGCCAAATGGTTGAGCAACTTGGGGCTACAAAGTATACAAATCAAGGCATCTATGGAACAAGAATGTCTCATGCATCCATTATACTCTACATCAAGGGCAAGGACACACTGAACATTCACCTACCTTCAGGAACAACAAATAATATGTATTTATGTCTTCTTAGTCCAACATTCATTTCTATTTAAAGGGGTTGTAAGTCTCCTACAGGTAAGAATTGGGATTTAGCTTTGTTTTTTAGGTTTAACAAATGTAAATGTTAATGTATTGTTACTATATACTGGATTATTACAATATGGCTCTCTTTCTCCCTCCCCAAAAAAAGACAAATAAGAATAAATGCCACATAATTTGACCTACGGAAACCACAAAAGTTCTTATTTTTGTAATTTGAAATATGTCAACATAATATGTAATCTCCTCTTCCTCCTCCTCTTCCTTCTTTCTTCTTCAATGGTACTGTGTCTTGAACTAGGGGCCCTGTACTTTCATTTAGCTTGATTGCTTGCTTACAGCTGGCATTTTACCACTTATGCCCTGTCTCCAGTCTGATGCTTTGCTGGTTATCTGAAGATGACATCTTGTGGACTTGTCTTCCTGGGCTGGCTTCAAACCTCAGTTTTCTTTGATTGATGTGTGTGTGCATGTGTGTCTGTGTGTGTAGTACCTAGCACAAGAGGCACAAGCATATCTGAGAATATTGTTACCTAATATGCTGATTGAAGCTTAAAAAGAAGTTATGAATGAACATGGCTTAGGAGACATAGTGACTCATTTTATGAAATATTATGAGATACCCATTCATAGCTTGGATCCTGAAAAAGTGTTTGGCTGCACTAAGAAGTATACAAATAAGAATATCTTACAAGCGATAATGAGTTTTCTAATTTAATTTTATAAAACATTAAACTTAGTACGCAAGAAGGGGGAAGTATGAAGGCTATGCAGATGACCTCAGTTAATGCCCTTAAGGTTTTCTTCAGCATCCCCTCAAGTATGGAAATATATAATATTTCTTATCAACTTATAGCATCTCATAACACATATTTGAAATGCTTTTTTAAATGAAACAAATGTTTTATACATTCATCAGTATTTATTTTATTTTTGTCACTTGTGGGGCTTGAACTAAGGGCCTGAGTACTCTCCCTGATATATTTTGCTCAAGGCTAGCACTCTACCACTTTGAGCCACATCTCCAGCTCCAGTTTTCTGGTGGTTAATTGAAGATAAGAGTCTAATGGATGTTCCCGCCTGGCCTAGCTTTGAACTGCAATGCTCAGATTTCAGCCTCTTGAGTAGCTAGGACTGAGAGTATGAGCCACCAGTGCATGGCTACTATTTATTTTTAACCAATATTTACTAATACAGATACTATGTGCCAAAGGCTGTTTCTAAAGCTCTGAAAAAGGGCAGCTGAAGAAAATACAGATCCAAGTAGATTAAACAACTTAGAAGTTAACACATCAAATAAATGATTTGATTCTAGCTAAGGCTAGAATCTGAGTTCCTCAACTTCAACATTTCCTTTTCTTCCCCAAATGTGACTGATGTTTATTAAAAGAAGTATACGGGACAGATCTTACTGTAATAAGTATTTTTTTTCAGATGAGTAAATGTGTCTGAGAGACAAGTGACTTGCCCAAGGTCACCATCAAAATGTAGAACAATAACTGTTTGATGGCCCACCTGACCTCAGATGATATTTATAGTTTCTGACTACATTTTTAATATAGTAAATAGATTCTACTTTAGGTGTGGGAGTTGGAAGGCTCAAAAAACTTCAGAGCTAGGGTTTAGGATTTGTACCTGGTAATAGCAGGGGCCTGATTTAGAAACACAGAAACACAGGCTTGGCCACTCATGAAACCAATGAGCTTGTTATCTTTGGTAGAAGTTGATATATACATCAGATTGTCAGCTCTCTATCTGAGGTCACTGCAGACTTGAGATGTGTTAGCACCAGAGAATTTTTGAAGTACAGCCCAGATACAATGGCCTTAAGTCCTGTGCTGGACTTGCTGAATGGACACATCAGTATTCCAATGTGTTTCCTGATACTCCTTTCATAATCGTTTTTTGCCCTTACCATGTATTCCCCCTTTGACGTATCTGCCATTTATACTCTATCCACTATCAAGTTCTTCCTAAGGTTTTCTTTTAGATAAGTATCTTGAAGGGTTTCTTACTTCTTTCCTATTACCAGTCTTCAGTGTTCCATTCCCAGAGTGTTGCTATGAAAAAACTAAATAAGAGGCTGTCACCAGACTCACATTCCATAGCTTCTTGCTCTATGATTCCAGAAAAAAATTCTTTAAATGCCATGTTATATCTGTGTTCAAAATATCCTATGTAATACTTAACCCATGTGAAAAAGTCTTTGTTAAATATGACAGAGACTCTTAATGGCTTACTCATGTTTCTTCAGCTTTTATTCTTTAAGAAAATAAAAGCTATGGTTTGTTTTTTTTCCTGATCAAAAAGTTACCTAGGGAAAGGGTTCATTTGTAAGCTTTCCCTGAATATATAAATGGTTCTTAAAATTCTATCAAAACAAAGCTGACTTATCTAGTAGAGCTGGAATATGGACCTGATGCCAAATGGTCCAGCAACCATCATGTAATTATAAGGAGGATGAGGTCCAACCATTAACGATTAGAAAGGCAGTTGTTTCTGACTGAGTACCTAATGAAGCTGCCGTGACATCTCTTCCCAGGCAATAATCTAGAATTATTTTCATGTGAGAAAAGTAAATCTAATCCAAATACTAGCAGTTCTTTATTAATGACAGTGCACTATTCCAGGAAATAAGATATGTTGTGCAAAAATGCTGAAATAAAATATGCCACATAGTATTGCTAACATTATTTTAAATGAAAAAAATCTATGGGTTAATGTTAACCAAAACCACCACCTGACTAGTATCTTAAAACAGAATTCAAACAGAATGAAATGCCAATATGTAAATAGCAATTGTGTTGAGATGCACAATATACCTCAAATATTACTTCCAGTCACACAGACAATCAGAATGATCCTCAACAAACAATGAGACTTCAACTTCCGCCAAAATGGAGTAGTTATCACCAAAAAGCAATTTTTAGAACAATGATTCTGAAATATGAGAAATAAATGAGGTGAGACCTACAATTGGTCTAGTTTATTGACTTCAAAGAATATCCAGATTGACATGCAGAGAAGAGAGACTGAGGCATACGCAACATAAGCTGTGTCTGAGGGTTGGGTAGATTCAATGATTCCAGTCTCAACATTAAAAAACTATAAAAAGAGCATTACCAAAATTACAGGAAGAAATAATAAAGTTCAAGGAAGTAATCGATGGCTTAGAAAAAAATCAATAGAAACAAATTATAAAACCCTAGTGGAAGGCTAGAGACACAGCTCAGTAATAAAAATTTTTGCCTAGCATGTATGAGGCCCTGGGTTTCATTCTCATTCTTAGTAACACACAGACACACACACACACAGACACACACACACACACACACACACCCCTAAAATATAAATTCCTAGGAAAATAAATAAAATGGACCAGGCTGTTAAGGAGAATGAGAGCTAGAGGTGGAGTAACAGAGAGCAGAGTAAGCAAGAGAAGATACAAATTACCAATAATAGTTACGAAAGTGATAAGGTCATTATAGATTCCACAGTATTATAAAATACTTTATGCAAATTAATTTGATAAAGTAGATGTAGTGGACAAATTCCTTGGAAGGCACAAATTGCCAAAATTCATTTAAGAAAAAAATAGATAAGGTATAAATAGTGTCACATGCCTGTAATCCCAGTATTCAGAAGGAGGATTGGGGTTCAAAGCCTGTCTGGGGTAGAAAGTGAGATTCTATCTCAAAAACTCCCAAACAAACAAGAAAAGAAAAGATAAGTAATCTAAGTATTTATATACTTATTTAAAAGAATTAATACATCATTCAAACTCTTTACAAAATGTCATGAGACCTAGATGCCTTCACTGGGAAATTACGCTAAACATATAAAGGATAAATAGCAGTAATTTCTCACAAATTCTTCCAAAAAACGGGTGACTATAAATGAGAACATGAAAAAAATGATCCTTTTATTAGTCATTAGGGAAATATCAATTAAAGACACAATGAGCATTAGGAAAATACTGGTTAAAACCAAAATGTGATATTGCTGTCCTATTATACTATGTTATTAAATGGTTTAAGTTTAAAAGCCCATATTGAAAGCATTGAAAAAGTATTTGGCGGGCCTAGTAAAATTCTGGTAGAAAAGTAAAAGAGTACAATCACATTGAGAAATATTTTCACAGTGTCTTAAAAATTATATACCCAGCCATATGGCCTAGACCAAGAGAAAAACCAGACATATATGTCCATATTAATACTTGTATAGGTGATCTGTACTAGCTTTTTTATGTATGTATGTATGTGATACAGGGGCTTGAATTCAGGGACGCCTGTTCTCACTCATCTTGTTCACTCAAAACCAGCACTCTGATAGTTAATTTCAGCTAAGAATCTCTCAGATTTATCTTCAGAGATGGTTTTAGACCTTGATCCTCATATATCAGCCTCCTGAGTATCTAGTAATATAGATGTGAACCCCCCCCCTACCATAGCTATAACAGATTTTTAAAATAGCCCCAAACTGGAAATGATTCAGTTATCAATCAGTTGATGACTGGTAAAATAAGACAATTGTGAAGTATTTATACAATGGGTACTATACACCAATAAAATGGAATTAGTATCTGTACGCACTACAACGTAGATGAATCTCAATTATGTTGAGTTATAGACACTAGGTTAAAAAGTGTGTATTAGTATACATCCTATCACTATACTTTTATAAAATTCTAGAAAATGCAATTTAGTCTATAGTGACAGTCATTCCAGGGAAGACCTTTGGAACTGGAAAGAAAATGTAGGACATATTTCAAAAGGACCCAAAAAATTTTCGGGGAAACTGTAGATGTTCAATATTTTGTGAGTATTTATGGGTTTATGCGTGTTTACACATGTCAACATGTATAGTTAAAACACTTGCAATTTATTACATGTCAATTAAACTGCAACAGATCTGATTTTAAGTGCAATTGCTCTTGCAGTTATTTTGACATCTTCAGTAATATAGTAGCTTTGCATCCCATGTAGTATTTTCAAATTGTCTTTTTTAAATATTATTACATTCTACACATTGTGTTTTTAAGATGATATTGCTTAAATATTCAGAGAATATCTGAAATATATATTATTTCTACTGTAGAAATGTAAGCCAAAATTAGTCTATTGCAAGGTACCTACATTTCTAAGCTAGATTCAGCTGAAAAGAGAACCTAAGGTTCCTGAAGTTTTGTTGTGTGTTTTTACAGAGGTGGGATTACAGAAAGCAGGAGAGGAAAAGGGAGGGAAGTAGGAAAAACAAATATAAAATGACACTGCTGAATTGAGTGCCACAACATGCTAGTTTTGTGAGATTTGGACTCCAAGAAGCAATTTTTACCCGTCCAGTGTAGCAGCACACACCTGCCATCTCAGCTATGTTGGAGGCTGTAAATCTGAGATGAGCCCCAGGTAAAAGCAAGAGAAATTTTCTAAAGAACAACTAAAGCAAAAAAAAAAATAGGGCTGGGGATATGGCCTAGTGGCAAGAGTGCTTGCCTTGTATACATGAGGCCCTGGGTTCGATTCCCCAGTACCACATATACAGAAAATGGCCAGAAGTGGTGCTGTGGCTCAAGTGGCAGAGTGTTAGCCTTGAGCAAAAAGAAGCCAGGGACAGTGCTCAGGCCCTGAGTCCAAGCCCCAGGACTGGCCAAAAAAAAAAAAAAAATAGGCTAGAATTGTTGAATGATATGGAAGAGCATGGGCTTAGCAAGTGCAAGCCCATAGTTCAAACCCAGTCCATTAAAAAAGAAAAATGAATTTACACTATCTTTCTAAAATACACTTAAGAACTCTACTTGGGGAAGTATGTAGGTAGGAAAGGAGGGATGTATCTACTGGTTTCTTGTTCTTACCAGCCAGAGATTTACTCCACAGGATATTAATATACTTGCACTTGTGGATTATACAAGCCAGTGTGAGGTCTCAGGAAAAAGGACAATGGAAAATAGCTTTAGGTACAGGCAGGAGACCAGGCCCTCTGACTAGGAATATCTTAAGAAAGCCCTCATTTATCTGTCTTTTGCTACAATATTTTTAAAAAATGAAAAAGAAAAAAAGATCCGGTGAAAGCAACAGGATCTGAAATTCTGTATCAGAGATGCATATATTTTCAATATTTTTAGGCTTACTAAGCCTAAAATAACAGGTCTGTTCTATGTTGGAGGTAACATGTGTAACTTCCAACTAACCTACTTTTCACACACACACACACACACACACACACACACACACACACACACACACACCTTACTGCTTTGTTTCACATGAAATTACTCCTTTGTCTTACAGCATTCATTCTTGAGTGATGAGGGACACCAAATAATCTGGGATCATCTTGTAAAATGATTGGTTTCTGTACTGTGTTCCATACCAATCCAAACCGAAAACATGGTACAGAGAAATGGGAATTTTCTAAAGGTTCTGCATGATTCTAATGTGAAGCCAAGGTAATGAACCATTGAATCACTTCAGTCACCCAATTACAAATAGACTTCCCGCTTCTACTACTTAGTAGAATACACTTGTTTCTTTTTTATATATGAAAAATGTATTGTCTTTAAGTAGTTATACAAAGGATTTGCCATTCCACACACCATTTTATGAATACAGTGTGTCTTGTTCAATGTCTCCCCTTTCAATATTCTCTGCCAACCCTCCTAATTCACCCTTCCCTCAGATTTCTTAATTTTGTAGGATATTTATTGAACTTTTTGCCCTTTAACTATGCTGTTTATATATACATCACATCTTGATCTGTCTCACCCCTCAACATTTTCACCCCTGCTTCCATCCACCCCTTCCTTTTATTCCTTTCCTCTCTTACTTTTCTCATTATGTGATATATGCAATGAGTTCTTCTTTTATTTATTGTAAAGGTGATGAACAGGGAGGTTACCGTTACAAAAGTAAGGTAATGAGTTCATTTCTCTTTAAACATTGTTACTCGCTCCTTCATTTTCTCCCACTTACTATGCAATGAATTCTTGACTGTATTTTCTCCCCTTCTCCCTTTCCTTTATCTATCCTGCTTCCCTTGGTCCCCTTTTCCTTCAAGTACTCATTTCTTTTTTTTTTTTTTTTTTTTTTTTTTGGCCAGTCCTGGGGCTTGGGGACTCAGGACCTGAGCACTGTCCCTGGCTTCTTCTTGCTCAAGGCTAGCACTCTGCCACTTGAGCAACAGCGCCCCTTCTGGCCATTTTCTATATATGTGGTGCTGGGGAATCGAACCCAGGGCCTCATGTATATGAGGCAGGCACTCTTGCCACTAGGCCATATCCCCAGCCCCCTCATTTCTTGTTACTTACTTTTTTGGATTCTTTGTCTTAGTCTTTCTAATTATGTGAAGTACACTTTAAATACTACTTTGACAAATAACTATTCTATTCCTTCATGAACTTTCCGTTCTTTGCCTCCATGTCTATATTAGTGAAGCATCTTCCATACTTCTTTTAGCAATCTGTAGTGAAATCATTTTTAAGCATTTCTTTTCACCTTTTTTCCCCTTTTTTCTTTCCATCCTTCTGTCCCTGGGTGTTCAGTTATACATGTTCTCAATATGAAGAATTAAATTTTGAATAGATTTTATTTTTAATAAATTCAGTGTGGCAAACATTTTATGTAATCCAAATAATCTCCCCGTTCTTATGTTTGTACTCTTATAAAATCTTATTATCTTCAAAACTGACCAATAAGACATTGCTATTTTTGAAGATGCTCCTTTGCATGGATCTCACAGCCAAGAGGAAAATGAGTTCTGATAATGACATAAACTTGCAAGTATTGTCCCTAACTCAAGTCTATGATGAGAACCTAGTCCCAGATGGTATTTTTTTTGCCAGTCCCTGGGGCTTGAACTCAGGGCCTGGGCACTGTCCCCAAGCCTGTCTGTGCTCAAGGCTAGTGCTACGCCACAGCACCACTTTTTGCTTTTTCTGAGTAGTTTATTGGAAATACAGATTCTCACAGACTTTTCTACCTGGGCTGTCTTTGAACCATGATCCTCAGATCTCAGGCTCCTGAGTTGCTAGGATTAGAGGCACAAGCCACTGGCACCTGGCCCAGATGATATTTTGAATGCAGCCTTTTGAGACCCTAATCAGAGGACTAAGCACCTTTTGACTTACTGAGGTAGTAAGTATGCACTGATTTTAAGACACTGAATTTAGGGGTGAGCTGTTACATAGCAATAGAAAACCAATAAATATTTCAGAACTAGGAGTGGAGATACTGCCACAAAAAGGACCTAGGAATATACCAGTAACTTTGGAACAGAGCAGTGGGTAGAGTAGAGGAATTTGGGGGAGCAGGACAGAGAAAGCCTAAATTGCCTTGAGTGAACTGCTAGTGGAATCTGAAATTGGAGATCTGCCCCTGGTAAGCACTAAGAAGTAAATAAAATGTTACTGAAACTGGAGGAAAGGGAAACTGCTCTGGAGAGGCAGAAAATTCAAATTAATTGCCTCAAGTAGTTACATGGAAAGCAGAACATGTAAGTGATGAACTTGGATATCCTAACTAAGGATATTTGCAAATGAAATGTTTAAAGGGCTTTCTGGTATCTTTTGTTGCTTATATTAAAGTGAGAGTCGAGGAAAAATGAATCAAGGGAAGGAGAAACAGGATTGAAGTCTTGATGATTTTGAAAATGTAGTCTCTATAGGTGGCAGAAGATGCTAAAATTAATGCAATAGCTATACTTACAAGACAATATGTTGGAAAATAACTGTACAACTGGGGGACAGGTTGGGAGGAGGGAAGGTGGGAGAAAAATGAGGGAAGGGGTAACAAGTATGACAAGAAATGTACTCACTACTGTACATATGCAACTGCAACCCCTCTGTATATTACCTTGACAATAAAATTAAATTTAAAAAAAGAAGCTTGGTTTAGAAAAAATGTTGAGGTTAAAACCCTATAAACCTTTACTAAAATCTCTAAAAGGGAAATCCTTAAGTATTTTGTCACACAAAAATCTTTTTGGAGACAATAGTGTATCTCAGATGTCTTCCAATGAATCTATAGGATTCTCTGCTAAGTTTAATAGTATTGTCCCTCAACCAAAAGTGGATATGGATTTGTGTAATGAAGAAGCAAAACCATTGAAATGCATGTCATAAATATTTTGAGAAAGTATAAGTAATATTGCTAGATATAACGTATACTGATAAACTGATTTGTTGAATGGTAACCTCTTAGTACAACTATTTAAGGTTAATAAAAATATAATTAAAAAAGAAAGAATAGCACAAAATGAAGGAAGGCTACCGAATCCTTAACTTCATATAAGCAGGAGGAGGCTGATAAAAGTGATCAGTGATGCATAAAGAAAATATGGTGTATCTATATATACATACATATGTATATTTAAATATATGGGTATACATGTATATTTATGTCCATTTATATATGGTTGTATATGTATACATATATTTACATATAAGTGTATATATGTATATTTATGTGCATTTACATGTATGGGTATATATACATATTTATATATGGATAAACATGTATATATGTGTGTATTTACATGTTTATATATACTCACCACACAAACACACACACACACACCACACACACACACACGCACACACATATATATATGTATATATATATATATATACCATGGAATACTCAGCCATAAAAATGAAATTTATATCATTTTTAGGGAAATGGACAAATCTGGAGATTATCACCTTGAATGAGATAAGACAAACTAAAAAAGTCCCATATATCTAATGCTGCTCACTTGTGACATGAGGACATAAAATGATGATGATGATGATGATGATGATGATGATGGCGACAATGGTGATGATGATCATAATAGTAATGGTAATAGGACAAAATATAAAAGGGGACTGTCTAGGATGGGATCAGTGGGGGAGGAAAGGGAAAACCAGGAGGTACTGAGGGGGAAAGAGGATTGAAAGATATTACGTGTGTGCACACACGTGTGTGTGTGTGTAAACACAGCACAGTGAAACTCACGAAAAGTTGCTTGAGAAGCAGTGGAAGAAGGGGAAAGGAATATGAATATGGTGGAGGAAGTGCATTTGATTAAGGTACACTGTGGGCATGTATAAAAATAGCTCAGTAAAACTCCACTTGTTACAAATATTTGTTAACTCTAAAATAAGATTGTATAAAGTTGCAAGTGAAGACTAACTTTCATGAAGAAGAAAAAATGAAATAGCCCAGAGCCCAGCATCCATACAACAGACAGATACAAAAAATATTCTTGGATCTAGGAATTTAAACAGGAATGTAAAATATTTGCCTGGCTATATTTCAGAACTGCTATGGAGCATCAACTGCTTTTTGTTTTATTTTTCTTAAATTTATGTTTTTAACTTTTTTATTATCTTTAATTAGGTATACAAAGATGATTCAATTCAGCATGTCTGTTTATGAGTACAATGCATCTTGATAAATGTCACCCCTCCCATTGTTCTTCCACATCTATCCTAACCTTACCTATCACTTCAAGTTACCTGGTTCCATTTTCACATATATACATTGAGTATTACGATTATTATTCACCCATCCTTCCTCTCTCTATTCATCTTCCCTCCTTCCTGGATGCCTTCTTGACTTCCCCCTCCCTACCACACATATTTCAACAATAACTGTATTTTAACTTTCTACTTCTCTTCCTTTTGAACTAGAATATTTACAGCTGTTAAACCACACCTCTCCTATTATGGTATGTTGGTGTTTGGTGGGTAGGTGGAAAATAATTTTTCTTAGTTCACAGAGAGAAATTTTAACCCAGTAACTCAATTAGAAATTATACCCAGGGCTGGGGATATGGCCTAGTGGCAAGAGTGCCTGCCTCATATACATGAGGCCCTGGGTTCGATTCCCCAGCACCACATATACAGAAAAAGGCCAGAAGTGGCGCTGTGGCTCAAGTGGCAGAGTGCTAGCCTTGAGCAAAAAGAAGCCAGGGACAGTGCTCAGGCCCTGAGTCCAAGCCCCAGGACTGGCAAAAAAAAAAAAAAAAGAAAGAAACTATACCCAGGAATCTCATGTACAAATGAATATGATTTAGATTATGAGATTTTTATTTTTTGATCTAATAATGAGAGGAGCCTCTTAGAAATTGCATAAATTCATTTAGCATATAGGAGAGACACAAGTCACTTGGGATACCCAGGAAAACTATGGCTGACAGACTTTAGAATAATCCACAGACTCTATTTCTTATGTTCATGGCCTTGTATAATCTTTTTCCCCCTTGAAGGTGGGTGGAACCTGTGCCTTCCTTCTAACCAGTAGAGTATTGGAAAGATGATGAATTAGCAGCTCCAAGACTGTGTTAGCTATATAAGACTACTTTTTGCCAGCAATCTCTTTCTCTCCATTTCTGGCTTAGAAGAAGCAAGCTTTGATTAATCCTATGGACACAAGAAAATGAAATCTGCCAACAACTTGAGAGAGCTTGAAAGTACATGCTCTCCTAGCCAGCCCCTGATGAAAACTCAGTCCTAGCTGCTACCTTGACTGAAGTTTTATGAAGCAAAAACCAAAGGAATCAGCTAAATTGTGTCAGGATTTTTGACATATAGAAACTATGAAAAAATAAACATATCTTGTTTTTAGTTACTAAATTTGTTTTCATTTGTAATATACAACTCAAAATAAAGTCAGCTTTTTTTTGAATTTTACTTGCCATTCTTATTCAACTAGACTACAGGTAAATTATATTTACCTTACATTGTAAAATCTTCAACTTAAAAATAAATAAATATTTTCTTTTTTTAAATCTTTAATTTCTGCTTTTTGTGTGGGTCCTGGGGTTTGATCTCATGGTCTGGGTGCTGTCACTTCACTTTTTTGCTCAATACTAATTGCTCTACTATATGAACCACAGTTCTACTTCTGGCTTTTCCTATTGGTTAAGTAGAGATAAGAATCTCATGCACTTTCCTGTCCAGGCTGGCTTTGAATTGTGATCCTCAAATGTCAGCCTCTGGAGGAGCTATGATTACAGGCATAAACCATCAGTATACAGTTTTACTTCCATTTCTATAATATTTACACATTACACATTTGGATGAGATTCAAAGATGAATTTTTTTGACCCTCGGAAGAGTGGGTTTTAAATTTTAGCATATATAGAAATTACCTGGACATCTTATGATTGCTGGGCCCTCATTCTAGAGTTCAGTTAAGTTTGGGTGGAGACCACAAATCTGCATATTTAAACTACATGCTGGTAGTTTGTGTCTAATACTTAAAACTCATTTCTTTAGGCCATTGTTGCTATAGTCCTTTGTATGGTTTCTATTATATGCATTTTTTTTGCAGTTGTCTGTGACCCTTTTTTCATGATGATTGATATTGTAAGCTGCTAGGATTTCCAGGTTCTGCCTGGTAGTTTCCATAGCAACCCACATAGGGTTGCCCTATGCCTGAGGGCTTGAGTAAGGATGGCACTAGATGAATTACTGGCACAAATGACTTGTAAGTGGCACAGATATTTCTTTCAAGTTGTCCATTTCCTTTAGTGACCTTATTTCTGGCCTTTCCCATTTTGGTAATGTTGTTTTAAAATCTTCCATAAGATTCTTTTCTATGGAGTGACAATGAAAAACCTTCTATTTATATTATTCTTCACATTTACAAGAAAAGTAATACCTTTTTGAGGAGAAAATTAAATTTTATTTACATAACAATCCTGTCAGGCATGTTAGAATATGCTCCTCCATTTTGACTTAACAATCTCCATATTATGTCCTCAGCCCTTTCTCTGAAATCAGGTGACCAGACCAGACCTGACCACCATTGTTAAGTCCCACCTCCTTGTCTGACAGCCTCCAGCTGCCGTATACCAGGCCCTTCCATTCCTAGCCCCTGGCCCTATAAAGATATCTCTTTTGCACGACAAGCATTGCATTGTGTTGTGCCTAGCCCAAAAGTCACAGCATCAGTAGTTAGCCAACAGTAAGCATTGTTGTACATCTATTTAGTGTCCACGTGGTCCTTCAGGGTGGAGATTTCATTGGTGCCATGGCTTGGATCAAGGCTCCCCTTGTGAATTTGCTCTTCCCTTCAGGAAATCAAAGGGTCGTGGAGACCTTGTGCTGGTTTGAGGCCCACCCAGAGGACCACCAAGGTGAATTCCTCCTGAACAAGCATTGTTTCTATAACCATCAGAGACTGATTTGCCCTTCTTCCCAGGTAAGTGACCATTCAGGGTTTGGAGTTCACAAGGGTAAAAGCTCGGTGTTCAGTTCCAAGCCCTTCCTCAGAGGTCTAGGCCACTGGCTGGTATATATAGGCCAGGCATCCAAAAATTGCATGGTAATGACTCCTCTTGGTGCTTTCCTTACTGTTCGGGACCTAGAAATTGCAGGTGATGACCCCTCTTGCTTCCTTCTCCCTCTGTTAGTTGACCAGAGACCCTCTGGGGATGCCTGTGGAATCTCTAGTGTCAACTCTGTTCTCTTACCATGGAGGGTCCCATCCCAAATTCCTCAGAAAGCTTCTGCCTGATCTTAAGCCTCATAAGCTCATAAACTCTGTAATAAAATTTGGCCCCAATAGTCGCTGGACAATGAGACCACATGGCCCCTTCATGGGACACTGGACCCCAATAGTCCATGGGACTTTTACAACTTCTGCACGTTCTCAGGCAAGTAAAAGAAGCCATCTGCATTCGGGCGCTCTCTCTGGCTCTTGCTCTCACTCTTGCTCTCTGGCTCTCTCCCTCTCTTGCTCTTGCTCTCTTGCTCTCTCTCGCTCTGTGTCTTAGGACTTCAAGACTAAAAAGAATTTGCCGTTAAATTGCCTCCATTCCAGCCAAAATTTCTCCAATAAAATGGCCAGTGGTAAGCCGAACTCTCTTTTCTAACCTTACTCTTGTAACTTCATTCTTCCTCTCCGTAGCTAGTTTGGATTCTCTAAGTTAAAATGGTCTATTGGTCTTCTCCAAATAAACTCCTTTGTCATCTTTGCCCCTGTACCTGCTTGTCTGCCTGTGTGGCTGAGACAGGGAGGGCTGGGTGCAAGCCACCAAAGGTAAAGCAACTTTCTTTGTCTTGTAAATATAGTCATTAAAACACAGTAACAATCCTGCTTAAACTCCTCTAGGAGGCTTCTATAGGATCCCTGGAACCTGCTCTCCACCCCATCTCTGCAGGACCTGGAGATGAACAACCACCTAGGAAGAGACAAAGGCCATGTGGTAGGTTGTCATACAACTCCCACTCTTCCACCAAGCTTACTTACCTTCACTCCTCTAGGTGTTCAAAGGTTAATTTACATGATAATGTGTCATTCCCAAAATTGTTTAAAAGGTTTTCTCTTCTTGTGATCAATGTTTGTTTAAGCATGGACTTATGCTTTGTCTTATATTTTGTTGTTGTCTGTTTTCTACCATTAACCATATGGTTCTATCATACAATGGGTAAAAATACTTTCTGCACTGGAATTAACAAGAAAAAAGTTACAGTTGATTTTCATTTTTTACCTAAGTGCTCCTTAAAACAATTTTTGCACGTAAGTGTGTGTGTGAACATGTTCAAAACAATCTCTCCCTCTCTTTCTTTTTTTTTTTTTTTTTTGCTACTCCTGGGGCTTGAACTGAGGGCCTGAGCACTGTCCCTGGCTTCTTTCTGCTCAAGGCTAGCACTCTGCCAGCTTGAGCCACAGTGCCACTTCTGGCCTTTTCAATATATGTGGTGCTGAGAAATTGAACCTAGGGCTTCATATATATGAAGAGAGCACTCTTGCCACTAGTCTGTATTCCCAGCCCAACAATCTCATTTTGATGCATAAAATCTGTCATCTTGGTGTGAGCAGTTTCTTCTGCCAAACTAGTGTGCTTCTGCCTTAAACATTAGTATTTTGGTACTAATATGTCCTAAAATTATTATTATTTTTTACTGCAATTGTATCTGTGTTGCTTGTGACCAATAGCCATGTAAAAAATGTAACCCTTGTGTTAAAGGAAGTAATTACCAAGTGTGCTGCTTGTTAGACCCTGACTACTCCTAGCCAGCAGTTATGTCATTCTAAAATTTAGCAAATTTCTCTCCCCCAGCAGCCTGACTGTGGGTGGAGTTACAGTAAATTGCCTTGAGGCAAAACTGATCTAAATTATTTTCCTAAGTTAAAAATTATGACACTAATGTAAAACTAGCATGGCATACGTATGTCTTAACTAAGTTAACTTCTTGATTTAAATACGGTCAAGATTAATACGCTGATGTAAAACCAGCGTTCCATTTTTTATTACCATCTATGAAAGTAAGATGATTTCTTAAGAGCTTATGTCAAGGTTCCCTGAATGATGACCTTTAAATAAGTATGTAAAACTAAAAAATAAAAACTATCTTTTGCTATCTACATGTAAATCACTTGGGATAAGAGCCTTAAAGGACACCAAGCAGTTGTTCCTGCATTCTTCCTTATAATCACAAAGGTTTAGTGACATCTACAATGTCATAAATTGATTAGTATCCTAAAGCATTATGTGCAATTAAGAATAACTACATTTTTAATCAGTTACTGTTTTAAAACTTTAATAATATACTGTTAAATCTTTTGTTATTACAAATTTCATCTTCTACAGCATTTACAGTCAGACTCACAGAAGGACATACCATTCTTATAAGTTTGTCAGATGTAATTTTGGCTAAGTTCCAGGTAAAACCATGCTTAAATACTATTTCTACTGACAACCTGTTGCTTTAGTTGGAGTAAAATGCCTTGTTGCAAGAACTCATTGGTCTGAGAACTGTGGTTCAAAGCCAGCCTGGGCAGAGAAAGGTCCCTGTGAGACCATCATCTCTAACTGGCCAGCAGAGTGCTGGAAGGAAGTGGCACTGTGACTCAAATTGGTAAAGCACTAGCTTTGAGCTGAAGAGCTCAGGGATGGTGCTCAGTTCCTGAGTTCAAGTCCAGCGACTGACCAAGGGAAATGACAGATACACATTTTTCCCAAGTTGGAAAAAACATTACTGGGACCATGGAAATGATGAAGCATTCAGAGGCAGTTACAAGACACTGCTCAGATGAGAGGAGATGGTGTCTGATCCTGCAGTCACTTGTACTTAGCCCTTCACATTAGTCAAAAGAAAATAGTTAATAAGCATGTGTACCGAATATTCATTCTGTCTTTCTTCTAAATGGACAAGAGCTTACAGTGAATCTTAGAACAGTTTGCCATGGCACCTTCCTGGGTGCCATCCATCTCTCCAGATGTCCATCAAGGCCTCTTACTAGGGACCTTATCCACTCCCATCCAGCCCCAGCCTCTGACTAATTATTCTTAACCAGTTCACAATGCTTTCCCCTACATTTTCCACCAACTGCAAGACCACCTAGGATGCAGGACAGAACTAAACAAGTTATCCCATTTTTAATGTCTTCCTAAACCCTTCTTTCTGCCATTTGTGTGCCCTCTAATATTTTCTTTCTTTTTGTTCAACCTTCTTACTACATGGGATAGTCCTTTACCACCTCAACAGCCACCAAGGTCCAGTGCTGTTCATATTGTATTCACAACTGTGATGTAAATCTCCATTAGCCTATGGTGCCCTCCTACACCACAGTTCCTACAAAAAGTCTGTCTTTGCTGATAAAGCAACTTGGACTCAGCCTTCCTTGAGGTGCTGAGGATAAGTAATCTTCTCACAGAGAAGATGAGGGCCTTTGCTAACCAGACTCTCAAACAAATGTTTCTCAGATGGTACCTAGTCAAATGGTGACTCAAGACTTGGCTGCTTTTCAGCAGGAAGTGCTTTCAGAAGAAACAACCATCACCCATGTTCCTGGGATGGTATCTGACATCTAGAAATAGAAATTTAGCTATAGCTGTAACTACAGGATGCCTGGATTAGCCTATTTTTGTTACTATAATGAAACATAACAGGCTCAGGAATTTAGGAGGAAGAGAAGTTGTTTGGTTTTTGGTGGTAGTCATGGTGGGGCTTGACTTCAAGGCCTAGGAGTTGTCCCTGAGCTCTTTTGCTCAAGGTTAGCACTCTACCACTTTGTGCCATAATACCACTTTCAGTTTTTTGGTGGTTAATTGGAGGTAAGAGTCTCACAGATTGTCCAGACTGGGCTAGCTTTGAACCTTGATTCTCATATCTCAGCCTCTTGAGTAGCTAGGATTACCGGCATGAGCCACCAGTGACCAGTGAGGAAAAGGTTTATTTACTTGACAATTCCGGAGATTCAAAGGCATGGCACCAGTACCAGCATGGCCCTGGTGAGAACATAATGGCAAATGGCATCACAAAGACAAGAGTTCTCATAGAAGTCCTATTATAAAACAAAAAGTCAAAGAGTGACTGGGGATTAATTAGGTCACCATGCGATTCATTAATTTCTTATAAAAGAATGCTACTCAATGACCTAAAATCTTCCCACTAGGCCCTACGTCTTAAAGGTCTTGAGGACTGAGGCACCAATATACTAACTCATGGGGGATAAACACCATCTAAACCATACTAATACCCAACAGGAGCTGTGGCCTTTTATGAAGGAACATAGTTACTTCAAACCACAGCCCAGCAGAAAGCAGTTTAGGAAAAGAAACAACCAAATTCTCATCTCATATTCTTTTTTTTTTTTTTTTTTGCCAGTCCTGGGGCTTGGACTCAGGACGTGAGCACTGTTCCTAGCTTCTTTTTGCTCAAGGCTAGCACTCTGCCACTTGAGCCACAGCGCCCCTTCTGGCCGTTTTCTGTATATGTGGTGCTGGGGAATTGAACCCAGGGCCTCATGTATACGAGGCAAGCACTCTTGCCACTAGGCCACATCCCCAGCCCCTCATCTCATATCCTGAGGAAGCCTTAAAATGAAGCTCAGATATGTTGCCTCATTACTGTGTGACTAAGGGGTTATTGCAAGTTTCTAAACAAGGAGTCATACATGTGAATGTATGACATACATGTGAGTGTTACAACTGACTGGCACAATGACCAGGAGCAGACTGGAGAGAGGAGAAGCTGAAAGCAACAGAGATCAGAGAGAAGATGCTACAAAACTTTGAAAATTTTCTTTCTTTATCCACCCTGAACAGAGTGGGCACAGGGAGAATCAAGAGGTTGTGAAGTGGTAGTACTTCTCCATTCTTAGGACATGTTATTGGTTTGAATTATCCTGCTGCAGCTGGATATTCTATGCTTTTTCTTCATGCATTTTTATTGTTATTGTAAAGGTAATGTACATGTAAAGGTAATGTACAGAGGAGTTGAACTTATGTAAATCAGATAATGAGTACATTTCTTTTTGCACACTTCCCTTGTTCTCCCCAAGTTTTCCCCTCCTATCTCCACACACAAATTCTATACTTCATTTTCAGCATAGTGTTGAGTGAGTACCACTTCTGTATTTGTTCACCCTTTGTCCCTCCATTTGTGTGCTCCCCTTACCGTCCCAAAGAAAGATAAGTGATCAAATAAGGCAAGAGGAAAAGAAAACAAAAACAGCAACAAAGAAAAAACTTCTTGTTTCCATTTCCTGGAGTTTACTTTACTAAATACTATTTTATATAATCAGATGAACATAGACATTGCACCTTTGTTTCTCTCCTAAGAATATCCTCCTTTGGTCTCACTGAGTGTGAATGCCTAGATACCTATATAATTTGTCAATTTTGAATGTGAAGTCTTTTTCAAGTTTTCAGTGCAGCAGTATAGACTGGCTTTTTAAATTTGTTTTTGTTTTTTGTTTGTTTGTTTCCCAGTACTAAGGATTGCATACAGGGTCTTTGGCATGCTAGGTAAGAGTTCGACCACTTGAGTTGCACACTTGGCTAATTGGCTCTTGCTGGCCTCAAATATAAGATCCTCTTGCCTGTATCTCCTGAAGGGCTGGGAATACAGCTATATACTACCACATTTGACCTTGGTCTGGTTTCCTGAAAAGCAGATTCAATGAAAAGGATTTGAATATGAGTAGTTTATTAGAGTGAAACCAGGAATAAAACTGTTATCACTCCAATGATGACAGTGAGTGATTGGCACCCAATTCCATGGGCAATAATTGGAAGTAGTGTAAAACACATTCTCGAGAATCATCATACTTGAGGGATGAAAGAGTTGGAATATTTGTACAGCAACTCCTGAGCATGATTGATTGAGAGCTTCTCCTGGGACCTATTAATTTCTGTCATTGCTAACCTGTACCAGTACAGGTTCATTTTGTGGTTCTGAACCAGAGTTTCAGATACTGGATGTTCGAAATCATTGAGCCTACAATGGTCTGGATGTGGGTGTTATAGTGACAATGTATTACACGTCATTTGTAAGACTGTATTTACCTGCTCTACTGTTGATGGGAATCCACCTTGTTCTCCTTGCTGCTCTTCTCACAGCACACTTTTTTTATGTATCCAAAGATCCTATATGAAGGACTTGTCTTTCCCCTCTACGCCCATTCTTTCTATGTATCCAAAGATGGACTGTGAAGGACTGGCCCCAACTCTATTGCCTCAGGCCTATACAGACACCAGGCAGAACCTCAATATGTGAACCTGCTTTGATATGCAGGCAGGACATCTCACCTAGGCCCAGCTGTAAACAACCCTTTGTGAGCCAAACAGGAAAGCGCCAACTTCCCAGACACAGTGGCGCTTTCAATAACCTGCCTCCTGTCTCATACCCCATATAAGCCTGGTCCTAAATTCACCCCCTAGCACAGCCTCCAATCCCGCAGGAAGGCCTGTGCCCCTTGCTGTTCCTCAATAAACAGTCCTCACCTGTTGATGATCGAGTCCCACCTATTCCTTTTCTGTTCTCTTCCATTTTCCCAACTGTCTCTAACCACAAGACACAGTACCAGACTTCCCTATCCACACAGTACACAAAATCAAGCTAGCATGCTTGTTTCAAAAGATTTAATGTTGGTGGATAATTATTATAATGGGCAGTGGGATTGGTAGTAAAATACATGTCATAGATTTTGACACATTTTTAAGGTACTAGTGGGAGAATATATATTACTAAATGACGAGAGTGTCAATGGAGCTAACATTGCCATTCATTATGTTAGGTCTACAAGCTGCCAATCTAAATTCCAAATCACAGCATAAGGAAAGGAAATTAGACAAAAAGAATGCATCCTGCATTGCATATTATGTCTGTCTGTTGCTCTGACCTGCCTGCAAAAACTGCCTGATCACTTTACTTCCATTAAAAAAAGCTTCAAAGAATTGTCACTTTATATCAAGTTTTGGAACGCCCAAAATGTCTCATTTGCTCCTTCTCTACTTATTCTTCACTAAGCGCCCCCCCCCCACATTCAGCTAGGATTTCTTCCTTGCTCTATATCAGAGACCTCAGCATCATATTAAATCCACATAGACACAAGGTTTTGGGGTTTTGTAGGTTTTTTTTTTGTCTCAAATAAAGGTGGGAACAAAAGCATCTTCTGCAGCACACTGTGCTGAATTATTTACTTCCAGCCCTGGGATTCAGAAAGCTAGCTCTTTCTTAGCCTTGAGTTTTACAGTAATACAAACAAAGAAAATAAGTAAATAAGGAGAGAAAGAGGCAATAAATTCCTTGGAGACTTTCTGCATATGAAATACCTTTTGAAATGGAGCTTGCTGTTGAAATGATTATGTCATTTTAGAATGAGATACTAATATACCCACGCCTATGGATAAATGCTAGAGCACAATATTTGTACTTATTTGTGCAAACATTAAAAATGTAAAAATTTGTGTGGAGTACTTTAATTCAACATCCTAAAACTTAGAAATTGACTTTAAAATAATGTCACCAAACATTTTTGCAAAACAATAAGAAATACATATAATGGAAAGGAGATGTCTCTATTTCCTCTGAGATCAGAGGGAGGAAATGGATACCGTGTAAAATGGAAGATGTTTATATGGCTACAAAAGAGGGAGATTCACCTTCTTTCATAATATGCAAAACATGGAGGGATCAACATTACCAATGTACTTGAAAGGGACTGAAGCCATTTGTCACATAAATATAAAGTCAACTTATTTTTATCTCCATCTATTCCTTAACATTTATCCAGAAAGATGTTTCTTTCTTCCCAGTCCCTAGGCAGTATCTTGAGAAGCCTCATTTATTTCCTGGGCCATTTGGATAATAAAAATTCTTACGGTCGGTGCTGGGAATGTGGCTTAGTGGTAGAGTGCTTGCCTAGCATGCATGAAGTTTGCTTTAATTCCTCAGTACTACATAAACAGAAAACGCTGGAAGTGGTGCTGTCAAGTGGTAGAGTGTAAGCCTTGAGCAAAAGAAGCTCAGGAAAAGTACTCAGGCACCGAGTTCAAATATGAGGATGGGCAAAAAACAAAAAACAACAATTCCCATGGTCACTTTAAGTTCAGAGCTCATTTGTCTTTGTTTCTTTAGTGTACAACTTTTCTTTAAAATATATTTTACATTTCATGAAAATATAAAAGCATTATATATTTATTTTAAAATTGAAACAGTAAATATTTATGAAGTACATACGGTGTGCAATTTCAATGCATGTATATATCATGTAACCAGTGTATCACCTTAAGCACTTATCATGTCTTTTTCATGAGGATATACAAAATTCTGGCCTTCTATAATTACAGAATTTTGCAGTAGGATGACTGTAGTTAACAATAATATGTATCTCAAAATGACTAGAGTAGGGGAGTTTGAATGTTTTTAGCACATTCTCTTTCTGTGTTTGTGCTTGTGCTAGAACTCAGGGCCTCACTGCTATCCCTGAGCTTTTGTGCACAAGACTAATGCTTTATCAGTTGAACCACAGCTCCACTCCTAGCTGTTTTTGAGTGGTTAATTGGAGATAAGACTCTCATAGATTTTCCTACCTGGCTGGCTTCAAACTGTGATCCTCAGATCTTTGTCTCCTGAGTACCTAGGATGACAAGAATGACTCACAGGTGCCAGGCAATATTCTCTTTTTAGTAACTGTTAGTTATTATAGCATCTGGATCGGTGTAATGACCAGAATATGATTTGATTCACCAATTAAAGTATGGGTGGGCCTGTATAAGAGACAGAAAAGCCTACCTAATTTTTCTTTGTCACTGAAGTCTAAGGTTTGTTCCTCAGCTTATTAGAGGGGGGAAAGAAGGGAGAAACACACAGTAGCTAGAATTAACATCATAAAAATATTGTTGGACCAATGCACATCTCAGTTCATATTTCAACTTTAGAGTAGCACCTGGACACCAATGGCTCCCCCCTACATGGAGGAACATATTGGAAGATTGTGGTTTGAAGGCCATTTGGGAAAAATAGCTGGGTGCAGTGTCACATCCTTGTTATCCTAGCTAGGAAGTATAAATAGGAAGTGTAATAGGAGGATCATAGTCCAGGTTTAGTCAAACAAAAGCAAATTTCTGCCTCAAAAATAACTACAGGAAAAGAGCCTAGAACTATGGCTCAAGTTGTAGAACAATTGCTTAGTTCACAAAGGTCACATAAGCCAGACACTGGTGGCTCATTCCTATAGTCCTAGCTACTCAGGTAGGTGAGATCTGAGGATTGTGGTTCGAAGCCAGCCCAAGCAGGAAAGTCCATGAGACTCTTATGTCCAACAAACTACTCAGAAAAAGCCTTCCATACAGCAAAAACTCATAAGTATTTTGTAAAATGTTGGAATCTTTTAAATTCATTTTTCTTTTCTTCTTTATTGTCAAAGTGAAGTATAGAGGGGTTACAGTTTCATATGTAAGGCAAGTACATTTCTTATCTAACTTGTTGCCTCCTCCCTCCTTTTTCCGCCATCTTCCCCCTCCCCATTTCCCTCCCCCCACATGAGTTGTATAGTTAGTTTACACCAATTAGTTTTATAAGTCCCGCTTTTGCAATGGTTTGTCCTTTTATCCTTTGTTGCTCAATTTTGGTATTCCCTTTCCCTTCCCTAGTTCCAATACACATATACAGAGTATCTGGGTTACTAATATCTGTTACAGTAATAGCAGAGTAAAACCACAGGAAAGGAAATGAGAGAAATAAAGGTACAGTTTCACATGGCATGTTGAAAATAACTACAACAATGATATACCACTTATTTCCATAACTTGGAGTTCATTTTTCTTAGCATTAACTTATGTTTTGATACGGGCATAATTCCTTCAAAACAAATCCTCAAAGAACCAATGGCCCCCTCAACAAATGGGCCAAAGACGTAAAAAGAGACTTCTCTGAAGACGAAATGAGAATGGCCAAGAGACACATGAAGAAGTGCTCTACATCACTGGCCATAAAAGAAATGCAAATCAAAACAACATTGAGATTCCACCTCACCCCAGTAATAAATGTCCGTTTTCAGGAAAACTAACAATAACAATTGCTGGAGGATATGTGGCCAAAAGGGAACCCTACAACATTGTTGGCGGGGGTGTAAACTTGTTCAAGCACTCTGGAAAGTGGTATGGAGGTTCCTCAGAAGGATAAACATAGAGCTCCCCTGTGACCCAGCAGTCCCACTTTTGGGAATCTACCCAAAAGATTACAAGCAAGACCATACTAAAGCCACCAGCTCAACTATGTTCATAGCAGCACAATTTGTCATTGCTAAAATATGGAACTAACCCAGATGCCCCTCAGTAGATGAGTGGATCAAGAAAATGTAGTACATATACACAATGGAATTCTATACCTCTATCAGAAAGAATGATATTGCCCCATTTGTAAGGAAATGGAAAGACTGAGAAAAAAATCATACTAACTGAAGTGAGCCAGGCCCAAAGACACATGAACTCTATGGTTTCCCTCATAGGGAATAATTAGTACATCTCTAGGATAATCATAGTAGAAGATCACAATAGCTCGACAGCTAAATGTTGGAATCTTAAGAAGTACAGTCTTTAAGAAAAGTGAAGTCTTTCATATAACAAATAAAGGCTGATTAGATGAATGTATGAGTGAATAAGTGTTACATTTGTTGGAAATACGTTTTACTTTAGAAGTTACAGATACATTTGCTCATTTTAAAGTAAAAGTCATCAGATCCCACCCTTCATACCTCAGAGATAATATGCTATTATCAAATTACAGAATGTACGTTCAAGTGTTTAATTCCTAAATCATTGCATGCTAAGCATGTGTAAATTCTTTACAACAATTTAGATAAGTTACTTTGTGTTTTGACAGTATGTTGATAATAGTATTGAAGGTCAAGGAAGGAGAATAGCACTTCAGAACATCTTAGAAAAATTAAAAAATCCTATTGGTGACCTCTCTAAATTTTGACTCTCGTAGCAGATAAAATACCTACCCTTTGCCATTAGACTCAAAAGAACATCTCTTTCTCATCTGTTCCCTTCAGTTTTAAGCAGGCATATGTCTTTGAATCTCCTCAGGGTATACCTGCCATTCTTATGTTTCTGCTTAGTGATCAGAGTCAGAAAAGCATTAAGTAACACTGCTGTGCCAAACACTATGGAAGTTCATTCAGCCACACGACAGAATTGAAATGTCAGCATATTTAAACACTTTCAGTCATTTGAAAATACATTTTGCAATGTCTGGATCCAAACTTACAGAGAACAACAAATACAGAGATTACTTTTTCTTCTTCTGTTTTTTAAAATTTCCTTTTGTTTACTTATTTATAGATTTTAAAATCTTTATTGTAAAAGTAAATTACAAAGGGACTACAGTTACATAAGTCAGGTGATGAGTATATTTTATTTCTTATTGTCAAGATGATGTACAGAGGCATTAGAGTTATATCTGTAAGGTTGTGAGTACATTTCTTGTCAAACTTATTACCTGCTCCCTCATTTTTTCTCCCAACTTCTCTCCTCTCCAATTCCTCCCCCACATGAGATGTACAGTTGTTTTATTACATATTGTCTTGTTCACCCTTTATCCTTTGTCTCACATTTTGATGTTTTGCTTCCCTTCTCTGATTCAGACAAACATATATGCAATACCCAAGGTACAAAAATCAAGTACAGTGACAACAGGGTCTAAACCACAGGAAAGATAAACGAATAAAAAAAGAAATAATTTCACACAGTACATTAAAAATAACAACAATGGGGCTGGGGATATAGCCTAGTGGCAAGAGTGCCTGCCTCGGATACACGAGGCCCTAGGTTCGATTCCCCAGCACCACATATACAGAAAACGGCCAGAAGCGGCGCTGTGGCTCAAGTGGCAGAGTGCTAGCCTTGAGCGGGAAGAAGCCAGGGACAGTGCTCAGGCCCTGAGTCCAAGGCCCAGGACTGGCCAAAAAAAAATAAATAAATAACAACAATGATGATCCACCTGTTTCCATAATTTGGAGTTCATTTTGCTTAGCTTCATCTTATGTGATCATATGCACATAACTATTGAGCTTTCATGATCATATGCTAGGAGTATTCTAGATATATACTAATTATTAATGATGAGGGAAGCCATAAAGTCTGTGTTTCTTTGGGTCTTGGACACTTCACTTAGTATGATTTTCTTCATGTCTTTTCATTTCCTTACAAATGGGACAATGCCATTCTTTCTGATAGAAGCATAGAATTCCATTGTGTATATATACCACAATTTTTTTCTATAAACTGATCAGGATGCCATGATTCAAGGAATGGTTCCATATGGACTTTAAGTCAGAAGCTTGAGTATGGGGATTGTCCTGGCCAGACCATCAATGTTAGTGACACTCCCTCACTAGCTAATGTTTGGATATCTATCTATCTATCTATCTATCTACTTACCTATCAATTTCCAACCCCCACATACATATATATACACACATACATACAAATATATACAAATATATGTATATATACATGTATATACACATATATATGCATACATAAATACATGAATACACATATGTGTTTGCAAGAGGCTTCAGTGACTGCACTCATTGCTGAAAGTATATTTTTATATTGCCTAAACAAGTGACCTACTTCACAAAGGATAAGTAGGTATTCAGATATTCAGAAGGTATTCATCAAATACTGTCTTGTTTTTCATCCAGTACAATGTTTTTTTTTTTCTTTTTACCAACCAGAAACCCAATGCATGACCCCTCCTACCCCTAGGACCTTAGGACCTTAACTACTGGTCCATATTCACCATCCACATCCTTCTTTAAGCATCCCCTTCCATCTGTGCTGTATTGTGTAACAACCTTGCTCAATGATGAGCTAGTGTACTTCCCCCACTTACCATGTTTTCTGAGTTGTGGTGACATTTTATATTGTAGCATTTCTTTCTTTTGTTTCTACAGAGAAAGAGAGGAGAGAGAGAAAAAGGAAAGCAAGGAGGAAAGAAGGAGAGAAGGAAGGAAGGAAGGAAGGAAGGAAGGAAGGAAGGAAGGAAGGAAGGAAGGAAGGAAGGAAGGAAGGAAGGAAGGAAGGAAGCCAGTCCAGGCTTTGGTGGGTAATGCCTGCAATCCTAGCTACTCATGAGGCTGAATTCTGAGGCTCAAAATTTGAAGCCAGCCCAGGCAGAAAGGTCTGTGAAACCCTTCACTCCAGAACAAGCTGTAAGTGGCGCTGTGGCACAAGTCATAGCATGCTAGCCTTGAGCAAAAAGACTCAAATACAGTGTCCAGGCCCTGAGTTCAAGCCTTTGGACTGGCATAAAAAATAGTCTGATGCAGTAGTAGAGGGCCTTGTGATGGTCCTAAAAGAAAAATGTTGAGGGCACTCTGATAGACCAATTGGATCATATTATTTAAAAAACTTAAAAAAGACCCACTTGGGAACTAATTCCTATAGTTTGGAAAGACACTAGCTGATACAATTATGTGTGGAATTCTAGAGTCTTAGAATCCCTTCTGGCCTCCAGAACTTCTTTAGAGACAGATTATGAATTTGCTATCTCTGACAATTAGTGAGTTCTTACAACATACTAGCTATAGTCCTATGCACTTGATACAACTGAAACAGGTTAGACAAAAGGAAAACGAGGTATAGTCAGCTGACAACAAATACAACAGCTTACAACAACATCTACTTTCCTTAGGCTTAAGGGGCTAAAGTATTTTGGGGGATAATGAGACAAGAAATGAAGTCTGGTGAAAACAACTCAGAAATATGGTATTTGAAACATAGAAGAGCCATCTTTGCTTCAAAGAGAGACATCAGGATGCATTCCTTCCTGAGGGATGCATCTCTCACTCCAAGAATTAATTGCTTGTCTGACAGGATGTATGCCTTCCTGAGAAAAATGCTTCCCCAAATGTAAGCAACTACCTACCTCAAATGCATAAAATATATTGCTTTCCTTATCACAAAGATAAGGATCTGTTTTATGGTAGGATGCACTCTTACCCAGAAGAGATGCTTCAAACATCCAAAAACTCAGAAAGTAACACCACGAGTGATTAGCGTTATCTTTCTATAACTTTGAAACCAGTCTCCCTGCCTTTACCATATAAATACCCTTATCAGCCAAGGAGTTACATGTCTGTCTTTATACTTTTCTTTGAGAGTAGCCATACTGTGTTAGAGTGTGCCCCTGCTATTCTGTTTTTCTGCTATTTGTCTGTTTGTGTTCTTGCCTGCTTTCTTACTTAATAAAGATCCACCAAGTTTTCTTACCATCATCACTCGTTGATAAATTCTTATTCTCCAATTGAAGGCAAGGACACTAAGTAAAGAATTTCTACTTTTTTTTGTCAGTTGATGGGCTTGAACTAAGGGCCTGGGCACTCTCTCTGAGCCTCTTTGTGCTCAAGGCCAGTGCTCTACAACTCGAACCACAGCACCACTCTGGTTTTTGAGTGGTTAGTTGGAGATAAGAGTCTCACAGGGACTTTTCTGCCTGGGCTGGCTTTGAACTTTGATCTTCAGGTCTCAGCCCCCTGAGTAGCTAGGCTTACAGGCATGAGCCACCTGCATCCACCTAAGAGTCCCTTATTTTAAAGGGAAACATCACAAATCCTCACCTGCATCTGGTGACACAGAATTCTCTCAATAACCTAATGAGGTTGGTGCTAGATTACTATTATCCTCACTTTACCTGGAAGAAAATCAAAGCCAAGAAAGGTTGTGACTTCAAAGCTTCATCATTCCAAAGTGGCAGAGATTGGACTTAAATTTGAACAGTAACCACTGACATGGTCCTCTGAGAATTTGAGTTCCAGACACTAAAGCTGCTACCAAGGGGATCTAATCCTATGACTTCTCCACTGAAAGAGGGACAAGGAACACTTTGTGGGACTGGCTTTACTTTCATATGTTCCTCCTTTTTCTGCCTCCTTTAGTGGGCAGGGGAACAGTTTCCAACTCCAGTCGCAAACAAAAACTGTGTGGACTTTTTTGTCCCTTATGCAGGCCCCATATTTTAATGGACACCAGTTTCAAATCATATACCAAGTTTCTGGAATGTCAAAATTGAGTTATCTGAGTTGTTTAAAATGCAGCTTTCTCACTTAAAAGGATTTGCCCAAGGGGCCTCTGGGATTTCAAATGTACTTAACAGCAACAACTGTGTCAAATTAGAGAAGGGACTGCATTTCTGTTGGAGAACACAGAGGATATTTGAAACAGAGGGAGAAATGTTGGAGATCAACAAGATACAAGTTTCCTCATACCTACATTTGAAAACTACCTGACTGATTTGATGCTGGTGAAATAGCATGGGACTATCCTTTATATTTTCATAGTGGAACTTCGCTCTTGACATTGACATGCTATTGCTGTGGGAATGTCCTCACTTTCATCTTCTAATCCTCCTATTGCTATCAAGAAGCATCTATTTTCCAAAGTGTATCTGGAAGAGAAAGGGCTGGAGGTGGGCAGAACAATTATTCCTGTCAATAGAAGGTTATTATTATCTCCCCCAGCAGCAAATGCAACTCTACGCAGAACAGCTTTTATCTGTGGCCCTGGGCTGCTACGGAAGAGGTTACAGTGCCTTGATAGCTTTCACTGGTGCCTGCAGGGTAGCTTAGTATATTTATGAACACAGATTTGGGAGTCAAAAGAAATACATGTTTAGTCTTGACTATCCATTTATCTACTCATTGTGTAATCTTGGACAGATTACCTCTCCAATTAGGTGTTACTTTCTTTGTTATAAAATTGAGAGAACTGTTGTGAGTAGTAAAAAAGCACATATTTTTCAAGTGCCAAATACAAAACAAGACCATGCTACATGGAAGATATCTTCCACTTTGTCAGCATCATATTTTAAAAAGTGTATTGAATTCTGAAGGTGTGGCTCTGGGCTATTGACATTGCTAAGTCTCTTAAGGACCATGGGTTTCTTGAAAGCTCTCCAAAAAAAGATAGGGAAGGAAGGAAGGAAGGAAGGAAGGAAGGAAGGAAGGAAGGAAGGAAGGAAGGAAGGAAGGAAGGAAGGAAGGAAGGAAGGAGGGAAGGAAGGAAGGAAGGAGAAAGAAGGAAAGAAAGAGAGAAAGAGAGGAAGAGAAAGAGAGAAGGAAAGGAAGAAGGAAGGAAAAAAGGAAGGAAGGACGGGTTTATATGTTATTGCTTTTATATCATTATATATAATATATAATGCTAATGTATTACTATATATTCAGATGCAAGGGCAGCTGAACGGATGATGCCATATATATGACATTCAATGTACAGCAGAAGTTGAGTTTTTGTGAGTTCTCTAGTCATTTTCATGCTAATTATTCTATTGTACTGAAAATATAGTTAGATAAAAGTAACAGAACTAGAAAAAAAGTAGAGAAACAACCTATGGTTCAACTTTAAAGAACTGCTTCCAAAAAGGGGGAGGCCATTCAACTTCCTCTGGAGCTCTACAACAACTTATAACAAGTATACAATCACTTCTTGATTGAGTCATCACATATGTCACTACGGAATTGAAATAATTTGAAGAGATCCTACCTAATCATCAAGATTGGTAATATATTAGGATAACAATAATTTTAATTAAGAAAACTGCTCAGGAATTTCAAGAGCTTAACACAATAGACCTTAACTGCATATATAGAAATGTAATAACATCCATCTGTAGTATATAGATAAGTTAAGAAAAATCCTTTTATTGGAAAATAATTTTAGTTTTACAAATTAATTACAGAGGGCAGAGTGTTTGTAAAATCTTTCCTTAGCCTCCTTTCAGGTTAGCTTCTTCTATTACCATGGTGAAGTTATTAGGACTATGAAATTAACATGGACATAACAGATTTTGCATCTAATTATCATGTCTTCTTAGTCTTCTCCAATCTATGACAGTTTTTTTTGTCTTGTACATGACTTTGACACTTTTGATGAGTAGTGGACAGGTATTTTATTATTTTAGAATGTCCAGCAATTTAGTTTTGTCTGATGCATTACTGTGATTTAACTGTGATTTTAAGTATTAAAACATAATGTGAGATATAAAAAAAGAATATTGTGGGAATGAGCTGCCCTTCTCATCACATCCAATTAACGCACATGTTATCCCAATAATGTTCACTGTAAGTTCAGTATCTTCAGGCTTTCTTCACTACCAAATTATTGTTGTCTCTATTCTTCGCAAGCAAGTTACAAAGTCCATTCCATACTCAAGAGGAAAGAAATTACACTTTACTTTCTGGAAGGAAAACCAAAGAGTTTGTGGGTATATACTAAAGTTATCACAATAACAGAGAGCTAAATGCATGGCTCAAGTGGTAGACTATAGCATAGCAAGTACACTGAGCAAGCCTGAAGCCCTTGTTTGAGTTTAAGCCCCAGACCTACCATAAAATAAACAAGGGGCTGGAAAGGAAGCTTAGTTGTAAAGGGTTTGCCAGGTATGCATGAAGCCCTGGGTTTGATTCCTTACTACCACATAAACAGAAAAAGTCAGAAGTGGCACTGTGGCTCAAGTATTCAAGTGTTAGATTTCCTGAGTTCAAGCCCCAGACTGGCACACACAAAAAAACATAAATAAATAAACAAACATATATAAAAGAAGATGCCTATGATTTAAGCTACTCCGGAGGCTGAAATCTGGAGGATCAAGGTATAGAACGTGACTCAAAACCATATATCTACAGCACCTGCCAAGTAAGGTAGCCAAGCAAGCCTGAACCCCATATTTTGAACAACAATGAATTAACATGAATTAATGTCTAGAAGGAGCTACTTTTAAGCTATACAAACATATCTTTTCATCTGCAAGTTTCTTCCATTAATTTTAGTTTTATCAGTGGATTCTGTCCACAACCTTTGTTGTGATATTCTAGTACTGATTTTCTATTTTTTCTTACTCATTTGACATTAATTACCTGGGATTGTATTGTGTCAAGTGTTCCTTTTCATTCCATTGTTTGTTTAATAAATTGTTTCAATCTGTATGGAACCATGGAATTTATTTATTAGTTGTATTATAATAAAAAATAACGTTATTTTCTTTGTTGCTCTAATTGTCACCTTTAGTCATTGCTTTCAAGTTGTCTCCTGTGCTCTTATTTCCTCCTTGTTTATTTGGAAGTCATATGGAAGTTCTGCCTTATTCACACTTTCCTTTCCATACTTCCAATTACATATAGTCAATGTAGTCCAAAAACATTGAGTGGAAAACTCCAGTGATATATTTCTTGCAAGGTGTTAGTAGTTCAAGCCTATAATCCTAGCTACTAAGAAGGCTGTGATTTGAGGATAATGGTTCAAAGCCAGCCTGGGAAACCAAATCTGAGAACCTTATCTCCAATTAACCAGTCAAAAACCACAACTGGTTAAGTAGCAGGGCTAGGGCAAATGTACCAGGAACAAGTAATGGACAAATATAGGAAGCAATAATTACTTCTTCCTACTTGATTTGGTTAGAGAGGGAAGAAAGATGTTGAATTAATCTTCAAAATGCTTGCCAAATAAATGAGACAGAGAAAATGAAGGGAAGAAGCATGGAGACATGGATGTTCATGGTGTCCATGTTCTTGGCCAATGGAGACAATAGACAGAAAGTTTGTAACACTATGGCATCAGAAATCATGAAGGAGAAGGTTGTGTACCCAAATCTGAGTCTCAGAGGTAGGAAGTAGGAGAGAGAAAGCCTTCTACAAAAGGCTACAGGGTTTTTGATTGGATCTTGGGGTCAATAGGGTGTTACTAAAAATTTTAGCAGAGTGGAAAACATGATCAAAGCATTTATTTTTACCTGACAAGGTAGTGGAAATACAGACAAATCATCAAAACATAATAGGAGATCCATAAATAAGCCTATGTACTTATGGAAATTTGGTATATTATTACAGCAGTATTTCACATCTATGGGAAATGGAAATTGTACTGTCAGGATGCTAGTATGGATTTATTCTGTTAAAGTAGACTATAGATCTGGTAAACTAATGTTTTCATGGATTGGACAAATCACATAACCATTCTATGACTTCCTTAAACCCTCTTTAAGATGTTTTGTTTAATCCTCAAGACAAGCCCTATGAAGTGAGATGAAATGGAGCAGAATTTGGTCCAAGTGTGTGTTATTAAATAAATGTTAGTGATAATATTATTATAAGATGTTATTCATTAGAAAAAAAAACATTGATTCTTACTTTGCAAAAGTCATGAGAATATATTTCAAGTAGACCAAAAACCTAAACTTTTTTAAAGCTATTAATTGATAAAGAAACAAATATCTAAAGCCATAAAAGAGAACATTGATAAGCTTGAATATATAACAATTATAGATTTTTGGTAAAGCGTTTCTTGCCTTAAGAAATAAGTAACTGAAATGTAACTTCTCCGTACATTACCTTTATAAATAACAATAAAAATAAAAATTAAAAAAAAGTAACTGATCAGAGTTTCCAACATAAAATAACAAGGGCACAGTAAATGAGTACTTGTGGTATGCTGACACGTGTGCAAATTCTTATAACCATTTTAGACAGATGTTTGGAGAGATACATCTCAAGAAAAAGTGCAGTCATCCTGTGAGCCAAAGTTTAGCTTTTTGTTTATTTGTAGTTATAATATAGGCAGTTTATAGTATTATAAAATATGTTCACATGGGAAGTGGTACTGTGGCCCAAAGTGGTAGAATACTAGCCTTGCTTAAAAGAGCTCAGAGGTAGTGCCCAGGCCCTGAGTTCCAGCTCACAACCAAAAAAATATTTTCATACATTAAATAGAAAAGATTTTTACATCACTTCTATGTTCTATAATAAACAAAAAATGTGAAAAATAGAAATGTCCATCAAAAGTGCCTGAGCTTAGGGGTTGATGAGCATTAAAAAAAATGAGATAGGATTAAAAATGGGCAAAGGATTTGAATTAACATTTTCTAAAGAGGATACAACAAATGGCCAACATGCCCATGAACAGAAGCTCAACTTCACTAATCACAAGGGAAATGTAAATCCAAACCACAATGAGATATTGCAATATTCTCCTTTGAATGACTATCATTTAAAAAAAAGAAAATGATGAGTGTTGATGAGGACATATACAAATTGGAACTGCATGCACTGTTTACTGGAATGTGAAATGGTATTGCCACTATGGAAAATAGTGTGGAAGTTCTTCAGAAAATAAAAATGAAACTACTATACAATTCAGCAGTTCTACATCCGGTCCAATGCCTAACGTATGAAACTGTAAGTTCTGTACATCAGTTTTATAATAAAAACTTAAAAAAAAGAATCAAAAGCAGAATTTTATAGTATCTTTAAGTAGCTAAATAATAAAGAGGTTTCAATTCAACAAGTCAGTTTATGAGTACAATGTACCTTGATCCATGTAACCCATTTCATCATTCTCCTCAGTCACTCCCAACCCTACCCATTCATTCAAGTTACCTGATTCCATTTTCACATATGTACATTGAATATTATTATTGTACCAACCACTCTTCTCATCTCTATTTTCTGCCCACTTCTCCCTTTTAACTTCCCCCTAAGAAACTCAAAAGCAGAAACTTAAAGAGTTATTTGCATATCCATGTTCAACCTACTCACAATAGTCAAGAAGTAGAAGTAACTCAAGCATCCATTAATAAGTGAATTAATAAAATGTGGTATATTTGCACAGTGTAATATCACTGAATCTTTAAAAGGCAAGAAATTCTAACGCATACTCCAGCATGGATCTTTAGAACACTATTTATGTGAAATAAGCTAGTTGCACAAAAATCCAAATTAATATGTGGTTTCTTTTATATAAAATACCTAGAACAGTCAAATGCATAGAGACAGAAGGTAGACAGGTACTTGTCAGGAATTAGAGAAAGAAAGGAAGGAGTATTGTTTAGCAGACATCAAGCTTCTGTATTGCAAGACAAGACTTTTGAAAATTATTACTAAAGCTAAGTTAGTTAAAGCCACTGAACAGTACACTTCAACATAGTCAAGAATGACAAATATTTAATTTTATCACAATTGATAATGATGATAATAAACTGCAAATTCCCCCACTCTTCCACCAAAAATGTGTGTGTGTGCGTGTTGCACTTATACTCTTATACTGGGCTCAAATGTAGGTACTGTGCTTTTGCTGGGCTTTCTTTTGTTTTTTGTTCATAGCTTGTGCTCCACAACTTGAGACATGCTTCTAGTCTGGCTCTTTTGCTGTTTAATTGAAATGGATCTAAAGGACTTTTCTGCCCAAGCTGCTTTTGAGGACTGTGGATTCTTTCAAGTCTTAGTCTTCAATGTAGCTAGAATTATAGGTATGAGCCAGCAGCAAATAGTTTAACAGATTTGACCTTCTTTACTATATGGTGCCCCCATTCATGCTTACTAATACTTTTGTCTAGTGTTTATTTGGCCAGAATTTAATATAGTTACTCCACTGTCTTTTGTTGGTATTTGTCCAGTATATGTTTCTCTATCATTCCAACTGAACCTATTTATGTCTTCAAAGAGTAAGTTTCCTGTAGACAGTAAATATTTGAGTCTTAATTTTGTAATCCAATATTTAAACAATCTTTGTCCTTTACTAGGTTAGTTTAGAGCATTTACATTGAACAGAATTGTTTCTAATTGGATTTAAATGCTCCATCTTGGGCTGGGGAAGTAGCTTACATGGAAAATCAGTAGCCTATCCATTATGAGGCTTTGAATTCTAACATTATGACCACCAGAAAAACAATCCATCATCTTTCATATTAACTTTTTCCCCATTTTTCCTTTGTCCTTCCTCCCTTCCTCCCTTCCTTCCTTCCTTCCTCCCTTCCTTCCTTCCTTCCTTCCTTCCTTCCTTCCTTCCTTCCTTCCTTCCTTCCTTCCTTCCTTCTTGCTTTTCTTCCTTTCTTCCTTCTTTCCTTCTTTCTGACAGAGACTTGTTATGTAGCCTGGGCTTGCCTCAAACTTGAGATCAGATCTTACTGTTTCAGTCTCCTGACAGATCATATTACAGGTATGCACAACAATGACTGGCTTCCATTTTTCTTCCCCTGCCCCTTTATTGTCAAAGTGAAGTACAGAGGGAATACAGTTTCATATGTCAGACAGTGAGTACATGCCTTGTTCAGCTTGTTACCTCCTCCCTCATTTTTCCATTGCCTCCTTCCTCCCCTTTCCGTCTCCCCCACCCCCCATGAGTTGTATAGTTGGTTTGCACCAAATGGTTTTGTAAGTATTGTTTTTGGAATCATTTATTTTTTTATTCTTTGCCTCTCGATTTTGATACTCCCTTTCCCTTCCCTAGCTCTAATACATGTATATACAGTATCCAGGATACTCAGACGAAAATACAGTGATGTGGTACAACCACGGGAAGGGAATACAAGAGAAACAAAAAAAAGTACAGTTTCAGATGGCACATTGAAAGTAATTACAACAATGATATAACACTTGTTTCCATAACGTGGAGTTCATTTCACTTACCAACATCTTACGTTCGTAAGGGCATAGCTATTAGGCTCTTGTGTTCTTCTGCTCTGACTAGCCTAAATGTGTACTAATTGTTCTCTATGAGGGAAACCATAGAGCCCATGTTTCTTTGGGTCTGGTTCACTTCACTTAGCATATTTTTTCCAAGTCCTTCCATTTCCTTATGAATGAGGCAATGTCGTTCTTTCTGATAGAGGCAAAGAATTCCATTGTGTATATGTACTACATTTTCCTGATCCATTCATCTACTGAGGGGCATCTGGGTTGGTTCCATATTTTAGCAATGACAAATTGTGCTGCAGCGAACATAGTTGTGCTGGTGGCTTTAGTGTGCTCTTGCTTGTAATCTTTTGGGTAGATGCCGAAAAGTGGGACTGCTCGGTCATAGGGGAGTTCTATGTTTATCCTTCTGAGGAACCTCCACACCGCTTTCCAGAATGGTTGAACAAGTTTACACTCCAACAATGTTGTAGGATTCCCTTTTGGCCACATACCCTCCAGCATTTGTTACTGTTAGTTTTCCTGATAATGGACATTCTTACTGGGATGAGGTGAAATCTCAGTGTTGTTTTGATTTACATTACTTTTATGGCCAGTGATGTAGAGCACTTCTTCATGTGTCTCTTGGCCATTCTCATTTCGTCTTCAGAGAAGTCTCTTTTTAGGTCTTTAGCCCAATTGTTGAGGGGACTGTTTGTTCTTTGAGGAGTTGTTTTAGAGGAATTTAAATTTTTGAGTTCTGTGTATATTTTATTTTATTTTACTTATTTTTCCTTATTTATTGTCTAAGTGATGTACAGAGAGATTACAGTTTCATAAGTTAGGCCTTGGATACATTTCTTGTACTGTTTGTTACCTCCTCCCTCATTCCTCCTTCCCTCTCTCCCTTTCCCACGCCCCCCATGAGTTTTTCAGTTAGTTTACACCAAAAGGTTTTGTAAATGTTGCTTTTCGAGGCCTTTGTGCATTGTATGGCTGGTAAAGATCTTCTCCCAATCTGTGGGCTTTCTGTTTATCTTGCAAGCTATATCCTTTGCTGTACAGAAGCTCTGAAGTTTGATGCAGTCCCATTTGTCCAACCTTTCTTTGATTTGTTGCATTTCTGGGCCTTTATTAAGGAAGTTTTGTCCTGGGCCAAGGAGCCCAAGTGTTTCTCCTATTCCTTCTTTTAGTGTTTTCAGGGTATCTGATTTTACATTGAGGTCTTTGATCCATTTGGAATTGATTCTTTGCAAGGTGACATATAAGGATCTAGTTTTAATTTGTTACAGGTGTTGAACCAGTTTTGCCAGCACCATTTGTTGGAGAGGCTGTCTTTCTTCCATCTTATTTTTTTAGCTCTTTTATCAAATGTTAAGTAGCCACAGTTCTGCGTGTTCATTTCTGAGTCTTCAGTTCAGTTCCATTGGTCCTCAGGCCTGTTCTTGAGACAATACCAAGCTGTTTTTATTGCTATAGCTTTGTAATACAGCTTGAAATTTGGTATTGTAATTCCTCCAGCACTGTCCTTCCTACTTCTGATTGTCTTTTATTGTTCCCTATGAATTTCTGGATTGCTTCCTCTATTTCATTAAAAAATGGTGTTGGGATATTGATGGGTATTGCATTGAATTTGTAGATAGCCTTTGGCAATATTGACATTTTGACAATGTTAATCCTCCCAATCCAGGAGCATGGGAGGTTTTTCCATTTCCTTAGTTATGCCTTAATTTCCTTTTTCAGGTTTGTAAAGTTTTCATCATAGAGGTTTTTCACTTCTTTGGTTAAGGTTATTTGTAAGTATTTTATGTTTTTGAGGCTATTGCAAAAGAAGTTTGTTTTCCTGATTTCAGCCTTGCTCTTGGGGTCATTGACATATAGGAAAGCCATTGATTTTTGAGGATTTGTTTTATATCCTGCTTCTTTGCCAAAGTTTTGGATAAGCTCAAGTAACTTGGGAGTAAAGTCTATGAGGTTCTTTAGACAAAGGATCATGTCGTCTGCAAAGAGAGAGAGTTTAACTTCATCTTTTCCTATTTGTATACCCTTTATATCTACATCTTGCCTTATTGCTCTGGCCAGGAGTTCTAATACTATGCTGAAGGGAAGATGAGTGCTGTTTTTCTTTTCCTTCAGATATTTTATTACAGATTTGGTAGACCATTTGATATTGTTGCATAACTCTGGAAGCTGCATAACTGTGGGGTGTTGTTTTTTTTCTTGGCCATTCCTGGGGCTTGGACTTAGGGACTGAGCACTATCCTTGGTTTCTTTTTGCACAAGGGTAATACTCCACCACCTGATCCACAGCATCACTTCTGGCTTTTTCTGTATATGTGGTGCTGAGTAATCAGATCCAGGACTTCATGCATGCAAGGGAAGCGCTCTACCACTTGCCATATTCCCAGCCCCATAACTCTGGAAACTTCTGTTTCTTTTTCGTTCTCTATATATCTGTGTGTGTGTGTGTGTGTGTGTGTGTGTGTGTGTGTGTGTGTGTGAGAGAGAGAGAGAGAGAGAGAGAGAGAGAAAGAGACAGACAGACAGACAGACAGACAGACGACAGAGAGAGTCAGGGAGAGACAGACAGAGACAAACAGAGAGAGACAGTTGGTAAATTTTTATCATCAAGATCACAGATTATATCTTTTGTCTACTTTAGATCTACTGATAGATTCTTATTAAATATTCTTAATCTGTTACTGTATTTTTATTGGTATTATTTATTTATTTTTTGTAGTTGCCTTTTTGCTAAGGTTAATATCCTCGCATGTTATCTATATTTTCCTTTAAAGCCTATAACATATTAATCATAGCAAGTTCTCCACAAATTTTAAAGCTGTGTCATAATTCTGATAGTTTGGCTCTTCAGATTTTTTTATTCTTTTATGTATTCCTCTGAATTTATTTTTTAAAAAATCTGGACATGTGGCATAGTACATAGTAAACTATAATTTTCATGCATGGAGATAAGCGTACTTCCCCTTGGCTGTGTATTTTGTATGAGCAATTTAAGTAATATAATGAAGATATAGATTAAGATAAAAGGTATTTACTTTTCACTTGGTTTTGGTCATTTCTTTTTCATGCCCCTCAAAGAGAATCTTTATTCTGTAGCTCTCTCAGTTTTATTTCATTGCTATTTTTATTTGACACCTGTTACTAGGGTAGCAGCAGTATTGGGAATGAAGATATTTGCTGATGGTCTTGTTAAATCTTGGCTTCAGGAAGTCACTAGGAACCTGGATCAGAAGTTGTGGCTTTTAAAATTACTTTTGCCCTTCTCTGCACATAATGCTATGCTAAGCATACATTCCTACCCCACATCAGGGGCAGAATTTATTTACCTATTCTCTTCTCCCAGCTAAATTTTGGTTTTCACTAATGCCACCAGACTACAATTTTATTTTCCCTGTCCTTGAAGATTAAGGCTTTGTTTTCTATAGTAGGTAAAAGTGGGATCTGGGTGGTTTCCCTGTCAGTACCCTAGGGATGCATTCTCAGGGTTTTTGCAATCTCTCCTGTGAGGGATGGGGATCCTTCAAGAAAAACCTGCAAGAAGGTGTAAAATGTTCTATGTCTGTCCCCTCCAGGGGCTTTATACTCTCACACTAGCCCAGTTACGCTTTTCAGAGCTTGATTTTAAAAGAAATATCTAGCTAAATATTTTTTCTGGCTTATATAGCCTTCGGCAGCCTCTATGCCAAATAAGCAAATGCTAGCTTCCTGTTTCTTATCCAAAGAGTACCTGCAATGCTTAGCTCTCTGAAATTCTGTTCACATGTCATCAAAACAGATTAAATGTGTGTGTGTGTATGTGAGAGAGAGAGAGAGAGAGAATGACCTCATCAAATTAGCTAGTAACTCAAAATGGGAAAGAAAATCTGCCACTCTAGATAACAAAATAAGGACTTAATAATCTGGAACAATGAACAGAAGTAAATATGGTAAAATCAGACAGGGATAAACGTGAAGTCCTACAGTTAGGGTAAAACAAAAATCAATGACATGAGTACAGTTTAGGAAGAAGTTTGATTTCACAATACTCTGGATGAGAAAGCCTGGGAGAATAATTGATTATAAATCCAGTAAAAGACAACTGAAATGCATTCAATAAGCAAGGTTACTATGGTTTTAAACCTGCATTAGTACAAGCTTATGTTCAGAGAAGCAGATATTGGTACCCATTGCCCTAGCTTGATAAGCTAGCTAGTCAAAAGGCTTCTGTAGATTGTGCTGTTTCTGGCCACATTCTTCAAGACAGGCAATGTATGATCTGAGAATATATTCAAGTGACATTAGTCTAATAGCCACCACTTTTGGGGCCATAGTAGCAACATTTCTGTCAGGAGCAGATCAAGATGGCCATCGGGAGTAGATGATGGTATTGGATATTTTTCATTTATCTCTCCCTATTCATTCCCCACTGTGCTTTGTACACTATAAAGCTCATTGCCTATGGGAATTACCAGGAGGAGATCAGACGTAGGAGGAGAGTAAATAAGATGGGTGTTTAGTCCCTTGGTTACTTCCTAATATCTTACTGGGTGACTCCCTCCTCCAGCTTCAGCAGTCCTTTCTGACCAAAGTAACATTTCCTTTGCCTTGACCCTTTCGAGATTAGGCCTTTGGACTTGCTAGTCTATGGTACAGCTAAAAGTAGCTTCAGCACTATTCACATCTTTGTCAATGACTTTTGTATCATGCTCCTCTCAATTACTCCCTAAGTGTGTGATCTGTTCCCCACTAGGCTAAGCCTCTCACTTGATGAGGTTTGATTAGAATTATTGTCTTTGGATATTTCAAGCATCTTCATAAGGGAAAGGTACATATTAAGACAAGAGGGTGGAAGTATTAGAGAGACTGGATTTACATGCTCATCCATTCAACTAATGTTACTATGCTTTAACTCTGGAACAGGCACTGTGGACCAGGTGTGACTCTACAGGCAGCAGTGGAAGTTCATCTAGGTTAGAAGTTCAGGATACTTCCCAGAGTCAAACCTGTACAAATGAGTAGGGATTGTAGAGCCAACACACAGGCTTAAGCAATTCCATTTGTGTCTGAACTCCATTTTGTGTAGGCTTCTGATGAACTTTGCTCATCCTTTCACAGACCTAGTTGGTAACTTCTCTGTTCTATTCTGAAAAACCAGTTATCCAGACACACTGAGGAAATATCTCTGGGCCAAACCACATCCTGTTCAGTGTGCTTGTTTGGTTAGGATACACATCCCACGATCTGTAAGAGACTGACCACTTGCTCCAAAGCTCCTCCTATTCATGTAACTACAATCCTAGCCCTTAAACCTGACTCTACCTATCACATGGGCCAATGTTGCTTGTATTGTCTGGCCTATTTTCTTTCTTAAAAAGTTAATAAACATTTGCTCCCTTCCCTGCTACTCTGCTTCTTTGTACATACTCTCACACAGCATGCAACAGCCAAAGCCCCTATACCTAACAGGAGTTTTAAGGGAGAGAGAAGAGGAAAGCATAGAAATGTTTCAGGAGGATGATTTAACAGGTAAAAAGACCAGAAGTAAGAGGGATGGAACTTTCTAAAGTGTGAAAATAGAAATGTACTCACTGCCTTGCATATGAATCTGTAACCCATCTGTACCACACTTTGACAATAAAGAAAAAAAGTTTAATTAAAAAGGGGGGGAAATAGCCACAGTACCTACAGTTTCTATTGCTTCTGGATGAGTGAGGAGAGAATGTCAAGGCATGAAACTTAGAGGTGGGAGGAGAGCTGAGCTTCTATGAACATGGCCTTGAGCCCAAGGGCATGGGAGCCCTTGAAACAATTAAAACAAAGGGGATATCCAATATGATTTTCTCTTTCCATTGCAAAGAAAAGGAAACAAGAATATCCAAGAATATTCAAATATGAATCAAGCTGTCTTGCCAAGAAATGAGCAGCCAGGGCTTGGAGAAGCATCCAAGGAAAAAGTGGATGATGGTTCCAAGATATTTTCAAGAGGGCAACTGCATTCAAGGAGTGGGAGGTGTGGCTAGTTCATATCTACAGCCTTTCCTAATTTGGAAAATTCTGACACTTTTCTGGTCCAGCCCCCATGTGCCAGGGTGGAATAAAAGACTTCTAAACGAGCAGTGAAATGATCTTTACTTCTCTCCCCTTCCTCTTGGGTCAGATGACAGACATACATCTTCACAGAACATATGAGGCTTCTGTCCTTGTTCCTCTCTCACCCCAGATGGCAGAGGAAGGCCTTGGCCACAGAGTGTCCCAGGGAATGGCTCATCCAGCATCTGACCTTCAAGCCTGCTAACAGATCCACAGTGTTGGATATTAGACAAATACACTTTGTTTAAAAAAAATCAAGCCTTACAAAACATGCCCCTGAAACAAGAAATCTTGGGCCTAGGGTTCAGTACCAGGCTTTGGTCACACTGGGGTCTGGGTAAGGTCTGAGGGCTCTGAAGGCAGTCACATCATCAAGCACAGTGGCCCTCTTGTATTTGAAGTCATTCTTGGGTCTGGGCAGATTTACATGTGATAAGGCAGCTGTGTGCTAATGCCAAGGCTAAGAAGATAATTATAGAAACCTTCTCATTATGCTTGAATAGGGGCCAAGGCATGGTCCTGCCAGAGAGGTGGGTGTGAGGCTGCAGGCTCTGGCACCATGAAAGCAAGTTGGCTTTTACAGACAGCAAGGGCAGCAGAGGTGGTGTGCCAAAGAGCCCACATTGCTGTTTCCTGTTGGTGGGTGCCCCTAGTGTTCTGTCCTCACTCATCTAAGTTACCAAATCTATTTCTTTCACAATAGACTATAGCCAAACAAACAAGAAGGACTTCATTTTCTAGTCAACATTCCATTCAATTCCTGTTGGCATTAGTCATATTCATGTTCCTTCACAATCCTCATTTCTGAAGGCTGAGATTGAGTTAACTTTCACTGATACTCTAGGTATTGACCATGATGAATCAGAGCCCTTGCAGTCCAGGCACAGTCACACACATGAGGAAGAGCTGGGGTTTCCACATACTTCTTGCAGCATTAAAAGAGGATGGGTTTATTTTGGGTTAGCTATTCACTAGCCAAGATAATTAGAAAATTATTCATTTATATTTTGAGTTCTAATAACTTTGATAAGAAGTAAAGGGCAGATCGTCTGAGTATTAATTGGATCAGCAGGGCTATAGGAGAAGGCAACCAGGAACAAAGTGAGAAGAGAAGAAATTACTGGTGTAGGAGAAACCCCCGCCATGAAGGAGGGAGTGAGGAAAGTGAATTGGATGTGCAAAGGTTAAATTTTCATCTTGGAAAAATATGGTATTATCCTAAAACAACTTTCTCCAATGGCATTTCTTCTTCTTTTTTCCAATAGAAGGAAAGAAGTGCAATTTTATGTAATAGGGAAAGTAGAACGGTGCGCCTGTGAAAATTGTAGCATTAAAAATAGTAAGCCTGGCCATGCAGCTGTGGCTCATGTGAGAGCTCTAACCTTGAGCACAAATGCTCAGGACTGTGTTCAGGCCCTGAGTTCAAGCCCCATGACTGACAAAAACACAATAATAATAATAACGAGCCTATCATTGCCAATAAACCACACAGATACCACGTGGGGCTATCTTGAGTACAAGGGTGATATTTTAACAGTTCTATAGAAACTTCTCCTACCCCAGCTTCATTTTTCAAAGCATGCTCTTGCACACAGACTTTCTCTAATGTTTGAGAATCTCTGAGACTTCTTCCATCAAGGCACAAATTAAATACCATCCTCTTAAGAAATCCCTGCCTTCTGGGTTATATGCTCCCATAGTAACTCCCCGTCAGAGAAATGACTTCATTTCTGAATTTGGTAATTGTTTACTTATCTCTTCCACCCACTAGACTCTGAGCTTTCTGAAGGCCAAGACTACAAATTATTAATTTCTAGATCCCTGGCTTCTACTAGTGCCTGGCTATAATTACACATGTTTATAGAGTTAAGTAATTAATGATCCTATTTCTTATCCCATACTTCAATCCAAAGAGACTATCACTCTGGGGCAACTAAGTTAAATTAGATACTTGGACTAATCTTTTCTAACCCCAAAATGTTATAATATTAGAATCTTCTCCCTTCTGCCAAAATCGGAAAGCTGATGAAGTTATGAAGCAAGAAAATGGTTTGGATGGATGAGAATGTAAACTATGAGGAAAGAATTTCTCTAAGGCAGACGTCTTCAATTAAAAGGGAAGGGTAAAGGATGGCAAAGATAGAATGGAATTTAGGTCTGAAGCATACAAATGTATATGTGCAACATTACAGAAAGGTGGAAATATCAATTCTCATTTCTTTTTAGAATTCAGGAAGTCAAGTCTGGAAACAGTAATAACTAAAATTATGACCATGAGCAAAAATTAGAAGCCTTTGCCTTTTTGTCTCAACTATTAAAACTATGATTTAATAAAAATAAGAGGAAAGCAAAGACTTATTTCCTTTTATCATTGGTGACTCAAAGATGGTAGAAACAATTAAAGGTAAATATAAAAGAGACAATTCGGTTGGATTTTTATTTTTCAACAAAATGAGAAATACAAAACATTATAGTCACTCTTCTGAGCTGTATAAACAGAATAGGGAACATAAAAAGTTAAATAAATCAAAGTGACACTTCCAGAAATAACTACTATTAAAGAGAAAGAAGAGATGAGTAGAAGAATAGTTGAGTAAAGTAACACAGAGAGAAAAATATTAAACCCACATGGACATGAAAACATGTCTAGAAAAAGACACACCACAAATAAGGACCCACATAGAGGTTTCCCTGACCTAGATTCTCCATCTTGTGGAATTTTAGAATGTGTTAGCAAAGATTTTTAAATCATAGTTTATTTTTTACCTTCAAGATCTCCATTCTTGATTTCAAAGTATATGAAAATTTGCTACTTTCTCTGTGTGTCTGTGTTTGATATATTCATCTGTGTGTGTGTGCGTGTGTGTGTTTCAAAGCGAGACAGAGACAGAAACAGAAAAACAGGGTTAGACTGAGATAAAAAAAAAAGACAGACAGAGAGACACAGAAATGCAGACGGACAGAGACAGACAGGAATAGGTTGAGATAAAGATACAGTGAGGCAGAAAGAGAAAAACAAAAAGGACTTTTTATTAGTTACATTGCTGTTGCTTTGACAAAATAATTGATATAAATGACTCAAAAGGAGAAAATTGCATAATGGCCTTTCAGAGGTTTCAGTTCATAGTCACTTGGGATCATTACTTTGGGCCTGTGGTGAGACAGAGAAACATGGTGGGAGCATGTAGTGGAACAAACCTTCTCACCTTAAGGTGACAAGTAACAGAGAGGGAGGCTGTGGATAAAGAAGAGCAGGAGTTACAATATGATACTTAAAGGCATACACCCAATGTCCTCACAGTAAAGATATATTATGAGCATATATTAATTATACAAATTAAGGTGTCTCATTGTTAAAACTCCACACAGAGATGTTATTCTGTACATGAATCCCTTATCAGATGAATAGCGGGCAAAGCTTTTTCTCCCACTCTGTAGGCTCACCTTTAAAGGTTCTCCATTTCTCAATAGTGCCACAGGCTTCTGTCAGAGCCTTTAGTAAATGAGTCTCTGGGGAACATTTAATATCCAAAGCATAACAAGATCCTTAAGGGAACTAGCATAAAAGGTATAAGAAACTTTTCTTTCACAATACAGAGTATTTCAGGAAGGTAATATTGGGTGAATTTTAATGAATTTACTTAAAGTATTACTTTGGTTTCTGAAAAAGATAAGATAGGGATAGAAGGGTCAGAAGACAAGATTCATGAGCTGTTACTTCTGTTCCTTGAAAAATCTTTCTGGAGCCAATACTTGTCACCTTATACTAGACAGAATATGATTAAGCTACAAGCTGTACTGCTCATAATGAACTGCCTCTATGACTCAGTGTAAGTAGGTAAATGAACTCAATGTATAAAGTTTTCCATTTTATCTGGGCATGAAAACCCAGGCCTACAATCACAGCTACTGGGGAAGTAGAGATAAAGGGATTATGGTTTGAAATCAACCTAGGAATAAAAGTTCAAGAGGCTGTATCTCAAATAGTGGCTGAATATGGTGGCATGTGCCTATTATCCCAGCTATGAGAGAAGCACAGTAAGTTGGTTCAGTTCCACATAACTGACATCCACAGTGACAAAGAGAAGCACAACCAGAAGGATCACAGTCTGGGCTAGCTGCAGTAAAAGAAGCTGGAGGCATAACTTTAGTGTTGGAGCACCTGCCTGTTAAGCATAAGGCTCTGAGTTCAATAACCTTCCCTCTGAAAAAGGCATTCTGTCTTGTAAGAGTTAAAGAGATGGGCTTGGAATGTGACTTCGTGGGAGAGTGCTCATGTGGTAATACTGAAGCCCTGGGATTGATTCCTCAGTACCAGATAAACAGAAAAAGTTGAAAGTAGCACTGTGTCTCAAGTGCTAGCCTTGAAAAAAGAAGCTCAGGGACACTGCACAGGCACTAGTTCAAGCCCCAGGACTCTCAAAAAAAAGAGTTAGAGAGATAACTATGCTTCCATGAAATTTAATTAATCATACTCATTCACTGAACTAAATGGGTTTATTAGGGGAGACACTCTATTTCTTATCTTTCATTGTGTATATACTGAAGGCATCCTACAAGTAAACACACACCTTTGTCACCCTTATTACTGAATCACTAAAATATTCAATTTTCACTTATTTAATTCCATAGTTACTGATTCAGCAAAAGGATGCTGTGTAACGCTGTGGGCTCATTATATTTCATGAACTTAATACGTTAATAAATCACTGAATGTCTTCTGTCACTGATTCTTCTTGTGCCCACATTATTGTATATTATTGATCCACAATGACTTGGTGGTAAAATCATGATTCTTTTCCTATTCTTTCCATTGATGCACACTATTACTTAAAAGTCTTATTTTTTTTTGCAAAAGAAACTTTTCTTGAGTTTACATCACCACACCACTAATCCCTGACAATAAAAACTTTGTTATAGTAACTCTGTGCTACAAAATGCCTTCTAACCTTGCTTGTTGATTTATAGTCTTTTTCCTTTGTCTTCATCTGACCAACATGTTTCAATTGAATAGAACCACTAATATTGAAAGTTCTTTTAAAAAATTATTTATTGTCAAAGTGATGTACAGAAGGGTTACAGTTTCATATAATAAGGCAGTGGGTACATTTCTTGTATAACTTGTTAAGAAAAATAAACTAACTTATATGTCTTTATTTTTGTTTTGTTTTTTCATTTAATTTAATTTTATTGTAAAGGTGATGTATAGATGTGTTAGTTACATATGTAAGGTAATGAGTACATTTCTTGTCAAACAGTGTTACCCCCTCCCTCATTGTCTCTCACTCCCCTCCCCCCAAGGTGTAAAGTTGTGAGTATTGATGTTGCATTGGTTTATCCTGTCATTCCCCTTTCCTTCCCCAAATCAGATAGATGTATATATAAGACGCAGGGTACCAAAATCAAAAACAGTAAGAACAGCTGATAAGCAAAAGAAAAAAATGAAAGAAAAAAGAAATAACTTCACATAATACATCAGTTATTTAGCTAAGTGTTGCTGATGATTACAAAGTTTTTGGTATATATTTGATCCCATGCTATATTTTAAATCAAAATGTACTCATTTTCAAAATTGTAAACGTGGATAAAATGACTTTTGCTTCTTTGGTTTCTCTGAGAAGAGAAAAATCATAGCACTATTTTATAAGAAAATAACTAAAGACATTGGGTGACAGTGGCTCATGTTTATAATATTACTTAGTGAAGAAGAGAACAAAAGTAACTTCCTGCTGCCTCCCAAATGCAAATACATTGCAGAAGTGGTCTTAAGCATGACCCATCCTGCTTAACATAGTTTCCAATGTACCTTTGGCTAATAAACCCTAATTTTCTCAGAAATTCTTCCACACTGAGTTTTTCCAAATACAACTTGAGTATATAAAAGGAGTAGTCTTCTAAGAATACAAGAAACCAAAAAAGTAGAGTTATACTCTGATATAGATGCCATGTACCCTTAATATATCTATACTCTGATTTCTTGGACCACCTTATAGGAATGCTTTAAACTTTTCCTGCATAGAGGCTATAAGTTATGTACAAGTACTTCACACATTGTAGGGAGATTAAAGTGACACAATATTTTAAGGAGAATTTTTGGTGTTAAGAGCTTTAAATTTTTGTAAACTTCAATTTTGATTTGTAATAATCATAGATGTATCTAAATTGTTTGCTGCAAGGACAATTTTTTTGACAGCACAAATGCCAGAAACAACTAAAATGCCCCAAATTAGGGGTTTGGCTAAGTAAATTACAAGAGATCTATAAACTGAAATCCTGAATAGCATTGGGAAATGATGATGCAAATAAGTTATATAGCTATTTGCTGAATAGTCTTCATGTCACTAAATAAAACCATGTGTGACAAAATAATATATTTGGTATGATTACATTTTTGAATTTAATATGTATATCAAAGATGTAAAGAATACACATTAAAATACTACTAGTGTTTATCACTGTTAGAGATAAGGGTAGACATGAATTTTATTTCTTTTGCTCAAAACCATTTCTACATGTATTACTTTTATATAACTTTTGCTTTTTCTTATTACAAATGAGTTATGAAATAGAATTTGTAAGCATAAAACATTTTTATGCTTACCTCTTGAATCACTACACTATAATAATGAGAACTAAAATTCAAAACCTTGCATCTTTAAGAGCTATACCAACTGACATTTGTCCTTGTCGTAGACAAAGAACTTTTCTATTTATGTTTACAGCATTAAAAAATGCACAGTATCCTACATCACAGAGAAGATTTATAATAAAGTCCTTCATCTCAGTGTATGAGTAAACCTGTAAATCATTCAACAGATTCACATTAAGTATAAACCTCAAAGCAGCAGATGTATCAAACAAACAATAAAATTTGAGCATGTCTGCACTATCTGTATCTTTGTTTCTCTGAAGTAAACATTCAAGTTTAATTTCTGTCTTTAAGGAATGTATGTAAGCATGAATGTCCTGCTAAACTCTGTATTCCGGTCATCTGATTATTCATTTGAAGGAATGTACATTATCACTAAAAGCCTGGTACTATGGTCCTGGAAAAGCAGGTTGCCAATTGCTTTATGGAATCAGAGTTTTCAGACACTCAACAATGCCTTCAGGATACGGCAGGCTCTGCATGCTATATTGAACAAGCAAAAGACATTTTCCCTGCTTCTTCAACACCAACCATTTTTTGACTCAAAAGGAAAAACGTATATATGCATTGAATAACTAGCAAACAATCTCATTCAACCTATAAGATTGATTTTGGACTTGTTGATGATGAACAGCTTACAGGATGTGTTTCCATTTAAGGATATGATTAGGATTAATTAATGTCCAAGTTCGTAATTTAGGGAGAGGTCAGAGTAAACTAAGCCCAGAAAACTTCCTCAAGAGCTCAAAGGGACTTTTTTTTTTTTTTTTTTTTTTTGCCAGTCCTAGGGCTTGGACTCAGGGCCTGAGCACTGTCCCTGGCTTCTTCTTGCTCAAGGCTAGCACTCTGCTACTTGAGCCACAGCGCCACTTCTGGCCATTTTCTGTATATGTGGTGCTGGGGAATCGAACCTAGGGCCTCATGTATACGAGGCAAGCACTCTTGCCACTAGGCCATATCCCCAGCCCTCAAAGGGACTTTGACAAATTTTTTCCCCACACAAAACTAGAATGATTTTACATAGGAGGACAGTAAATACAATAGTGGAGGAGATTTCCTAGTAGAAACAGCACTTAGGGTAGGATTGAAATTGTAGGTGGAATATGGAGAAGAAGAATTCCAGGGGGGAGTATATTTAGTGTCTCAGAGGAAGGAGTTAAGCTATAAAGGATAATGTAAGATCAAAAGCTAAGGATTTGTCTAACATGAACATCAAAGAATGAAACTCTTGACAGTATTATTGTCCTTTAAAAATAATATAGAGAAAAGATAAACAGCTCTAAATATCTGGTAACCTTTGTTCCCTAAAACAGTACATAAGGGTTAAACAAAAAGAAAAACGAATATATAAAGGTTAAACAAAACTGAACACTTAGGAAATACTGTGAACTGGAAATGCCATGCCTTCTACTTTCTCCAGCATTGTAGACACCATAACAATCACAATTTGAATGCAAGAATAAAAAAATTTAATTAATTTCTAATTCTGCCACTTACCATAGCCCTAAATCCTCTTGGCATTCTCAGTCTTAAGAACATTTCTTTATTTTTAAACTGGAATAGCCATATTTTCAGTTTTTGAAGGATAAAACAAGAGGGTCCAAATTTATATTCTTTCCAGAAACACAGAAACCAGTCAAAATAAGCATAGCAATTGTGATCCAGTCACTGGAAATCAAATAAAGGACATTTGGAAACAAACAGTGTGAAACCTTTGCTTTCTGTGATGTATTGTTTTGAGAATTTTCCAGACCATAGTGAAGAAGAGCCCGAAGATCTTACTGAGTTGAAGGGACAGAGTGTAAGTCTGGGGAGCCAAGGCAACTAGTGATATCTAGAAAAGGTGCACACAGAGAGCCCTGATCTGAAGTGAGTTGTGTTCAAGTACTCAGTAGAATACTGATCAAAGCCCATGTGTGAATACAGTACCTGAAGCTGAGGAAAGATCCACTAGATCAAATTAAAGAGAATAGTACCTGACATTCACATCGATCCAAGAATAGTGCTTTTGTCAGCTGAGGTGAAAAAAAGCCATAATTCATGGGATTTGGGCTAAAGTACTCAGGAAATTCTTGACTCAGTAATAGGAAATAATTAGCTTTGGCTAAACACTATTTCAGACCTGCTAAATATAATATAAAAGAACTACCTGAAGAGAATGAGCTCTTTCTTAATAATATAACTACATCCCTGAACAAAGTTTTAAGAATGCACACAGGAATGGAAAAACATTCTGAATCTAACAAAAATAAATTTTAAAAGGCTTGCATCAAATCAACAATTACAAGGGTAGAGATGAGCAAGAGAGTAGGCCCTACAACAGTCCATTATGGGTATAATGACCCATAATCAAATCTGACCAAGAATTGACCCAGATGGGAAATAGTAAACAAGAGCTTGCAAATAGTTATTACTATTGTATTTGATATGCTCAAAATAGTAAGAAGAAGCGTGGAAGTTCTATGTCTGAGGCAAAAATGGAAACTATCATGAAAACTATTATGTCCCAAATGGGAAAAATGGATTGTATGAGATTAGATATGGCATAAATAAAAATGAATTGACATCAGAACATATAGTAGAAGCTATTTAAGATGAAAAATACAGAGGGGGGAAAGCACTCCAATAAGACAAGAGAGAAGGAAGGAAATGGAGGAAGCACAAGCAAGCCATAGGTATGACCATGTAATAAAACCATGTAATTGAAGTCCCTGAAGGAGAGAAAAGGATCTACATTATAATAAATATTAAAGGGAATCTTTCACACAGAAAGAAAATGATATTGGAAGGAAATATGGATTTATGGAAAGGACTGAAGAATGGGCTGGAAGAGTGGCTCAGGTGACAGAGGACATAGCAAGTGCAAGACTCAGTTTCAAACATCAATATGACCAAAAAAAGAAATTAGAAGCCAGGCATTGGTGGCTCATACCTACAATGCTGGCTACTCAAGTGACTGAGATATGAGGATCCTGATTTGAAGCCAGTCTGGGCAGGAAAGTATATGAGACTCTTATTTCCAATTAATCACCAAAAAAGGTTAGAAGTGGAGTCATGACTCAAGTAGTTTAGCACCAACTTTGGGGGAAAAGCTCAGGGACAGTGCCCAGGCCCTGAGTCCAAGCCCCAAGACACACACACACACACACACACACACACACACACACACACACACACACACAAATTACAAAAAAATGAAGAATACTAAAAATGGTAATTAGTATGCAAATAAGTTTTTAAGAATTTTGATTACAACTTAAACATCTTAAAAATGATTGTTTAAACAACAGAAACACTAAATGCAGTATGTTGAAAGTGGCTTCTAATATATGCATAAGTGAAATGTGAGACAATCATAACAAAAATCTAAGAAGACAGAAAGGAATCAGACTTATGCAATATTTGTTTTCTCTATAAAGCAACACAGCATTACTTAAAGGAAGATGCTGATAATTTAAAGATGCACGATATAAACCCTAATACAATCATTAAGATAATCAAACAATTATACCTAATAAGTCAGCAAAATATATAAATTTTAAATAGCACAGAGAAGTAAGAAAAAGAGGGAAAATGGAAACAGAGTCCTGTAAAACCCCCTTTGTGGGAAGTAGAGATAGAAAGATAAGGCTCAAGTCCTGCCCAGACAAAAGCTCAAGGCATTTAAAAAATAAACCAAAAGCAAAAAGATTGAGGATATGACTCAACTGGCAAGCATTCTTAGTAAACATGACCCCACCAGTTCAATTTCCAGTATGAGAGATATAAAGGAGACAAATAAATTGATAGCAAATAAGTAATTAGCAATTCAATGAGTATTAACCAAAAATGCCAATACACTAAATATTATGACACAAGTAGGTTAAAAGTAAAAGAATGGTCAAATAATACACTAACTCTAATAAGAAGAAAGCTTTTGTGACTTTATTAAAAGTAAACAGTTGGGAATGTAACTTAGTGGTAGACTACAAAAAGGCCTAGATTTAATCCCCAGCACCCCTAGAAAACAAAACCCAAAAGGTAGATTTTAAAATGAGTATTGTTAGAAGGAATAAACAAGGCCATTTCAAAATGAAAGCTGTGTTAATTTATTAAGCAGACATATTAAAGTTTTATCAACCTAATTAAACAGTTAAAATACATGAAGTAAAAACAGAGCTTCAAGGAAAACTAGACAAATAATTATAGTTGGTGATTTCATTACTTCTTTCTAAAGAACGATAAAGGGAGAGAAAAGTCAAAATTATTGTAAAAAATGAAATGAACAATGCTTTTCCTGAAGATAACAAATCAATGACATATGGTTCTTACCTTTACAGATGAGTAAGCTCAATAAGAAAACATAAATCTCTCTTTCAAGTACTCAAGAAGCATTTACTAAGTGACTCATTTTTTGAAATACCGCAAAAGTATCAATAAATTTAAATCTATGTAAGCCATGCAAAATAGATTAAAAATCAGGAACAGAAGCAGAATGATTGTGTACCATGCCTGTAATCTCAGCTACTCAGGTGACTAAAATCCAGAGGATTGCAATTTTCAGCCAGCCTGGGCAGACAAGGCCTTGAGGCTCCACCAAAAAGCTAAGCTTGAAAGTAATTACAACAATGATATAACAGTTGGTTGTAATTACTTTCAACATGGCATGTGAAACCGTAGCTTCTATTGTTGATGATCCTCTTGTATCCCCTTCCTGTGGTTGTACCCGCACTATCACTGTATCTTATCTGAGCACATTGGAAACTAGAACAAGGGAAGTGAAAGGGAATATCAAAATCAAGAGACAAAGGATAAAAAGACCAATGACTACAAAAGCAATACTTGCAAAACCATCTGGTGTAAAACAACTTAACTCATGGGGGGAGAAGGAAAAGGAGAGGGGGGAGGGGCGAATGAGGAGGAGGTAACAAACAGTACAAGAAATGTACCCAAAGCCTAACATATGAAACTGTAACCTCTCTGTACATAATTTTGACAATAAATGAGAAAAAAAATGCTAAGCTTCAGGTGAACCTCAGGTGGTAGACAATTAGCTGAGCAAGCAAGCTGAGGGAGTGCGGGGTCCTGAGTTAAAACCCCAGTATTATTAAAAAAAAATCAGCACAAAAGTTTATTTTGAAAAGCCCTCAAGTATTTGTAAATTAAGTAACATGCAGACCTTCAAAATACCTAGTATATTAAAGAACCTGAAAGAGAAATTATGAAGCATTTTGTACTCAATGGAAACAAAATAATAACATCTGAGTTCATGGGCTGCTACTTATATAGAGCCTAGGAAGTAATTTATATACTAAATATATACATTAGAAGAGTCTCAAATCAATAACTTTAGTTTCTACTTTATGAAAATAGAAAACCAAAATAAGCAGAACAAAAGAAATAATTAAGTCAAAGCTGATACTGATGGAACGAAAAATAGAAAAGAAAAACAAACATTTTCACTGAGATAAAAATTAAAACTAATAAACTGATAAAAAAAACCTATAGCTAGACAGCTCAGCATGAGACAAGATAAAGAAGTTCTATGTCAAAAATGAGAGAAGTGTTACTACAGATATTACATCTGTTAAAAGAATAAAAAATAAATATTGTGAACTTTTTTTTTACACATCCAAATGCAGAACTTTATTTTTTTAAGATGTCACTATATTAGTAAGGCAGGTCTACTATAATCCACCACAGTACTTCCAGCATAACAACCAATGTTGGGGTCTAGAAACACTGACATGTCAGAACTTGCCATTAACATACTATGTAAAGCAGTTTATGGTTTATTTATTTTTATTTTTTCCCTTTATTGTCAAAGTGAAGTAAAGAGGGACCACAGCCCCATATGTAAGGCAGTGAGTACACTTCCTGCTCAACCTCCCACCTCCTCCTTCATCCCTCCACCGTGCTCCCTTTCCCTCTCTCGCCATGAGTTGCACAGTTGGTCCACAACAAATGGCCTTGTAATTACTGCTTTTGGAATCATATGTCTTTTTATCCTTTGTCTCTAGATTTTGACACTCCCTCTCTCTTCCCTAGTTCCAATACACGTATATACAGTATCCAGGGTACTCAGATGAGATACAGTGATGGGGGGGTTACAACCACAGGAAGGGAATACGAGACAAACAACAACAACAAAAAGGTATCTTTTCACATGGCATGAGGAAAACAATTACAACAAAGATACAACACCTGTCTCCACAACGTGGAGTTCACCTGACCCAGCATCATCTTATGTGTTCACAAGGGCACAGCCACTGGGCTACTTCGATCCTCAGCCATAACCAGCCCAAACATGCACTAATTATTCCCTATGAGGGAAACCATAGAGTCCATGTTTCTTTGGGTCTGACTCACTTGTGAACAACTTTATGGCAATCAATATGATGGTGAATAGACAAAGACAAACTATGAAAGCTCACTCAAGAAGATGTGATAATCAAAATAAGCTCCCATTCAGGAAGAACATTAATTTGTAGTTTAAAACTTTCCCACAAAGAAAATTTTAGGTCAAGATGGCTTTAGTGGTAAATTCTACCAAATAGATAATTTAAAAAATTTGAATTTTGCAGAACTCTTCTTAACAATTGAAGAGGAAAAAATACTTTCTCTTTGACTGGTTCATTGAGGCTAACATTACACTTGTACCAAAGCCAGACAAATATTACAAGAAAATACTACAGAACAATGACTCTCATATTACATTAGCCTAGATACAAAACTTAGAATCCAAAAATCTACCATCCATATATAAAAAAGATAATGTATCATAATTTAGTAGTGTTTGTCTCAGGAACTTAGGTTAGAAAATTGTTGAATTAAAATAAATATAAAAATCTCATCATATAAATTAGCCTGGTGTCAGTGGCTCACAAGTATACTTTCAGCTACTCAAGAGGCTGAAATCTGAGGATCATAGTTCAAAGTCAGGCAAGAAAATCTTTGAGACTTTTATCTCCAATTAACCACCAAAAAGCTGGAAATGGAGCCGTAGCTCATGTGGTAGACTGCTAGCCTTGGGCACAAAGGCTCAGACATAGCACCTAGGACCTGAGTTCAAGCACCAGGAGTGGACTTATAGGCGAGTGCGCACACACACACACACACACACACACACACACACACACACGCACTTATCATATAAACTAAAATCAAAACACACACATGATCATTTCAATACAATTGAAATTCATTGTACATAATCAATATATTTTGATCCCTCTCTCAACAGAGCAGGATCTGATGACATACCCTTATAATCTCATACTTAGGAAACAAAAGGCAAGAAGAATGTGAGTTCTAGACCAGCCTGAACTATATAGTGACATCTTGCCTCAAGCACACACACACACTAGCTAGGAACCTAGCCCAGTGGTAGAGTGCTTGCTTACCATGCACAAGACTGTGTTTATTCTTCTGTACTGAAAAGAAACCAAAAGTCTAAGAAAGTAGGACTAAAAAGGGACTTCCTCAGTTTGATGAGGGCATTGTGCTAGTCAGTCTCTACGTGGCTCCTTATGATCTCTGCTTCCTTTGTAATCCTTCCCTGGATTGTGGGTTAGATTTAGTGATGACTTTTTTGCAAGGCTTGGGGCTTGAACCCAGGGCCTGGGCTCTGTCTCTGAGTTTCTCTGTGTTCAAAGCTAGGGCTGTACCACTTTGAGCCACAGAGCCACTTCTGGCATTTTCTGAGTTTATTGGAGATAAAAGTATCATGGACTTTTCTGCCTGGGCTGGCATCGAACCATGATTCTCAGATCTAAGTCTCCTGAGTAATTAGCATTACAGGTGTGAACCTCCAGTGACTGGCTTTGCAATGACTTTTTATGAACAAACTCCTACAAAAAGATGGGATGTTACTTCTGAGATTAGTTTACAAAATTATTGTAACTTGTATGGTGTTTGCCGTCACTTGTTCTCCTGCTTGGCTTACTCTGAGAGAAGTCAGCTGACCTATGGAGAGCTTCCACTGTGGTGAAGAAGTGGAGGAGTACCCCCATCCCATAACCAGTAAGGAATGACATCCACAATCAAATGAGGAAATGAATCCTTTCAACAATTGAGAAGAGAATCTTCCCTGATCCCAGACTTTAAATGAAGTAACAGGCACAGCTAGTACACTGATTACAGCCTTGTGGGAGACCTTGAGGCAGATACACCCAGCTAAGTCATGTCTGAATTCTTAACACAAAAAAATATGGAGGAGTAAATGATTTTTCCTTGCTAAATTTTGAGGCAATTTATTATGCAGCAATAAAGAATGAATGTAGGTATATACTAAACTATTTTCTGCTAATATTACACTTAATGATTACAGACTGCATGCTTTCTATCTAATACCAGGAACAAAAGAATGCTCTCATCATTTCTATTCAGCATTGAATTAGAGTTCTAGCCCATACTGAGCAAGGAAAACAATAATAAGTTCAGATTAGAAAGGAAGTATTGAAAACACTCTATTCTTAACATGAACATCTATATAGAAAATTACATTGCATCCGAAAAAGAAAAATATCAGAACTAAAACCCAAACCTAGCAAATTTTCTGTATACAAGATCAGTATACAAATATCAGGTGTCTTTCTATAGTCTAGTAGCAATCAGAAATTGAGATTAAATAAATAATGACATTTATAATGATATCCAAAAATAAAATATTCAGGATAAATTGGGCAGAAGATATGAAGGACTTTATTATGCAACAAAGATTACAGCACATTGCTAAGAGAACTTCAATAGGGTCTAAATAAAGGGAGAGGTATATGGGTCAGAAGACTTGATATAATTAAGATATGAGTTCTCAAGCCTGGTATGGTAATGAAAAACTACACTTTCAGCACTCAGAGGCTAAGGTGGGAAGATCTTGATATCAAAGCCAGCATGAGCTTTATAGCAAGCCTTGTCTTAAATGAAAACAGAAAGAAGTTATGAATTCTCTTTATACTGTTCCATAAAGTGAATACAATTTGAATCAAAATATCAGTTGATATGTACTGTGTAGAAAATAGAAAGTAGATTCTAAACTTCATATAAAAATTTAGGAAAATAATTTGAAGGACATAATACTATCTCATTTCAAAACTTCTTAGAAAGTTATAGTGATCAAGACAGTATAAAATGTGCATAGACATAAACAAGTAAATCAATGAAACACAATACAGAATACAAAATATAGACTCATATATACATGGACACTGAATTTTAAAGAAAGTTGCATTAGAAATTCAGCAAATTGTGCTGGGACACCTGGATAATCTCACATAAAATAAACTTTTGTTCAAATCTTATGCTATATTCAAAATATTTACTGAAGATACATCATAGACCTAAAAATGAAAATTAAAACAGTAAAACTTCTAGAAGAAAACCTTTTGATCCTGGATAAAGAAAAGATATTTTACTATATCATATCAAAAGCCTAATCCATTAAATTTGAATTAGGGAAGGAAAGGGGAATCACAAAACGGTGAGACAAAGGACAAAGGGTGAACCAATGCAACAGTGATACTCACAAGAGAATATGCTAGAAATTAACTGTAAAACTTGGAAGAGATGGGGGAAAGGGGGAGAAAAATGAGGGAGGGAGTAACAAGTTTGAATAGAAATGTACTCACTACCTTAGGTATATAACTTTAACCCCTCTGTACATCACCTTGACAATAGAATTAAATTAAAAAAACTGACCTATTAGATTTTCAAAACCTGCTTTTCAAAAGCCACTGTTAAAAAATCAAAAGAGGAAGTGGAGTTGTGGCTCAAGTGCTAGAGTGCTAGCCTTGAACACAGAAACACAGAAACAGTGCCCAGGACCTGAATTCACAGAAATGAAGAACATGTAAAGACAAACCACAAACTAAGAGAAATACTTGAAGAATATGCTTGATACAAGACTTGTATTTAAAACATGCAAAACAAACAAATAAATAAATAAAACCTGCAAATCTAGAGACAAAAGATGTTGATAAATACTTCAGCAAGTACATATTGATAGCAAATAAGTGCACAAAGAGATATTCAACCAAATTAGGTCATTGAGGAATGGTACTTTAAAACCATAACAAAATACCACTACACATCTCTTAAATTAAATATAAATTAAGTTTAAATTACAAAAATTAGTCATACGGTCTGATTAAGCAACAGGACAGAGGAATAAAAATTATAGACACTGCTGAAACCATAAAATGTTATTTTAGTTTGGAAAATGTTTCTGTAAATGACAAATATAAATCTATCACTTCTTCCAGGTATTTCGCATGTATTTACCCAAGAGAAAATAAAGTACATGTTCCTTCATACATCTGTGAATGAATATTCTTCAGAGTAACTATAGTCTCAAACTGTAAGCAATGCAAGTATCTATGAACAGCTATCAATATTTATATCAATGATACCTACAATGGAATATTACCTAACAATTAAAAAGGAATGAATAATAATACATGCAGCAACATGGTTGAAACTCAAAATAATTACAGTGACTAAAAGAATCTAAGCCCCCACCTCCCCCAAAAGAGGGCAGAGTATATAATTTTATTTATACAACAGTTTAGGAAATGACAATCTAAATAAATTTATCTCAGTGAATTATCTAATCAAACTAATCTGTATAAACTAATCTATGATAGAATCATGAGAGGCTTCTTAGGTATGGGCATGGGGAATCAATTGAGGTGATGCGTATTGTAATGATTTCATAGAAATCCATGGATGTCAAGCATATCAAATAATATATTTCAAATATGTGTAGCTTGTATGATGAAGAAAATTAAAGGAAAAAGAAACAAAGCAAATTGATTCACACTTACAGGAAATGACTATTATAATGACAAAATGCAAGATTATAAACCCAAGGACAACCTGAGCTGCTGTGATGATCTGTGCTTTTACCAATTTTGTTCAGGGTTAACAAGGAAGGTCTTTTTATGACTGCTTGATGGCTGGGATGTGTGTCAATAATGATCGCACCATAGTTTGACTTCCTATAAAACTCAGTTTTCTTTTAAGTTAGGACTTGTTCTTTTGCCAGAATAAAATATATTAAATCCTTCTCCCTCTCCCACCTTCTTGTTTCTAGGTCTTAATCCTGATTACCTTCTAGCTGCAGAATCATCACAGCTGAGAGCCTATTGGTTTCATCATTTATTCAGCACACATCACATAACTATTTAAAATTTACTGCTCAGTTACATATCACTACTGAAGTTAAAATGAAACACAAAGTATACGTTCCAGTTTTCAAAAGGTTTATCCAATAAGTCAAACCAGCGAAGGAGGAAAGTTTTGACTTTTAACTTCAGAATGAAGAAAAATACCCATGCCTTGTCCGATCAAACATCTGAGGCCAAGTAAAACACCTTGGGAAAGCTTAATTTTTATTTTAGTAGCAATTTATGAGTTTAGGGATGAAATATTTTAGGTCCCTCATTGCTAAGCCAGAGGAATCAATATTTTTCTGTTAACAGGCAAGCTGTCACATAAACAAATCAGCTGAAAGGCCTCCTCCAAAGCAAGTTCCTCACTATGTTTGCTGCTCCTAAGCTGGATCAGAAAATTTCTCATCAGTTTCTGTCCTCATGAGCGCACATGTCCCCGTTTCACATCTATTTAGGGGAGTTTGAGGCCTTACATTGTTTCCATTTATCATGTCTCTGCTCTTTCTCCTGGAGTGACAAATATGATAGATCATTAAGTCTCCTGGGAAGGAAGAAGCCATAATTTTTGAGGTTAGAGAGACATTAGTGTTAGGATAACTGCTTTCCTAAGGGCATGCTATTCCCAGAGATGTTTCACTGTCCATCTCATTTTTTTAATTTTTTATCCTTCTGAATCTTAAAATTAAAGCAGCACTTGTGACCACTAAATGGAGACAGTAATGAATGATATAAGATGAATGACCCTTTTATTTACTCTCTTCCTATACTAAGACGTTCTCTCACTTTGAACAAACTCTAGTCAACCAATGTTAGGCACCAAGCATTGTGCTAAGGATTAAATAATCTTTATGAGGAACAATGTTCTCTGAAGAGAAATCATGTGTGAATGCACTGTATTTCACACGTGAATTTACATATAAAGTATCATTTGCACACAAACATTTTAGAAATGATCTACACAAAGTATAGAAGCAATTTATTGCATATAGCAAGATATTCTTCTATATATCTCTATCTATCTATCTATCTATCTATCTATCTATCTATCTATCTATCTATCTATCTACCTCAGCATGCAGCTCATTGTTTTAGTATAGTACTGGTTAAAAAGTATGTTAGACAGAACAGATCAAACATCACCTCCATGCAAACACTTGGGCCAGAATCTCTGGGAGGAAGAACCTAGGAATCTGAACACTAGTTCTGTTTTTAGGTGACTTGGGGCATACCAAGTTATAAAACTTGCTAGTGTATGAACAACTTACAAGACTGACATCAATTTTTAAAATGTGAAAGTGGATTTGGGGATGTGATGACAGAAAAGTATAGATGGCCTTCACAACTCCTAAAAAAAGACAGATAATCACCCTTAGGTTTCCACTAGGGTCCCTTGCAGATACCAAAGTCTGTGGATATTCAAGTGTTTTACATGAAGTAAAATAGTAATTACATAGAACATAGGCACAATCTCCCATATTTTCCATCATCATCTGTAGATGATTTATAATACTTAATACAATGTCAATGCTAGATAAGTAGTTGTATTGTTTATGCAATAAGTAAAGAAAGGCTTGTACCTATTTCCCCCAATTTTTTTCAATCTATGATTAGTTAAAACTATAGGAGTCAATGAGTATGAAGGGCTGACTGCACAAGCTTCACAGTGTCAGCAGTAGCCTAGGTCACAGCCTTGCAATTGGTGGTGCTATATTCCCAGAACAGAACAGAACTGCTTTCTAGGGGCATGTCTGACCAGCCCAGAACAACTGTGGAAACAAGAGGCCCAGGACTGAGGAAATGAGCACTTGCGTCTCACTCTACTTCTGCTGCAATTGGTTTTGTGCTACCAGAAGGGTCACTTCCCTGATTGCTGCTCCTTTCTAAATGCAAGGCTTAAATCACATAAATACCCTTTCATCACCTGGAATGTAAAGCTGGGCTTTTCCTGCCTATTTGATTAGGTCATTGTGAAATGCTAGCGAAATAGTCTCAGTAGTTGCTTGAAAAGAATGGAGTGCCTAACAAGCAGCAATGCATTCATCTTCTCCCTCCATTACCACTCCTCCTGAAAGTGTCTGAAAGCAAAGTAATGTCCTTTCAATTTCACCGGCTGTGGGAGACTTAACTGGCTTTCCTTTGCCACCACACTTTCTGACAAAGACTAAGTAATAACTCCCCCTACTGTCCCTTCTCAGTCCTAAACTAATCCCTAGAATGCAGAGGAGGCCACTGTGGTGTGAATCCAGGTGCAAAGGCCATGTGAGACACCCACCATCTCCCCCTCCCTTCACATTTAATTCTTCTTTTAATTGAGAGAATTTGTGGGCTCTAAATCATTGGGATTCATACCCAGTGTTTATACACTTGGCATAAGGAAACAGCAACTTGTTGTCATGGCAATGAGATTGTGTGTGTGTGTGTGTGTGTGTGTGTGTGTGTGTGTGTGTGTGTGTGTTTCTTTGCTCCTAACTTTACTTTCTTAAATGGAAACAAGCATAGCTCTGCCACCATTGGTTTGTCACAAGGACAAAGGGGTATTGTGTTAGCTATCTATGGTGACATAATTTACTTGCAATGTAGTGTCTTCAAACAAAAAAAGTACTTAGCATTTCCACATTTCTGTGGTAAGAAATCTGGGAATGATTATACACTAGACCCTCTGACTCAGAGTTTTCCAAAAGGCTGCAATCAAGGGGCCATGGCAGTTGTGCCTGCAGCATACTGGTATGGCGATTGGCAGGATTCAGTCTTTCAGAAGTGTTGGACTGAGATTCTAGTTCTTGCTAGCTGTTAGCAAATATCACCCTCAGTTCCTTGCCACCTGAAATGTCCACAGGGCACCTCCCAACCTGATCATTTGTTTCCCTACAGTGCAGGGTCTCTGAAAGAGAGATGGGGCTTTTAGTAACCTACTCGCAAAAAAGAATGCCCCATGACTTTTCACATATCCTACTAAAGATGATACCTGACTTATTTAACATGGGTGAACTTAACAATTTTTCCGCTTCGTGGTAGTGTGAAAGTCATATGGATTAAACAAGTGGAAGTGATACTTTGAGTTAGTTTGAATTCAAATCTTCTCTTGGCTTGCTGCTCTGTGGTTGGATCCTCCTTGGTAATGCAATGCTAGGCCTAGTTAGCTGTGACCACAAGTGCTGTTACTAAGCTAGAATGGCCAGTAATGAGCATATTTGACACATTTTTAAAATTTTTATAATATTTTATTTTTATTAGTGTATTTTATTATGACCATATAAGGGAGATTTCATTGTGGCACTTTCACTCATACATACAATATACCCTAAACAACCTAAACAGGTCTCAGAAGAAGAAAACAAGTGGCTAGTAGATACATGAAGAAATGTTCCTTACCCATAAAGGAAATGTGAGTCACTGCACTAAGATTCCATCTCACTTCAGTCAAAACGGCAATCATCAAGAAAACAAACAACAATTGCTGGTGAGTATGGAGACTGGGGAAAGAACCCTCATACACTGCTGTTGGGAATGTAAACTACTGCAACCACTATGGAAATCAATATGAAGGTTTCTTAAAATCTAAAATTTTCCCAAACATACCTTTCTTGGAAATATATTTAAAAAGTGTAAATAAATATAAATGATACGTTCTTGAATATCTATATTTATTACAGATTCATTCACTATAGCCCAATTGTGGAAAGAATATATTTACAATATTTTTCAACATAAAATGGATTGGTTTGTCAAGATGAAACTTCATTCTGAGGAGAGAAGCATTTGTAATTAAAATCAAATCACCATGTCTGGCCAGTGATTAAGGACACAAGATTACTCAAGGGCATGAATACCTGAAGGCAGATATTCCTGTGGGTGCTCTAACTAGCTGCCTTAGGTAGTAGTTTGTCAATTGACAAAATAAACCAGTCAACTATTCAAACAGAAAAAAATGTGCTTGAGTCTTAAAATATCTTCCATATCTCATCTTATTATCATCATATGAGGGAATTACACTTACTTATTCATTTATTTGTGCATTCTTTACCTCTATAATGAAAACCTAGAGAAAGAAAATGTTCTCTAAGAGCACAGAATAATTTGTTCGAGAGAATCCTGTTTGGAAAGTCTTCATGAGCACTTTAGTAGGTGAAACTTACAGAGTTGACAGTATAGGCTAGAGAGTATTGCCTTGGGAATAAAGGAGTATAAAATTCAAATCCTCACTCAAATGTGTGACTGTCGGTAAATAACTTCATGTCTTTGTCTTGATGTACTTGCCTAAATAACGTTAAAAAATAGCTACTGCTTGTAGGGTTACTGTAAGGATAGAAAAAAAATCATACATTTGAAATAAGGTGTGCTGAAACAAACAAAATAAATACTATAATAGCCAGGCACAGGTGGTATACACCTGTAATTCTATCTATTCAGGAAGCTGAGATTTGAGGACTGGGATTCAAAGCTAGCCTAGGAGGAAAAGTCCATAAGACTCTTGTTTCCAGTAAACCACCAAAAAGCCAAAAGTGGAGCTGTGGCTCAAGTGATAGAGCACAAAGGCTCAGATACAGTGGCAAGACGCTGAGTTCAAGCTTTAGTACTGGCACACACACACACACACATACACACACACACACACTTTTACATTTTATGATTTATTGAGATCTTAAGGTAGTGACTTCTGTTTAAAGAGTCTGAAATTCAGGTTTATTTAATTATTAGAATTTCTTCAACTATACTTAACTTTTCTCAATATAGAAAGAATTTGTTTATACTTTCATATCCTATGTATTTTATTCTTTCCCTTCACATACACTATCTCTTGGAAGGTTAAGCCTCAATGTTTTGACATGTTCATTAGCAAAAATCACCATTATAATTTTACAATGACCCTTACTCAGGTAAATACACGAAGAATTTCTGCCTTCACCAACCTGAGAGTGATTTATGTACAATGACAGGATAAATGAGCTAGTTTCCCAGACTACTCTGAGAACAGGTACTGGGAATTTTATCCTTCCTTGTATTGGACGCTGCTCACTTAAAGGGTGATTTGTTATGATCCATTTCTCTTTTATTTTCTGACTTTAACATTGTTTTCTCATGAGCAGACATCACTCTGAGTTTTCTCAAGGCTTTTTTCCAGGGGCAAGTTTCTGGAAATCAGTGGCCAAGGCTTCTTAAATTGATTTTGATGGAGGTCTTTACTCTTCTCAGCAGAGTCAGTGTTTACATTCTCTGCTGAATTTACTTCAGCCTTAGCCTTGGGATTTTCTTGGTTTCCCCTCATTCCTTCTCCTCTCTCCTCAATCTTCAACTTATCTAAGCTAGAGTGGCAGAATTAAGTAGAATTTGGTAGAACTAGAGATCCCTATAGTTCCACTCCTTCCTAGGAACTTTGTAGCTTAGTTCACATATTTTTCTCTTCCTTCAAATTCTTAGTTTGATGGCTTTGGTTGCCTAAGGCATAGGAAATAATGCCTTTTGATTGACAGCTTTGAGTTTTAATAGATAATTGATGTTGCCTATCACAATGAGTTAACACAGCTAAACAATATAGATTTGTATGACAAGACAGTATCCTGTGAAAAGAATGCTAGATATCTGTAGATTATGTTTGTAAGTAGACACTTGTTATGGCTTGAAGGTCCCCCTTACAGCTCATGTCAAAATTTAACTCCCATTGTGAGATATTAAGAAGGTGGAGAGTTAAACCTATTATGGTATATAAAAGTAAACACTTTTGTAAGTAATTAAAGTTGAATAAGGCCATAAGGATGGATCCTTAATCCAATGAGTTAATGTCTTTTTTTCCACTTTTTTCTTATTTATTTTCAAACTGATGTGCAGAGAGGTTACAGTTTCATACCTTAGGCCTTGGGTGCATTTCTCATACTGTTTGTTACCTCCTCCCTCATTCCCCCCTCCCCACTTCCCCTGTCCCTCTCCCCCCATGAGTTGTTTAGTTGGTTTACACCAAATGGTTTTGCAAGTATTGCTTTTGTAATCATTTGTCTTTTATCCTTTGTCTCTCAATTTTGATATTCGCTTTGTCTTCCCTAGTTCTAATACCAGCATATACAGTATCCAGTATACTCAGATAAGATACAGTGATAGTGTGGGGACAACCATACAACAGGATCATCAAGGAAATAAGGTACGGTTTCACATGGCATGTTGAAAGTAATTACAACAGTGATATAACAGTCATTTCCATAACATGGAGTTCATTTCACTTAGCATCATCTTATGCGTTCATAGGGCATAGATATTAGGCTCTTATGATCCTCTGCTGTGACTAGCCTAAACCTGTGCTAATTATTCCCTATCAGGGAGACCATAGATTCCATGTTTCTTTGGGTCTGGCTCACATTACTTAGTATAATTTTTCCAAGTCCTTCCATTTCCTTACAAATGGGGCAGTGTCATTATTTCTGATAGAGGCATAAAATTCCATTGTGTATATGTACCACATTTTCCTGATCCATTCGTCTACTAAGGGGCATCTGGGTTGGTTCCATATTTTAGCTCTGACAAATTGTGCTGTGATGAAGATTGTTGTGCTGGTGGCTTTAGTGTGTTCTTGTTTGTTGTCTTTTGGGTAGATGCCCCAAAGTGGGGCTGCTGGGTCATAGGGGAGCTCCATGTTTAGCCTTCTGAGGAATCTCCATACTGCTTGCCAGAGTGGCTGAACCAGTTTACGTTTCCACCAACAATGAAGTAGGTTTCCCTTTTAGCCACATCCCCTCCAACATTTATTATTGTTAGTTTTCAAAACAACATTGAAATTTCACCTTTCCCCAGTAAGAATGTCCTTTATCAAGTTAATGTCTTTATAAGAAAAAGAGGGACCTTGTCCTTCTCACAATATGGTGGTCTCCATGTGGTTACATTTCTGGTGGCTTGTACCTGGTTGACTCGTGGCTGTACTCAGAATTGGCACGGCATCATCTCTACCATTGTCTAAAGAGTTACGGTATTCACATGGCATTTCCTCATCTAAGGGGTACAGAAATAGAGTCTATTTCTTGCTGTCATGACAAGGTTACATTGAAGATGAACATATGGGGTAATCCATTTTGAAGTAATACTATCTGCCACACCCTTCTCACAAACGTAATCAGTAACGGTTTAGAGACTTAAATGTCACAAGGAGAATCAAGCTGGTAAAAGAACTTCAATCTATCTATCTCACAGGGCTGTATCATTTTAGCATTGTAATTTAAAACAGTGTCCTTACATAATATACAAAGGCATGTCTTGTAATTAAATCTACAAAATTACAGTCCAACAGTGACTCCTGATTGAATGAAACTTCCTAATTGTTGATGCTCAAGAAAAATCATTTAGGAAAAGAGACACTCAAACTTAAACAAGATTTGAACTAATTTTCAATACAATGTAAAATCTATTGAGGGCAGGGATCATAGATGAGGTACAACTTGTTTTGTGGACTAAGTATTGTACGTAGTACATAGACATAGGCCTTTTGCCAACAGGAACCACTTAATATAGGGATGTCTGTTGATCTGCTCAGCCACTTCAGAGCATAAAGATGTACTTAAATTATCAAGGTTGCTTGAATGCAGATTGTGCCTGAAGCTGGACCACATTTGGAAGAATATGTCAATCTAAAACTGTCTGATTGAGCCCAAGACTTATGAAATCTGGGCACAAGACTTGGTTTCAGTGCCCAATTGCCTCTGTATCCTGTGCCATTGGTGTAGAATCCATGACTCATAATAATATCTCTAATCTTTATTTTTTGAAATATCCTTTGCCAATATTTCTAGGTTTATCAAGTATTTGTCAAAATGTCAATGATAACTTTTTTATTGATATAGTACATTATTATTTACTGAATGAACTCTTGAAACATGCTTATCTTTTTATATGTTTAGTAAATATTTGTCCAATATATTTGTAATGTTCACTACAGTGATGTTACAGAAGAAAATATCAAGAAAAGTTGAGACATAGTTCTTTCATCATACTAGATATCAGTGTTGAATCTGTTACTAGTGTTGAAATTTTGTTTTAAAAAGGTGTTCTCAAGGCAGTGTGTGAAAACATAGAAACTCAAACTCACAAGGTTAAAAACCTATTTCAGTTGGATTGTGATCTCATATGAAGAATAAAAGCATATCTCTCCAAGCCTTAGATGAAAATTGAAAAACTTTAGCATCTTATCACATGAGTTATCTTTGAACAAAACGTGTTATCTAAGCTTTAGTGGGTATATTGATTATTCTTTCCCTTATGGTCAATGATACACATGAATTTGAGGTGCTCATCTGGGCATTTTGAAGGAGAAAATATCTAAATAATATTTATCCCCTGTTTTGGAGTCTTATAAACTTATTCATGTTCTTCCCAAGGGAAAAGTACCATTTGATTTTATCTTACCTAATATTCTCTCACCTGTTCTTTACCTTTGGTGCAGGTGGATGGTACTGGGAATTTAACTTGGGACTATTAGTCATTTGCTATCAGTTTATTTTTCAAATAGGGTCTTGTGCTTGTGCCGGGGTTGGCTTCAGACCACAATCTTCCCACTTACACTGCTGAGTAGTTGGGATTTACAGACATGAACCACTGTGACAAGCAATAGCTCCGCTGTTCTTTAGCATCATTAGGAATTGTTATACTCATTTGTCAAAGATTGTCTATAGAATATTTGGTTACACTCTGGAGTATCTATTTCTTCACTGTTTAAATTCTTGGGTTCTAACCCTGAGAAGGTTCTTTGATGGGAACTGATCCAGGACCAATTGGTAATGAAAGGAAACCCTTAAAGAGGATTGCAACAAATACATGAAGATATCCCTACAAAAAATAGAAATGTCCTTCCATTTCCTTATGAATATAAAAATAAAAATGTCTAGGGTGTCTCCTCCAATCATAACAATCATGGTACAATTATTCAAGTGTAGTTTTATGCAAATGAAAGATTACCTTTGAACCAGCCACAGGTTTTCTATTGGGCCAGTTCTCCCCTTTCATTCTGGCCTGTGTGGAAATGACACTATGGCCGCTGGTCTTGTCCTGACCCAAAACTCCTTTCAAAAGGATTGTTACCACAAAATGTTATCCTTAATAAAACTTCAATAACAATATTTACCAAAAAGAAATATCACAGAGGGTTGCAACAAAAGAGAAATGAAATAGCATATTCACTGTTTCATATCAGTGCAGCTAGTATATATCCTACACAATCATGTACATGTGGCAGGTCAGATTCCCATTAACTAGACTCAGAAAGAGATTTACATGCACGAGTCTGGGCAAGGGAAGTCCTGTTGGTATTAATAAGCATGGGAGAATGAAGGAAATAGGATTAGGCAAAAGAAACAGATGAGGTGAGAAGCAATTATAACAAAGGCATAAACAAATCTTACGAAAAGCCTGAAAAGAATCTGGTATGGGCCTGAATTTCCCAAGCTTAAGCAAGTCTGTAGAATATTCATTCATACATCTAGACTGAGCAGTCATTGCACATCAATCCCCAAAGGAGGAGAATATGACCATGCCTGAGGCAGAGTTCTTCAGGTAAAGCCAATTTCTAGAAAGGGCAAACAGCTGAAGGCCCTCCGCTGCCAGCATTCCCTAAACCTTAGAAGATAAGAGCTTCAATTCTGAAGGTAGCATCTTAGCAACAGACCATAGACCCAGTACAGTGCTTAAAATATATAAGGCAAGCACTGCATTTGGATTTTCCCTGTACTTAAAGTCCACTGAGGTTTTATTCTACAAACAGTACCTATTCCTGAACTACTTCATGATATACTGAGAAAAACATCTGTGGAATATCAAGCAGTTGTTGATTTCTCTGACTATCAGTGCATTTTCATGAATATATATTACTTTTTCATACAACCTCTGCTTCATCTTAGGGGAAAAAGATAATGCCAAATTGCTCTGAGGCACTGATTGGTTTTTGCTCAAGCACAATGTCATCTGCATAACCAAAGTCTCCCTAACCTGCAAACAAGAAAACATTGCTATTATTTCAGAAATGGAGCACATTATGATTACCCTTATTGTCATGATGTGGTTTCACAATTTGTAATAATCATTAATTTTTTTCCAACGTAAGCCTCATGTGTTTATGTATTTCTATTAACTTAGTTATATAAAGATTTTTCGTGTATGCTAGTACTGGGACTTGACTGCAGGGCCAGGACACTGTCCCTTAGCTTTTGTGCTCAAAGTTTGTGCTCTACCACTTCACACTTCTGGGTTTGTTTTTGTTTCTTGCTTTTTGTTTTTCGGGTTAATTGGAAATAATGGCCTCAAGGACTTTTCCCGGACTGGCTTCAAACCTCAATCCTCAGATTTCAGCCTCTTAAGAAGGTAGGTAAATTTATTCTATTACTCATGTACTCTGCACATTCTTTAACTCATGTACTGAGTCATATTTATCCACACAAAAGTGAAGACATTTTGTATTTCTATATTCATATGAAATTGACAGCCAATAGAAAGGCAAGTTTCAGCCAGCCACCAGTGAGAATCCTATATACTTAGAAGGCTGAGAATAGGAGGATTAATCACAATCCAGCCCAGGCAGAAGAGCTCATGAGTTCTCAACTCACAGCTAGGTATGTGCCTGTCATTCCAAGCTACCTGACAGACTGAATATGGAACCAGACCAGTGTGGGCAGAAAAGTCTGAGAGACTCCATCTCAATGGATGGAAAGGTGAACACAGTAGCCCATACCTCTAATCCCAGGGATGATGGGAAGCCTAAAAGCAGGCAAGTCATGGCTAAGACATGTCACTTGGTCAGAATTAAGGCATAACCAGTGAAAAACAGGACTGGAGGTGGTGTTGCCACAGCCTAGCAAGTATAAGTAATGAGTTCAAACCCCGGTATCTCCAAAGAAAGAGGAAACTTTCAAGAGGTGCCTCATAATGTATAAAAATGAGGTTTCTCAGGACATATGGCAGTCCATGGACTGGATTCTCAGATATTTGTAATTGGTTTACAAAAACTAATAACCCAATATCTATATTTTGTTAATAAAATATATTCAATTAAGCATAATCCATGAAATCCCACTGCCCAGTTAACCATGAATTTTGTCACTATTTTAGTTGTCTGTGTGTACTTAATGTTTACTCTAATGCTACTATCATATAATATAATTTTATTATCATTGCTTAATTTCCAGAAATGAAATGGTATTACTAAAGTTCAAACTCTGATCCTAGTGCTTCACAAGCAAGCACTCTGAACCACTAAATCATACCTACAGCCATAACTGGTACTGGTTATTTTTATAGCATGACTTTGTTTTCTGTCTGAACACATACTTGAGTGCAATCCATCTACATTAGATTTCCTGGTAACGAGGAAAACAGACCCACATGCATGCCTCCACGTTCTGCTCATCAGTGAGAAGTCTGGTGAACATTTTCCTGCCCCTGATGGCCTTGAACCAACAATATCAGCCTCCCAATCACTAGGATAACAGGAATGAGCCACTAGTGCTCTGAAAGGAGATATTTCACAGTTCAGATGCTCTTCAACTGATGAAAGAGTTACTTCTCATTATATCAAGAACTGAAAAATCATTAAGTAGAAAATGCATTCAAGGAGCCTAATCTACAGAATACCACCATATTCTTAGTAGGACATCATCCTGTAGTGTCAATGGTTTCCCTTTGTTACCAGGGTGCTGACTAGGACCTACAGCTTTTGCCAGACAAGAAAGGGTTGCAAGGATGATATATCATTAACTTGGAATAAAGATCTAAATTCAGAATTCGAAGTATGGCCTTTGAACCATTGTGAAGTTAGAAAAATCAAGAGCCAATATTTTATAAGTCATGAAGAAATAATTAATTGTTGAACACATATGGTTATACACTTGTGTAGAAGTAAAAAAATGTTTAAAGTAGAATCACTTAGAAACCAATCAAATTCATCCTCAGAGCCTTTGTACCCTCTCTCTCCTGCCTGAGAACTTATACCACTCTATTATCCAGTAGGGCCCCAATACTTACTTTTTCTACTTCATCAAGATATTTGTTTGTTTGTTTTGTACAGTTGTTGGGGCTTGGACTCAGGGCCTGGACACTGTCCCTTAGCTAGTCACACAGCTGGCCCTCTACCACTTGAGCCACACTTCTAGTTCCAGATTTCTGGTGAATTGAAAATCTCACAAACTTTCCTGCCTTGAGTACTCCAAACTAGGATCCTCAGAACATCACTATCTATCTATCTATCTATCTATCTATCTATCTATCTATCTATCTATCATCTATCTACCTATCTACCTATCTATCTATCTGTCTATCATCATCATCATCATCATCATCATCATCATCATCATCATCATCATCTATTTTTAGGTAGCCTCTCACTGGCCTCAGACTCATGATTCTCTCATCCCAGCTCCCTGAGTGCTAGGCTTACAAGCATGAAACACCATACACAGAATATCTGGGCAAAATTTTAAAAGCCTTGGTATGAGGCTCTTCTTATATAACAAATTGCAACTACCTGTGTCTTCTAGTACACACTGAACCCCATGGACACAAGGAATGTCACTTCAGCTCCCTGACAATTCTGCAGCTTTTTGAAAAGTGTCATTGGAAATAAGAGGTGCCAACTAATGTGTTTTGAATTGAATAAACAAACACATGCATATTTTATACTGTGAATACCCAGGTTGCCATTATAATAGCCACGGTACTTGCCACATTAATGTTATTAATTTCCTTTTTTGTCATTCTATGGTTTTGCTCACTTTTCCTTTGTAAACCTGATTTAAATTTATAGTTATTTAAAAAATGATTGGTGTTTGCAGCTTATCATACCTAGTGTTAGGGCTCTACATATTTAAATAACACAATGAAAATGGTTAAGATAACAAAATCTTTCTGCTCCTTTAGAAGACGTTTATACAATGTTGAAATTTAGAAACCAACATTGGATAAGAAGGTTCTGCAATTGCCAGGAGGGGTTTCTGTTTTACTGGGGTACTGTGATTTCATCGCTGTGTTTAAATAGTTCAAGTTTTCTTTCTCTTCCTGCACTCCACCTTGGGCAGTAGTAATTGTACAGAAGGAAAAATAGAATGTGGGTTGGTGAGTAGCATTTTTAATAAAAAACATAAAGTACTGTTACTAAAGCAGCCAGCTCCTCCCTTGCCCATTAGCGTTCGTTACTCAAAAATTGCACTGGCTTTAAGAATCCATCTTTTAAATAAGGTCTCATTTCTCAGGAATTGTAGCTATTGTAAAATACATTCAGAGGTTTATATGGTGGTGTGTATTTTCCCTCTTTCGCTGATGTGTGTAACTATTAAGCAGTTGTTGAATGCACTGAAAAATCAATTGTTCTGGGGATGATTTTGCCACCTATTGTTCTCTTCCAAAGTATTTGGATGGTGCTGGCTTTGTGTTTCAAATGCTTGCAAGCTCCTTCCTCAAAAGATATTTTTTTAGTATTTCAGAAAGCCCAATGCTATAATTTTTAAAGTACTTTACAAATAGGCTTTTTCTGCCAGTCTTAAAGGTGGGAATAGACTGGATCCTGGAGTTCAGAACACTCCTACCCTTTTTGTCAACTCCCCAGCCTGCATTGGTCACCTATGCCACATATAGCAGTCTTTAACTGCACCATTTAACTACAAAGTTACAACTTTTCTTAAACCTCAGAAATTTGAGTTAACAAATACAACCACTACTAAATGGCATAGAAGGAAAAAAAGATGTTTCATGCACTGTGTAGAAGCATGGATAGAGAATCTAGGCAATTCCCTTTTCTCTTCCTCAACTTCTGAACACATAAAACATCTGTTGTTATGGCTAAAGGAAGATAAAATCATCCTTAGCAATTTAGGTGCAATGGCTCATGCCTATAATACTGGATTTTTGAGAAGCTGAGATTGGGAAGATCCTGGTTCTAGGCCAGCCTGGGCAAAAATTTATAAGTTTGCATCTCACCAGGAAAATCTGGGAGTAGTGATATGCACCTATCATCTCTGTCATGGTTTAAATTGGAGGATCACAGTCTAGGGTATCTAGGAAAAATAAAAACAACCAGAGCATAAAGGATGAAGATGTGACTAAAGAAGCAGAGTTCCTGCCTAGCAAGCAAAGAGCTCTGAGTTCAAATCTCAGTACTGCCACAGAAAGAAATCAGCCATATAAGAGAAGGAAAACATTCCGTGGTGGTTTTCACCATTATATCTCTTTAGAAAACCCAAAGGTTCACCCTTTTGGGTGTATTATATTACTACATTGCTACCGTTTGGATCTCAATGTCTCCTATATGTTGCTTGGTTCCCAGTCCATGACATTATTGGAAGGTTTTAAATAATTGTGGACATTCTCCTGGAGGGGATCATGAGGCCATGGTCTTTTCCTTCTTCTTCCTCTTTTCTTCCAGCTATCAAGAATTCAGCAGCTTGTTCCATCTAACCCTCACTTCCAGCCATGATGTGCTTCATGCAACAGGGCAAAGCAATCACGGATTAAAACCTTCGAAACCATGAACCAAATAAATATTTCTCCCTTATAAGTTAATCATCTTGGATATTTGTTATAGTAACAGAAAGTTGACTAATATGTAAACCATATGCAAAAAATACTAATTGACATCATACTACTAACATTTAGGGTTGTGATATTGGTTCCCTTGTGTTCAGTGGGAGTCTCCTGTCTTCATGAGTCCCTCTGTTCCAGGCAACAAGCATACTTTTCCTTTACTCTCATACTTGTCTCCCATGGACAGTACAGGTTTAACTTAACTGAATCCCCAACCCCCTGGCCCACCTTCATCATTTCTGTAACCATAGAACTACTTCTAGCAAATTTTAAACCATCTGTGCAAGTCCCGTTGTGTACATAGTTTTCTTCTTTATTGTCTAATGGGCTCTACCACATGTACACCTTCCCATTGAACACTCTTTTCTTTGAGTATTTCCAAATGCAAACTCTTAAAAAATATCTTTGCACTTGGCAACAGCATTGCAATCCTCTTCCTGTTGAACAAAGTAATGTGATGGCTTTACCTTGTCTGCAGCCTGTTCTCTGGTCTAATTTGTTTTTTATCTGATGTTCACACTTGCTCGTTTTGTCCCTAAGCCAACCCTGTTAGGCATGTCTCTTCTGAAAATGCTACATGACTCATCTGTTGCTGTATAACAATATTATTACAGATAGTAGCTTAAAACTATATATACTTATTACTGCACAGTTTCTGAGTCAGGAATCCAGCATGACTTAGCTGTGTCCCACATATCAGAATCACTCATAAAGTGTGGATGTTGGTCAGGCCTAGAGTCTCATCTGAGTCTTGGATACAAATAAATCAGCTACCAAGTACATGCAAATGTGGTAGGATCCAGGTGTTTGGGAGTATTGGCCAGAGGTCATTCTCCCTTCCTTGCTATGCAGGTCTCTCCAACATTTTGGCTTACCTTTATCAAAACCAGAAAATGAAACAATCTACTAGGATGAAAGAAGTCAAAATCGTATTTAGCCTAGTTCTAGAAAGAACTTTCCATAACCTTTTTCATACTCTATTGGGTCACATGTCTGTCCCACCATCATTTAAAAGGGAATCTTACAAAGATGCAAATATCAGAAGGCAGAGATAACTTGGTGCCATCTTAGAGTCTGAACACCACAGATATTCAACAACTAAAAATATATCATCCTTACTAGTAAAAATTTAAAAATTGGGTGTTTGCCAGTAGCCCATGCCCGTAATCCTAGCTACTCAGGAGGCTGAGACATGGAAGACTATGGTTTAAAACCAGCCTAAGCAGAAAAGTCTGAGAGACACTATCTCCAAAATAACCAGCAAAAAACTGGACTGGAGGCATGAATCAAGTGGTAGAGTATCTGAAGATTAAGCAAGTTGGTCAAGCTAGTTACCACAGTGATAACTAGCTGGAAGTCTTCCTACCCTGCTCTGTCTTTCTTCCTCCATTGCTCTACTGGTATTTCTTGGGATTTTCTCACCAATAAACTAACTGCACTTAGACCCTTGTTTTAGAGTCTGCTTTCTGGGTGAATATGTATTGAGATGCCAGTCCTTTCTTGGAAGTTTCAGGGCCCTTCTACTGAGTCAGATGCAGCATCAAAAACAAGGCACTCGTTGGAAAAAATAAAATAATTTCAGATGGAAAAACCTCCCATGCTCCTGGATTGGGAGGATTAATATAATCAAAATGGCAATATTGCCAAAGGCTATCTACAAATTCAATGCAATACCCATTAATACCCCAACACCATTCTTTAATGAAGTAGAGGAAGCAATCCAGAAATTCATATGGAACCATAAAAGACCTAGAATAGCAAAAACACTCCTAAGCAGAAAGAACAGTGCTGGAGGAATTACAATACCCAACTTCAAGCTGTATTATAAAGCTATAGTAATAAAAACAGCTTGGTATTGGCACCGGAACAGGCCTGAAGACCAATGGAACAGAATTGAAGACCCAGAAATAAACCCACAGAACTACGCCTACTTAATCTTTGATAAAGGAGCTAAAACAACAGTATGGAAGAAAGATAGCCTTTTTAACAAGTGGTGCTGGCAAAACTGGCTCAACACATGCAATAAACTGAAACTAGATCCTTATATATCACCCTGCACCAAAATCAATTCCAAATGGATTAAAGACCTCGAAATCAAAACAGACACCCTGAAAACACTAAAGGAAGGAGTAGGAGAAACACTTGGGCTCCTTGGTGCAGGACGGAACTTCCTTAACAAAGACCCAGAAAGGATACAAATCAAAGAAAGGTTGGACAAATGGGACTGCATCAAACTGCAGAGCTTCTGCACAGCAAAGGACATAGCTCACAAGATAAACAGAAAGCCCACAGACTGGGAGAAGATCTTTACCGGACATTCAACAGACAAAGGCCTCATCTCTAAAATATATGCAGAACTAAAAAAATTACCTTCTTCCAAAACAAAACCGCAAAGAACCCAAAGCCCCCTCATCAAGTGGGCTAGACTTACAAAGAGACTTCTCTGATGAGGAAATGAGAATGGCCAAGAGACATATGAAAAAATGCTCTACAACACTGGCCATAAAAGAAATGCAAATCAAAACAACATTGAGATTCCATCTCACCCCAGTAAGAATGTCATATATCAAGAAAACTAACAATAACAATTGTTGGAGGGGATGTGGCCAAAAGGGAACCCTACTTCATTGTTGGTGGGAATGTAAACTGGTTCAGCCACTCTGGCAAGCAGTATGGAGATTCCTCAGAAGGCTAAATATAGAACTCCCCTATGACCCAGGAGCCCCACTTTTGATTATCTATCCAAAAGACCACAAAAAAAATCACAGTAATGCCACCAGCACAACAATGTTCATCGCAGCACAATTTGTCATAGCGAGAATCTGGAACCAACCCAGATGCCCCTCAGTAGATGAATGGATCAGGAAAATGTGGTACATATACACAATGGAATTTTATGCCTCTATCAGAAAGAATGACATTGTCCCATTTGTAAGGAAATGGAAGGACTTGGAAAAAATTATACTAAGTGAAGTGAGCCAGACCCAAAGAAACATGGACTCTATGGTCTCCCTTATTGGGAATAATTAGTACAGGTTTAGGCAATTCATAGCAGAGCATCACAAGGCCCAATAGCTATACCCTTAGGAACACATAAGATGATGCTAAGTGAAATGAACTCCATGTTATGGAAACAATTGTTATATCACAGTTGTAACTACTTTCAACGTCCTATGTGTATCTGTAGCTTCTATTATTGATGATGTTCTTGTATCACCTTCCTGTGGTTGTACCTACACTATCGCTGTAATGTTATCTGAGTATATTGGAAACCGTGTATACTGGTATTGGAACTAGGAAAGTGAAAGGGAATACCAAATTTGAGAGACACAGGATAAAAAAAGACAAACAACTACAAAAGCAATACTTGCAAAACTGTTTGGTGTAAGTGTACTGAACACCTCCGGGGGGTGTGGGGCAGAAGGGAAAGGGGGAGGAGGGAGGGGGGTATGAGGGACAGGGTAACAAACAGTACAAGAAATATATCCATTGCCTAACATGTGGAACTGTAACCTCTCTGTACATCAGTTTGAGAATAAAAATTTGAAAAAAAGAAGAATTTCAGAAACTTTATGATGATAAGTAAATACTTGGTTTCATACACATTACTGTGCTTCCCTCTCATTTCACTCTCCAAACTTGGTTCCTTTCTCCTTTGTTAAAGGAAAAACAGGCTCTTTGACAGTTAGAGCCAGTGTGAAATTTAACTAACAAAGTCACTGCTCTATTCAAAATCGACATCAACAGGAAGGATTAGTAGATTACATATGCTTTCACCTCTAGGAAGTCTTCTAGCTTCAAGTGGTTTAGTAGTAATATTTTAGTGCACTGTTTCCAAGGAGAACCTAGCAAGTGCTGAGCAGCAATCACCATTGAACACCATGTATTGATGTTCAGGTCCTTGGCTAGGAAGCTCAGACAATCAGACTGACTTTGGTGAGCAGTCGTGTCATTTGCTGATAACTTCATTTTCACTGCTTAGGAGACATACAAAAGCACATTGAAATACAAATGTGGTGATAACAAAGGTATGATTGGGGTAAGTGTAACATCTTGTTGAAGAAAAAAATTACAAAAGCCATTTATTTATTTATTTAGTCAGTCATGGAGCTTGATCTCAGAACTTAGGCACTGTCCCTGAGTTCTCTGACTCAAGGCTAGTGTTCTAGTACTTTGAACAAGAGCTCCACATTCAGTTTTCTGGAAGTTAATTGGAGATAAGAATCTCATGGCCTTTACTACTAGGACTGGCTTTGAACTCCCATCCTCAGATCTCAGCCTCCTAAGTAACTAGGATTAGAGGCATGAGCCACTAGTATCTACCTTGCCTTTTATTTTTAATAGGCTTAGAATATGCACATTTATATATGCATGGAACTCAATGATTTGCTATGTGTTTTATAATTTATCATGATTCTCAGTGATGTAGATAGACACATCAGGTAATATTTCTATGACAGAGTTAAAGTTACTAACCGTCAATGTCAGAAAGGTAGTACATAGCAGAAATAGAAGTTATTTCATATATCCTTGAAGGTCAGCCTTCATTTTAACTTCCTCTATATTTATGCCTTTTTCTTGTCTATTATTAGTGAAACTATGATGTCACTAAAGGATGAGAGGGAGAAAAGAAGAGGGCAAGGAAAAGAAGAGAAAGGAAATGGAGAAATTAGACATGTAAATTTGTCTCTCTTTTGAGTATGTAAGTCTATATACTAGATTTAACATATGAATCCTTCCAGAATTTTACCTTTCCCTTGCTTTCTTTAACCTAGGGTGACCCTAATAAAGGCTTGTTTTGCCCCTGTCAATGTAGAACTAGGTAGGTTATTGCTGTTACCCTGCCCCTTGTTGGAGATTACCTTGTAAAGAAAGACCATACCAGTCACATCTCTGGATGGACTGGATCCATGGTGCCCTTGTGCTCCTGCAACAGATAAGATCAATCTTTGTACTAGGGATCTTAGGGTGGATTCTGGAAGAAGTAGAATCTAAGAGATTTGCCTGCAGAGGTAATATAAGACAGTGTCACCAAAAAGCACTAAAAAGGGAGTAATAAAGCTGTGTTTGGCAGATTAGGCATAGGGAAAAATTGGAACTTCAATATAGTGTACACAGCCTTTCTAAAATGTTTCAAAAGACCAGGCAATTGAAATGTAATAAGGACACTCACAAGGCAATATATTTGAAATTAACTGTATAACTTCGGGAGGGTTTCAAGTTGGGGGGAGGGAAAGTGGGAAAAAAACAAGGGTGGGGGTAACAAGTATAATAAGAAATGTATTTACTACCTTAAATATATAACTGTAGCCCCTCTGTACATCACCTTGACAATAAAAATAAATTTAAAAAAGAGCAGGCAATTGCATACACTTAATACAAAGCAATGGCTAGCTGGAAAGCATATTCTCTGGTATTTTTTCCTGCCTTCTCTACTTTGGTATTTCTTTCCTTTCACTCTTTTTGTTTTAGTTTGGTTGGATTTTTAATCTGTACTTTCCAATGAAGCTTAGCACATTATGTATATGCCTGACTGCTTCTTTGGGTAAACTAGGCTAAGGCCTATAAAACCAAATGTTTCAAATTTTGTATTAAACTAATGTAAGGCTAGAATAGTAGTACACACATAGGAGTAAGGACATAAATTGCATGTCCCCACATTTCATTCCCAAATGCCTTTTTTTCTTTTATTCTCTCTCTCTCTCTCTCTCTCTCTCTCTCTCTCTCTCTCTCTCTCTCTGTGTGTGTGTGTGTGTGTGTGTGTGTGTGTGTGTGTGTCTGTGTACTGGAGCTTGAACTGAGGTCCTGGGTACTGCCCCTGAGCCCTTTCGCTCAAGGCTAGCACAGTCTACCACTTGAGCCACAGCTCTACTTCTGGCTTTTTTGGTGGTTAATTGGAGAAGATTCTCAGACTTTCCAGTCTGGCTTTGAACTGTGATCCTCAGGTATTAGCCTCTTGAGTAGCTAAGATTACAGGCATGAAGCTCAAGACATTTTTCAATCATACTTTCTCCCCACCTCAAGGTAACTATTGATTGTGAACTTTCCTCTGAGGTTACCATGAAGTAGTAATACTGTGTCCCTTTTGCTTTCATTTGCTCTCAGCTGAAACAGAATGCTTGGCCTCCTTCTTGAGGCTTCTGTTCCAGAGATGGTAAGTATGTTTATTATATATGATACTTGTTTTACCTACCCTGAGGGTATTCCTGTTGATCTTTCTGGGTATCATGGTTCATCTTGTGAGTTAGAAAACCACCAAGAGAGAAAGAATAGTTTTAGCCAAGATATAACTTTAAGAAGACACAAAAAATAAAGTGCCGAGAAAGAGCCCTCAGGCTACTCTGTGCTTCTAAAGCAAAGCTCAAAAAAATGAAATAAGCAGGCCACACACAAGGAAGCAGGCAAACTTTGTTTTGCTGAGAGGACTCTTTTCCTTGGGTTAATTCCAAGAGAGAGGGAGGTGCTGAGTGAGTCATGGAATAAGTAGGGCAGAGTTTGCCTTGCAGTAGTGTGTGGATGTACCCACAGCTCCTGGAGGAGGCTCAGCATGCCTGGCTTCCCAAAGGCCATGCTAGGTCAAGCTCATCCATGTGAATTTGCTCTGTTTCAGTTCATGTACCTACCACAGAGTTTTCAGTGGTGTTCAGTTCTGTGTTTGGGATGAATAATTTGATTGATAGTCATAAAGGAACTCCCTAACTGGAGCTGTATTAAGCTGTGGAACAAACAAATTAGAACCTTGAGTGGTGTATGGTTAGAACTACTCAATGGAAACTCTTATCAATGGAGATAAAAGGTGAGTCCTGAGATCAGTGTATGAGACATAAGCTAGAGAAGGAATTCAAAGAGACAATCCAAAGAGACAGTGGAAAAAATAACCCTGGATAGAACTATGTACACAACGCTGCTATCAATGGCTATTTATGCAACTGAGTGATACTGAGATACTGACCTAAAGTCAGTAAGTGGGTTATAGATTTGTTTGAGAGGTAGGTTCATAACCTAATAATTCACAAGTTTAGGACATTTGCTCCTTGATACTTTGGTTCTGTGATCCCTGAGGATAAGAAAACCTGTGAATTCTCAAGTCCTTTATATAAAACGACTTAATAGTAGTTGCAGAGCTCCCCTGGGAATCCTACCTATACTTAAATCATCTCTAAATAGCTTATGATGCCTAATACAATGTAGATGTGATGTAATAGTTGTTATCCTGTATTGTCTAAGGAATAATTACAAGAAAGTCTGGACATGTTCCATATAGATGTGATTATTTTTCCCAGAATATTTTGGATTCTTGATTTGTTAAATCTGCTGATGTGGAACTTGGGAAGGGCTGAATGTAATTATTTTGTGGTTGGTATTTGCAACAGAAACAAAGTCTTCATATAAAAACTGACCAAGAAGCCTGACAGATAAAGTAGATAAGAGAGAATCTACTATAGTTAAGAAGGAGACAATGGGCATGGATGGGTTAATCCATGGATTCTGAACCTTCTCTCCATTCAGAGATGCTGAGACCCAATCATGCCATGTCTACAGCTCTGGGTAAATACCCTCTGAAATAAAATACAATAATACCCAAGAGCAAGTGATTGGAGCAGAGCATTTGTGGAGGTGGATTAGAAGAAATTGAAGCACAGTTTCCTTTCTCCTGCAGACTGATGAATTCATGAGTCTAAATACACAACAACGAATACAATGCCTATGGAGTTCAAACTCCAATAATACAAAAAACTGGAAAAAGAAAAACTATTATTACTGAGTCAATTTTAATCGAGTGGACATTGTATCCTAATATTGTATATAAGAGAAAAATGTTCTAATACTTGTTAGAGTGTCATTTCACAGCCCTCAACACCCTCTTAAAAGCTCACTTGACAAAAATTAAATCACATTTGATTTTGTTTGCTTATTTGACGATGTTCTTTTTGAACATTTTTCCACTCTTTATAACTGCCATATTTTTCCCATATTGACAAATGTAGTGTATTTCTTTCCTTAATCACCAAGATCACCCATTTCCATATTATAAATTTGCAAAAATACACATGACTAAGGAAATTATTCATAGATCCTTCAAATATTTGTGTTTAATACTGAGCATTTTTCCCCGGGGGTAGGGCACCTATTTTCTGTCAAGGACCATTTGGCTATTATTAGATCAGTTGAATGTCATAAAAACTTATCACTACAATATTCGATAGGCAGAGAGGCTGCAGGCAGCCAATAAGAGGTATGTATGCCTGTCCCATCGTGTGACAAGTGATTTAAGGGCCTTACAGAGCTTGTGTTCCTTATCTCTTCAAGAAGCCTCATACAGAATTGTCATTCTGAAAGGGGTGTCATTGATTAAGAGTGATTGTATTGAAACTCCTTTGTACAACTACTTAAAGATAATTTCAAAAAATACAGAATTGTCATTCTGCAACTTTTCATTGCAAGGTTTCTTGGCTCTCAAGTCTTCCTTGTTTTTTCTTATTCTTGAATTCATTCTATTTTGGAGTTTTTCAATTGAAAATGTGGTTTACCCATACCTCACTGACCTCTCATATTCTATAAGCTTTTATAATCATACCTTTAGCATCATGAGTCTGAAATTTTAGTTATGTATATGTATCTCAATTTAGGCTTTTCTGTATCTCATCTGCTGGATATTTATTCTGCTCTTTAAGATTGCAAATATGATTTTTATGAAATTCTGCAAAGCTTTCTTCTATTATTTATTTGATTATTTCCTTCTCTCTATTTTCTTGTTCTATCTTTCTGGAACTCTGGTAAGGCAGATAGGTAGATACTCCACTTCCTGGATGTGATTGTCCATGTATCTTAATTTTCTTTCTTAATTTCTAATTCTTTCTCAAGTTTAATGAATTTTACTTTTAATTTTCAAGAATATTTTTCTTTGCATTTTCTTTTAATGAAATTCTAATCATTAAGCATGAATTACTTTTCAAATATTGCTAAAGATTTTATTTTTCTGTACCTTAACCATTTATTAATACCCCATTATGATAATCTAGGACCTTGATATATGTTAATGTACTGTTGTAAACAGACATCCTGGGTTTAGAAATTTCTTTCTAGCATCTCCTTGAAGATGTTTTTTTAACAGATTTATTATTTATTCTGTGAATATAGTCTTAACACCTTTTATGTTCCAGGCATTGATATATGAAGAGTCTAAAGGCAGAGCCTAGAGAATCTTCTAGGAGTTTATAATCTACTGCAATGCTCTGTAATTTTTAATTTTAAAATCTTGCTAGCTGCATGATTTCAAAATACATGATTTACATATTCCCAAGAAGATTCTTTTGGGAGATAATTTCAGTAATTTGTTTTCCAGGAAAATCAAAACAGAAACTGAACTTTAAAAAATCTTGCTATTTCCTCCTGTGCTGGGTGCTGGTGCTAAAATGCTGTACTGTATTCCCGGGGTGATGTAAAAATCCCCATCTCAGTTGCAATGATCTCATTACACTCCTTCCCAAACTGACTCTCCTACTTCCCTCAGTTACCCCCTCAATTCCCATGATCCACATAATGTTACCCATGTGACTGCCCAAGTGACCCATGTGATTGCCCCCTAACGTTTTGTTTAAATTCCACCCATACCTGTACACTGCTGCTGCCTCTACCCTGCTTGGAGCAGCCCAACAGGACTGTCCCACAATAAGGCCTTAAGCTTAAAAAAAAATCTTTTGGCAAACTTTACCTTCCCCATCCCTGAAATTATTCTGATCAACACTCCCTTGGTGAACTGGGTATGCACCTTGAAAAATCTATGGCCCAAATAAATATAATAAAACATCAGGTACTGGTAACACATGCCTAAAATCATAGCTACTCAGAAAGCGAACTAACACGGGGGGATTGTGATTTGAAGCCAGCCTGGGAAGAAAAGTTCATGAAACTCAATTTCTGATTAACTAGCTAAAAGCTGGGCTAGAGGTATAACATGTACTAGAGTGTCAACTCAGTGAGCAAGCAAGCTGAACAAGTGCACAGCCCTGAGTTCAAGCCCTGGTACCAGAAAAAAAAAAGAGAAAAAAAAAGCTCTGGCATGAGGAGGAAAGTTTTCTCATGCTCCAGGATGAGAAACCTAGCAGGAGGACACCACTCCCATTAGGTGATGGATACTACATTGGGTACCTGTGTACCCACATGTGGCACAATTTTCTTCACATTGACTGCCAAACACTGGGCTTTCTAGTCACTTTTCATTCAGTCAGAAGTCTATAAAGTCCAGACCCAGATAGATGAATACAGAGCAGCTTTAACAGATGTAACTGTTAAGGTCTTTGGAAATGCCAGTGTAACAACAACAAGAAAAAGAGCACAACAATGTACAATACAGCCTCCATCTGTCACTAACTAGCTGGCTATTCTCATTAAACTTGAAAATCTGAGCTTTGTTTGCAGCTTTTTAAAAAATTTCTTCATGAAGTGTGATTTAGTCATGGTCATAATGCTGAGAGATGAACCTACTTGTCTGGACTATGGCAAGTCTATCACTGTTAATCTCAGATACAGAGGCAAAAAAATTACTGAACATATGTATAGATGACTTCTTTACTGGAGCCACATACCCAGTGGGTAACTTCATTCTCCCCCTCCCACTTCCCCACCCCTACTTCTACAACTGTCTCTCTGTAGATGCAGTCTAGAGCCCAGCTGCCTAGTTCTGCAAGCTTTCCTCTATAGCATGTTGGGCACTATTTTTTTAAGTAGCTTCTTTTTTTATCTTTTTTGTCCCAATCTAGGGATTGAACTCAAGACCTCTTACTCCCATTTGAGCTTTTTCCACTCACCACTAGAATTCTACCACTTGAGCCACATCTCCAGTCTGGCATTTTGATGTTTGATTAGAAGTAAAAGTCTCACAGACTTTTCAGCCCAGGCTAGTTTAAGGCTGAAATCCAAATATCAGGCTCTTGAATAGCTAGGATTACAAATGCGAGAGATTGGCATGGAATTTATGTTGCTTCTTGAATGCGAAAGGGAATATGAGTTCTGGCCCAATAATTGCTTTCCTGCTGTATCATGAAGGACGAGTCAACATTTAACCGAGTGTGAACTTCATAAAGTCTGCAAAATTCTTTAACATAGAACACAGAGCTGAGGTTTTCAAATGTTTGCAACCTTTACAATCATAAGACTTGTGGAAACACACACTGTTGACCTCACTCCTAGAATATTTGTTTCAGGAGGCCCCAGATAGCACCTGAGAATTTGCATTTTTGGTACTGGTAATAGGACTTGAACTCAGAACTTGGGCACTGTCCCTTAAGCTTTTTTACTCAAGATTAGCTCTCTACCACTTGAGTCACAGCTCCACTTCTGGCTTTTTGATGGTTAAGTGTGGTTTAAGAGTCTCACTTTCCTGCCCTGACTTTGAACCATAATCTCAGATCTCAGTCCCCTGTGCAACTATGATTACAGGTGTGTGCCATTGGCACCCAGTTAATACTTGCATTTTTAACAAGATGATAATCTGGAGACACTTTGAGAATCCCTGAGATACATCATCTCAAGACTGTGTTAAGAAGGAACATGGTTACCAGCTAGTAAGTACAGGATGCCATAAATGGCACAGCCTCTTGCACATTCCTCCTATTGTTTGTGATTTTTTTTTTGTTGTTGTTGTTTTTTGCCAGTCCTGGGCCTTGGAATCAGGGCCTGAGCACTGTCCCTGGCTTCTTTTTGCTCAAGGCTAGCACTCTGCCTCTTGAGCAACAGCACCACTTCTGGCCATTTTCTGTATATGTGGTGCTGGGGAATCGAACCCAGGGCCTCATGTATATGAGGCAGGCACTCTTGCCACTAGGCCATATCCCCAGCCCCCTGTTTGTGATTTTTGACTGAAGTAATTTCTTTGAATTTAAAGTAAAAGTATGATATCTGTGACAAAGAGCTTCAGTAGACACAAGTGCTTTGATCTCAGATATTTCTCATTTTGATTTATTCAGCACTTACCAAAGTTTTCTTAAGGAGCTAAAGAGTAAATCGTGTGGGTCTAAGAGAAATGCAGTTTGCTATAACTCAGCTCTGCTTTTGTAGAACCCAGGACAAAAATCAATTTATTTGAATGTATTTTAATACAATTTTTGGCCACCAGGTCATAATTAGCCAACCCCTAATGCACACTTGAGGACCCTGAGGATGATCCCTAGAGACTAATTCTTTTGTTTGTTTGTTTTATTTTGGTTTGGTAGGAGGGAGTTAAATAAAATGGCCATTGGGGACCACTAATGAACTTCTAAGGATGAAAACAGAATTCCTTAGGGAGAGGGTGTGAAGAGTAGGTAAGTCTAACAGAAAATATCTTTCCATGACTGACCATCCATCCAGTGGCCCTTAAAATTCATACCTTCTGTTGGAAACTCCGGGCTTCTGCTTTGGGCCTGTGAAGTACAGCTCAAAAGAGAAAGGAAGCCCAAGTATTGTATGAAGCCTCAGGTTTATGAGGAGGGATCACTAAAGAGTCTAGTGTGGCCCCACCCACTAGAACAGCAGGAGTAAGATGAGCCTAAAGTCAAGAAATTAGAAGTAACTCTAAGATTTAAAATCGATTTATTTTGAAACTTAGCCTCTAGTCCTTAAATTGTCTGGTTTTCCTTTGGATCTTTAAAGAGTTATTAATTTGGGTTCTTTCATTGTGAGTTGTTGGTTTCCTCAAGTGTCCCATAATCCTAGATTGTACTTTTAAAAATAAGCATTTTATTAGTGTATATTAGTTGTGCAAAGGAATTTCATTGTGATATTTATATACATACATAGAGGGTAGCCCATGAAACTGAACCCCTCACTGATTATATACTAGGGAAAGGGAGAGGGCAAACAGAAGGTGAAGAATGGTGAATATGGTTACAATACTTTATGTACACTTGCAAAAGTTGAACAAAGAAGCTTGTTGAGATTAATTTAGGAAGGGAAGAAAGGGGAAAAGAGTGAGAAAGTAGGGAGTAAGTTTGACCAAGTTGCATTGTATGTATGCATGGACATGCCCAAATAAAACTCCCTTATGCAAGTAATTGATGCTAATAAAATATGTGGGGAATGATCTTACCTTAAAAGAAACAAAAGGATTTATACCTTACACCACAAATTTCTTTGGTGGTAAAGTTTCTACTGGAATGATCACATCTTTTTCATGTTACTGAAAGTGACCCTCCTTACAATAAGAATGAATTCAGAGCTTGAAAAAAAAATTAAGTCCTACTTTTTCTTTTCTTTCCTAACTTGTACATTTGAACTCACGTATGTGAGGACAGGATGGTTTTACAAAAAAATGTAGTTTGTATTGATTTCCTCTGAGGCTGTGTCAATTTCTTTCTCTACCTGAGATGGAAGGCATAGCAGTCGTGGGAGAACTTTATTTTGGAAGATGAAAAGACAAAAATAAGGGAGGCTGGTTGAACATCTTTTCTATTGTCAAAAAAGCAGGCTTTTATACAGGGTACCCGGGAAGCACAATAGGACTTCAGACCTTTCTTTTCCTTTACAGAATAAGTCTCCTGTTTGGAAGTACAGAGCATTTCTCCTGATGAGGTTGTTGGGTGGCATGCCAATGTAGCAATCCAGAAGACAATATTTTCATGAACTGTTTAGAATTCCACAATACTACCACTCCAACTCTTTATACCTGAGACCATCTAGCCCAGGATTCTTCCATCTTCAGAGTCTCACCCTTCTGCATTCTTTGGTGTTTTGAGCTGGGGCACCCACATGGTTTCATCTGTCAAAATAAGCCCTTTCATGTTCAGTCTTTCAGATTTTTGTCAAAATCTCTGATCAACTCCCTGGCCCTTTTCACCTTTCTTGTTCTATTATAAATTTATTAATTTCTATATGTCTTTAATGTCATTTCAGTGCTGTTGGGGAAAAAGAAGTCTACCATTCTGAAGGAGCCTTAATGAACTTTAGATAAACCCCTTCCTACTGAAGTCTTTTCCATGGGAAAGAGTTGGGATTTTCATGCTAATTTTTATGTACCGGTTCCATCTCTCAAATTCTGTTCCCACAAGGTCTCTTGATATTTTAAACATTAAAATGCTGGTTGGCACATTCTATTACTAAATTATACATGATGCAAATTTAATAATTGTATGCAAATGTTAATTGTTATTGAACTACTCAGACTGCACAATTAAAATCAGTATACACATGTTTACCAAGTTGGTAGTCTACAAAATATTCATTATACATACATAGAGAGAGAGAGAGAGAGAGAGTCTCAGTAAAATCTTTAAAATAGATACATCAGGTTGCACTATATTCTATGTAGCATTGAAGAGAATCAGTCTTCAAGTGGCAACTTGCTGAAAACTATCTTAAATCTTATATAACCTATTTAAACTTTGTTATACTTCATTTTCTTATTTGTAAACTTACAATAATGATAGTAACCCCCTCAAAAGTTAATGCTAAAAAATATAGTATCCTTAAAAACCTATGAGAGGATCTAGCCCATAATACATATTCAAGAAATATTAGGGTATTCTTAGTTGTAGTATTTATCATTCTTCCTTACTCCCTACAGATTACAAAACAATGTAGAATCTGCCATTTCATATTTAGACTCGGTAAGAAACATATGATTGTTACAAATTTATGTGTTTTGACTCCAAATCAAGCTCTCTTCTCATATACCATATTGCTCATCATGTAGAAGAATAAAGAGCTTTTGAAGTCCTTTTAAGTTGGAGATAATGATAAAAGGCTTTCTCATCTCCTCAAACACTAACCAAGATGTGATTCTATGTGAAGTCTATAGATGGGAGTTGGGGGATATCTATTTAAAACAGACATTCAGTGCCTTTTATTTTTCCTTCCTTAATATTCAATGATTATATTTGCTGAAATATGTCATAGTATAGTGAGCCAACATTTACTCCAAATAATGAGGGAGACTATGGACCAGATTTGAGCCATAGTTCATGGTCCATATTTGCATTCCCAATGAAATATAAACAAAATTTATATAAAATATCAAGTTCAGTGAAATTTGACTAAACTTACTTAAACAAAGAGGTACTAGTAATGGTATCAAACTTGTGTACTCACTTTCATATTCTTGGCTAACAAAAGTAATATGTTACTGGGTCAAGATTTCAGAAAACCCATATCATTCATTTGCTTTGGATCTCAAATGAGCTGCCTGTGACAACTCATCAACACAAATGATAAAAGTTATGACAGACAGACAGACACACAAAAAGAAAGAAAGAAAGAAAGAAAGAAAGGACAGAAGGAAGGAAGGAAGGAAGGAAGGAAGGAAGAAAGAAAGAAAGAAAGAAAGAAAGAAAGAAAGAAAGAAAGAAAGAAAGAAAGAAAGAAAGAAAGAACTAAAGAAAGAAGCTTAACTGAAGCCTGAGTGGTCAGGGACTTGGCAACACATAAATTATTTTTCACCATGTCTGATCCTGAGATGAGGTTTGAGGATAAAGATACTAGAATATCTTTATTGTTGTTTTATGGGTGTTTTTTCACTTTTTCTCTTCTGTTTCCATGATGCTTACACACTCCAAAGTATTCCCAAATATTCTTTCTGAAGCTTCAGATCTGTGGAATTAAGTATTTCCAGGGCATAGGAATTTTATTTGTGGCAGGACTAGAACAAATAGGGGTATAAACAGATTTGAGTATACTATGGATGTTAATGATATTATATAAAATAAATAATGCTAACAATATGTTCGTTACTTTCATTCTTCTCCATCATTTTTTCCAAAAATTCAATGTCAGAGAGAAGATAAAATTTAATAATAGAAGACATAGATATAAAATTAATATATGCTTTTTTCTTTCTTATCATAAGGAGCCAGAAGGGCACAGATTAGAGTTTTAGACTTGATACACTAAAATTTTATACAGAACTCAAACTGTGATAAGCCTTTAGTGTATTTAAAGTTATGAGGGACGAGGTAACAAACAGTACAAGTAATGTATCCAATGCCTAACGTATGAAACTGTAACCTCTCTGTACATCAGTTTGATAATAAAAATTTGAAAAAAATAAAGTTAATATAGGAGAACTTTCTGCTCTACGTCACTGGCCATAAAAGAAATGTAAATCAAAACGACATTGAGATTCCATCTCACCCCAGTAAGAATGTCCTTTATCAAGAAAACTAACAATAACAATTGTTGGAGGGGATGTGGCCAAAAGGGAACCCTACTTCATTGTTGGTGGGAATGTAAACTGGTTCAGCCACTCTGGCAAGCAATAGGGAGATTCCTCAGAAGGCTAAATATAGAACTCCCCTATGACCCAGCAGCCCCACTTTTTGGTATCTATCCAAAAGACCACAAAAAAAATCACAGTAATGCCACCAGCACAACAATGTTCATCGCAGCACAATTTGTCATAGCTAGAATCTGGAACCAACCCAGATGCCCCTCAGTAAACAAATGGATCAGGAAAATGTGGTACATATACACAATGGAATTTTGTGCCTCTATCAGAAAGAATGACATTGCCCCATTTGTAAGGAAATGGATGGACTTGGCAAAAATTATACTAAGTGAAGTGAGCCAGACCCAAAGAAACATGGACTCTATGGTCTCCCTTATTGTGAATAATTAGTACAGGTTTAGGCAAGTCATAGCAGAACATCACAAGAGCCCAATAGCTATACCCTTATGAACACATAAGATGATGCTAAGTGAAATGAACTCCATGTTATGGAAATGATTGTCATATCGCAGTTGTAACTACTTTCAACGTCCCATGTGTATCTGTAGCTTCTATTATTGATGATGTTCTTATATCACCTTCCTGTGGTTGTACCTACACTATCTCTGTAATCTTATCTGAGTATATTGGAAACCGTGTATATTGGTATTAGAAGTAGGAAATTGAAATGGAATACCAAATTTGAGAGACATGGGGTAAAAAAAGACAAACAACTACAAAAGCAATACTTGCAAAACAGTTTGGTGTAAGTGAACTGAACACCTTAGGGGGGGAAAGGGAAAGGGGGTGGAGGGAGGGGGTATGAGGGACAGGGTAACAAACAGTACAAGAAATGTGTCCAATGCCTAACATATGAAACTGTAACCTCTCTGTACATCAGTTTGATAATAAAAATGTGAAAAAAATATAGGAGAACTTTCTTCTTATAATGGTAACTTACCTATATTTTCTAATGAATAATATAACCTTCCACATTTTAAGCGTGTTACCTGGATTTTTAAGAATGTAGCTGATAACCACCTGACTGGTGATATTACTCAAGTGATAGAGTGTAATAAGGTAAATTATCAGACCACACAACAAGAGCTCCTCCCTAGCCTGCATGAAGTTTTAAGGTCAAACCCCAGTACCACCAAAAAATATATCTGGTGCCTGTATGATGTCAAATGAACTTGAGATTGTCAACAACCAGTGTCCATACTGAGAATCCTTACTGATCAGCCACATAATCTAACTAGTAGGCCAAAAATCCCAATACTTTCATGAGAAGAAATATAACAAAAAGAGGCAGTGCTACATGCCCTGAACAAAAAGGTGGTTAAAGCTTCAACAGAGCTGGCTAGTCAAAGCCAACTTTTGTTCTTCCCAAGTTCCTTGCCATTAGAGAGGGATGGGAGGATATGCACAAAAGAACATGGAAGTATATCAAAGCTTCAGACAAGTGTTCTATCTCCTGCCTAGTTCAGGTCACTAATACCCTCTTTACTTGCTGTTTATGCTATCAAAAAAGAGCCAGAAGCCAGTCATAACACTGAAATATCAGCAGCTACAGTGAGCTTTGGGTTGCCCATCTCTGAGGACTAGGTACAGAAATTTGAATCTGACCCTGGCTCATACTATTTCTAGACTTCTAATGCTACAGATCCTTTGTAGGTTGTTTACTCTTGGAAGCAGATGCTGAGTTGGTGTTCACCGTAAAGAAGTTATTCAAGAGAGCTCCCTTGAGTAGCACAGTATTAGGAAGTGGAAATAATATGCCTGAACAGAAGTTAAGATGTGATAAAGTCTCAACAGTAGCCCTTACTCAGATCTACAGGGAGCACTGAAACCAGGAGGACTTTTCAGAATGGCCCAAGTTGGGTCCTAATGGACAGATTCCTTATTTCCTCACACCAAGTTTGGGCTACCCCAGAAAAAGAGTAAGAATATTAGGCCACATGTACTTATCAGGTGAAATAACCTTGAGGAGGAAGAGAGCTGACAGATGAGGGTTTCCAGGCAGTAATCAGCTGGCAATGAGTGATGCCAGGAGTCCAGGCAGTATTCCAGAATAGTGCTAATGAGAGGAATATTAAGTATAACTCATGTTAACCAGGTGTAATTTTGTACCTCAAAAATAAAGAAGCTAAAAGGTGAGAACTAAGAATAAAGCGACCCTAAGAGTTTCTTCTCAATCAATCACAGAAGATGAGGATTTCAGGAGTTGTAGGCTGTCCTAAGTATACCCCTGATTGTTTTTATTGTCCTGAATTATTTTTATGCTCAAGTATTTCCAGAGTAATATGTATCCCCATACAGTCAGAGGAGACAAAATGTCTACTTTCAACGTACCATGTGTATCTGTAGCATCTATTATAGATGATGCTCTTGTATCACCTTCCTGTGGTTGTATCTACACTATCTCTGTAATCTTATCTGAGAATATTGGAAACCGTGTATACTGGTAATGGAACTAGGAAATTGAAAGGGAATACCAAAATTGAGAGACTCAGGGTAAAGAAAAGAAAAACAACTACAAAAGCAATACTTGCAAAACTGTTTGGTCTAAGTGAACTGAACACCTCAGGGGGGGGGGAAGGGAAAGGGGGGAGGGAGGGGGTATGAGGGACAAAGTAACAAACAGTATAAGAAATGTATCCAATGCCTAATGTATGAAACTGTACCTTCTCTGTACATCAGTTTGATAATAAAAATTTGAAAAAAAATGTCAACCAGAGAGAGTTTCAAGGTCTAGTATAAGATCAATCAGGCCTTCTCAGAAAGGATATACTCCATAAGAAAGTTTTTTTCAGTTCTAATTACAAATGAATATGTCTTATGTTCCCTATATATAATGAGAAAGATCACGTAGCAATGTACAAACAGGTTCACCTTGACTTCAAAAGCCTTTGGTGACACTTTTATCTTTTCTGTTTACAAGACAAAAGACGTTAACTCTAAGTTGAAGCAATTGGCCTAAAGGGTCCACAAAGCTCTTTCTAGCTTTAAAATTGTTGACTCATAAAAATTTGCAATTGAAGTCCATAGTAATTAAGAAAGGGAAATCAGAAGGAAGAAAATCAGAATAAAAAATACTCTACAAATATAAAGTATCATGTGTTACTATAAATAACTTCACATGATTCTTACCTGTGGCTTGACTGAGACAGAATTTGTTTCTTTCCTTAACTTCACTGTGTTTTAGAAGTTTCAATGTATTTTAAAATTAAAATGCAGATTGACTTTGCATCTAAATCCTGCTGGCTATTTTCCCCATTTCATCTGCATTGACAGAGTTGTAGGGGTGATATAAACATCAAGGTCATCCTCAAAAAGAAGCTTACTTAGAGCAGCTGCCACCCAAGGTTTCCCTGTGATATTATTACCTTTCCACTTTCCCTTCACCCATACTCATCAAAGCACATGACAGTGGAACTTGAAGAGCATCAGAGACCAAGCTGTATTTGAAGCTGGTAAATCATAAACAGATTATAGGATTCAATTAGATAGGAAGAGGAGATGTTCAAGTGCAGACATTCAGTTCCATTGCATATCACTTGCTTGGTTGAAGGCACTGTGCCGGAATATATCAGCTACATGGGCACAGCTCCTAAACACCAAAGGACCTAGATCCATAAAGAAAGGATTGGTAAGCTCTAGCATGACTCCTACAGAAAGGATGAGCAGTTTACTAGATGGAGAGAAAATGTGTGCAGGTGAGAAAAAAAGTAATGGTTACCATTTACTGAATATTTACTAGGAGCCATGTGTTTTTGTTGTTGTTGTTTTTGCCAGACCTGGGGCTTGAACTCAGGGCCTGAGCACTGTTGCTGGCTTCTTTTTGGTCAAGGCTAGAACTCTACCTTTTGAGCCACAGCAGCACTTCTAGCTTTTTCTATATATGTGGTGTTGAGGAACTGAACCCAGGGCTTCATGTATGCTAGGCAAGCACTCTACCAGTAGGCCATATTCCTAGCCCAGAAGCCATGTGTTTTACTAACAGTTTTTTATTCAATCATACCAAAATGTGTTCATGGCTTGGAAAAAATTATATTAAGTGAAGTGAGCCAGACCTAAAGAAACATGGACTCTATGGTCTCCCTTACTGGGAATAATTAGTACAGGTTTAGGCAAGTCATAGCAGAGCATCACAAGGCCCAATAGCTATACCCTTATGAACACATAAGATGATGCTAAGTGAAATGAACTCCATGTTATGGAAACAATTGTTATATCACAGTTGTAACTACTTTCAACATCCCATGTGTATCTGTAGCTTCTATTATTGATGATGTTCTTGTATCACCTTCCTGTGGTTGTACCCACACTATCTCTGTAATCTTATCTGAGTATATTGGAAACCGTGTATATTGGTATTAGAAGTAGGAAATTGAAATGGAATACCAAATTTGAGAGACATGGGGTAAAAAAAGACAAACAACTACAAAAACAATACTTGCAAAACAGTTTGGTGTACACCTCCGGGGGTAGGGGGAAGGGAAAGGGGGAGGAGGGAGGGGGCTATGAGGGACAAGGTAACAAACAGTACAAGAAATGTATCCAATGCCTAACATATGAAACTGTAACCTCTCTGTACATCAGTTTGATAATAAAAATTTGAAAAAAATTGTGTCCATGGAAGGTATTTTTGTTATTATTTTGATTAGGAGGAAATAAAGCAGGTGAAGTGCTTTTGTTTCATATAATTCAACTAACATATAGCAGTGTCTGGATTCAAACACAGATCTTTTTATTCTAAATCATGTATTGCTGATTACTCTAATATACAGGTCAGATCTGGCCAGTGCCATCATTGGCTGTTGAGGGGTGTCAGATTGACTCCATCTCAGATTAGTTAAAGAGAGCAGAAGCTGACTCCATCTTCACTAAGGTCTCCCCTTCCCTATCCAGGGAAGTTCCACTTTGCTGTGATAAGATTATGGAAACTGCTTGACTACCTGAGTTGTGTACCATTCATGATTAAACCTGTGCCCTCCCATGAGCAGGCATATCCACCTGCATCATGTGAGCCCCATCAAAACCATGCAGCAAGTCTAACTAGAATGATAGGGTGGTTCAAACAGTTGCTATGAGGCAGATTGTAACTCCATTGTGTGTGTGCCCTGGCATGCTCTGTAAGTCTTGTAACTTCATTGGCCACCTGCATGTGGCAAGCTTGACCAAGTGGTGTTTGCCATTATAACCTGACCCCGAGCTTGGTTCCCAGCATGTGGGGTCCCAGATCCCGAGTCTGGGCTGCGACCCTGGTCAGTCAGTTTGTTTTTTACTTCCCCAATAAATCCTTCATTTTATTTGAGACTGTCTCTCAGTGGTAGACTCTTGGAGGTATGGGGGATTCCCCCCTCAAACTCTATTACATGTGGTCCCCTCCCTTGGGGAGACCCCATTACAATTACTATACTGTTATGGCTCCCCAAGGAGGTACCCAAAATGCTGAGTTGAGAATTTAAAGTAGGTCTGAGCATGAGTGCTGTTGGATCATGCCTGTAAATTCAGAAGGCTGAGATCTGAGAACTGCAGTTCAAGGACAGCCTGAGCAGGAAAGTCCATAAGACTCTTATCTCCAATTAACCACCAGGAAACCAGAAGTGGAGTTATGACTCAAAGTGGTAGAGCAGTAGCCTTGAGCAAAAGAGCTCAGGAGCATTGCCTAGGCCCTGAGTTCAAGCCCTATGACTAATCAAAAACAAAAAAACAGAGTTTAAGGTAGGATTTACATCGAATGCCAAAGACTGACTCAGACACATAGTGAAAAAAGGAAGGCATATATTGTAGCAAATGATATAGCCTTATGTGCTGCGTGCTGGTGGCTCATACCTGTATTCCTAGTTCCTCAGCAGGCTGAGATCTAAAGGTCACCATCCAAGGCCAGCCCAGAGAGACAAATCCAAGAGACTTGGATCTCTAATTAAAGAAGAAAAGGCCAGAAGTGGAGCTATGGTTCAAGTGGTAGAGTGCTAGCCTTGAGAAAAAACTGCCATTCAAGAGCTTGAGGCCCTGAGTTCAAGCCTCAGTAATGGCACAAAAAAAATAGAAAAAGAAAAGTCGTAGCGAAGCTGGAGATGTTGAAGACTTGAGATTGTGTGCTGGCAGTAGAATGCCCCCATACTCCAATGTATGGGCAGCAGAGAGTACTGGTAGCAGAGGATGAAGAACTTTGGAAATCATTTCATAGGCAGACATTATGTATACCTGTGAACTCAATGTGGCAGCATACCTGTGAAAATCTATGTGCAGTTCTGAAATTCAATGTGATGAATATTTGCAAATTTGTGTGCATATTACACAGAGAGTTATAGTGAGATATATCTCACAGAGCTCACTTCAGCTAATTAAAAAGTTGTGTTATAGAGCAGTGGATCTTCAACTTGAGCACCAAGAAGAATCCCCTGAGAAGCTTATTAAAATGCAGATTGCTGGGCCCCATTCCTAAGAAGCTGAATTAAGTAGGTATGAGATATGGCTCCAGAATTTGGATTTCTAGCTAGCTTCTGGGTGATACAGCTGAAGCCATTTTCTAACCACTCTGGGACTGACAAAGTGGTGTGACTTGGTTTTGAGTAAAAGGTAAATGCATTTGCCCTTGAATTTTTACCATCTTTACCTTCCGACAACCTATGTCACATGTTTTTACTGTCATCAGTTTTGTCCTGATCACACTGTTTGGTTCAAGGCCTTGCCTTCAGCCATAATAATCTCTCAAAAATGTTAAGTCTGGAGCTCAAGCTTCAGCTGAGTACAACTGCATAGCAAGCTCAAAGCCCTGGGTTCCATGTCTAGCACTAAAAAAATCAGATTGAGCTAATCTCTTGCTTAAAAGCATTAGTGGCTCCCTCAATTTTGTGTGGTAGTGGATGCTTTCCTAGATCTTTAATTTCCAAGCACTTTCCCTTATAGGTAATCTTGAAACCTCTTGAAAAAAATCACATGGCCTCTTATCTACATCTGGAATTACACCTAGAAGCTAGGTCTTCCCAGGTCCACCTATCTTCACGTGGTTCAGTTGTATTTCTATTTCAGACATTATCTTCAAAATCATCTAAGGGAAGCCCTTAGACTTTGACCAATGACCAATGTTCCTCAAGGACCCTTGTGGAACACTTATGACCAGGGTACAAATGGCCTGGTGTCATCACGGAGCTCCCCAGTAAAGTGGAAGCTCCTTGAAATGAGACACTGTCTTGGCACTCAGTGCATGACTAAATAACTTAATAAATTATCATTGAACTTGTGCTACTATGGACCTGACAAGAATTAACCATTTTTTCCATGGGTTAAAGGTACATTATGTGCTTTCTTTGACCTACTATAGGAAAAACGTAGAAATAAGATAAGAAAATGACAACATGCCATTAATAACCCAGAAGAAGCTGTTTCTGTTTGAGAATTTTTCCATCTGGGCATTAAAAACCACAAAAGCAACTTTCTACTTCCACAAAGAACATATTCTTTAACAGCACACTTTCTCAAAAGGACACTCCTTCCTTCACTGCATTTTGATCTATCCTGATGTAATTTAAAGTTTGAAGATGGGGGTCTGACCTTATCTATCAGTGGCTGAGCCGTTGTCTCATGGAAATGCAGTTTGAAACTCATTAATAGGGTAGCCTGTACATTATAACTTCGAAGCACTGGGTTATCACTGATGCTTGCAATTGCTATGGAAACTGGGTTCATATGCACCTTTAAAAGAGCCTGCTTTAACACAGGAGGGAATGATGAAGAAAAGGGAGGCTCCTTGGAAGAATAAGCTATTTAGTACCCAGCATGCATACACAGATTCAGTGATGCAGAAATGTTCTGCCTACACAATGATAAAAACAATTCTTTGTATTTTTCAGGAGCTAATAATGTATAACCTTGTATTAGAGAATTGTGTTTATGCTGGTAAGAAATAATGCTTGAGGCAGTCATCCCCCTCCCACCGTGCCCACACATAGACTCACTAACACAGACCCACAAACAAGATGTGCATCAAAAATTTTCAGTATCCCCAAAGTCTTTGCAGCCTGCACTCCTAAGCTTTCTGTGCCTTTGCACAGGTAGCTTCAGTACTAAGGCTCAACCAGTCGAGAGAGAATTCAGTATTTTTCTACATCCAGTTGCTTATACACTGGATTTTCCAGTTATAACATGGTAGTGCTACTTTGATCACGTTTTTGTGTAAACAATTTCTGGTTTGCATTATTTGCTAAATTTGGCATTTGCCCATCCCTCTTCTCTCAGGCCACATTTCTAATTATTGAAGTACTGCATTGAGGAAACAAGAGTGTGAACATAACCTGGTTGAACAGGATTCTTCTAGTTGTCACCTCACTATGTTAGCTCTCAATGTCCTCATCTGTCTGCTTACCTCCCCATATGTATGACTGTTTTCCCTTATCTTTTCTGCACCCTCCCCCCCAATTCTAGCCAAGGATGAGTTGCATCTCCTGTTCCTTTAAATAGGACCAGGTCACTGAGCTGAGTTCCCTCTGTCTTCACCTTCAGACAGAAGGAAATTCCTAGCAGCCCTCACCTTGACAGCTAACTCTGTAAGCATTTAAAAACCATGTATTCACATTCAAAAAGGTTTGTGTCTGGAAGGGAAATTCTTGACCTTCTTTTAATACAAAGATGATCTTCCCTAGGAATACTATTTCAATATGAAACAGCAATCCCCACCTCCCTCCTCTCCTACTATCCAACTACCCACTTCTCCTTCCCGAGATCTCTCCATTTTCCTCCTCACCATCTCTGCTCCCCAATCACCATCTCCCCTTCCCCATTTCTACCTTCCCTTTCCCACCATCTCCCCTTGCCAATCTTTCTCACCATCTCCCCTACCTCATTGCTACATCATTCCCTTCCCATATCCCTCCCACCATTTCCCTCTCCTCCTCTCCATGGGTTCCTCCAACCCCTCTCCCCTTACCAACCCATCCTCTCCCGTCCTCAAGCCCTTCCACCCCTCCTGCATCCCTCCCTCCTTTTCCTCTTCCACCCTTCATCTACTTTCCCATCACCACAACCCACATCTCTTCTCTTTCCCTAGAACAGCAAGTGCTCCAAAGGAAAGAATTAAGTACAAGCACATCAGTTCTGTCATTCTCTAAGATTTATTTCCTAAAGAACAATGACAATTACTCATAAGTACTTTGGTACTTAAGGCACAACACCTAAAGAAGAAGCAGGATATTAGTAATGGGTTCGTGATGAGGGCAGCAAACGCAGGTGTTGTAGGCGTTGGATGACTTGATGGGTCGTTATTTAGGGAGCTTCTTCTATAGTACTGCTTTCATCACAAAGTAGTAGTAGGTTGTTGTTTTTCATCTTCCTCAGCTTCAGCCTGAAGCTCTTCCCAAATCAGTTGTCTTGCTAACTGGATGTTAAATCCTTCACTGCAGTTAAGTTTTCTTCTCATCTCAAACTGCCGCTGTCTCTCTACTTTGGTCAAGATGTGTTTGTTGGAATATGCTTGGTTGTTTTCTGAGTCTTTCTTCTGATGGCAGGTCCCAAAAGTGTCCATGGCGGCTACTTTTTCTGCTAACATGTCCGGAGTCAAGGCTTCTGTTCCATCTGCTTTGATTAGATCTTCCCCGTCATCTTGTGTCTGAAGATGAGGATTAACTGGCTGGTTCACTTTCTTTAAATTGTAGTCATGGTGAGATGGATTGAATGTTGCCAAGATGCTGGCTTCATCCCACTTCTGGGATTTCTTGCGGTGTACTTCCTTGGCATTATTCTGTCCGTATTGCTGAACTGGAGCCTCCACTGAAGAAAATGACGATACCTTATTCTTCAGAATCCCCTTGATGGGCCTATGGGAACCAGTGGAGGCTGACATTTCTGAGAAACCAGGGGCCGCACTAATATTGGGCAGCAAAGCAGCTGAAGAAGATTGGGCTGCAGAGCAGCTGCTTGCCGCGCTCCAGCCAGAAGCAACAGCTGATCAGTCTGGACCACAACAGCTAACTGCCTGCTGGTGACACAAGGGCCTAGCATAGTCATAAAGGATCACATACACTGCGCCACAAAGGGCGTTTCCTTGGTCACCGCTATCATCACCAACTCCTTGAGGCCCACTCTGGCGGCCATTTTCTTTCTTGGTAACAAAATAAGCTAGGAAGCATCCATTCGTAGTAAATGAAAAGGCAGGTGGGGAAGTATTGTTCTATACCTTCTCCATGCCGGGTTAGCATACAGGAAAGCTAAGATGCTATATACAGTGTACTCTTTGTGTATGTATGTGCTTCTTGAACTCAGGGCCCTGGGCTGTGTGTGTGTGTGTGTGTGTGTGTGTGTGTGTGTGAGAGAGAGAGAGAGAGAGAGAGAGAGAGAGAGAGAGAGAGAGAGAGAATGATGCATACGTGTGTGGTGGTGGCACAGTACACACGCCAGAACTGAAGCTTGAACTCCTGGCCTGGGAGCTGTCTGAGCTTTTATGCTCAAGGCTAGCACTCTACTATTTGAGCCGAAGCTCCACTTCCAGGTTTTTGCGATAAATTAGAAAGAAAATCTTAGACTTTCATGCCTGGGCTGGCTTTGAACTGTAATACTCAGATCTCAGCCTTCTGAGTAGCTAGAACTACAGGTATGTTCCAACAACATAGAAAGTGTTGAAAGGTAATGTCTCACAGAATGCCTCCTCCCCTAGCATGACTTGAATTAACTAGGAACCTGGATGAGGTTCTCAGATTATTTACATTATTTACTCTAATCTAACCCTCTGGTGGTTGCCTTCACATTTAAAGAAACTCTCACCTTAGTTCATGTTACCATTGCTATAGCCCAAACCTTTGAACTGAGCCCTCCACATATATACAAATACAGACAAGTGTGTGTGTGTGTGTGTGTGTGTGTGTGTGTGTGTGTGTGTGTGTGTATTTGTCCTAGACTGGAAAATCTTTCCTGGCTTGGTTTTTCTGCTTAATTCTACTTCTTCTATAGGAACTTCTTAATCATCTGAAACCTTACTTCTCAAAATCCAAACTAATTAAATGTTAGCCCTGACTACTACCTTTCTTGCAGGTATGGTTTTACTGATTTAGAATAATTTTCAACTTCAGTCATCTCTAAGAAATTTAAGCTCCTCTAAGGAGCTCATTTTAGTTTCCCTTCTCATTACTTCCATTCTTCCTTTTACTCTTACTACCTCCAGTCTTCCTTTCACTTCCCTTTAGTCCTTTGCAATGTTCCTTTTCTTACCTGCTTCAAGCTTCTGACTACCCCCCACCAGATCTTATCTTTCCCACAGCAGTTCTTCAGCTCCCTCAATCACTTCAAGTTTAGGTCCCTGGCACCATTAAGGGCTCTCAAGAGACTCAGAAACCCTTGAAAGCAACCATCTAAGAGAGAGAAAAAGGCCAATTGGAAATGGGATATTTTATTTCTTCAAATGGACTGTGGAGACATCCAGACATCTACTTGATGTCCCTGAAGTCTCTTTAGATAAAAACCCGTGTAAGATTACACAACAGAGTAAAAGAAAAAATTGGAAGTTTTCCCCACAAAGATTGGTTCAAAAAAATTTAGCCTTTATTGAGTGGTAATCTCAATTTGTTCTTATTTTTTTGTTGAATACATAGTTCAGATACAAATATAATGTGGAGATAAACCAGTGGGTTTTGTATTACTGTGTTGTCTGATTTGTGGCCACAATTCTAGAATTAAAGCTATAAGATTTCTGTTTTCATTGGTATGTTTATGTACATGTACATATAAATATGTGTATATATCTTACATATTTGATATTTTTCTATCACTGGATGGTGATACCATGCTAATTTATAAAATCTATTAAAGAGGGTCTATTCAATTTCGTATAGAGATACATAACACTAATATATATTTCTAAAACTTTTAGGAACAGAAGAACTAATGAAAATGGTTTCTAATTTCACATGACTTAGGTAAGTCTTCAGTAAATTAGATTGATAGTAGTTCTGGTTTAATAAAAATAAAAATGTCTTCTGTTCTACTAGCATTAAATAGGAGGATGCATTTTATTCTACGTGGGTTTACTAGTATCTGCTAAATATTTAAAATTATAATAATTACAAATACAATCTAAGAACACAAGAAATAGTGTACTAATCACTGTAGCTATGTATTTATGCATAACAAGCATAAATGTTAAACAAAATCCAATACATTTAAATTATTTAGGTGGGCTTTTGTGATGCTTGCCTAATATCTAGGTGTGGTGGCATACACTTGTAATCCCAGCTCTTGGAAGGCTGAGGCAGGAGGTTGGCAATTTTGAGGCCAGTCTGAGACACACACACACACACACACACACAAATACACACACACATACACACACACAGAGCTATTAGGGAAAAAGCTTCATGTGATATGTAGTCTTGTTTGATATGTCTACTTAAAGTCAGTTTCCAAGGTGGGCTGATGCCTGATGCTTATAATCCTAGCTACTCAGGAGGCTGAGATTTGTTTTGTTTTGTTGGCCAGTCCTGGGGGCTTGGGACTCAGGGCCTGAGCACTGTCCCTGGCTTCTTTTGCTCAAGGTTAGAATTCTACCTCTTGAGCCACAGCACCACTTCTGGCTTTTTCAGCTTATGTGGTGCTGAGGAATTGAACCCAGGGCTTCATGCATGCTAAGCAAGCACCCTACCGCTAAGCCACATTTGAGAACTGAGGCTTGAGGTTCAAGGTTCAAAGCTAGCCCTGGCAGGAAAGTTCATGAGACTTTTTCTTCAATTATCCTTTCATCAGACAGAAGTGAAGCTGTGGCTCAATCAGTAAAGCTCTAGCTTTGAGTAGAAAAAGCCCAGGGACAGTGCCCAGTCCCTGAGTTCAAGCCCCAGGACCCACATATACACAAAAATGTTTCCAAATTTTTGGTAGTGTGAAACCTTTATGTTACACTGAGATAAGGGAACTAATAGACATTTAGAACATATCCCAATCAATTTTAAGTAAGATAAACTACTAAACTTAAGATTAAACTTAAGTTTAATTTTATATACTGTTTCTTGATATAATGTGTAGAGAAAATAAAATATATGTGGATCTATTAATAAAACACAGAAATATATTATAAAGAAATAGCATATACCAATAAGAAATGTAAGATGATATATTCATAAAACTTGCTAGTCTGTTTACATTGAATAAATGTACTTCTAACACATACTTCACTACTATTTCCCAGTTTTCTTTGTAAAGAAAGGGTTATTGATAATTTAAAATTGTTATCAAAATATGACATTACCTGGGCGCTGGTGGCTCATGTCTGCAATCCAATCTACTCAGGAGGCTGAGATTCGAGAAATGTGTTTTGAAGCCACACCAGGTATAAAAGTCCATGAGACTCTTATCTCCAATAAACTACAAAAAAAAAAAAAAAAAAAAAAGAAGTGGAGCTGTAGCTCAAGTGATCCTGTGCTAGTCTTGAGCAAAAGAAGCTCAAGGACAATGCCCCGGCAATAAGCTCAAACCCCAGGTCTAGCAGCAAGGAAAAGAAAATATGACATTCAATTACTGGAAATAATGAAGGTAATGTGAAACAACTTTGTAAAATATGCAAGGAAACTAAGCTATGTTGTTAATAAGGAAACATACACAAGTTGTAAGGAATATGTTTTCATTAAAAAAAATAAAAAGAGAGTTATTTTATCCTAAGGTTAAATTCCTATGGTTGTTCCCCAATAAGAGAAAAAGGTATAAGATGAACCCTGAGTGGATATAAGGAAATTGTAGAAGGTTTGTGGTGAAGGAATTTTGTTTGGTCAAGCTGTTAAGATTGGACAGATTTTTATTTCAGTTTCAAAATGCTTATTTTATCAGATTGCTTAAACATTAAATTTATCTTCATTTGCAATCCAAAGTTAGGTGAAGTTTTCTCTCTCTTTTTTTTTACTTTTATTGTACATTTATTTTCTAAAAGTCAGTATAATTTTCTGGGGATGTTTGAACTGTTATGATACTGGTCAAGAGAGGGCTTTGCTTTTGTCTGGCCAATTTTTCAGAATTTAAATTATGGGTTTAGATTGTGGCCAGTTTTTCATCTTTGAATTCTGTATCTTTATTTGTAACAATTGTAATTTTATTTTTTATTATCCCCTAACTCCAGAGTTCTTGTTCTCCTCCCTCCTTACTTCTACATTCACAGATTAACAATGTTATCAGGAAAGGCGCCTTGATGGAAAGAGCTCTGACCATTCCTGTGTTTTTCCTAGACTAAAAAAACAACAACAAACAGAAAACCTAAAGAGGGTCTTTCCATGTTCTTTTTTTAAAAAAAAACACACATCTCTTGTGCTGCATCAGTAGTGGACAGATTTACTTAGATTTTTTTTTCCTGTTTTTGTTGCCGATACTAGGGTTTGAACTCAGGGTGTTGGCACTCTTCTTCAGCTTTTTCTTTCAAGGTTGGCCTTCTGCCACTTGGGCCACAGATCCACTTCGGCTTCTTGGCAGGTAATTGGAGATTAGAGATTCATGGACTTTTCTGTGATTAAACCACAACCCTCAGGTCTCAGCCTCCTAAATAGCTATAGAACTACAGGTGTGAGGCACTCTCATCCAGCCATAATTTTTTGGGCTGGTACTGGGGCTTGAGCTCAGGGTCTCATGCTCTTGCTTGTCCCTCTACCTCTTGAGCCATACCTCCATTTCCTTTTTCTTTCCTTTTAGAGAGGTCAGTAGTTATTAATACAAATTTACAATTTGGTTTACTCCCTGTTAAAAGGAACAAATTTTCTCAGATGATTGTAAAGGATTTTTTCTTTATTGAATAATTTGCCTAGGGAACAAATACCCTATGTCTTATGTAAATAATATCCTTAAGTCTAGAAATCTCTACTTGCTGCCCTCTGGACTAAACAACTGAATTCCATCCAATAATCTCTGCTTTTTTTGTTTTCATATAATTTCATCTCAGTAAATGCCTTCGTGGCTGCTTATACTATCCTGCAGTCCTCCAACAAGTGAATGAGGGCCTTAAATGATAATAACAATAAATAAAATGTTTAAAAACACCCCATTAGGGCTGGGAATATAGCCTAGTGGCAAGAGTGCTTGACTTGTATACATGTAGCCCTGGGTTCGATTCCCCAGCACCACATATATAGAAAATGGCCAGAAGTGGCGCTGTGGCTCAAGTGGCAGAGTGCTAGCCTTGAGCAAAGAGAAGCCAGGGACAGTGCTCAGGCCCTGAGTCCAAGCCCCAGGACTGGCAAAAAAAAAAAATGTTTTAAAAACACCCCATTACTGTAGTTATCCTGTTTTCATGGCTAGTCCTCAATTGAATAGAATCTCCCTCAAGGTCTATGACAAATGTCATAAACACTTTTTTTAAACTGCTGAATGCCTGTGTTTCTCATTTCTCTCTTCATCTTTATGATACCTGTCTGTATCTTTAAGATAGGATGCTCTGGCACCCAGTATGTATGACAAAGGTAGTTATTGGATGAATATTAAATAATAGGCAATAAGGAGCTGGGAGAATGAGATTTTGGGGGAGTGGGAAAATAGGACCCTAGAGAATTTAAAGTTACAATTTGTCCATTCCATCACATGAACACATGTGGAATTTGGGAAGTGTTACAAAGACTGCCTTTGGAACATTTTTGTCCTTCACAGGCCTCATTTTTCACAGGCAGCAACACTCTTTGAAAAACAAAAAGGAAATTAAGATCCAGTTTCACATTTTCCCCTCCAGGTAGCATTCACAAGGTTGTTTTTTTTCCCCCTTCTGATAACATTTTGCTTCCTCTTCTCTCCCTCAAGGTCTTTCTGCATTTTAGAACACAAAAGCAAAGCATGAAAGAATCATAAAACTTTTACAAAAGTCTTAACCACCTTAAGTTCAAGTTGTCCTATATTCTCCAAAGTCCAACTAAATTCAGGGACTCTGCAATTACTTTAAAACTCTATTTTTCAACCCAGAAAAAAGAATGCCCTGATACTACAGTCTGAAAAAAAATAGCAAAATTGTATGGTGAGGGCTTTCATGGATGCAAAACCTGATATTCAAGGTTATAGGAAAAACTACCAGTAATGCAGAAAATAACCCCAAACCTCCATTATTCAGAAGAAACTTTTCAAAACAAAACTGTGCCGGGCACTGGTGATCTCACCTATAATCCTGGTTACTCCAGAGGCTGAGATCTGAGCATAGAGAATGAAGCCAGAGTGAGTGGATAAGTCTGAGTGATTCCATCTCTAATTAATTAACCAGCAAAAATGTTGGACTGGAGTCATAATTCAAGTGGGAGAGCACCAGCCATGATCAAGAAAACCAACCAAGAGCTTGAGGCCCTAAACTTAAGCCCCAGTATTTGAAAAAAGTCTAACTCAAAGGTATTTCAAAGCAGTGCATAGTTTGTCTTCCTTGCTAGTAGGCACAGCAGGTTTGTACATGTTTAGCTGAAAACAGGATGTTTAGAGAGATGAGAATTTCTGTGCATTGGAATTTTGCCTTTGTGTATGTGCAGCACTCACTCCCACACACTGTGATCTGAATATACAAGGTGCTCAATATAGAATGAGTCAAGCATCCAAGAGGTTTTATATGTTCAGAGCTCATCATTTGGCAATTTAGGTTACATAATGGCAATTTAGATTACTCTATGAGCCCTGTGTTTTGTGACCAATTGGTCACAAACAAAATCATTAGGCAATTTGGATTTTGGCCACCCATGATTTAAAAAATAATCCCTTTCACCTTCCACTTGTTAATTTTCTGCTTAATGAAAGGTTTTTTTTTTTTCAGTCTAGGAGCTTGAACTCTGGGTCTGGCCATTTTCTCTGAGCTTCTTTTGTTTAAGGCGAGTGTTCTACCTCTTGAGTCAAAGACCCACTTTCAGCTTTCCTGAGTAGTTTATTGGACATAAGAATACTTTTCTTGCCCTGGCTTTGACCTACAATCCTCAGATCTCAAGCTCCTGAGTAGCTAGTATTACATCCACTGGTACCCAGTTGAAAGTTTTGTTTGGTTTTTTTTCTGAAATTCAAATTTTGAGATTTTATTATCAAACAATTGTGGGCTTTTGTTTTGTTTTGTTTAGGGACTGGGCTTTTTAGTGTAGGTTGTGGGACCTGAACTCAGAGCCTGTATGCTGTCCTTGAGTCTTTTTACGTAAGGCTAGCAATCTACCTCTTCTATTGTTTTTGGTGTTTCATTGGAAATAAGAATCTCACAGACTTTCCTGCCTGGGCTGACTTTGAACCACTATCCTTAGTTCTCAGTCTCCTGAGTGACTGGGATTACAAATGTGAGCCAACAGTGCCTGGATATCATCAAATAATTCTCAGTCTGAACACAGAAAGAGAGGGGAAGGAAACAAATGGTGCTTATCAAAGTAGTTATCACTGAGGGTACCTAGATCTTGGTTCTGCTGGTAAACTCTGTGAGTCAGTGAATGAAAGTGATCCATATAGCAACATTTCCATGCCATAGATGAGGGACCTAAGTTACATTTATATGCCACTTGCTTTCATCTTTCCTTGAGACTGCTGACAGTGGAATGGGATATGAACTTGTGAGCATTAGCATGCCACATGTGATTTTCTGAGTGATTGCTTGTTTCATGAAGGAGGAAGACTATGCTGAAGTTTTTCAGACTCCTACATTCCTTAAGAGCAAACTTTGTGGAAAGGATAATTTCATCAGCAACTGACTTTGGTACACCGGGTATTCTATGTATGTTTATCCTAACAAAGGAAGGGGAACACTAAAATGGAGAGATGAAGGGTAAAAGGAAAACCAATGCAACACCAATATTTGCAAGACAATATGCTGTAAACCAACTGTACAACGTGGGGGAGGGAACCGGGAAGGGGGAAGGTGAGTAAAAAACGAAGGAGGTAAAAAGATTGATAAGAAATGTACTCACTGCCTTACATATGTAACTGTAACCCCTCTGTATGTTACTTTGACAATAAAAATTTAAAAAAATAAGTTCTACCATTGTACAATAAGTTTCAACTCTCTCTCCTCCTTTCATTTCTTTTCCTGGGGCATGAACTCATGGCCAGAGCACTGTCCCTGGCTTCTTTTTGCTCAAGGATAGCACTCTACCACTTGAGCCACAGCGCCCCGTCTGGCTTTTTCTATATATGTGGTGCTAAGGAATCGAACCCAGGGTTTCATGTATAGGAGGCAAGCACTCTACCACTAGGCCATATTCCCAGCCCCTCAACTCTCTCTTTCTAAGGGGATACTGTCTTTTTGTAAAGTTATGGAAAGGAAACAATGTTATCACTGGGAATGTCTTTCAGGAGTTAGTCAGAAAGTATTGTCATTGATATCTGAAAATGGGCCTTACAATGACTGAGGACTTTGTAAGCAGTTTTCTGCCATCTCTGCAAAAGGTACTCACACATCTCTAAATCATTGACAGGGATTTTTTTAAATTATTCTGATTTTTAACTGACTTCAAGTCTGCTACTCTTTTGAGCTTGTGATTATTCCTCCTAGTCAAAGACAACTGGAGCTACATGCAATCTTTCCCTATGAAAAGTTTTTTCTCTATTGTGATGTTATTGTAAATCTGACAGAAATTCTCCATATTTTAATGCTTGAATAAAAAATATTACAACTTGTCTGTACAATTAATTAATGGTAATTTTCATTCACCTTTCGGTACAACTACCTCCCAGAAAAAATTAAAGTTAATAACCAAAACATTGTTGTGTCTCCTCTTAGACTTCACGAAGGGCAAGCAGCCCAACTTCTGAGTGGTCAATGACAAGGATTTTATTGACAGAAATTTGATGAGCATTTTTCTGCCTTGCCTCCCTGCAGGTGTGTTGGACCATCACATGTTGTATACATGCAATGATACTTCACATTATTCCCCAAAGTATACACAATTGTTATATAACAATTAAAACTTAACTTAAACATTTAAAAAGATATTTCATGCTATGAAAATCATTCTCTCACACTCCATTTGACTTGTCAAGAAAGGAGCCACTTATGAAATGAAAAATGTTTTTTGTTAAATATGTAATATATATACAAACATTATTAATTTAGATTTCACACTGTTATTTGGAGTTAGGGAGCATGAAAGAGAATTTTTCCAGCATGCACAAGACACTGGGTTTCAACCCTCTTTTGCAATAAATAAATAGAGACAGACCGACAGACAGAGAGAAAGAGATAGAGACACAAAGATACTCACATAAATACAGAGAAAGAGAAAGAAAGAGAGAGAGGAAAGGAGGGAGGAGGAGAAAGAGAATTTTTTTTTCATCTAAAAGCCATGTCATCCAAGCTACTTAATGCCTAGAAGAGAAAGTTGAGGGCTTGTGGAGAAGTCCTTCCAGAGAAATGCTGCTAAAATCCAGGTCCTTTGAAACATCTAAAGCAGATCACTTTATTATTTTTTTTACAAATCCCATCAAGATGTGACTCTATTTGTCTACAAGTACTCGAGTTCAGGTACAGTCCCTTCTTCATGTCTACTTCCTTGGCCCGAATCATTCTCCAGTGGTACTGGCACTTTGAAAAAAAAAAAGCAGCAAAAGTACCAGTTTTCAGAAGGATTACAAACCTCAACCTTGTATCTCATGAATACCAAGTTAAAATCTGAGGTATCAGTTAGCTTGAGGCATAAAGAGAAAAGTTTTGGAGGCAAGGAATCAATAGGCAAGCTGACCACATTTTTCTAGTTCTGGATGAGCCATAGTCAAATTAAAAAAGCAATAATGCAATCCAGAGCAGCAAAATTCAATTTTGTCAACAATACTGAGATCCCTTGAGGCCACCCTTTAAAGATGACATTATAGACAGGATTATTTCCCATGTGTACAAATACAGCAAAGGAGACAAACCATGCTGAGAGATAGAATGCCATGTATTATCTGTTCTATTCAGGAAACAAATTTTCTTGTTATTATGGATCTATATATTTTTTAGAAAGAGCATTATAACAACAGCAAGAGCGTGTAATAGAAAAAGAAATGAAACACTGCAAGTCTTCTTTTATGGTGTTTCACACAGGAAAAGAAAAATAACTCATAGAATCATCAGATTTCTTAGAAGCAGTAAATATATTGTTACCATCTCCAAGACTCACTAACAAGATGCTGTCTGCCAAGAGGTGGGGCAGGAAAGCTGTCACCAAACTCCAGTCAGTGATTTAGAGTATTTGTGACGACCACATGCAAAGAGTGTCAGCTGGCAATTTATTCTGCCTGATATAACCTGACAGAGTTTTCTTCCTTACTGACAAACACTCCAGTGAGCAAGGTTAACACATTTCAGCTCTAATAAGCAGAGGTAAACCTAAGCAACAGAGTCTGGTTTTTTCAAAGTTATGCCTATATATTGGTTATGTTGAAACAGATCCAGCAAAACAAGTTCATGGGAGCCACTAAGACACTATGTCAGAAAGGAAGGAGTCAAAAAGAGTACAACAGAGGTTCTCAAACTTCAATGTGTCATCTGAATCCCCTCGCTAAGACATAAAAGGCTGGGTCTCCATTCACCCCAGTGTCTTACTTGGAAAGCCTGACTGGGTTATTTCTAACAAGCTCCTGGATGCTGTTGTTCTCTGACCAGGGATTCAGTTGAGAACCATGGTAGAGAACACAGCACGATCTCATCTGGCAGGTGGCCTATACCAGTCTAGATCACATCACAAGGCAACATTCCTTATTATTTGGGGAAAAAAGTTAGATGAGGCCAGTAGTTCAAGGTAGAGAAATTCATTCTGCCAGGAGTACTGGTGAAGGCTTTGTATAGGAGGTAACTTTTATTTAGAGATAATGGAATTTGAACTCAGGGTCTTGTACTTGCTAAACAGATCCTCTACTGCTGAGTCATGCCTCTAGTCTTTTTTTGCATTGGTTATTTTGGATACAGGTTCTCACTTACTGCTTCGGTGTTTGATTAGAATATTATCACTTATTTTAGGCTTCTCCTTAGAACATGCCACCACACCAGCTTTTTTTCCCTTGAGATATTCTCATGGACTTTTCTGCTCAAGATGACTTGGAAATATGGCCCTCTTGATCTCAGCCTCCAACATAGCTAAAATAGCAGACATACCATCATACTCAATAATCAGTCAAGAAAGGAGTCTCATGAATTTATCCGCTCAATCTGTAAACTAGGCTTATAGGCATGAGCCACCAGTGCCCTGATAGAAGGTAACTTTGAACTAAGCTTGAAATGGGAAAAGATTCTTCTTTGGAGAGAAGGCCCAGGAAATGACTTCAAACAGAGAAAAGGTAAAACTGATCTTATGGTTGATGAGTACAAGTGGTCCTTAGGGTTGGTTGTTAGCATACTGTAGTGTTGGAAGCTAAATCAGATATAAGTCCATTCAGGAGAAAAACTAAGAAGCTACATTTTGAGAGGTCGAATTGGGAATCTTTTTTTCTTTATTTTTCATTTTATTATTTTATTTCTGACAACACTCTTTTCTAAGTAATTTTTTCATTTTAATTTTTGATTAATTTTATTTTCCAAGTGATATACAGAGGGGTTACAGTTACATATGTAAGGTAGTAAATACATTTCTTGCCAAACTTGTTACCTCCTCCTTCATTTTTCTCCCACCTTTCCCCCTCCCCTATCACTGAGTTGTACAGTTTGTTTACAACATATTGTCTAGTAAGTACACTGTTGCATTGGTTCCCCCTTTATCCTTTGTCTCGCTATTTTTTTTTTTTTTTTTGGCCAGTCCTGGGCCTTGGACTCAGGGCCTGAGCACTGTCCCTGGCTTCTTCCCGCTCAAGGCTAGCACTCTGCCACTTGAGCCACAGCGCCGCTTCTGGCCGTTTTCTGCATATGTGGTGCTGGGGAATCGAACCTAGGGCCTCATGTATCCGAGGCAGGCACTCTTGCCACTAGGCTATATCCCCAGCCCCTTGTCTCGCTATTTTGATGTTCCACATCACGTCCCTAATTCAGATAAACCCATAGTGTCAAAATCAAATACAGTGAAACAGGGGCTAAAGCATAGAGTAGAACAAGGCAAGAACAAAGAAATAATTTCACATAGTACATTAAAAAATAACAACACAATGAAAAACCACTTGTTTCCATATTTTGGAGTTCATTTCACTTAGCATCATCTTATATGATTATATGTACCTAGCTATTGATGTATTGTAATCCTCTGCTTGGACTATCCTAGACACACACTAATTATTACCAGTATGGGAAAACATAGAGTCTATGTTTTTTTGGGTCAGACCTGAATTGGGAATCTTTTCTGGAGGCCAGTGATTGCATGGTAGATACCTGTCTCAAAGCCTAGAAGCCCAGAATAGAACTTATATGAAACTTTTAAAGACAAATATCACATGTTGGGGTGGAGACAAAGCCCTAATATAAGCAAAGGCACAAGGAGAGGCACAAGGAGCAGGATCTCCCTGGGGCTAAACAATGTGGCATTTACATTTACATATCCTCTCTGGGTCTAAACAACATGGCATATCTGCAATTCAAAGGATGGCTTGTCTTACCTCTAGGCCTTGTAAGCTGAGTGTGCATCCTTGGTTAGGTGTTTGTTATAAATTTGTTCCACTGAAAACACAATCAAATATGCACACACATATATAATTTAAATTTCACATAGTCACTGTTATTTCTTCCTAGTTTCCATCCAGCCTCCCATGTTTAGATTCCCAATTTATAACTGGACATATTACTGGATCCAGAAAAAGAAAATATTGCATGTTCCAGTCTTCTTTACATGGGTGGCCTTAAAATTAAATTCTATCCTAAACATCTCAAGTGGGACAGAGCCCTTACAGGAAACTAACTCAGCTGGAAAGGGTGATATTTTGTCATCTCTCTTTTTTTCAGATGTTTACCTGGTATGTGGATGTAACATTTGAAGTGCCAACAGCCTCCTTAGACTACTGTATGCTTTAAAATTAGGAGCCTCTCTTGGCACTAGGGACCCATGCTTATAATCCTAGATACTCAGGAGGCTGAGATTTGAGGATCATAGTTTGAAGCTAGCTGGAGGAGGGAAGTCTGTAAGACTCATCTCCAAGGAACACTAAAGTACCTGAAATGGAGTTGTAGCTCAAGTGGTAGGGTGTTAGTGTTGACCAAAAAAAGCTCAGGGACCAACACCCAGGCCCTGAGTCCAAGCCCCAGGACTTGCACTAAAAAATTAAAAATAGAAGCCTTAAGTTAGAATGTCAAGGAGAATAATAAAAGAGACTTTGTCCCTGATGATGACAATGTGGGGCTGCTGTTTTTCAATCCTCTCTTGCTTAGTTCCAGAGTCCTTCTAAGTGAGAATACACACACACACACACACACACACACACACACACACACACACACACACAATCTTTAAGAAGTTGGACAAAGGAGTTGCCATTTTACAAAGCAGTATATGAAAATATGCATTGCATCTTGATCAATGTCACCCCTTTTAACATACTCACCCATCCCTCTCAACTTACCCTTTCCCTCACTTTTCTTAATTTTGTAGGATGTACATTGAATTCTTGATTGCATTTGCCCTCTGTCTCCCCTTTATTTATCTGACCTCCTCTTTATGACCCTACCTCCTTTCTAACATATTCCATTGTTATTTTCTCTTTTTTTTGTGACTGAGCTTTACATTATCTGATACACATGGCTTAAATTATCTGTTGTTAGTGTTTACACAGGTCCCTTGTTATTGAATTGTCATACATGGTCCCTTAATGTACTGTGACACTATTAGCATCACATTCCCAAGCTGCACTATAACTATTTATAATTCAGGATATGCTAATTCCAGGCATAGAGAGCAGTTGTTGCCTCTTTTTTCTGCATTTGATCAGTCAGAAAATATTTTTGTCTGAGATTGAACATGTTTGTCTTTCCTTCCTCCCATTGTCCTATAGATTTCTTGAGAGTGTCTGCTGGTAGCAGATAAGATGCTGGTCAAATCCCAATTGTATTAACACTTAGTTTGATCGTTTTCCCTATGGGATTATTACTGCAATAGGTTACAGAGTTGTAAGAATATTTAATGGAAGAACATAGTAGTGAGATTTTAGGCATGTGATAGTGGTTGTAGAACATATTTATTTTGGATAGTGTGAGGCTTTTAGCATCCCTGAAGTCTCATCCTATCTCATAAATGGACTGGCTATAATTGTGCAAGCATGTTTGATCCAACAGCATTCAATGGTTTAACCGCAGGGTCCAGTTTTCAGAGACTCCATTTGGACCTGTGAAAGACAGTGCCTCACAGGTAAGGACTGTCTGTGTTTGTTATGTCCTGATGTCTTTTATTTCCTTAGTACTTCCTTATGTACAAAATACAGGCTAGACCAGTACTCTCATTAATAAACAGCAGGACTGATGCATCTGCATCCATCACACTGTAATTATTTGGGGACATTGTAACTGATGGTTTAGCCCTAATAGAAAATCCCCCTGCAGTGAATATGATTCCTCAAAGAAATAAGCCCCCATTACTATATAAAATATTTTCTTTAGATAATTGTGCTCAAACTGATGTTTTATCATCTAGCTTTTTGAAAAACATGCACTTAAAAGGAACAAGACAGAATATTACTTCAAGGCTCAGGCAGTATATATTTCTCTCTACTGTTTAAGTCTTATTAGGGTTGGTCATGCCCTAAATTATTCCATTTCCTATTTCTCCAAGCCATTATAGTTCCAAATATATTTTTAAACCTTTTTCTTTCATTCTACTTTTTCTTTGAGAAAGTATTGAGTATGACAGGGCCTGTCATCACCTAATGAGAAATAGCTCTTGGGCCATTTATGATTATTATTAAGATGACATTTTCCCATCCAAGCATGAGCAAGGAACTGAGATACCTGGGCATTTAAACAAAACAGTAAAGGACCACAGAGAAGACAATAGTCTGAGAAAAATAGAAGAATCGATTTGTATGAATTTATTATTAAGCTGGTAACATTTTCAAATGTGCCATGAAAAATTTCTTTCAAAGAAAAGTTAGAAAAAAGCAAAGAGACAGGAGGAAAGTGAGATTTGGCATATAATGGCATTTATTACTTTTCAGTAGATTTCTTGCATTAGTGACCCAATCTTTTCACAAAGAAACAAGTCCCTCTCATTGTCTCTTCATCAAGGAACCTGTACTCGAGAAAGGTCAGCTGCAATCTTGTTCTGAACTACAGGAAGAAAAAGTCATTAGTATGACATCCATGCATAAGTAATACAGTACTGCAAAACTGAGCCTGTGATCACACTACAAACAAGGAGTCATGCATTAGAAACCCACCATGAAGTATCAAACACTTAAAAGCACTGCTTTTTCTTTCTATTTTTTCCCTGACAGTGTAATGAAACATTTGAAAACCTTCTTGTGTTTCAACTTAGGGTACCAGTTTATTTTGATGGTTTCATTTTTAACAGATCTTTAGGTATAGCCCAAAAGTCCTAAAGATGAGGATAGGTATAAAGATGAAAACAAACTCAAAACTGTCACCACTAATGTTTGGAATCTTGAAAGTTAGAGGGGTGAATTTCAGGTTTGTGTGGAAACAATCTGTCAGCAACTTAATGCCTAGTATAGCACCTGTTCTCCAGAAAATGGCTTGTTTCCTTTGGTAGTATAGCTAGGCTATATGGATGAAAGTTTGTCCAAATTTTGAGAGGCATCAAAGTAGGGAACATGACCACACTTAATTTCAGGTACCTATGTCATATCTGGTTTTGGGATGTGTTTGTGTGTGTGTGTGTGTGTGTGTGTGTGTGTGTGCGCGCGCACACACACACACACACACATACTTGCACGTACGCATGCCTGCTGGTCCTGGGGCCTGAACTCAGGGCTTGGGCATTGTCCCTAAGCTTTTCTGCTCAAGAGTAGTACTCTACTACTTGAGCTACAGCTCGACTTCCAGCTTTTTTGGGCTGGAGGTAAGAGTCTCAGCAGGCCTAAGTTGGGGCCTGACCATTTAGTAAGTTCTCAGAATATGAGGCTTAAGCCCAGTATTGTCTTTTTTTTTTTTTTTTTTTACTTATTGTTTATAGACATCTCATCTCTTTAGTGTCAGCACTGGGGTTTGAATTCAAAGCCTGGGTACTTAGCTTTTTTTTTTTTTTTTTTTGCTCCAGGCTAGTATTCTACCACTTGAGCCTTAGTTCCACTCTGGCTTTTTGTTGGTTACTTAGAGGTAAGAGTTTCATAGACTTTCCTATCCCAGCTGGCTTTGAACAGATATCCTCAGATCTCAGCCTCCTGAGTAGCTAGGATTACAGGCATGTGCCTGGGTCACTTGCTCCTTTTAGTCATTATGTTACATTTATATTGTTACCAATGCTACTTAAATCGCCACAGTTTTCTTCCTCTACAACTGCATCTATGAGAGCTATGTCTATAATATACTTCTATCCACATTACTATGTTGGTCACTATTTGCACCAGTATATATTAATGGAATGAATGCAAGTTTATTACCACATTAATTTTATTCTTTTTGAAATCTAGCTTCTGACACGCTATGATAGCAGGAGAAAAAAAGTAGATTCCTGCCAAGGAATTACGCATAGACCTGATTGTGACTCCAGAAATGTATTTCACCGGTGAATTTCATCTTCCTTGAGTGGAGAAAAGATTGGGAATCTCGAAACTAGTTTAGACTTCAGCTGAAGGTTTTATATACTTTACTATGTGGTCGATTTTTGCTTAGACAGATTCAGAGATAACAACTCCCCCAGTCTAAGTCACTCTAGTGCATCTTTGGAAAGCTTAGGAAATATGCTATAAACTGAGCATGGTGGTGTACACCTATAATCTCAGCACGAAAGAGGCTGAGGTAGGAGGATTGGGAGTTCAAGGTCAAACTGGAAGTGTATTCTCATTGAATTGAATTGTAGGAATGCTTTAATTTATTCTTTGATTTGTTCTGTGATCCAGGTGTTATTCAGTAATGTGCTGTTCAGCCTCCACATATTTGAGTAATTTCTAGAGTATGTTTTATTGTTAAGAACTAGTTTGATTCCACTGTGGTCAGATACAATATAAGGGATAATGTCAATCCTCTTGTATTTGCTAAGGCTCTTTGTGTGAACTATGATATGATCTATTTTGAAGTGTCTGTGGGCTGCTGAGAAGAATGTGCATTGAGTAACTATTGGGTGTCTGTTAGTTCCATTTGGGATATGGTGTCATTTAGTTCTGAAGCTTCTTTGCATATCCTTTGTGTGGTTGACATGTCTCTTGGTGAGAGTGGAGTATTTGTCACTCACTACTATTGTATTTGGGTCTATCTTGTTCTGTAGTTCTGAAAGTATTTGTTTGATTTATTTAGGTGCTCCACAGTTTTGTGAATATAAGTAGATGACTGTTATATCCCCTTCAAGGATTGTTATCTATATTAATACATATGTAATGATCTTCTTTGTTTTTTTGAATGGATTTTAATGAGAATTCTAGGTTGTCAGAAAATAAAATGGATACCCATGCCTTCTTTCTGGGTGCATTTGCTTGGAAGATCTTTTTCCATCCCATAACCTGGAACTTCTTTTATCTTTGGTTGTGAGATGGGTCTCTTGAAGGCAACAAATGGGTGGATTTTGATTCTTATACACTCTGCAGTTCTTTTTTCTTTTGATTGGAAAATTGAGTCCATTAATGTTTATAGTTATTATAGAGAGATTTGTTGTTTTTCCTGTCATTTTCCTGCTTACCTGTATTTTGCTTCTTTTCTTTTCTTGTGCCTAACAAATATGAGAAAGCAAACAGGACCCAAGATACCAATACACAGTGAGACCTAGAAAGGACAGTTTTGGGAGAAAAACACCAAATAGTAAGACCCAAACACCCCTTCACATGTACATAAAATAATTTACAGACTGAGAAGAACTCTAAAGATAAGGAAACAAAGCACCTGTCCTTATTTGTCTTATATTATTTTGAGGACTCTATATTCTTTACCTGACATATAATGTATACATGTGCACATCTGAGGGAAGATGAGAGGAAGGCACAGAAAGAGTGGAAGCAGGTGAAAAAAATACGGTACAGGGGGCTCAACACCTGCAATGGACATTGATGAAAGCGAACTAAGCAACACAAGGGTAGTGGAGGGAGGGGGAAAATGAGAGAAAAAGAGGAAACTGATGATACTAAGCAAAAGGAAAGAACTGTACATATCACAAAACCCGGTAAGAAATTGTTTTATTGTTAATGTGCATAGAGTTCATAATATTTGTAGATTAAAATGACAATGTCCATCATTGGGAAGGTAAAACTAAAAATGAAACCAGGGGGTGGGTTGGGGTGAGTGAAGGTGGGAGAAAAATGAGGGAAGAGGTAACAAGTATGACAAGAAATGTACTCACTACCTTATGTATGTAACTGAATCCACTCTGTACATCACCTTGACAATAAAATTAAATTAAAAAATAAAATAAAATGCATACTCTAAGACATTTGCACAAATATATAGTTTTAATTGCCATATTTTGGTTTTTTACTTTATTGTGGTTTTTTATATCCTGTGACAATTTTCATTAGATGATTTGCTTTTATTTATTACCCTCATTATTTTTTGACAGTGATGGAAATTGTATGCTGTATTTTAAAATTAAGTTTATTGACAAGGTGATATGCAGAAGGGTTCCTGTTACATTTCTTGTCAAACCTGATACCTTTTCCTTTGTTTATTTCCCACCTTCCATTCTCCACAATCCCCTCCCCTCAAGGTTGTACAGTTAGTTTACAGCATATTGTCTTGTAAGTATTGCTGTTGCATTGGTTAACCCTTTGTCCTTTGTCTTACCATTTTGATGTTCCCCTTCCCTCCCTAATTTAGATAAATGTATATACAATCCCAGGGTGCCAGAATCAAATACAGTGACAACAGGGGTTAAACCATAGGGAAGAAAAGTGCAAGAAAAAAGAAATAAATTCACATAGTGCATATAAAAATAACTACAATGAAAAACCGCATTTTTCCATGTCTTGGAGTTCCTTTTATTTAGCATCAATTTACACGCTCATATGTACATAATCATTGACCTATTGTGACCTATTGACCTATTGCTCTGCTAAGACGATCCTAGATATATACTAATTATTACCAATGAGGGAAACCATAGAGTCTATGTTCCTTTGTGTCTGGCTCGCTACACTTCATATGATTTTTTCCAAGTCTTTCCATTTCCTTCTGATAGAATTCCATTGTGTATATACACAACATTTTCTTGATCCATTCATCTACCGAGGGGCATTGGTGTTGGTTCCACATTTTATCTATGGTACATAATGCTACAATGAACATGGTTGAGCTCATAGAATTGTTTGTGGTCCTTTGGGTAAATGCCCAGAAGTGGTGTTGCTGGGTCATAAGGGATCTCTATGTTTAGCCTCTTGAGTAACCTCCATACTGCTTTCCAGAGTGGCTGAACAAGTTTACACTCCCACCAACAATATAGTAGAGTTCCATTTTGGCCACATCCACACCAGTGTCTGTTGTTACTAGTTTTCTTGATAATGGACATTCTTACTGGGGTGAGGTGGAATCTCCATGTAGTTTTGATTTGCATTTCTTTTATGGCCAGGGATGTTGTGCACGTTTTCATGTGCCTCTTGGCCATTCTCATTTCCTCTTCATAGAACTCCTTCTTTAAGTCTTTATCCCATTATTAAAGGGGGCTGTTGTTTCTTTGAGAATTTGTTTTGGGGGAACTTAAGTTTTTGACTTCTAAGTATATTTTAGACACGAGGCCTTTGTTGTATGGCCAGTGAAGATCTTCCCCAAATCTGAGGGCTTTCTATTTATCTTGCAATCTATACCCTTTGCCATGCAAAAGCTCTGCAGTTTGATGCAGTCCCATTTGTCCAACATTTCTTTGATTTGTTTTGTTTCTAGGTCTTTATTAAGAAAGTTTCAACCTGTGCCAAGGAGCCCTTGTGTTTTGCATATTCCTTTCTGTAATGTTTCCAGGATATCTGCTTTTATCCTGAGGTCCTTGATCCACTTGCAATTATTTCATCTGGGGGGTGATATATAAGGAAATAACTTTAGTTGTTTGTTTTTTTACAAGTGTTTAACTAATTTTGCCAGCACCATTTGTTGAAGAGGCTGTCTTTCTTCCAACTGACTTTTTGGCTCCCTTATCAAAGATTAGGTGGCCATAGATCTGTGGGTTCATTTCTGGGTCTTCAGTTCTATTGCATTCGTCCTCGGGTATGTTCTTCTGCAAATACCTAGCTGTTTTTATTACTATAGCTTTGTAATAAGATTTGAAGTTTGGTATTGATATTTCTCCAGTACTGTTTTTCCTGCTTATAGTTGTTTTTGCCATTCAGGGTCTTTCATTGTTTCATATGAATTTTTGGATTGTTTCTACTATTTCATTAAAAAATGGTGCTGGCAATAGCTCAACAGCTATGACCATATGAACACATAAGATGATGCTAAGCAAAATTAACTCCAAGTTATGTAAACAAGTGGTTTATCATTGTTGTTATTTTCACCATACCATGTGAAAATATGCCCTTTTTCTCTTGTCTTTCTTTCCCATGGTTTCCCTGATATTACTGTAACTGATTTTGGTACCCTGGATATTGTATATATGTGTATTGGAACTAGGGAAGGGAAAGGGAACACGAAAATCAAGGGACAAAGGATTGAAAGACAAATCAATGCAACAGCAATACTTACAAAACTATATGGTGTAAACCAACTCTACAACTCATGGTGGAGGGGGAATGGGGAGGGGGAAGACAGGGGGGAGAAATGAGGAAGGAGGTAACAAGTTGGATAAGAAATGTAGGCACTACCTATGTATGAAACTGTAGCCCCTCTGTACATCACTTTGAAAATAAAGAAATGAAGAATATTGTTGGTATATTGATGGGTATTGCATTGAATTTGTAGATATCCTTTGGCAGTATTGCCACTTTCACAATATTAATCCTCTTAATCTAGGAGTGTGGGAGGCTTTTCCACTTCCTTAGTTCTGCTTTAATTTCCTTTTTCAGTTTTGTAAAGTTTACATCATAGAGGTTTTTCATTTCCTTGGTTAAGTTTAATCCTAGGTATTTTTGAGGCTGTTACAAAAGGAGTTCCTTACCTGATTTCGGTCTCACTCCCCTTATTGTTGGCATAAGTAAAAGGTACTGATTGTTGAGCATTAATATTCTACCCTGCTACTTTTCCAATGTTTTGGATCAGCTCAAGTAACTTGGGATTAGAGTCTATGGGGTTTTGTTAAATATAAAATCATGTCATCTAAAAAGATGATCCCTATTTGGATACCTTTTATATTTTTATCTTGCTTTATTGCTTTAGGTAGGAATTCTAGTACTAGCTTGTAGAGGAGTGGAGAACGCAGACATCATTCTCTCACTCCTGATTTTAAAGAATGGCTTTAACTTTTTGCCATTAAATATAATGCTAGGTGTAAATTTGTCATACACAGCTTTTTTTATATTCAGGAATGTTCCATGGATTCCTAGGTTCTCCAGAGCTTTCATCATAAATGGATATTGGATTTGTTAAATGCCTTTTCTGCATCAATGGAGCTGATCATGTTGTTCTTGTCCTTGTTCCTATTGATCTGATGGATTACCTTAATTAACTTGTGTACATTGAACCAGTTTTGCATCCCTGGAATAAATGCTTTTTGATGGTAATGTGTAATTCTTGGATGAGTTGTTGGAGTGATTGGCCAGAATTTTATTGAAAAGTTTTCAATGATGTTCATCAAAGAAATGGGTCTATAGTTCTCTTTCTTTGATGAGTCCCTGTCTGGATTTGGAATAAGGGTATTGTCTCCATAGAATGAGTTTCATAGTGAACTTTCGATTTCATTGAAGATTTTGAGGAGTATTGGTGTGGTTCTGCTTATTAAGCCTTATAGAATTGAGATGTGAATCCACCTGGTCCTGGGCTTTTCTTGGACGAGAGGTCTCTCATTGTGGTTTCTGTTTCATTACTTGATATGGGTCTATTTAATTGGTTTGAATCTTCCTGGTTTAGTTTGGGCAAACCAAGATTTGCTAGAAATTCATCCATGTCTTCCAAACTCTCAAATTTGCTGGAATACTAAAACTGGGTTCTTAGAGAGCACTCACGTAGCACCCAACTGCACCTTTGCCATCTTCCTCTGATTCTCCTGTATGTTACCTTTTGTTTGTTTATTGTTTGTTTGTGCCTGTACTGGGACTTGAACTAAACCTGGGATGCCTCCCCTTAGCTTTTTCACTCAGTTCTGGCATGCTTCAAATTTAGCCAAAACCCCAATCTTTATTTTATTGATTTGAGAACGTTCTTCCACTATTAGGTGACTATTAACAAGCTATTATCTCTTGTCTATAATCTGAGTTAGAGGAATTCTGTTCCTACTTGTCTTTTTTTTTTTTTTTTTTTTTTTTTTTTTTTTTTTTTTTGGCCAGTCCTGGGCCTTGGACTCTGGGCCTGAGCACTGTCCCTGGCTTCTTCCCACTCAAGGCTAGCACTCCGCCACTTGAGCCACAGCGCCGCTTCTGGCCGTTTTCTGTATATGTGGTGCTGGGGAATCGAACCTAGGGCCTCGTGTATCCGAGGCAGGCACTCTTGCCACTAGGCTATATCCCCAGCCCCCCTACTTGTCTTTTTGAATGACTTGTTTCTCTTTTCTATTTCATTTTAAGAAAATGTAGTGTACCTAGTCACCAGTGACTCATGCCTGTAATTCTAGCTACTGAAGTGGCTGAGATCTGAGGATCACAGTTTGAAGCAAGCCCAGGCAGAAAAAGCATGTGTGACTGATTTCTAATCACCCAAAAAACCTAGAAGTGGAGCTGTAGCACAAGTAGTAGACCAATAGCCTTGAGCAAAAACATCTAAAGGACAATACCCAGAACCAGTGCAAAAATATGTTCAATCTAATTTAAAATTCATTCATTTTCAACTGGTAATTATTTTATAGTAACTTAATTATTGATTAGCTTGTACTTTGTCTCTGCTGAAGATGTATTTAACTATAAAAAAATTTCAAGATGGTCTGGAGCTGTTCTAAAAGCATTCAAAATATAGACCATATTTTTACCCCCATTAACTTGAAATGTCATACTTTTTCCTTTGTGTTCGCACTGGACTCCCTATTTGATCCACTTATCACATACCAATATTGATGGCAACAAAAAAATAGAATGTATGATAAAAGAATGAAAAACAAGCATCCAAAGTATAATAAAATAAACTTTAAAATATTCTTAAGGAGCTCAAAAAGAAAACTTTCAAAAATAAAAAGAAATGCTCTGTTCATGAAAAAGGACAATCAGTACCATGAAGACATCCTTTCTTTAAAAAATAATCAATAAATTCAATAAAAATATGAATATGTCTTATGAATGGTAACCAGACAAATATCTTGAAGTTTCTGTAGAAAAATAAATGAGTAAAAGTAGCCAGGAAAAAAAAGACACAGTATGAACAGCTAGTTCCTACCAGTAGATACTCTAATGACAGTTGAAGAATTACTCAGGTGACAATATTTTTGCCCATGACAATGGGGAATGAGTTTAATTGACAGACATGATTGAACCAAATAATTTTTTTCCATCCTCTGCTCTTAAGGGGTTTGAACTCAATACCTCATGCTCTCTCCACATTGGGGCTCAAGGCTGAGATGAGAAACTCACAAACTTTCCTGCCTGGAATGGCTTCAAACTGTAATCCTCAGACCAGAGCCTCCTGAGTAGCTAGGAATATAGGAGTAGGCCACCAGTGTCAGGCTAAAATGTAATTTTTTTAAAACCAGGCATATCTATTACTCTGCAATTAGTGGTTTTTATTTCCTATTTTGTGAGAATGATTGCAGTCCTATTTGAAATATATTGCCAAGTATTTTTCTTGGTCAGTCGTGGGGCTTGAACTCAGGGGATGGGTGTTGTCCCTGAGGTCTTTTGCTCAAGGCTCACAGTCTACCACTTTGAGTCACAGCTCCACTTTCAGTTTTCTGGTGGTTAATTGGAGATAAGAATCTCACAGACTTTCCTGCCTGGGCTGGGTTGGAACACAAATTATTTCTGTTAGGAGGAAGATAACCATCAGCAAGTATTTTCTTTGGACACTAGAACACAAGTGCTGGTGAAGCTCTATGAGTGTGTGTGTGTGTGTGTGTGTGTGTGTGTGTGTGTGTGTGTGCTGGTTAGTCCTGAGGCTTAAACTCAGGGCCTAGGTGCTGTTCCTGAGCTTATTTAGCTCAAGATTAGGGCTCTATCACTTGGACCACAGCTGTTTGGTGGTTAATTGGAGATAATTGTCTCATGAACTTTCCTGCCAGGGCTGGCTTCAAATCTCAATCCTCAAATCCCGCTCTTCCTCATGAGCCACTGGCATGCTGCAAAAGGTCAGTATTTTGCCTGGAACAGATATACCACGATGTACTACAACAGTGCTTGGGAAATTCCTGATAAATGTTTAAGAAAGCAACTTCAGCCAGTGTCAACAACAACTGAGGATTAACAGGGAGATTAGGGGAAGGGATATCCAATATCTATTAAATACTTTTGGGAGCCAGAGACATTGGTTCCTTGAGCAACACTTTGGTACCTGTCACTTCTGCCTGAGGACCTGAAACTGCCATAATGGAGTCCTTGGAAAGCATAGTTAGTTCTTTTATCTTAGTTTTTGAAGCTAGAACAAAAGCTCAGATAGTTTCATTTGCAAGCCATACACTTTCATGTAAATTGCTGAGCTGGCCACATCCTGTTCCTAGCTCATGATCTTTCCTTGCTTTTACATTGTGGAATAGTTTAGACTTTTAAAAAATGCACTGAACTACAGTGTGTGCTGCTTCAGTCTCCAAAACCTTTGGACGCTGACAGCCCACTTGATCCCAGGTTTCTCTATCATGTGTGTTTGCATGTGCACGCAAGTGTATGTGTGTGTGTGTGTGTGTGTGTGTGTGTGTGTGTCTTTTCCTCAATCTCCTACCATCTTCCCCCAGAGACAGCTTGATTAAGCTGGTCAGTGGAAAAACACTTGCTTTTGACATCATAGGTAGAAATCAAAATGTTTGTTGTGTGACTAGTTTATGAGTAAATTTTTGTTTGATGTGATGATATATAGAAATTGTTCTTTATCCTAGCAATGTGACAAAATAATTATGTATTTTATTCACTTTTTAACGTGTTGAGGTTACCTCAAGGAGATTCGTTAATTTTAAAAAGGAGAACAGTATATAATTAAATCCTATATTCTGATTTAGTGATATTCTCTTCCCTCATCAAAGAGGTCATAATATGTGCACAAATATATATGTATATGTGTGTACAGAATATAACAGTTTTATGCAGTTCTTTTCCATCTTCAGAAGGTATTCATTCACTGAATGAATCTTTCTTCTTTTTGCAGTGCTGGGAATGGATTTCAGGGCTTTGCATATGATAGACAAGTACTCTACCACTCAACTATGTTGTAAGACCCATCAAACACACATTTGTATCTTTAGCACCAGGATCAATTAACCATGTATATAGGTCTTGGAAGTACTATTGAAGTTAAGGAAGCTGAGTCTAAGTAACTTCTCACAGCCATCTGGGTACCTTGCTGGGTACAGGGGGATTGCTACCCATTTCTGAAAAGCCTAGAACTGAGAGAGGCCATTCATTAAATTGCAGATGTCATGCTGTTTAGCCTTAGGAGAGCTTTTGCTAATGCTCATTCTTGATTAGAACCCTAATGGTTTGATTCCCTCACCTCTGAGTATGCCACTCTATGGAAAATCTAAGATGACCCTTGAGCCTCTTCCATAGATGGACAGTTCCGCTGGTACCTGAGCTACTTCCTAATATGATTTGCTTTTGTTTGGCTTAAGTGATCTTACCCAGGCTTGTGGGTTTTGTCTTTATAAGCTTGTTTGGAGCTCTGTCTTGGACTGCAGGTCTTTGAGACAAGAGTTGACCTGTAGGCTCTGGCTCTCTAATAAAAACTGCCAATTTGACCTTTCAACATGTGGTTTATCTGTTTCTTGCAGACTGAGTTTCCTTATAACACTATTTGGGTATGAGGACAGGATTGAGGAGAAACAAAAATAAGAACTCTCGCCAATCCACAGTACTCGTTAGGAAATTGGAGGAGAATGGAAAGACCTGGACTCGATCTTCAACAGGCTTGGACTGTTTATTGAGGCACATCCAGGTACTTCAATAACCTTCCTTTGGGAATGGAAGTTGTGCAGGGAAGTGGGATTGGAGTTGAGGTCCAAGCAAGGAGACAGAGGATATCAAAAAGGCTATTAGGGCTGGATATGTGAGAGATTTCTGTTCAGCCCACAATGGAATGTTGACAGCCAGGTTTAGGTCAGATTGCCCTGCCTGCACATCAAGCATGTCCAATATCTGGGTTTTGCCTGACATGTGTGTATACCTGGGATAATAGAGTGGGGTCAATCTTTCATATTCAATCATTAGATACATAAGAAGATTAGGTCAAGAGGGGAGAGATAAGTCTTTCATATAGAGTCTTTGAGCAGATAAAATGATTGGGCTGGAAGAGGAGACTGGGAAAGAGTTCAAACTCTTCTTTGGAATATCTTTGTTCTAACTGTCCTGTTTGTCAGGTTTTGTGGTAGGAGTATCCTTCTGGCACCAGGGGTCTTACTCTTTTAGATAAGGCTAGGGGTGAAGTTTCCCTGAGAACCAGGAGGGGTCTCCAGTGGAGGGTGGTTAGTGGGCTATGGGAACAACATGGAGTAATGAGAACAAAGCAGATTCCCATCAGTATTAGGCCTTCCATTATTGGCCACTTTTACAGTCACTTAGTAATTATCACACTCAAGTTTCAAATAAGAGTAATTTGAGTATTCATTTGGTGAATCAGGAGAGAGATACCTGGCCATTTTTTGGTTGTTTTGCACTGGTAATCTTTTTTTTTTTTTTTTGGCCAGTCCTGGGCCTTGGACTCAGGGCCTGAGCACTGTCCCTGGCTTCTTCCCGCTCAAGGCTAGCACTCTGCCACTTGAGCCACAGCGCCCCTTCTGGCCGTTTTCTGTATATGTGGTGCTGGGGAATCGAACCTAGGGCCTCGTGTATCCGAGGCAGGCACTCTTGCCACTAGGCTATATCCCCAGCCCCTGCACTGGTAATCTTTAATTGCACTTTTTCTGTGGCATTTCGATTCATCTAGGAATAAACACCATGTCACTTCATTTTCAGAGGATCTAGGACCTCTAGGAGTTTGAAGTTGTAATGCAAAGCAAGAGCACAAATATTTCTTTGCTTAGGGAGAATGAGCTATAAAAATTCACTCATGCTTTGAACTTGTTTAGATGCAATTCTACACCTTTTAAGATGCAAATCACTTTGTCAGATAAATCTGAGGTTTGTTGGGAAATACTATGGACTTTGGCAGTTAAATAAAAGGCCTATTTTCAAAATATTGCCTTATGTAGTGTGGGTCACATCAGATAATCTTTTGATGTTATTTGGACTTAACAGAGGGAAACTTCTGGCCAATGACACTGCAGTCTTGTAAAGAAAAATCAGTATGGATGAAGGGCACATTCTAATAAGCATATCTGTAGCAAAGGATCTTGTAAATCCAAACATGTTATTTGGTCATTCTGAGCCTGTATTTTCCCATGTACAAAAAGAATAAATGCTAATATCTTTTTGTCAGAGTTGTAGAGAGAATCAATGAAATATTGTGTGGAATCCTAGCCTAGCAGGTGGTACACAGAGATTGGTCAACAAGTTATATAGCATAGCAACCTGGCACGTACCAATATTCTTACTGGTAAGAATAAAACATACATTTTGAGGAACATTCACTTTATTATAACAAATTCCTTGTGTTTTTGTATTGAGATGTCTAGTCAAATGAGGGCATGACTTTTCTGTTCTAATTTGGTCAGCATTGCAGTTTGCTGACTTATTTTGGTTAAACTTGAGGGCCAGAAAACTTGAAGAACATGGAAAAGTGAATAATTTAACAATTGTATTTTATACACTCCAGTTTTGAATCTATTTGCTTGAATATTATCAGAGTAGAACTAAAGCCATCCTTTGCCTTCTCATTGGTTCAAACACAGCAATGAAGAACTGACTTGCACTAGCTTTAACAAGCCCATTCTAAATCATTATAGTTTCCATAGTTAAGTAGGTTGGAAACACATTTTCTTTAATTGACAGATTATTTTAGCTCCTTTAGAGCCATTGCCATCTATGTTGGACAAATTAGTGTGTGTGAATGCATGTGTGCTATTAGTAGTAGAAACTGATATGAAGTTTATGGAGTGAATTTTTTTGGTATGGAAAAGCATATATTTCTGATCTGTCAAAATGTAACCCTGTAGTTCGGAGGCATAGCATTTTTTTTCTTTTCTTCTCGGTTTTTTTTTTTTTTTTTTTGCAGTACTAGAGATAAAGCTCAGAGGCTACTTCTTGCTAGGTAGGGGCTGTACCACTTTAGCCACACCTCCAAGTTCTTTTTCTATTGGGTATTTTTAAGAGAGTCTAACTACATCTCAGCCAGCCTGAGCTATGATCCTCCTACTTGACTTTCTCCATGTCCTTGGGGATGACAGTGCCGCTGCACCCAGCCGCTGTGCTTCCTCCATAGCTAAGATAACAGGTTAGTGCCCTCAAAACCAGTTGTTGGTGGAGTCCCATGAACTTTTATGCCTGTTGAATTCAGAGGTCATGATTTCAAATCTTCCTAAAATTGCATAAGTTTTTAATTTTATTATCATCTTCCTCACCAGTATTGTCCTTCATTATTATAGATATTGCAAAAACTGAATACTTTGGCTTCTAACTCATTCTCTATAGTCTTTCAGGTTAGGTCTTACAACCTGAAATAAATAATCAAACAAATAAAACTATGTACATAAAATAGTAATCAGAATGTTTCTCCTTTCTAACATCCATTTTCTAGAAAGAAGCCAAAATCCTCATTTCAAAAAGCAAAGCATATTATGTCATTTTTTTGTTCAAAAGGCTTTATTGCCTTCTGATGAAGCCAGTAAAAGAATCTAAATTCCAGGGCTAAGAAATGGCTTACATAGTACAACAATAGAATAATAGAATACTTTCCAGGCTGAGACCCTGAGTTCAAACCCAGTATGAGTCTAAACTCCTTCCTGGACAGGCGTTATATTATCTAGATCCTGCTTCCCTTTTTAATTCTCATTTACTGCCTTCCCTCCATCTTGCCAGTCCTTTAAACTCACACCTGGTTTTAATCATAGAGACTCTACCCTCGGTCACTGTTCTGTGTTCCTAGTGTTCTGTCTGATTATTTGCGCTGATAGACTTTCGGGTTTTAGTTCAAAGGGCTCTTTTTCAGTGCTGCCTTCTTTGACTACTTACTCAAAATTAGCACCAACCTCCATACACTATTTATACTGGTGATTTTTTTTTTTGCCACGGGAGAGTGTTAGAATTTAAACCCAGTGTCTCACATTTGCTTGGCAAGTGCTCTTGAGCTATACTCTCAGCTCTTTAGGCTTGGTTGTTTTATTGAATAGAGTCTTGTGTTTTTTTCCCATACCAGTCTGAAAATCCTCCTATTTAACCCTTCAATGGCTCTGGGATGACACACATACACCACAATGTTTCGCTTTATTGGTTGAGATAGGGCTCTCCCTAGCATTGTGCTCAGAGTAGTTTCAAACAATTATACTCCCAAAACATTCTTATCACCTCAAATTATCTACATGTTTTGTTTTCCTATGTGCTATCTGATTTTCACATTAGCATGAAGACAGGGTTTATGACTCATGTAGTAGAGAAATAAAGCACATACTGGACTGATTCCTTGAGTTTAAATCCCAGTATGAATCTAAACTCCTTCCTAGACAGGCCTTATGGCTTTATATTATCTAGGTGTCTGGGTCCGTATATGTACACATGTATGATATATGTATATATGCATACATACACACATATATATATATATATACTTTAATTCATCTCCAATTTCAAGCCCTGTACTTTTTCCTACTAGTTGTTTATAGGATAAGATCTTGCTTCTTGCAATGAGCCTATAACTGTACTTCAATCCACCTACCTTAGGCTTCATCATGTCCAGCTTCCCTTCTGTGGAGATAGAGTCTCACGGACTATTCTGCCTTGGTTGGCCAGAAATTTCAAACTTTTTAATCTCAGACTCCCATATGCTTGAGATCACAATGCATTATGGATTGAAAAATGATATCTTGAACTTTTCTGCCAGGGCTTCCATCAAACCATGATCTTCCCATTCTCAGCTTTCCAAACACCTGGAATTTGCAGGCATGAGCCACTAGCACACAGCTGGATAATCTCTATTTTTAATATTTCAAAAAGGCTGATAAAATTCTTATATTTTATTGATAGTATTATATTCATAGAGAATAAATACAATGTTAATTTTCACCTTGTCAAGAGTCTGTATTCGCTTGTTGTTTCTAATTAAATATTCGTCAGAGTCTAACATTTTCAAAGTGCACTTCTCAATATATTAGCAAAGCCACTTATACTCTAACTTCCTCAAACAGGAGAAAGGCTGTGTAATTTTTATCAGGAAGACTAAAATCTTCATAGAATCTATACAACTTTGCATGGGCATGGCCTGGTCTCTAGCTTTACTTTTCTTCATCTTAGTCCATGCTTCATCTAGATATCTCAGCTCTTACCACATTGTTGTTTGTTTTTTTCTGATACATCAATTACGCCCATTCTCTTTTGTCTTAGGACCTGGTAATGACCTCTCATGTCTGTCTGCAAGATGGATAACTCCTGTGTTGCTTCATATTTTAGCTGAGGTATCACTTTCTCGTGAAACTTTTTCCAATTCCCTGACCAACTCAGATCCCTGTAATATGTATATGACATAATGTCATGTACCTTCTTTCAGTTCTAGAGTGGTTATTTGTCTTACATATATTTTCCTTTTAGCATGTTCCTAGTCATTATTAGTCAAGAAATCCCTCCTTTGGATATTCTGGAATCAACGTATCATGGAACAAACACACAGCTAACTTCATAAGGGTATATAGTTCAACTGCTGGGGAGATAAAGATTACAGCAAACCAAGGAAAGGCTGTGACTCTCAGGGGCACCAATCAGTATATTTTGAACATTAGGACAAGATAGATATCCTTACCAGCTCCCTATTAGTGATAGATTTATCCTGCCATAACCAATGATCACCAATTAAATGGATTAAAATAACACATTTATTTTTCTGGATATCAGAAATCTAAAATTTACTTAGGACCAAATCAAGGAGACTGTATGGCCTCAGTCTATGAAAGTCACTAGAGGAATTTCTACTGCTTTGACTTTTCTTCTAGAACTACATTCCTCACATTACTTGGTCATAATCCCTGACTCTATTTCCAATACCAATAGCATAGAAACTTGTATTCTTGGTCCTACTTCCTTTGTTTTTTCCTTTAGTAGTACATCCTTCTGCCTCCTTCTTATAGGATAATTGTGATTATCCTAAGATTATCCAGAACAATTTCTGTATCCAAAATCCTAAATCAAATCTCCATGTTTCTTTATGGTGTGTGTGTGTGTGTGTGTGTGTGTGTGTGTGTGTGTGTGTGTGTGTGTGTCTGGGGCTTTAAACAAAGGCACTGGGTACCATTCCTTAGCTTTTTAATTAAAGGCTGGTACTCTACCACCTGAGCCACAGCTGTACTTCCAGTTTAGGTTTTGTGATGGTCAATTGTGGATAAAAGTATTACCAGTGCTAAGCCCCGTTAGGTGCCTTTGTCATGTAAAGTAACATTACAGATTCCCAACATATGGACATGGTAGGAATAATTTTTCTGCCTTCTACAATGCTTACTAATTGCTTATTACTCAGAAGTCACAATCTCTTTCCTATCAGATTTTCAACTTCAAATAAAATGGCAATATTTGCATCTATTTCTGTTCACTGCTATGCTTATATTTTGACCTATAGTAGACACTAAAAAATTTTCCTAAGGAATGAATGTGTTTTAGTATAGCATTTTGAGGGATTATCATCTTTATGTGGTTCTGTTTTGGGAAAAAATGTATATTCTTAGTGCAGAGTTATTGTAGATCACTTTAAATCTCTCATTTATGAATTCTTAATAACATCACTAAAACTATAGTTGTCCATGTTTATCTGTGAGAATATATTCCAAGACCCCCTAGAGATATCTGAAAGGTTAAACAGAATACTGCATAACATTTTCCCTATATACATACTTATGATAAAATTTAATTCACAAATTAGTCACAGGAACAGGCTAAGAAGACTTATGATAAAAATGAAACAACCAAAACAATGTACTCTGCTAAAATTATAGGAATGTATCCTCTTTATTTCTCAAAATATCTAGTGATACTTTCGACTTTACACTTGAAGAGACTTTTACAGTATCTTTTTGCCTGCCCCAAATGCCAGCACAATTCTAGTAACTTAGGGCCACTATTAAGCAAAATAAAGAGTGGTTGAATGCAACAGTCAATCTGATAGCCAAGGTGGTAACATATACAGCATGGGTATGCTTAGCATAAAGATGATTCATACTCCAAGCACAAGGCAGGAAAAAGCAGAAATGTACACAATTCCAACACACTACTCAGAGCAGTCCACAATTTAAATATTTTCAGATTTCAGTTGGCCACAGATAACTGAAAAGTTGGAAAATGATACTGTGAATATAAAGGTACTACTATATTTAAAGATATTTAGAGGAATGATTTAGAGGAATGATTTAGAGGAATTTACAGTTATGAAATAATGTGTTCCAAATTTTACTTCACAATGGAAGGAACAGAGGTCTAGGAAACAGAAAGTGACTTACTTGAGTAGATTTTAAGAGAGACCAAGATAAGATATGCTTGTACCTGTCAGTTCAGGGTACATAGTAACAAAGTATCACAGGCCAAGTAGCTTAAACAAGATTTATTTTCGGGGCTGGGGATATGGCCTAGTGGCAAGAGTGCTTGCCTCATATACATGAGGCCCTGGGTTCAATTCCCCAGCACCACATATACAGAAAATGGCCAGAAGTGGCGCTGTGGCTCAAGTGGCAGAGTGCTAGCCTTGAGCAAAAAGAAGCCAGGGACAGTGCTCAGGCCCTGAGTCCAAGCCCCAGGACTGGCCAAAAAAAAAAAAAAAAAAAGATTTATTTTCATTCAAATGTGGTGGTATACATAATCCTAGCATTTAGGAGGCTGAGTCAGAAGGACTGTGAGTTTGAAGCCAGGCTGAGCCACAGAGTGAAAACTTTGTTTTTAACAAAAAGAAAGCACTGGATCAAGGGGTAGAGCATCAACCTTGAGTAAGGAAATAATGTAATTTATTTTCTCCAATTTCTGAAGAGTGAAACTCTTAAGTTTAAGGTTTTCATAGGTTTGGTTTTTGGTTTTAATTCTGGCTTTCTCGCTTGTAAGGGATGGCCTTGTCTTGAACTTTGGGTCTTCCATACAAGAGAAATACATTATGAATAGAGAAAGTTCTGGCCTTTTTTCTCATAAGATGATATATCCTGTCAAATTACAGATCACCTTAATTTTACTTTACTTACTTTCTTCTTCTTTTTTTTTTATTTTTTGGCCAGTCCTGGGGCTTGGACTCAGGGCCTGAGCACTGTCCCTGGCTTCTTCTTGCTCAAGGCTAGCACTCTGTCACTTGAGCCACAGCGCCCCTTCCGGCCATTTTCTGTATATGTGGTGCTGGGGAATCGAACCCAGGGCCTCATGTATATGAGGCAAGCACCCTTGCCACTAGGCCATATCCCCAGCACTTACTTACTTTCTTAAAGCACCTGTCTCTCAACACAGTCACACTGAGGGCCAGGGCTTCAACAGATAAACTTTGAGAACACATCATATAGCCTTGAAACGATGCACATCGAATCAAATGAGAGTGTATGATTTATTGAGGTCATTTCCATGCCTTACAATTATGAAACTAGGGGAAAGTTAATTTTTACCTTTGTACTTTCTGTAAAATGGAGATTATTCTGCTTAAATATCTGTTCTTAAGGATTAAATTACACAGTAGATTTAATTACACAATATATCTAAGACACAAGTAAATTTTAGTGATTTACCATTCCCTTTGCTAGTTAGTGGGATCATTATGCATCCAAAGACATAGCTTTCTTTCAAGGCCAGTCACTAGACCAGAAAGAAAATTTCTATAGAAGAGACTACCAAAGAATGATGCAATGCCACTAAGACTTGGGATGTATTGGAATTCTTTTCTTTTCTTTCTTTTTTTTTTTGGCCATTCCTGGGTCTTCAACTCAGGGCCTGAGTACTGCCCCTGGCTTCTTTTTGCTCAAGGATAGCACTCTGCTACTTGAGCCACAGTGCCACTTCTGGCCATTTTCTGTATATGTGGGGCTAGGGAATTGAACCCAGGGCTTCGTGTATATGAGGCAAGCACTCTTGCCACTAGGCCATATTCCTAGCCCCTGTTTTGGAATTCTTAAGAATAGATTCAGCAACTAAATGCTGACCTCAACTTAGTTGTAATGAAAAGAGCAGCTTACTTGCCCTGATAATTCCATTTCTAAATAATTTACAGCTAATAGACATAACAGACAATGATTTAGCAATTTGATTTTCACCTTTAGTATTTATCAAGAAAAGAGTCTTAGAGCACTTAATACATTTGTCCCCTGAGATAGAAAAATCATAATTCCCTAATATTGAGTAAATGTCTCAGAGCAGAGATGATTCAAAAAAGATAGCTTAGAAATTCCTGCCAGAAGGCCTCTTAATCTTATTCAACACAACACAGAAGGAAAGAAAAGATCATGAACCCTGTGTAATCTTACAAAATCACCAACATCACAAAGCTAAAATGGAGGGAATAAGGAAGTCTTGAGAGCATTCATCGCAGACAAAGAAAAAATAAGTTTGCAGACACTCAGACCTCCGGCACTAGGATGCTTGTACAATGCTGTTCAGTGTAGAATTGCTTATAAAAGAAAAAAATCATGCAGTCCAGCTGTCCACCACCAGTTGAGTGATTAATAAGCCATAGTGTACTCATACCCTAGTTTATCACACAACATTACATAGAATGTTGTAGGCACTGATGTACACATAAAGTAAGAATACAGACGTGCTCTTAAGTTGAAAAGTCTATGTTAAGAAAGAAAATAGATTAATATTATTTATATAAAACATTAAAATATACACACAATATAATGGTAGAAGGGATTGCCTGCTTTTGCTTTATGCTTCACTATAAGTCACCAGAAGGCTTTTAGTTTCATCCATATTATACGGTATTTTTTAATTATAAAGGTGTTTATGTTCGTTATTATTTAATTGCTTATCGGATTATGACATTTTAGTTGGAGTAGAATTGTAAACAGACAAAATTTCTTCACAGTATTTTAAGATTACTCCAGTATTCTGATATCCAGTGTGGATACCACATAACAGTTAAATTAATTCTCTTTATTGATGTAGCTTATTTTATCTCTGAAAACTTTGGGAATTTTTACTTTTATTTTTCCAGTATTTTGAAATTCTTCACTGTTTTTAGTTTTAACTTAGATTTTTCAGTTAAATAATCATCTCTCCTCAGATCTTTGGAATATTATTTATTCATCAATTTCTTCCTCTTCTTTTCCTTTATTTAATATTTCTAAAACTATGCACTGCACTCATTTTAATTACATTATCCTTTGGAATCAAATTTTCTAGGAAATATTCTAAATTTTATTTATCAACTTATTCGACTCAGTCCAATAATCATAATTGTAATTTCAGAGAGATCTCAATTGATCTTATAATGCTCCTTTACTGTTGAATTCATTTTTGTTTTGTGTATACAATAACACCATCAATTTCTCATGGCATCTAAGTGACTTTTAGAGGATCCTACTACAAGAAAGTGGAATCCGTTTAGGATTTCACCCCAGGATACAGTGGAGTATTTCTGACTTAAAGTTGGTTACAGCTGACAGAAGGAGGGAATGAAGTTGTAAGGAATGCATAGTTGCCATGGGGCTATCATTTCCTAAAGTCAATGTTAACAAAATAAATACCCATGTAAAGAAAAGGGAGGTGATCGCTGGAAGAGTATTAGTTAAAGCTTTGTTTCCTGTTCAGAAAGATAGTTCTCCACACTCTAACTAAAATATATTCAGAAGGAAGCAACATAGCAATGAATGTGTTGTGTGCTACTGGGTGCAGTGTTGATATACAAGAGATCCTCTGAGATTGATGCTCCAAAAAGGTTATGTATGTTTACATTGCTATATTAAACTCTTATCCTGATAAAACTTTCACAAATTCTAATTTTGTAGAGAAAAACTCAAGAAGGAGGCTGGGGCTATAACGTGGCATTAGAGCATGCATGAGGTACTGGATTCTATCTTCATCCCTATCCCCATTGGCATCCAGCATTACCACCACCACAGCCACCACCACCACCAACAGAAACAGTATCAATAGAAAGATATAACAGGAAGGTAGGCACTTGTGTACTAAAAATGGAAGTAATCAGAAAAAATTCTTCTCTTTATCTAGACAAATCTTAATTATGCACTAGGTAAGTAGAGTAAGTTTGATCAATGTCTGTGACATTTCTACTATATTCCTTGTTGCAATCTACATCTAAAACAAATGACCAAGAGCAATATCCACATAGGCTCCTATAAAAATGCCTGATACAAATGTGACCTCCTCTGAATGGAAGTCTCATGAATATTAGGGGAAGGAAGGAGGGGAAGACATTTTCTGGAAGAAAATATTAGATATACATTTCATGTCATTTATATTGCCATCAGTTCACCTGAGATTAATCCCTAGACACGGAGGTGTCTGGAATTCATCAAATGGCTCTTTAGGCCCATTATTCATACCTTCTTGCTATAAATAATATCAAAGAAGATATATCAGCAGTAAAGATAATACAGACCATGTACTTTAAGAGCCACCAAAGTAAGAGGCCTCAATTATGAGAAGATATCCACACATTTTGCATTTGCTATCCAATGTTTGGCACAACAGTGATATTTGACAGCACAAGATTAAGAATAGAGACAAGAGGGAAAAGAAGCAGCCCAGGAAAAAGACTAAAATACATTTTTTCAGTCACTTTACATCCTACATGATTCAAAAGATGTTTTTATTCTTTCATTAAAATTTTAATAATTTACAAGGTGGTTACAAAGATGAATTATGAACCACTTCAAAAAGACAGTCTGGTCTCCTCTAGGCACATTTTTCTCTATATTTCTCTCTATTGTGTTTATGTCTCTACTACAGAATAGATTCAATTAACTTCTAAAGACTAGAAAATAAATTATAAACAGATATATAAACATATACAGGCTCATATGCACTTAAGCACAAATAAATTGGTGGAAATATGGTATATACAAGGAAGAATTCCAATGATATGAATACTTTGAACAATTAACTCCTAGTTCAACAAAATGAATCCAAGGAAGCTAGAATTTATGTGGTGTTGGGGAGGCCATGGGGAAGGGGGAGGCTAGATGAATGGAGAGAGGGGAGCAAATACAATAATCATATATAATATGAATAAGTGAAAATGGAATTAGGTAATTTGATGGGATGAGTGGGGTTGGGAGAATAATGGTGATAGGGGTGACATTGATCAATATACATTGTAGATAGGCACTGGTGGTTCATGTGTGTAATCCTAGGTACTCAGGAGACTAACAACTTAGGTTCATGGTTAAAAGCCAGCCTGGGCAGAAACATCTGTAAAACTCTTATTTCTAATTAATCACACACACACACACACACACACACACACACACACACACAATCTAGATATGGATCTGTGGCTTAAAGTTATAGAATGCTAGCCTTGAGGAAAAAAAGTTCAAGGATAGTGTTTAGGCTCTGAGTTAAGGCCTAATGACTGAAAAGATAAAAGATGGATTGTGTGAGTATCTAGAGACTTATAATTTATCATATACCAGTGTATTTTGTTAATCATCCATTGTGTTTACTTGTGGATTGTACATTCTAGTTACTAGAAATTAGGGAAACCATGCAGCCTTTGTTTCTTTGGATTTGGCTTACTTCACTTAATATTAATTTTTGCAAGTCTTTCCATTTCCTTATGAATTGCACAATATCATTTACTCTGATGGAAGAATAGAATTCCATTGTATATATATTCTACATTTTTATTACAATTAAATTTATTTGTATCATTAAGATGATGTACTGAGGGTTATAGGAACATGCATAAGGTAGTGAATACACTTCTTTTTTTTATAAATAAATTAACTTATTTATTGTCAAAGTAATGTACAGAGGGGTTACAGTTTCATATGTATAGCAGTGAGTACATACCTTATTAAACTTGTTACCTCCTCCTTCATATTTCTCTCAACTTCTCCCCTCTCCAGCCCCACCCTATCCCTGATTGTACAGTTGTTTCACAGCATATTGTCTTGTAATTATTGCTCTTAGATTGGATTTCCTTTTACCCTTTGTCGCTCCATTTTGATGTCTCCCTTCCCTTTCCTAGTAATGATAAATGTATATATAATACCCAGGGTACCAAAATAGGTTAAAGTAACATCAGGGGTAAAACCATAGGGAAGAAAGACAAAAGAAATAGGCTTAATTTCACAGGGTATGTTGAAAATAACAACAACACTGGTAAACCACTTATTTCCATAAATTAGAGTTCATTTCACCAGCACTATCGTATGTGGTAACATGTACTAGCTATTGAGCTATTGTGATCTTCTGATAGGACTATCCTAGACATATACTAATTATTACCAATGGGGCAGTCAATGTTTCTTTGGGTCTGGCTCACTTCACTTAGTATGATTTTTTCCAAGTCCTTCCATTTCCTTACGAATGGGGCAGTGTCATTCATTCTGATGGAAGCATAGAATTCCATTGTGTATATGTACCACACTTTCTTGATCCATTCATCTACTGAGGAGCATCTGGGTTTGTTCCATATTTTAGCAATGGTAAATTGTGCTGTGATGAACATAGTTGTGCTGGTAGCTTTAGTTTGGCCTTGCTTGTAATCCTTTGGGTAAACGTCCAAAAGCAGGGTTGGTGGGTCATAGGAAAGCTCCATGTTTAGCCTTTTGAGGAACTTCCACACTGCTTTCCAGAGTGGTTGAACAAGTTTACACTCCCACCAACAGTGCAATAGGGTTCCCTTTTGACTATGTCCCCTTCAGCATCTGTTCTTATTAGTTTTCTTGATAATGGACATTCTTATTGGGTGGTATCTCCATGTTGTTCTGATTTGCATTTCTTTTATGGCCAGTGATGTTGAGCACTTCCTTATGTGTCTCTTGGCCATTCTCATTTCCTCTTCAGAAGTCTTTTTTTGGGTCTTTAGCCCATTTATTAAGGGGAAGTTGTTTCTTTGAGGATTTGTTTTGGGGGAACTTAAGTTTTTGAGTTCTAAGTGTATTTTAAATATGAGGCCATTTTCTGTTGTATGGCCAGTAAAGATCTTCTCCCAATCTGAGGGCTATTTATCTTGCAAGCTATGTCCTTTGCCATGTAGAAGCTCTGCAGTTTCATGCAATCCTATTTGTCCAATCTTTCTTTGATTTGTTGTGTTTCTGGGCCTTTATAAAGAAAGTTTCTACCTGTGCCAAAGAGATCAAGTGTTTTTCTTATTCCTTCCTACAATGTTTTCTGGGTTTCTGCTTTCATCTTGAGGTCTTTGATCATTTGGAATTGATTCCGCTGCGGGGTGATATGTAAGGATCTACCTTTAGTTTGTTACAGGTATTTAATTTTTCCAGCACCATTTGTTGAAGAGGCTCTCTTTCTTCCATCCTGTTTTTTTTTTAGTTCCTTTATCAAAGATTAGGTGGCCATAGTTATGCAGGTTTATTTCTGGTTCTTCAGTTCTGTTCCATTGGTCCTCAGGCCTGTTCTAGTGCCAATATCAATCTGTTTATTACTATAGCTTTGTAATCGAGATTGAAGCTTGGTATTGATATTTCTCCAGCACTGCTCTTCCTGGTGATGATTGTTTTTGCTATTCAGGGTATTTTATCATTTCATATGAGTTTTTTTTTATTGCTTCTACTATTTCATTAAGGAATGGTGTTGGGATATTGATGGGTATTGCATTGGATTTGTAGATAGCCTTTAGCAGTATTGCCATTTTCATGATGTTAATCCTCCCAATTCAGGAAAACGGGAGGTTTTTCCATTTTCTTAGTTCTGCTTTAATTCCTTTTTCAGGTTTTTAAAGTTTTCATCACAAAGAGCCTTCATTTCCTTGGTTAAAGTTCTTCATAATTACTTTTTTGAGGCTATTACAAAATAGTTGCTTTCTGGTTTCAGCCTCACTGTTCTCATTGTTTGCATAGAGAAATACCATTGAGTTGGGAGGATTTACTTCATATCCCGCTACTTTGCCAGAGTTTTTGGATCAGCTCAAGTAATTTGGGATTATAGTCTATGAGTTGTTGTTTTTTAAATACAGAATCATGTCATCTGCTAAGAGAGAGAGTTTTGTTTCATCTTTCCTAATTTGGATCCCATTTATATTTGCCTCTTGCCTTATTACTCTGGTTAGGAATTCTAGTACTATGCTGAAGAGGAGTGGAAAGAGCAGACATCCTTGTCTTGCTCCTGATTTTAACAGAAATGGCTTTAACTTTTTAACATTAAGTATAAAGAAGCTCCTGTTGGCTTGTCATACACAGCCTCTATTGTATTCAGGAATGTTCCCTGGATTCCTAGTTTCTCCAAAGCTTTCATCATAAATGGGTGCTGGATTTTGTCAAATGTTTTTCCATTTCTATGGAACTAATTATGTGATTCTTTTCCTTGCTCCTATTGATGTGGTGATTGATGTTAAATAACTTGTGTATATTAAATCAGCTTTGTATTCCTAGAATGAATCCAGTTCGATCATGGTGTATAATTTTTTTGATGACTTGTTGGAGTCGATTGGCCAGAATTTGTGTGTGGGAGTGGAAGGGTAGGTGTGTTTTCTTTTTTTTTTTAACCAATGAAAACAAATTTGTTTTAATTCCACAATGTCAATTGCCTTTTTTTCCTGTGTACTGGAAAATGTCAAAGAAATGTCTTGAAGAGAAATGGTGTATCTTTTTTTAAATTTGAAATTTAGCAATGGCTTCATAAGAAAATATTCATTAATTTTTAAAGTATTAATTTCATGTATGTCACATTAGGAGAGCCATTTCTTTATATTTATAGGCCTGTTTTATAATAAAAATATTGCTCACATCTTTTCTTCTAACTCCACTACTCTAACACTCTTTCCAGGAATCTTTCATAACTTGGTTTCCTGTACATGTAAGCATTCTCTTGTTTTTATTCTTGGGTTGGCTTTCTTCCCTCTTTAAATTCTTCTCTCTTTATATTCTTATTCATGCTAAACACTCATCCCTTGTATACGTATTAAATATATACTCATACTAGCTCAATTTTAACTTCATTCTCCTACAAGAGATGACATTTATTTCATTCATTCCCTTCAAAATAAATAAAACCAGTTACAATTTTCTTTAACTGAGTTTCCTATGACCTTATTATATTCTACAAAATTTCTACTTTCCATGAAAGCATATTGCCTTTTATTTAATAGTTTTGCATTTAGTTTGCAATGGCTATGTTCTCAAAGTCATGTCCTGTCTGGTTTTGGAATAAGGGTTATGCTGGCTTAATAGAATAAGTTTGTTAGTGAACTTTTGCTTTCAATTTCATTGAAGATTTTGAGGAGTATTGGTGTGAGTTCTGTTTTGAAGGCCTTATAGGATTCTGCTGTGAATCCATCTGGACCTGGACTTTAGTTGGATAGGAGGTCTCTTATTGCTGTTTCTATTTCATTGCTTGATATGTGTCTGTTTAGTTGGTTTAAATCTTTTTGGTTAAGTTTGGGCATATCAACATTTGCTAGAAATTCATCCACTTCTTCCAGACTCTCAAATTTGTTAGCATCTAGGTTTTCAAAATAATCCCTTATAATATTCTGAATCTTGGTTGTTTCCATTCTCATTTCTGATTTTGTCTATTTGCGTGTGTTTTCTTTGTTTTTGTTTTTTTGGGTAAGATTTGCTAATGGTCTATCAATTTTGTTATCCTTTTTGAAGAACTCTTTGTTTTGTTGATTTTCTCTATAGTTTTTGGACTCTAAATCATTGAAATATGATTCAATTTCAATTATTTGCTTCCATCTAGTGGGTAGGGGTTTGGCTTGTTGGTCTTTTTCAAGGAGCTTAAGGTATATCATTATATTGTTGGATTGAGATTTCTCCAATTTGCATCAGTTTGTGCTGAGCTATAAATTTTCCTCTGAGTACTGCTTTTGCTATGTTCTAAAGGAGCTGGTATTTGGGTGCTCATTTTGGTTAAATTAGATAAATATTCGAATTTTCATTATGATTTCTTCAAAAACTCACTGATAGTTCTACAATGTGTTGTTCAGTCTCCATGAGTTGCAGAATTTTCTATGGTGGCTTTTTGTATAGAGCTTTAATTTTATTCTATTGTGGTCTGAGAGAATGCAGAGCATGATTTCAATATTTCTGAACTTGTACACATTTGCTTTGTGCCCTAAAATATGATCTATTTTGAAGAATGATCCCTGGGCTGCTGAGAAAAGTATACTCTGGTGTTGGTGGGTGGAATATTCTGTATCTACAGATGAATGCAATTGTTTAGTTCTCAGGTTTCTTTGTTCAGTTTTTGGCATGTTGATCTGTCCATTGGTGACAAGGGTGTGTTAACATCTTCAACAATCAATGTGTTTGGATCCATGTGTGTTTGTAGAGTCAGTAGTATTTGATAAAGTTGGGTGCTCCAGCATTTGATGTATAGATATTTGGGATGGTTATGTCCTCCTGTTGGAGAGAACCTTTTATTAGTATGTAATAATGTTCTTTGTCTCTTCTAACTGATTTTAATTTGCAGTCATTTTTTTTTCTGATACTAGTATTGCAACTCTAGCCTGTTTGTGGGGGCTGTCTGCTTGATAGATTTTATTCCAGTCTTTCACTTTCAGAATATGTTTGCTTTATTGGGCAACACATGTCTCTTGAAGACAGCAGAAAGATGGATTTTGCTTTTTGATCCAACTTGCCAGTCTATGTCATTTAATTGGAGATTTAAGTCCATTAATATTGAGAGTTAGGATTGAGAGGTATTTGTTAATTTCTTTCATTATATCTAACTTTTTAAGGGATGTGCCTTTTTGATTCTTGCTCTAAAAACCTGGTTTTCTATTTAGGCTCCACTTCTCTGCTGGTATCATGTTCTTGTTGATTTTCAATATGTAGAACATCTTTGAGGATTTTCTTTAACATTGGTTTGGTAGAGATATATTGTTTCAGTTTTTCCATGCCATGGAAGGTTTTCATTTGACCCTCGGCTATGAAGGAGAGCTTGATTGGGTACAATATCCTTGGTTGGTAGTTATTATTTTTTAGGGTGTGGCATACCTCTTCCGAGGTTGTAGAGAATTTTGAGGACTATCCTCTGTTTCCTATTTATTTTGAGTGGGAGTTGAGATTCCATGACTCGCCACTTTTCTTACATTTCTTCTGCCCATTTGAACAGGAAAGCAAATCCAATAGCATACTAGATCACAATTTTAAGGCCTGAAGCAAGCTTACCCCAAGCCCTGTTTTTGCACAGGCCTTAGAGGTTCACAATCATACATAAGTAATTTCACTCTCTCCTTTTTTGGACATAAAAATCAAATAAAATGGCTCCACAGTTCACAGTTTTAAGATAAAAAAACAAACCCAGATCCTGTAATTGCACTAATATTAGAGGTTCAAAATGTTAAGTAGTTATTCCCCTTTCTATCTCTGCTTTTCTATGTTGGGGAAGGGGTATTGTGATTCAGGAATTGGATTATATTTAGCTGTAACCAGTGAACAACTCTGTCCTTTCAATTAAGTCAATCTAGACTGAAAGTATTACTCAATAAACCCCTTTGACACAATCATTTGAATACAGATACAGTCTAGCTAGACAACCAATAACTAGGGTTCGATGAACTATGAAGATACAAGATGGAGTGAAGGACCAGAAGTTAAGAGGTACAAGGAAAAGTAGGATGAGAAAGTAAGACTAGTGAAGTGATGGGAATGAAAGGAAGAGAAGGATGGTAATTGAGATCTAAGTTCAAAGAAAGGAAACAGAAGAAAAGATAAAAAGAAAAAGAATGGAAAAAGGTAAAAGAAATATAAAACTTTAAGAAGAAACTTTAAAAAGGAAAAAAAAATTAAAAGAAGGAAAAAAGGAATGGTACCAAATTTGAGGGTACTGAGCTTGAGAGATAGACATTTTAGTAATCAGAGTTTGGACTTTTTGTGTGCACAATGAAGGAGGAGGGCTAGTAAAATCTGTTGTCTATGTATCTAGGGATGATGTTGCAAAGGGAGAAAAATTGAAAATAAAAAAAGAAAAAGGAAACTCAAAAACAGATAAAAACAAAGTAAACAACAACATAAAAATTGAAGGGGCAAGGAAGAAAATTAAAAATGAAAAAATTGAAAGAAAAGTTAACAAATTAAAATTAGGAAAAAAGAGTTCTTGAATGCCAGTGGGTCAGTGGGGTAAGCGGTGGCAGGGACGGTGGCAGGAGAGGTGGCCCTTGTGTAAGGTCGAAGTAGGAGAGATTCTTCCCTGAGGTCTTGGCTGTGATACTGTGGCAGCAATGGTGGGTGCAGAGGGCTGCAGCTCACAGCCATGGGATTGGCATCATTTCCTGTTGCCCTGTGGGCCGGCTCTGTGGTGGGGACTGCTCCTCTGTGATTATCGCAGTGGGGTGTGGCACTAGCCGCAAGTGTGTTGGTGGAACAAGCAACCGTAGCCTTCGGAGACGTTGGGATGTGGTCTCGCCTTAGGTGCTGATGTCAGCCTCTTCAGCAGCCATTGGGGATGTCTGAGCTGGGGTGCAAGGGTGTTGGCAGACATAGTAGATCTGTTGCACCCACTCAGAGGCTTGCCCTCCCCCCTGCACCAATTGCTTTGGCTCCAGTAGCTGTAATGGTGAAGGTGATCATGGCAGATGGCATCTGTGCTGAGCAGCAAGGTTTGTAGCTGGTGCAGCAGCCCCCAGCGACCAGCTTGGCCCCTGCAGGGATCAGCATGTCCTACGGTAGTGGCAGCAGAAGCGGTTGGTACGTTTTCAACTGAAAAGGCTCCAGTGCTCAGACTCAAGTTGGGATAAGCTCTTACCTTTATGCCTGTAGCAACAATGGCTGTGGCATCGATGACAGCAGTAACAATGGCGCTGCTGTGATGGCAGTCATGCAGAATGCAGTGAATAGTTTCAGCCATAGTGGCTCCCAGGGACCCACTCGGTAGCACGGATCTCCCAGGGCCAGTTCCAGTGGCTCGCTGCGGCTACTCACACTACCTAGGGGGAGCATGGACATGAAACTTTGAGCAGCAATGCTGCTACTGCAGTAGAACCGCAGGGGTCCGCTCCCTGTTTCTTTGTTTTCTGTCTTTTTTTCTTTTTGATAAGTTAGTTCTTCTGTAGTAGCTACATTTTTATCTGCTTAGAGATCAAATGGTGTGGGTCCCTTGAGGTAAAGTCTGTCCTGTGACCCTAAATTTCTGTGTGGTCAGAGATACCTAGTGAGCTTACCTGTGGCAGTGTTACCATGTTGCTCCTCTCTTCATGAGTACATGTCTTGTCAGACTTTTTACCCTTCTCTCATTTTTCTCCCACTTTCATCCCCAATCCACTCTACTGAGGTATACAGTTAATTTCCAACATATTGTCTTGTGAATATTGCAGTTATATTGGTTTGCCCTTTGTCCTTTGTCTCACTGTTTTGATGTTTCCCTTCCCTTCCCTATTTCAGATAAATGTATATACGATACCCAGGGTAACAAAATCAAATACAGCAACAACAGGGGATAAACCCCAGGAAAGAAAAATGAAAGAATAAAAGAAGTAATTTCACATAGTATATTAAAAATAATGACATTAGGGCTGGGGATATAGCCTAGTGGCAAAGAGTGCTTGTCTCCTATACATGAGGCCCTGGGTTCAATTACCCAGCACCATATATACAGAAAATGGCCAGAAGTGGCGCTGTGGCTCAAGTGCCAGAGTGGTAGCCTTGAGCAAAAAGAAGCCAGGGACAGTGCTCAGGCCCTGAGTCCAAGCCCCAGGACTGGCAAATAATAATAATAATAATAATAATGACATTAAAAATAATGACAATGTAAAACCTCTTGTTTCTGTATCTTGGATTTCATTTTGCTTAGCATCATCTTATAGGACCATATGTTCATACCTATTGAGCTATCCTCTGCTAGGACTATCCTAACCATATACTAATTATTACCAATGAAGGAAAACATGGAATTTTTGTGTCTTTGGGTCTGGTGCACTTCATTTAAGATTATTTTTTTCCACATTTTTTATCTGTCTAGTGAAGGACATCTGGATTGATTCCATATCTTGGCTATGGTAAACAATGCTGCAATGAATGTGATTGTGCTGGTTGCTTTAGTGTGGTCTTATTTGTGTTCTACTGGATAAATGTCCAGGAGTGGAATTGGTAGGTCATGGGGAAGCTCCATAGTGCTTTCTAGAGTGATTGAACACATTTACATTCCCACCAACAGTGTAGCAGCATTCTCTTTTGGCCGTATCTCTACCAGCATTTGTTACTGTGTTTGTTGCTTGATAATGGGCCATTCTAACAGTGGTGCATATGATGATATAATCATTTGAAATAATACATTACAAAATGAACTCCAAGTAAAGGAAACAAGTGATTTTTCATTGTTGTTGCTATTTTAGTTGTGTTTTCCTTTTGCCGTGTTTGTTACTTTATTTGTCTTTGGGAGGATAAGAGGGGACCCAGAAAAGGTGGATCCAAGGGTGCGCAATACAACAGTGGTACTCACTTGACAATGTGTGAAAAGTGAAAAATGAACTGTCCTTCTTGTGGGTGGGGACACAAGGGAAAAACTGGGAGAGAGTGCGATAGGGGGAAGGATCACGTGTTTCAAAAAGAAATGCACTCATTACCTGTCTTGTGTAACTGTAACCCCTCTGTATATCATTACTGGAACAGATAAGTAATTGGAAAACCAAGTCAAAAAATAAAAGAAGGGCTGGGGATATAGCCTAGCGGCAAGAGTGCCTGCCTCGGATACACGAGGCCCTAGGTTCGATTCCCCAGCACCACATATACAGAAAACAGCCAGAAGCGGCACTGTGGCTCAAGTGGCAGAGTGCTAGCCTTGAGCGGGAAGAAGCCAGGGACAGTGCTCAGGCCCTGAGTCCAAGGCCCAGGACTGGCAAAAAAAAAAATAAATAAAATAAAATAAAAATAAATGAAGGCCAAATTTCATGCAGGGAAATTATATGTAGGTTTGCAGAAACAGCGACTAGCTGATCTTTGAAAGGATTCAATGGATTGAATTGGAGGTCAGGTCATTGTGATCAATGAAATGGCCTTTGAAAACTGTTATGGTAGCACATGCCTGTAAGTACAGCACTTGCGAGATTGAGGCAGGAGGATTTTTAAATTCAAACCCAGCCTTAGCTATAGAAAGACCCTATCTCAAAAGACAAAACAAAAGAAAACAAAAGTTAAAGGGAATGCAGAAAGGGATGTCTTGGGCTGCCAACAAAGAATCACGCAATAGTCAACACCCAAATCCTTGGAATCTTACTCTTCGCTTTGAAAATGTCATTGCTTTGTTTCTATTTATCTTCTGCAATTTCTACTTCTCATGCCTGTGGTTTCCATTTAACTAATTCTGTAAATTTTATTATTGGTAAGTGGTGTATTACATTAAAATTAGTTTAATTGTTAACCTTTAATTGCTTCAAAATTTTAACCTTTAATCACTTTAACCAATGTAATTTTAACAGCTTTGAGGTATAATTTACATGTCATAAAGTTCACTTACATATAATGTACAGTTTTAGTGTACTCATAATGTTGTGAAACTATCAGCTTAATGTAATTTTAGAACATTTAATCACCTTCGAAATTAATCCCTATTCACTAAGTCATTTTTAATCATTACCGCTCCACTCCCCATACATTTAACATTAAATACTAAGTACGACTAAATCACTTCCTGCTTCTGTAGATTTGTTCATTCTATATATTTTACATAAATAGGACAAATATATTACTTAATAGGCATTCTATTGTCACTGGATATTTTTCTTAGTATAGGATTTTCAACGTTCATTCTTGTAGCATATCTCAGTAGTTTATTACTTTTCATGAGCAAATAATATCCTATATTTGCATATGAGCATACCACATTTGTTTATATATTAATCACTGTTTGTCTATTATGAGACCTGATGTTATATTTATTTATATTTATTTGTGTACTATTTTTCTGTGGAATAATATACATATATATAAATTTTATTTTATTTTATTTTTTGTAAGTCCTGGGGTTTGAACTCAGGGCCTTGACACTGTCCCTGAGCTATTTTGCTCAAGGGTAGCACTTTACCACTTAAGCCACCACTCCACTTCTGAGTTGTTGTTTTTTTCCAGTGTGCTTAACTGCTGATAGGAGTTTCATGGACTTTCTTGCTGTCACTGGCTTTGACTCAGGATCCTCAGATCTCAGTCTCTTGAGGAGCTTGGATTGCAGGTATAAGCCACGGTGCTCAGTCCTCATGGGTACCTAAAAAGTGAACTTTCTGAGTAATATTACTCCGTGTTTCACTGTTGTCCGAAGTAGTTCTATCACTGTACATCCCTATTCGCAAAATATAAGAATTCTCTATCATTTCTTACACATCATACTGACTATGGTGTTTTCCTTTGAGCCTATTACTGCATAAAGTCATTATAGGTTAAGACTTTGAAGCACTTTGAGATTAAGAATTAAACTAAGTTGTGTTTTTTTTTTTGCCAGTCGTGGGGCTTGAACTCAGGGCCTGAGCACTGTCCCTGGCTTCTTTTTGCTCAAGGCTAGCACTCTACCATTTGAACCACAGTGCCACTTCCAGCTTTTTCTATATATGTGTTACTGAGGAATCAAACCCAGGGCTTTGTGCATGCTAGGCAAGCACTCTATCACTTGGCTACATTCCAAGCCCTGAACTAATTTTTAATGTAATACACAACTTACCAATAATGCAACTTACAGAAATAGTTAAACAGAAAATGAAGGCAAGAGAAGTAGAAATTTAAGATGAACGGAAACAAAGCAATGTCGGTTTCAAAGCCAAGAATAACATTCCAAATATTTGGGCATTGTCTGTTCCCTGAGTCTCTGTTGGGGTGTCCCATGACTATGCTTTTTATTTTGAGCCTATCACTGCATAAATATTATTATTTATTTCACTGTAGTTTTTTTTTTCTTTTTTGTCCTGGGCCTTGGACTCGGGGCCTGAGCACTGTCCCTGGCTTCTTTTTGCTCAAGGCTAGCACTCTGCCATTTGAGCCACAGCGCCACTTCTGGCTTTCTCTATATATGTGATGCTGGGGAATCAAACCCAGGTCCTCATGTATATGAGGCAAGCATTCTTGCCACTAGGCCATATTCCCAGGCTCCTCATTGTAGTTTTAATTTACGTTTTCCTAGTGACCAGAAATATTGAGCATCTCAATGTTTTTGTTGTTCATCTGTATATGTTCTTTGGAGATATGTCTATATAAATTCTTGGTGAATAATTTGTCTTCATTGTAATCTTTTTGTTTTGCCTGTCCTGGGACTTGAACTCAGCCTGAGTGATGTCTCTGAGGTTCTTTCACTCAAGGCTAGCACTCTACCACAGGGCCACTTCTGGCTTTTTTAGTAATTTTTTGGAGATAATAGTCTCACAGACATTCCTGCCTAGTCTGCATTGGAACCGCGATCCTTAGATCTCAGTCTCCTGAGTAGCTAGGATTACAGGTGTGAGCCACCAGCACCGGCTTTTATTATAAAATTTGAAATTTTCTTTATACATTCTGAACACAGCACCCTATCATATTTGCAAATATTTCTATAAATCTTTTGTTGCTGGTTTACTCTTCTGATGATAAAATTGGTGACAGAAAGATTTTTAATTTTGATGAAGTCAAATGTATGTATATTTTACTGGTGCTTTTGGCATCATATCTAAAAAAATGCCTAATCCAAATTTATGACGATATGCTCCTGTTGTTCTATTAAAAATTTGCAAGCCAGACATGGTTGAACACATCTGTAATCCTAGCATTTGGGGAGTGGTGACAGGTGGCTCATAAGTATCTGAGACCAGAGTGAGCGGCATGGTGATACTGTCTCAAATATTATCCAACTATCTTTGTTGAAATGATGATTCTTTTCCTCACTAAATCCCTTTAGAACTCTTGTTAAGCATGAATTGACTATACAGGTCTGGTTTATTTTAAGCCTCAATTAAATTTTGAAATGGGGAACTGTGAGTCCTCCAAATTTCTTCGTTAAAATTGGTTAAACTATTTGGGTTCCTTGCAATTTCTCATGAATTTTAGGATTAGATTTTCAGTTTTTCAAAAATAAAAGGATAAGTAATGTGTTGTAGCTTATATTATAGAAGTCTTGATCCTATTTTTGGGTTAAATTGTTCTAAATATTTTTCCCTTAATTTCCTTTCCTGGTTTCTCATTTCTAGTAAGTAGAAATGTATGTCTGTGTTGATTTTATATCTCACAATTTTGCTTCAGTCTTTCATTAGTTCCAGTACTTTTTAATCTAGTCTTAAGTGTTTGCTATATGTCTGATTATTTCATCTTTGAATAACTGTAATTTTACTTGTTTCCTTCTTATGTTGATGCTATTTATTACTTTCCCTTTGCCCTAATTGTCCTGGGTAGAGCTTGTTGCACAATGTGGAATAGTGTGTTATACTGGAATGGAATGTGCTTGCTGGAAAGACAGTTTCAGATTTGTAAATAATTGGTTTGTCTTTGTTGTTGTTATTTTCAACATACCATATGAAGTTGTCTCTTTTTCTTTTGTCTTTCTTCCCTATGCTTTTACCCCTTGATGCCACCATAACTGACTTTGGTACACTGAGTATTGTATGTATGTTTATCGGAACCAGGGAAGGGGAACACCAAAATGGAGAGACAAAGGGTAAAAGGTGAAAAAATGCAACAGCATTACTTACAAGACAGTATGCTGTAATCCAACTGTACAACTCTGGGGAGGATGGGGAGAGAATTGGGGAGGGGGAAAGGCAAGATTAAAATGAAAGAGGAGCTAACAAGTTTGATAAGAAATGTACTCACTGCCTTACTATAAAGCTGTAACCCCTCTGTACATTACTTTGTCAATAAATAAATAAATTTGTCACCTCCTCTTTCATTTTAGTTTCTTCAGTTTTAGTTTCTTTTCAGTTAAGGTATAACATTAGCTGAGGGCTTTTTTCTAGAGAACTTTCAACATGATGAGGAAACTCCTTTCTATCCTTAGTTTGGTTTGTGCTTTTTATCATAACAATTACTAGATTTTTTTAGAATCTTCTTTTTTGTCTCTATTGAGATTATCATGTTTGTGAATGCCCTTCATTACAACAATATTATGCATTACAATGATTAATTTTCATTCCTGAGAAAGATCTCATTGATTGTATTGTAAAATTCCTTTTGTATGCTACTGAACTTGGTTTCCTAATATGCTGTTAATGATTTTTGTATCCATGCTTCTGAGAAGATGATTTTTGTTTTTATTGCAAGATTTTTTTCAATGTGCAGTTTCATTCCTTTCATGTGTTTGTTTGGATTTGGCATTTGATAATTCTGGCTGCATGGAATAATTTGGTAAGTATTCTATTTTCTTCTATTTTTTTCATGAGTTTGTAAAGGACTGATGCTAATTTTATTTCCACATCTGGTAGAATTCACTTGTGCACCTATCTTGGGCTTTAGTTTTAAAGAAGTTTAATTATTATTGTTGTTAATTGACACATAATCTTTGTACAAACTAAATTACTATTCCATTCTCTTTAGCGGTTATAGGCTATTCAAATTTTCTTTTTTTTCTTGAGTCAGTTTCATTAGTTTCTATTTTTCTTGCAAGTTACTCAGTGCATCAAAGTTATTGATTTTGTTGTCATACAACTTTTTGTAGTGTGTTCTTAACATTTTTGTTTGTATTAAATCAAAAATGACTTGTATTCTTTGGTACATATTTTTAGTAATTTGAGATCTGTTTTTGTTGTTGTTGTTTGTTTATGATAGGGTCTCATTATGCAGCCAACATTGGCCTCCTCCTTCAGCATCCAGAATAAGACTATCATTATCACTGCATTAAGCTTAGTAATTTGAATTTTATCTCTTGGTCAGTCTTGCTAAAGGCATCTAGACTTTTATCTTTCAAAAGAACCAGTTTATGGTTTTGTTGTTCTCTATTGATTTTCTATTCTTTATTTCATTTGTATCTGTCATAATCTTTATTATTTTTCTCTTACTTGCTTTAGGCTATTTTCCTCTCTCACTAGAATTTCTAAAGGCATAGAATAAGGTTATTGATTTGAGATTATCTTCTTCAATGTGGGCATTTAGAGATATAAATTTCCCTTGAAATACTACTTTGATGTTATGCTCTGTTGACGTTTCATTTTTGTTCATCTCAAATTGTTATAGAATTATACTTGTGAATTCATCTTTGCATTATTGGCTATTTAGAAGTATGTTATTCAATTCCTACATATATGTTAATTTTCAAATTTTATTCCTATTATGTGTTTCTATTGTTAAATTTCTTGTAACTGCATATAATTTCAATCCTTATATAATTTCAATCCTTTGTGTTTATGTACGTGTGCTGGCACTGTTGCTTTAACTCAAGGCCTGGGCACTGTCCCATACATAGCCTTTGTGCTCAAGTCTAACTCTCTAGCACTTGAGTCACAGTTCCACTTTCAGCTTTTGTTGGTTAATTGGAAATAAGAGTGTTTCAAAATAAAATATTTGCTATCCTAATTTCAATACCAAAGAATATGGAAAACCTAAAATTTGGATATAATTCTTACATTTTAAAATAGAAAATTTTCAAGTTTATTTTGCTAAATAAACAGATAATAATTTAAAAAAAAGAGTTTCAGAGACCTTTATGCCTGGACTGGCTTTGAACGTGATCCTCAGATCTTACACTCTTGACTAACTAGGATTACAGGCATGAGCCACTGGTGTCCCGATAATATCAACCCTTTGAATCTAACTGGGGTTTCATTCATAGCTTAATAGTTGATATGGGAGAGGTTTCCATGATGGTTCAGAAGAACAGATTTCCTGTGAATGTCCTTATTTGTAGTGCTTTTCTGCAATATTTTTGAGGGACCTGCAAAGAAGGTCAAATAATAAGAATGTTTTGGCAAGAGGACTTCTGAAATATTTCAAATCTGATTATTTTTTCTCTCCAATGGCTGCAAAGCTGCTGTTTTTCTCAGCTACCATGGTTATGAGGCTGCTCTTTTTCATGACTAGCTTGGAACTGAGGAAATGTGGGGAAGTGACGAAGAATTAAAATTCCATGAAGACTATCATTTTTCAGACTATAGGCATGGCTCAAGTGGTAGAATGCCATCTGTGAACAAACAAACTGAAAGAGCATAAGGCTCTGAGTTCAAGCCTTGGTACTATGGCCCCAAAAGTCTGTTATTCTCATAAAAAATAAGACTGCTGTTCTCGAGAATTTAATTAATGTTTTTTAGAATGGTATATGTATTCAGTTAATTTTTAGAGTTATAAAGAAATTATTTTGATAAATTTTGTCAATATTCTCAGTACTTTTGTGGAAGAACAAATTTGTAGACATCCCCAGTCCAGAAGTTCAGCTCTTCCAAGTGGAATATTTACCTGAGTTTTTGTTATTGTTGTCAGTCATTTTCTCCATTCTTACTAATCATATCCTGTGACTTTTATATTTTTATCTTTCATCTTTTTATATTGTTGTCTCTAGTCTTAAGTGTTAAAATTTTCTATCTGACTAGTAATTTGGAATCTATCTCTTCTATTATTTAATAGTATTAAATTTTATTGGGACATTTCAGTTTAAGATGATAGTCTATTTTCATTTTATTTTTCTCTTGTTACATTTTCTTTGTTCTATTTTTTCCTTTTCTCATTTTTTCCATATTCAGTAACTTTGGTATTTGTGTTCTTAAGAGCTGATGAAGATTTAGTTGCAGAGGTAGTCATATTACTCAAGAGCCATTTCTCAAACCTAGACTATTGTTCTCTATTATTGTGCATGCTTGCTGCCCCGCAGCTTTGACAAGTTGGAACAAAGCTGCTGTCTACTCATGTCTGTGGTTAGTGAGTTACCTTAGAGAAATTAGAATCTCGGGCTTACCCTATGCCATGTTAATTGGATTCATACATTGTGCAAGTATGACAAAATTAACTTTAAATATCCTTTGTAACTAGTTGGGGAACTGTGGTACTGTTTTTCAGGTTCTCAGGAAGCTATATCTAATAGTTGTGGCAATTTTCCCTGTCTATAATAATAAAATATCATAAACTGGTGGCTTAAAAGATCAGAAATATATCTCATCACAGGTTTGTAAGGTAGAAGTATGAAATCAATGTGCAAATAAGGTTGATTCCTATCAAATGTTCTATTGCAAATTCTGTCTCGCTTTTTTAATCTTGTAGCTTCCTGTAGCTATTTGCAGTCTCTGATGGCCCCTTGATTTGTAAACATAGCTTCAATCTCTGTCTCCATTTTGCATAGTGATTATCCCCATGTGTCTTTATATCGTGTGTGTGTGTGTGTGTGTGTGTGTGTGTGCGTACAACCAAATCAAAGGAATATCACTCATTGGGTTAGGGCTTACCCTAATGCAGTATGATCTCATCAGTACTAATTAGAGCTACAAAGAACTTATTTCCACATAAGTTCACCTTCTGAAGTTTTGGGTGAACACGGATTTAGGAGACACTAACTTTTTTAAAAATTTAATTTTATTGTCAAGGTGATGTACAGAGGAATTACAATTAGATATATAAGGTAGTGAGTACATTTCTTGTCATACTTGTTACCTCTTCCCTCATTTTTCTCCCACCTTCTCTCCTCCTCAGTTCTCTCCCCCCAAGTTGTACAGTTACTTTACAACATAGTGTCTTGTAAGTATTGCTGTTGCACAGGTTTGCCTTTTATCCTTTGTCTCACCATTTTGATGTTCCCCTTCCGTTCCCTAATCCAGATAAACCCAGGGCACCAAAATCAAATACATTGACAACAGGGGCTAATCCATAGGGAAGAACAGTGCAAGAAAAAAGAAATAATTTCACATAGTACATTAAACATAACAACAACAATGAAAATCCACTTTTTTCCATATCTCAGAGTTCATTTTGCTTAGCATCATCTTACATGATCATATGTACATAGTCATGGAGCTATTGAGAATATATTATCTTACCTAGTGTAATAGTTTGGATTTGGCAAGAGATTAGAGAATCATTACCATAAATTCTTCCTGATAAAATTACTGGAAAACAAATTTAAGACAAAAAGTGAGTAATAAAATCTTGGAGGAAAAATCTTCGTAGTGAATACTAAATATATTCAACAGTAGAATAAAGAACCTATAGAAAGCAAAGTGCAAATAAAATACAATAGCTAGACATGATAATAGTGGGAAAGTTAACTTTTCTGTCTCTTTTGTGTCACTGCAGACTATCCACTTGAGCTTCTTCTAGCTGACTCACATCTATCCATACATATATCAGTCTCCTAATATTCAAAAAGTGCCAAGGAATTAAAATCTCCCCAGGAGCTAGGCACTGGTAATCAGCCTCCTATTCAGGAGGCTGAGATCTGAGGATTGTAGTTCAAAGACAATCCAAGCATGAAAGGCTGTGAGAGTCTTAGCTCCAATTAACTAGCAAAAAGCCCACCTCAAGTGGTATAGCAGCAGCCTTTAACAAATAAGCTAAGGTGCACAACCTAGGCTGTGAGTTCAAGTCCCAGTATAGGAATACACCCCCTGCACACACACATCTCCCCTATAGAAGAATCCCTCAGCTAACTGACTGTTTGGAACTGGTGAATAAGTATATTAGATGCTTTAATTCCTGAAGAGACAACTACAAAGTATGTTTACTACAGTTTCTCTCTGAATTTCTTCACAAGATTAAGTTTCAGTCACCCACAGAGATAACTAGCTTAATACTTATTTTATTGGTTGCTTTGTTTTTCTGTGTATTTCCTTTCTTCCCTTTTCTTCTTTTTTCGCCCTTTACAAAAAAGTAAATCATTGTTTCCTGGTCTGCCTTTGAGGGAAACCAAATTAAGACAATATAACCAGACAAAATTGATTGGGGAAAAGATAAACAAAGTAGGAAATATTGTGCATATCTAATTGCTTCATCTGTAATTGCTGTGAGTCCAAGGAGGTAATTTCAAGCTGCAAATGAAGTCATAGAGGCATAAGCATAGTTAAATATAAATGATAAACAAAAAAGTAATATAATTAACTAAAATTGACTAGTAGAAGTGAAGCAAGGAAGATGAAGAGAATGAAAAAATAACTATCATTGCTCAGATTTCCTAAATCAAACAAGTGGAAGATTAATGGTATTATGGAAATGCACAGTTGCAGAATTAAGACGGCAAGGTAGAGCTACCCACACCCATTGGCTCCATAAAAAAAAAAAAAACAACCTAGTTAAGTTGATCACAATCAGCTTTTTCTGAATTCTGCAACCCAGAAAATGGTTATTCACGATAAAAGGGCTAGGATTGGTGACAGATTAGTGTAATTCCAGGAGTCAGGTGTCTGGGGCCGGAAGCTCTGCAGTATGAGACCAGCTTCAGATACATTGCAATTTCAAGGCTAGACTAGACTGTTAAAAGAACCTCAGTAGATGAATGGATCAAGAAAATATGGTACATACACACAGTGGAATGCTATGCTTCTATCAGAAAGAATGGCATTGACCTATTCATAAGAAAATGGAAAGACTTGGAAAAATATCATATTAAGTAAAGTGAGCCAAACCCAAAGAATCATAGACTTCATGGTTTCTCTCATTGATAATAATTGTATATGTCTGGGATAGTTCTAGCAGAAGATCACAATAGCTCAGTAGCTATGTATATATGAACACATAAGATGATGCTAAACTAAATGAACTCCAAGTTATGGAAATAAGTTGCTGTTAGTTTCAATATACTATGTGAAATGATGCCTTTTTCTTTTGTTTTTCTTCCCTATGGTTTTGCCCCTAATGTCACTATAACTGACTTGGTACCCTGGGTATTGTACATACATTCATCGGAACTAGGGAAGGGAAGGCAAACATCAAAATGGAGAGACAAAGAGTAAAAGGCGAACCAATGCAACAGCAATACTTACAAGACAATATGTTGTAAACTGTACAACTAGCTGGGGGGAAGAAATTGGGGAGCAAGGAAGGTGGGAGAAAATGATCTAGGAGATAACAAGTTTGACAAGAAATATATTCATTGCCTTACATATGAAACTGTAACTCCTCTGTACACCACTTTGACAAAAAATAAATTAAAAATTTAAAAAAAACAGAAAAAGGCATTCTATCTCAAAATAAAATAAAATAGAACAAATTTTAAAAATCCAAAGCCTAGAAGTGTCAGTTTGTGATGTGTCTGTTGGTTTTCTGTGAGACCATATTTGCAAGCTGTCTGCATCTCACCTGACTCTGACTCAGGGATTACCCAGTGTGAAAAGCCTTTTCCCTGAGGACATCTATGAAATAGAAATCACAGACAATTGCTTAACATCTTGGCTGCTTGAAGTAGTGGATAACAGCTGAAGCAAGTAATAGACTAATCAAAAAGCTTGAGAAGCTGAGGAATGACACTCTATGAGGACTTTGAAAAAGTCTAATATAGTCCTGGAACTTTAGAAGGCCAGGTACATACCTAAAGCTATTTACATGCCCAGGGAAAGTGTACATGTTCAGAAAAGGCCCGAGAAGGCCCAAACCTCTCAACTCTGGTTGACTTTGAAATATTGTATAAGTAGGAAATGGAGGTTAAGGAAGAACTATAAACAAATTGAATGTTAAGATTGTCAGAACCTCTCAGCAAACTCTCTGAGAGATGTATTGGTCCCAAGCATTTAAGAAAAGTCTATCTCAGGCAGGCACAGTGGACAGTTCTGTATGCCCAGAACTCAGGAGTTGAGGTTCAAGGATTGGAAATGTGAGGTCAGCTTGGACTACATATTGAATTTCAGGCAATCCTGTTTTATATAGCAAGACCTTATTTCAATAAAGGAGAGAAAAAAGAAGAAACAAAACAAATGAAGGAAAATAAAAATAAAAAGATGAGGAAAGGAAAGGCAAAAGAAAAGAGGTCTCATGATTCTGTATTACTAAGTCAACCACATAGCCACTCCAGTGGTCCCAAATGAGAAGGACACAGATGTGGTTCTTTTTAGGTGTTGCCTGGATTAAAGGTTACCTAGGGAACATGAAATGCATTACTTATAGTGTTTCTCTTGGCAGGTGTTTTGTTAGTTATTTGATGGATTTGTGACATGCTGTCTTGATCCCAAGATATCTTCCTATTCAACAAGTGCTCTACCATGGAGCTCCATCCCCATTCCAACTTCTGGATGTTTATTTAAGGAGGCAACAAACAGTACAAGAAATGTATCCAACGCCCAACGTATGATACTGTAACCTCTCTGTACGTCAGTTTGAAAATAAAAATTTGAGAAAAAAAAAAAAAAAAAAAGGATGTAAGTAACATAGTGAGTAAGAACAAGCCATCCCTTCTGGACAAGATCATTCAACTAAGAGCCCATATAGGATAAAAGAGACCGGAAAATGGTAATTTCTTTTCTCCTGGAACTGAGCCACTTGCCCCTGGGCATCAGAAATCCTGGATTTCTAGACTTTTTACCCTAAACCTTACATAAGAAAATCCCTCTATGAGGCCTTTGGCCTCAGACTGAGAAACATAGATCCTCATCTCAACTAACAAGGTGCACCTAGTGGTATATACATTTTGTCTCAGCTATGTAGGAGGCATAGTAGGATTTTCATGGACTGAGGTCAGGCCAGGGCATAACATGAAACACTACTGCCAAAATAATAAAAGCAAAAAATGGCTAGGGAGAGTGTGGCTCAAATGGTAGAATGCCAACCTAGCAAGCATGAGGCTTGAGTTCAAACCCCAGTAACGCCAACATAATTTGTAAAAAGAAATTCATACCTAGACACTTTATAAAAATTATGCAGAGCAATAAAGACAAAGAAAAAATTACAGCAGTCAAGGAAGAAAATAGAACTTATCTAAAAGGAAAGAGAGCAAACTTTTGGCCAACTATGAATAAAAGGATTATTTCCCAAATAAAGGCATTATAGTTAGGATAACTGGGAAAGGTTACCATTCCTAGAAGACTGCAGAAAGAACAAAAAAAGATGTGCTTTAGTAGTAGCATAAAACATACATTAAAAGAAAACACATATAAAAATACAATATTGGGTAAAGGCCTGGTAAGAATGATAGTAATTCTCAACAATTATAGAATATAAAGCAGAAATAAACTAGATTTTGTATGCTCTGTTTGGGGTGTGCTCCCCAGAATTTATATATTGGAAATTTCTTTTTTTTTATTTTGGTTTTTGTTTTTGTTTTTTGGCCAGTTCTGGGGCTTGGACTCAGGGCCTGAGCACTGTCCCTGGCTTCTTTTTGCTCAAGGCTAGCACTCTGCCACTTGAGCCACAGTGCCACTTCTGGCCATTTTCTGTATATGTGGTGCTGGGGAATTGAACCCAGGGCCTCATGTACATGAGGCAAGCACTCTTGCCACTAGGCCATATCCCCAGCCCTATATTGGAAATTTCATTCCCAACATTAAGCATGGAGAGTGTTTTTGGAGGTGAGGCCTTTGTGTGCAATTTAAAATCAAATGAGGGATTCCATGATTGAATGGTATCTTTAGGTAAAGAGGAAGAGAGATCAATATAGCAAGCTTGCTCTGTCTCACTAGGTATATTCTGCATCATTCTGACCCTTTTGACAGTCCTCACAATCAAGAAAACTAGATGTGGCCCTTTGATCTTGAACCTCTAGTAGCATGGGCCATGCATTCATTTTGGTTTTTGTTGGTTTTTTTTGAGATGCTGTCTCACTATGTAGCCCAGACTGGCCTCATTTGTAATCCTGCTGTGTAATTCTCTTTCCTTAAGAACTTAAGAAATAAAGGATTACAAACATGTAACAGTACCACACATGCTCATCTTTTCTATATTCTTTCTTCTTCTGTTTTCATTTATCTTTTATTTTTTTCCTTTCTTTTTCTCTTCTTTTATTGTCAATTTTTAAGATATATCCAATCTGTGGTATTCAGTTACAGGAACAGAAACGGACTAGGAATGAGTTTATAACAAAATGGAGTTAATATCCAAAACTGTGAAAATGAGACAGTATCTTCAAGTTTTCTGAGTTCATTCTATTGCTCAGTCTAGAAATGAAAAAAAGTTATTTCGATTTCCAAAGAATGTGCCAGTACTGGGTTTTGACCTCAGTGCTTAGTTCTGTCCTTTAAGCTTTTTTTCTCAAAGCTGGATTGCTACCATTTGAACCATTCCTCCACTTACATTTTTTTCTTGGTTGATTGGAGATAAATCTCATGGACTTTTTTATGTGGGCTGGCTTTGAACTGAGATCCTCAGATCTCAGCCTCCTGAGTAGCTAGGATTACAGGTGTGAGCTACCAGTACCCAAAGCATGTAGTTTTTATATTAACCATGAGTACACATCTGTAATTATTTTTAAATGTCATTATGAGCTATTGATTATTAACTATTTTTATGATTTGCATACTTGACCATCTTTATGGAGTAGAGTGTAGTATTTCAATACATGTATATAATATGTATTGTTCAAATCATGCTAATTAGATTTGAATTTTTTTTAGCATTTCTTAATGTTTGGGTCCTTCAAGCTTCTCTCTTCAACTCTGTCATAAAATACACAGCAAGCTATTGTGAACTGTAATCATCTCAGTGACTATAATTTTAGGTGAAGAAAATATTGAATTGCCTCAGGAACTTGACTCACATTTCTCTTGATTATTCCCTAGCCGATACATGTAACCAACTAGAGAACAATGTACTCAATCTTTTGCTCATAGACTTGATTATTCAGGACCAAGGGAACACATAAAACTCCTAAACTTCCATGTCTCTGCACGTCCATAATGCTGGCAACTGAAGAACATGAGGATTGCAGTTTTGAAGCCAGCTTAGACTACATAGCAAGAGTCTATCGTAAGCAAATAAGAAATAACAAAAAAACTATGTCCATACTGATATCCTCTAATTCTTACCCATGTTCAAAGCTCAGTGTTCTCCCCTTGGCAAGCCTTACTTAGTCCAATAGTTCTACTACTGATTGCCCATTGTGGGTACTAATTGTAAAGCAATGCCTGTCTTTTGATGGGTCCCAGGAAAATCCTGTTCCTAATTTACACCAGTATGTGAACTCTCTATCATTTTTACCTCAACTTTTGGAGTCTTAGTGTCAAAATCTAAGTATAAAAGGCAGAAGCAAACAATGGCTTTCCACTTTTATGCCTGTCTTAGCAATTCTCTGAAAGATGTTTTGAAGCTCCTCGAAATAACTGTGCCAAAGACCTGGTAATTGTTTTTTATGGTTTTCCAATGAAGTGTGAAGTCCTTCTAATAGCTGTCAATATCTTTCTCTTCTCTGTAGCTGTGAACACTAAGAAGAGGACTTTAACAACTTTTGAGATTTTTTTTTCTCTTCTTTTGTTACTACTTTATATCAGTGAATGGTTAGTTTGGTTAGAGACTGAACTGGGGTTTAATACTATGAAGAACCTAAGAAATAAAAAGTTGGTAAGATCAATTCCATTGGATGCCCCTGGCTTTCAAACTAATATTTAAAATGCATAATAAATATCTCTTTAGTAGCCCAATAAAAAGTCATTGATGCTTTATTCTGTGCCAGTCACATTGTTATAAGATATAAACGGAAAATACAGTCTCTCAAGGTTTTTTGCTTATGAAGATTAAAATTCCTCCCAAGCTACAAGTGTGGCTCAGTGGTAGATCATTAAACTAACATGTGTGGGGCTCTGGCTTTGATCAGCAGCACTGCAAAAGTAAATAAAATAAGGTTACTCCAAATTACTTATGCAAAAAAAGATTTAGTCTTCATTTGGCTATTTCAATATTTCCTTCTTGTTTATATCATTTAAGGTAATCTTTTTTTCTGAGTTTTTTCAGTACTGGGATTTCAACTTAGAGCTTCACACTTGCTAGATACTCAGTCTACAAGTTGTGCCATGCTGACAGCACGAATTTTCAGGTCGGGTCATATCCTTTTTGCTCAAGCTGCCTGCAAACTGCAATCCTCCTTCTTAGGCCTTGGCACGTAGCTGAGATTGCAGATGATCATCACCATTCTCAGCTGTTTTGTTGTTTTGTTTTGTTTTTTTGAGATGGGAGATCACTAACTTCCTCTCTTTGTTCAACATAATAAAAAAGCATGTATAATTTACCACTTCTTTGAATCTCATTTTTATGGTCTGAGATATCATGTAAAACTTAATCACATGTTTATGATTTTCTCTTTTTAATCTATGTTAGCTTAATTTTCAGCCTAAGCTATTTCACCCTTAGGAGTGTAGTTGTAGAGATCTACAGTACAGTGTTAAGATCAGACAATGTCATTTTGTGACCCAGATAGATGAAGGCAAATGCTAGAGCACTTTGAAATTATGTCTGAGTACAGATAAAGACAAACTCTGCTAAGTCAAAATAATAAGCAGGGATCCATGAGTGCCTACTCTTTTACCTTTGTTTGCTTGCTTTACCAGTTAGAGCTTTGACACTCTCTAATATGTCCTTTTACCAGAGAGGTATAAGAGAATCACATATTTACCTTTGTGTCCTGAGAGCATGAGGTCAAACAACAGAAGCCAGATCTTATATGTCCTTACAGTGTTCTTTCCTGAGATGTCCCCTTATGACATGCATTCTCCCTTTGCAACAAGTGACAAACTCACATTCTCTAGTTGTATGTTTGTTCCTGGTGGCCTGTAGATAATGGGAACTGTTTTTTTTTATTTTCCAAATGATTTTTATTTGTGTAATGGTAAAAAATATTTTGGTATGTCAATTTGATTCACTTTGCGAATGGTCTCCTGATTTTTCTTATTGCTTAAGGTTCCAAAAACAGCTTTTATAAAAGAATGAACTTTTTTCCTACTTTCTCATTTCAACATTTTCTTTTATTTTTATTATCTATATTTGAACTAACTGATGATTACTTTGTTACAAATATGTTCCTTTTCCTTCTCCTCCTTCCCTTTGTGCTCCACCTCCTCCTCTTCCTTCTTCTCTCCCTTCTATTAGTAGATATTTCTGGTGATAATAGGTACATCTACCTTGCTTGTACTTTAATGGGAATTCATTGAGTTTCTCAATATTAGTGCTGGCCTATGGTTTGGGGAGCAATTCCCCTAAAGAATTACCCTGCTTTGAATTCTACTCTATTCTATGTGACGTAGAGCAGGGTACTTATTCTCTAGGCACTGATTTCCTCATCTAAATATTATGGCAATGATAACACTTGTTCATATATCTTTGTCACAAATTAAGTTCACTAAGACATGTTCAAAACATGGAAAAATATTTATGACAGTGCTTGGGTCCTCCAAATTGTGATATGGATAGTCGAGTTACATAATACAATACAATAAAGTCATTTTAGAACGTGGTAAAAACAATACTTCACCTACTGTATTATGTAATTGGTAATTCTCTTATCCTGTTTGAGAGTTTTTGCAGCATTAGCGTTTTCACAAGTGTTTTTGTAGGAGATGGGGTTGTGGCTCAGAGGAAGAGCATTCGGCAACCATAGGTTAGGTCCCATATTTGATCCCCAGGATTGCAAAAAGAAAAAAAAAAAAGATGTCTTTATGGGATCTTTAGCAGTAGTCATCTAGTAGTGCCTAGTAGTAGGCACCTTTTGAGGATCATCTTTCTTAGACAAAAAGATTGGACTGGGTTCCAGTACCTGGGAGTCCAGTCCCTGGACTCACTGTGCTCACCTAAGGTATGGTGTAATTCTTGAGCAAGTAATTCAAGAATGCACATGATATACACCTATTGTGTCGCCTCCAGTCTCTCCTACTTCCTCCATGGAATCTTCTTTCTTGGATAGATTGAAGTGTCTCCTCCATGAAAGTATTATAAAGTAAAAGTAGTTTTACCTGCACTTTGTTCTGAATATTAAATAACTTACAATGTGAAATGCACAGAAATAATACCTGAAGCCATGTAAATGAAATGAAAGTGCTCCTGTACTTATTATTATTATTAATTAAACTAAGAGCTTTTCACCAACAGGTGTTTAATTTTTTTCAAGTTCCTTTGGGGCATTTCATGGAGGTGTTTATTTGGTATTTTCTTTTGGATGAATGGCTGGATGGGGATGGAACTCAAAGCCTAATACACGCTAGTCAAGTGCTATACCACTGAGCCACATCCCTTATGGAGTTATGTTTTCTTTGTGCTACCCACATGTATGATCACATGTCAACTTAGTGTCAACTCATTACTGAAGATGAAGCAAAGCATTTAAGTTTTAAGACATCCCATGACTTAAATGTGATTTGAGGGATTTGACTGTGGTTTATAAGTGAGTTTAAATTTTTCTTTTAATCCAAAAATTTTCATCAGTCTGTGAATTTTCAATCTTTTTGCTGCTTTCTGTGTCCTTAGTATTGATGCAAATTATGAGACAAAAACACAGCACTGAATTGTTGGCTGTTTATTTTTTTGAACTTTTTAATTTGGTGAAATTATTTATTGACAATTTGTAGTCCTTCTTTGAGATACAAAATGCTAACTGTTTTGCTCATTGCTTATTAGTATGACTTTCATACTGCACATATAAGAAGTACAAATGTATTAGAAAAGACTTTCATCTCAATACTTAGATTTCTCATTTAGATTTTTTCCTGTTTACTAAGCATATATTATAAGCAAATAAACAGTATTTGGAAGTTCCCTTAAGGTTGCTCGAAAATCCAGTGCTATATTGAAATCACATCAGCAGTGCCTTCCCTTCATAATATATTATGCCATAGGTTTATAGTCTGTCTTAAGGAAACAATGAATTTTTTTATGTTATTGTGAGTGAGGAAAGAATAATATAAACTCCTTCTCTGTACTTTTGGAGATAATAGGCTAGAATATGATCGGATGAAAATTGTTTTCTCACTCAAGGTCACTCTACCTCACATTGGCACCACTGAGGCATGCATTTGAATACCAGGAACATGCCCTTCAGACAAAGATTAATTAGATGCAAAAGTTAAAAGAGAGAAACAGATGAATCCTCAGCATGGCTTTTACAATATAAGAATTTCAGTCCATGTTAATGTCTGAGCCAGTTTTCAAAGCTAGCCTTTTGAACTCATCTTATTATGCATCTACTTTAAAAGGCTTGTATTCTTATTAACAGTGAAATTTTAAAATGAAAAAGAGACATCCATCCAATGGTCCCAATTTCATGTAAAGAAAATGATTATTTACCACAAAAGAATTCATTCACAAATGTCACCTAAGGAGCCAAACTGAGAAGAAATCCCTGTTTTGTTCAGCTTCTTCCACCCAATTATAACCTGCTACTGTGCTGGCATAGGTTGTATTGAGTTTGTGGAGGAGTGTGATGGGATCCTACTACTTGATAACAAGTTCTTAAAAGCAGCAACCATGATAAATATACAAGTACCTCTGATATAAGGTAGAAAGTGCTAAGGTCCGCAAGAGAATTTTCAAAGAATAGAAAGATCACATTATCTGTTTTGAATCTGAGGCTTTGCCTTAATTTATTATTTTATCAATATTTGGGGGCTGGGTGTGATGGCACATTCATACCTGTTATCACAACCACTCAAAAGGTGGAAGTAGTAGGATCAGGGTTCCAGGCTAGCTCCTGCAACAGCTATCAAAAGCCTATCTCATAAACAAGCAAGGTGATGCTGAAGGGGGGAATGAAGAATTAAAAGTAAACCCCATTTTCAGGCAGCCCCCTTTTTGTTGTCTGAGTAAACCCAGGGCAAGCTTATTATGGCCCAGCCGGTCAAGAACTCTAACCGCCTGGGAATGCTTAACTCTAACTGCCCTTAGAATGCCTCGAACCCTGAGCCAATCAGATTTGTACCTGTAATCTTGCTTGAACACCTGGTTGCTGTAACTTTGTTTTTTGGCCTTTATAAGCTCTGTGTAATCTCAGCTCGGGGCTGGCTCCTAACCTCTGCTGTGTCGGTGGGTAGGACAAGGCCCAGGCCATGGCCCCGCTTGAATAAAGTCTTGCCTTGCTTTTTCATTTCGGAATGTCTGAGTCTTGGTGGCCTTCTTGGTGGTCGTTTCGCGACTTGGCATAACAATGCATTTCTGTGGAATGTAGAGGTAGAAGGATAGCAGCTGGCCTAGGCAAAATGCAAACTACTATCTGAAAATAAAAAATTAAATGTAACATATTACCCTGGATATTGTATATATGTGTATTGGAACTAGGGAAGGGAAAGGGAATGCCAAAATCGAGAGACCAAGGATAATAAGACAAACCAATGCAAAAGCAGTACTTACAAAACTATATGGTGTAAACCAACTGTACAACTCATGGCGGGCAGAGGGAAGTGGGGAGGGGAAAGGCAGGGGGAAAATGAGGGAGGAGGTAACAAGTTGGATAAGAAATGTCCTCATTCACTTACATATGAAGCTGTAACCCCTCTGTACTTCACTTTGACAATAAAAAAAAGTAACAGGCCTGGAGGAATGGCTCTAGTGGTGGACAACTTGCCTAGCAAGAACATGACTGTGAGTTTAATCCCCAGTACCAAAAAACCAAACCAAACCAAACAAAACCCAGAGAGAGAGAGAGAAAGAATATTATGGACCGAGTGGATCCAAAATGATATGGTCTTTCAAGAGAAAATCCATTACTGCACTACAGCCTCTCCAGAAATTACCCTTATCCAAAGACTGTTGCATCATTCAAAATTGCATTTTCTGATTGGTTAATCTGGTGTGGAGAGGCACAGCTTCTTACTCCACATGGAGTATCTCCAAAAGGCCATCTTGGCTTCAGAGCTCCCTGATGGATTGGCTGAAGCCAGTAGTGTAACCCATTTCAAATTTCAACCTCTGCCTCTGCTCCATCTTGCTTCCCTTATTCTCTAAGAGGTAGGTTTATCTCAGAAAATTCTCCAGCAATTCTATTGCATACAATCTCAGCATCTCAGAGACTATTTCTCCAGAAACCTGACATGTGACAAAACACACAGGCAGTCTTAGTTGGTTGATTTTTAATAGTATGGATCACCCACAGGCTGGCTAACGATAAAGACCTCAATGCGGGTGATGAGAGGTACAGAATGCATGACAAGTTACAGTGCTACAATTACTAAAACATTCAGCAGTAGGAAACTCATGTGGAATATTGTTCTGGCAGAATGCACTAACAGGTACAGTATCATAACCATTTGAGACACATTGGGGAACTAGTAGTTGTAAGTAATATGGGACTGGGTAGCTGCTGTTGGGGACCATCATATTAGATAAAGTCAATGCAATTCTGAAATGGATAAACCAATAATTAAAAACTAAGTGTGAAAGTCAGATGGTCTCCTGGGTAGCATCAGATGCAGTCTTATAGCCATGTAGCAGAAAAAGTGGAGAATTAGGTCTGGGACTTAATTATAAGATGCTATGGTTTGGATGTAGTTCATTTCCTCCAAAGTATGTTGAAATTTGGTCCCCAATGAGAGTTGGTAAGGCCTTTAAGCAGTGATTACTTTGTTAAAGGGAATTAATGCCTTCCTTGCATGGGTGAGTTCCTGCTCTTGAGGAACTGAATTAATTGCCATGGGAACTGGTTGTTATAAGTCAAGGCTACCTCTCATGTTTCATGTCTTTTGTGTATGGTTACTTAACCCCCAGTGTTCCCTTCATAGTGTAAATCAGCATGGGGTTCCTGACTGATGTAGCCTCCCAATCTTGGGCTTCTGGCTTCCAGAACTATAAGCTAAATAAACTTGTTTCTAGTACAAATCATACAATCTCAGTAATTCTGTTATAGTAACAGAGAATGAGACTCATCTTCACAGGAAATTCATCTCTCAAAAGGGTGTTGTTGGAAGGGTGCAGGTCAAAGATCCATAAAAACTTTCTGAAGGGTAGTTGAAACTATTATATTTTAAAACCCATGGATTAACCTTTTTATTTGCCAGTTCTGGGGCTTGGACTCAGTGCCTGAGCACTGTCCTTGGCTTCTTTTTGCTCAAGACTAGCACTCTACCACTTGAGCCACAGTGCCACTTCCAGGTTTTTCTGTTTATATGGTGCTGAGGAACCAAACCCAGGGCTTCATGCATGCTAGGCAAGCACTCTACCATTAAGCCACATTCCCAGCCCCAGATTTAACTTTTAATTCTCTTCCATTTAATATTTTCAGGTCCAACAAACATTGATGTAATAGGTACAGAAATTAGAAGATTTTGACTATAGTCCCACAAAATTCTATCTATCTATCTATCTATCTATCTATCTATCTGCAAAAGGCAGTCCCAAGTCTTTTTAACCCTTTTCTCTCATTTCTCTTATTTTTTAAAACTACCTGGAAATTTTATCTGATTTTTAAAGTCTGATACCAACCAATGTATTGTTGAAATGTGTTAGAAATACTTGGGGAACAAAGAGTCAGGAAAATCTTTCAAAGAGGACAGAGTAAAAAATAATCATGACACGGAGATAACATACATCCCCAAATATTTTTCAATAGTAAATTCTCAGCTCATCATAACAGAAAGCCTGAAAAATGAGAGTATTCATTTGAAGAAAAAATCATGTATGGGAAAATGGAAAGAAGAACAACATAGTATTGAGAGCAGGAAATTAATACTAAATGAAAAAGTAAAATAAAAGTGTATAGTCAACAATGTCCTGGAGTTTTATTACTAAAGCTGTTTCACAGAACCCCAGCGTACACTGAAAGTCACAATTTCCTAAAAGTCAATATTGACAGTATAACAGAAAAGATTACATTTACTTGCCTCATGAGTCTAATTTAAGATATTTTTGTAAACACATAAGCCAAGAAGATATTGCTTCTTAGTTATCCATTACCCTCCTTCCTAAAAATTAAACCAGAAATACAAAGTTGCCAATAATAACTAATATGGAGAACTTTTCATGTACTTTTACTTCTAAATGATGAACTTTCAGAAGGTGAAACGACAAGAAATCTCTAGGATGTTGGCTGTGCTAGGACAGAAAGATCTTACTGTATAGATTTCTCACTCATTGGTACAAGTATAGGGTGAATTATAGACAATATGTTGGATACATTATTGCCTATTAAAGGCAAATGAATCTATATTCAAAATCTCACTTAGTTTTCATTTAAAAAGCAACAAAAGATGCTAACATTATAAAACCAGTTTGTAGCACTAACAATTGCAATACACATTGGCATATGACAAAGTATATGAGTCCAAATTTGCATTCTTTTCATTATTAAAGTTTTCTTTTCAACGGCTTTCCTGAATATTGGAAATCTCTGCAGAGAGTGATACCAAGTGGAAAATATGGCTGTTTCACTCAGAATTTGAAGTGATCTTGACTCTAAAAGTGTGAAAAAATTCTCTAAAGAATTTCCACACCATGTATAGAACAGCTTGAATGGTGTATTTTACTCGGGGCATTTTATTCAGACAAGATAGGTACAGGAAAGTGTTTTGTTAATGATAACAGTTATTCAAGTCTGCTGCATCATTTCACAGGGTGCTGAACTAAGTGCAATGTTAAAGTCCTGTATGAAGTTCAAGGTTTCTTCTCATTAAGTTGTTTATAGCTTTCATTCCATATTCCTGGCTCACTCAAGTTTCTGATATTTGCAGTCCTGGAAAATTGAGGATAGAAGCATGTAGAAGTTGCCAACAGAATTTTCCACTTTGTGCTGTGTTCCCTGGCACCATTTCACCATTGTATAAATGGATCAATTAAGTAGATTTCTGTGGTTATTATGAATCCAAATGATCTACTTTATAAAAACAAAAATACTAGCTGCAAAAAAAAATACTAACTGCGCGTGATGACTCACACTTGTAACCATAGCTATTAGGGAGGCTGAGATTATGGTTTCAGGCAAGCCTGAGAAAATGGTTTATGAGATGTTATCTCAACCAATAAAAGCTGGATGTGGTGGCATGTGCCTGTCATTGCATCTATACAGGAACTGTAAATGAGACCAGAGTCCCATATACCACCGGGTGGTCTGGGCATAAACCTGAAACTCTAGGGAAAAAAGCTGAAGCCAAAAGGGCTAAACGTATGGTTCAAGTGGAAAGTGGTAATATGCCTGCTTAGAAAGTACAAAGTCAAGATTATTATACACACACACACACACACACACACACACACACACACACACTGGTATTTTTAGACTTGCAATATAGATTCATGTTAAGATAATTTATCTTGAAATATATTTGAACAGGATTTGGTGAGCTAATATAAATATTTTGGGCATATTCCTTCTCCTAGGACATTTCTAATTTCAAGGGAGTATTTAGTTTTTTTTTACAAGAATGTTCTTTACTATATAACTTATCATAACACAATATTGGCAAAACTAAATATCTTCCAGAAAAGGATGAAAAAAGCTGTGCAACAATTTAAAAAGATGGACAGAAACATTTTCAACATATTGAAAAAGGATTACATAGTGGAATAAATGCAACATATAGTTGAATACAACATAACATACTTTCCTGTGTAGTAAAAAATTGAAACCAAATGTTAGTAACGATGAGTTGTAAATTTTTGGATGACAGGTAATCTGTACTCTCTTGTTTATGCTTATTTGTATGTTCTGGTGAATAAAAAAATAACGAACAATATTTGAGATCTGAGTATCATGGCTTGAAGCCAGCCCAGGGCAGAAAAGTCTGTGAACCTCTTATCTACAATTAACCACAAAAAAATCCAGAGATGGAACTGTGACTCCAGTGATAGACCATTAGCCTTGAGCAAAAAAACTCATAGACAGTACCCAGGCCCTGAATTCAAGTTTCAGGACTGGTAATAATAATAATAATAACAATAACAATAATAAGCCATAGCTGGATGGTGGTGGCTCATGCCTGAAATCCTAGCTACTTAGCAGGCTGAGGTCTGAATATCATGAATAAAAGCCAGTCTAAGCAAAAAAGTCCGTAAGACTTTTTATTTATTATTTTTAAGGTAAACAGAGTAAGTTAATTTAAAGGCAAAAGGAAAGCCATGAAAGAAAGTAGAAAGAACTACCAGACTACAAGTGGGAAGGGAATCTCCCTGTCACCCCATGAGAGAAAATCCCATCTGTCAAACTCTTATCTCCAAGTAACGACCAAAGGCCAGAAGTGGGGATATAGCTCAAGGGGTAGAGTGCCAGCCTTGAGCAAAAAGTGCAGGGACAGCACCCAGACCCTAAGTTCAAGCCCCAATACCACCCAATCATCATCATCATCATCATCATCATCATGAGAAGAAGAGGAAAAAGAAATAACTTTTTGTCATTAAGAGAAGCAATAAAACCTTCCTTGTAAAATTCACAAATGATCCTTCAAGAAAATAACTTAGATGAATGATGTAAACATACTGTCAAATTGTTTTCACTCCACTAGCAGGGTATAATCTGCTTCCTCCATCGCAGACAGAAAGCTGAATTTTCCAGCGAACTTCTACATAGCTGCTACCTCTCCTGGCACTATAACAATAATATTTTCACCTCAGTCTATCAGGGAAATCGACTTGGGCTTCCATTTTCCACAGAGCAAAGATGTCTATGGCAGATGTATTATCAGCTGTTTTGACCATCTCACTCTCCCTGTCTACCTAAACCTCATTTCCTCCCTCTTCCTTATCCTTTTGTTTTTTGCTGGTCCTGGGGCTTGAATTTAGGGCCTGTCTCAAGGGAGTATTTAAAGTTATATAATAAACTAAACCAGTGTAGATAAGTAGAATTATTAGAAGGTGAATTAGGCACTCAGACTTATAGTTTAATCAGAATCACTTGTAGAACTTGTAAAATCAGATTACTGGACCTACCGACTGCTTTGGCTTTAATAGTAGTAGGATGGGCTAAGACCTCAGAACTTGTATTTCTATGAACTTCCTGTTTACTATTTATTTTGCTTGTTTTACAACTGTACTGACTGCAGGTATATTCTGATAATTTACTGTAGTAATACTGAAGGTCTTATATAAAATAAAGCTCCAAAATCAGTATGAGTTAAAAGATAGTGTAGAACTCTGGCACATTTTGCCCAGTGAATTTCTCAACTTATGTGCTTTGAACGAGTTTAATATCATTGCCATTTTTTGATGAGTCATGAGGGGCTTAAGAAAATCTATGTGATATATCCTAGGTAACAACTCTACATAGCACATGACTACTGCTCCTACTCAGTTCACTTGGTGTTAGGACTGGGTGTTAGTTGGCTTTTCTTATTGCGATGACAAAAATGCTGGAGAGGAATGACTTAAGAATCCACACATCCCCTCCCCTAGTAACCAATTTTCTCCAGCTAGGTCCCACTTCCTAAAGTTTCCATAACTTCCCCAACTAGTTCCACCAGATGGATCCCAGGATTTAGAACATGAGCCTGTTGGAAACATTTCACATTCAAGTCATAACAGACTATATAGGATATCACTGTTATGAGAATGTTGAGAAAATATAAGGAGAGTCTTATAGTGAAGAATAAGCGGTAAGGGCTGATGATGTAGCTTAGTGGTAGAGCACTTGGCTTGAAGCCATGGCTTCTCTCCCCTGTACCACCAGAGAGCATTGAATAGTAAGTTGTGAATGAAGGAAAATGCAATGTGAATGTATTGAGTTACCTTGGGCAATGGTCTTATGGTAAGTAAGAGTGGAAGAATGATTTATTTATAAGAAAGGAGAAATAAGGATCTATGACTATAAGTAGTGATCAAATTAACATGTAGTGGGAGACAAGGCGATTTGAAAGTCAAAAGTAGCAAAGGAGAGACTAGAGATGCAGTTGTATGATTATGACTTATCGAAGTAAAGATGGGAGAGTTTCAAACATGAAGCAGAGATAAGGTTGACCAAGAAACAGGTTTGGAGGACACTTTGGCTTTAGTGTTGGAATGTGTGGGAAAAGTATTAGCACAGACGTATAAAAAGATCATTCTTGCAGTCCTAAGTAAGTCATTGAAAAGAGTTTAAAATTTATTGACAGTTCAAGTAACAACACTTCAAAAGTTTCAGGTATATTGCTGGGTATTTATGGTTCACACCTGTAATCATACCTACTCAGGAGGCTGAGACCTGATGATTACTGTTTGAAGCCAGCCCATGGAGAAAAGTCCATGAGACTCATCTCCAATTAACCACCAAAAATCTGAAAGTAAAGCTGTAACTCAAGTGATAGAGTGCTAGCTTTGTCCAAAAGAGAGCTCAGGGACAGTGCCTAGGCCTTGAGTTCAAGCCCCAGGACCTGTGCATGAACACACACACACACACACACACACACACACACACACACACAGTTTCACATATACAACCCTCAAATTTCTGCAGGGGCTGGAGTATCACATAGGAGATAGTCAAACTTTCTTAGTATTCTACCCAAGTGGGGGAATGGGCTCTTAGCTTTAAGGCCAAATGGAAAATAATGTTTTTGACATAGCAGAAGTATTTATAGTGCTTTTGCTAGTTCATTACTCTATTGCAATTGAGCAACAAAGCAGCGAGTGGTCTTTGGGAAAGGGGCTGAAGGAAGCACAACCAAGAAAATAGTTAAACCACTCTCAGAATAATGAGTAAATGGCAAGAGATGTGAAGAGTTCTCATACTGTTCTTTAGAACTGATTGCCAATTGGTTTCTGAGAATTTGCTGTAATTAATGATAAAAGTCTAAGACAAGAGAGCCTGCTACATATAGGGAACCAACTGAGTTATGGGAAAGTGAGTCCAACTTGATAAATAGCAGGAAAAGACCACCAAGAACCAAGTTGGAAGATTCCAGCAGGGATTCTACCACTGTCTAGGTAGGAAGAGTGTTCTTCAGAGCTAGGCGCTGGTGGCTCACGCCTGTAATCCTAGCTACTCAGGAGGCTAAGACCGGAGGATCATGGTTCAAAACCAGAGTGCATAGGAAAGTCCATGAGAGACTTACCTCCAATTAATCACCAGAAAACTGGAATTGGTGCTGTGGCTCAATGTGGTAGAGCAATAGCCTTGAGTTGAAGAGTTCAGGGACAGTGCCCAGGCCCAGAGATCAAACCCCACCACCAACAAAAATAAAATAAAAAAGAAAGAATATTCTTCTTCCAGCATTTAGAACCCCAAATCGACCAGACCAGAATAGGATGTCCCACCGACACATTGTGATCAAAACAGCTTCAGCAGAGTGCAAGAAAAAAATACTCAAAGCTGTTAGGGCAAAGAAAACAATCACATATAAAGGAAAATCAATCAGAATTACTCCAGACTTCTCAGCAGAGACCATGAAAGCAAGGAGAGCCTGGAATGAAGTATACCAAACTCTAAATAAAAATAACTACCAACCAAGAATTCGGTACCCAGCCAAACTCTCCTTCATAGCCGAAGGTCAAATAAAAGTCTTCCACAATAAGGAAAAACTGAAACAATATATCTCCACCAAACCAGCCTTACACAAAATCCTTAAAGATGTACTATACAGGGAAAATAATCAAGATCCCAACACAGACAGAGAAATGAACCCTAATTAGTAAACACTAGATCAAGAAATGGGAAGACACAGCTTTAAACAAGATAGTGATAGTGAAAGGAACAAACGATCTTCTCTCAATCCTAACTGTCAACATTAATGGACTTAATTCTCCAATCAAACGACATAGGCTCATAAGTTGGATCAAAAATCAAGATCCATCTTTCTGCTGCCTCCAAGAGACACATCTATCCAACAAAAGTACACATCTTCTAAAAGTGAAAGGCTGGAAACAAATCTATCAAGAAAATGGCCCCCATAAGCAGGCTGGAGTTTCAATCCTAGTATCAGACAACATTGACTTCAAATTAAAAAAGGTAAGAAGAGACAAAGAAGGTTACTACATACTAGTAAAAGGATCTCTCCAACAAGAAGATATAACCATCCTAAATATCTACACACCAAATGCAGGAGCACCCAACTTCATCAAACAAATACTACTGACTCTAAAAACATTCATAGACCCAAACACATTGATAGTTGGGGACTTTAACACTCCACTATCACCTCTGGACAGATCAACACGCCAAAAACTGAACAAAGAAACCACAGAATTAAACAATTGCATAGACCAACTAGACTTAATCGACATCTACAGAATATTCCACCCAGCAAGGACAGAATACACGTTCTTTTCGGCAGCACATGGAACATTCTCCAAAATAGATCACATGTTAGGGCACAAAGAAAATCTGTACAAATTCAGAAGTATCAAAACCATTCCCTGCATTCTCTCAGACCACAATGGAATAAAATTAGAGCTCAACTCAATCAGCCACCACAGAAAATCCCACAATTCATGGAGACTAAAGAACACACTGCTGAACCATCAGTGGGTCATTGAAGAAATTAAAACGGAAATTCAAATGTTTATGGACTTCAACCAAGCTGAGGACACAAAGTACCAGCTCCTTTGGGACACAGCAAAGGCAGTACTCAGAGGAAAATTTATATCTCTGAGTACATACATCAACAAACTGGAGAAACAGCAACTGAATAATTTAAGGAAACACCTTAATTTTCTGGAGAGAGAACAGCAAGCCAAACCCCAAGTCAATAGACGGAAGCAAATAATTAAAATCAAATCAGAATTAAATCAATTAGAGACGAAAAAAACCATCGAAAGAATCAACAAAACAAAGAGTTGGTTCTTTGAAAAAAATCAACAAGATAGACAGACCCCTGGCAAACCTGACCAAAAAACGAAGGCAGCACACTCAAATAAACAAGATAAGAGATGAAACAGGTAACATCACCACAGAAATAACTGAAATTCAGAAAATAATAAGGGACTATTTTGCAAACCTTTATGCCAACAAATTCAAGAACTTGGAAGAAATGGATGATTTCCTAGAAAAATTTGATACCCCCAAACTCAACCATGAAGATTTAAACCTTCTAAACAGACCCATATCCAGTATTGAAATAGAAACGGCAATAAATGATCTCCCATCCAAGAAAAGCCCAGGTCCAGACGGATTCACTGCAGAATTCTACAAGGCCTTCAAAACAGAACTCATACCAATATTTCTCAAACTCTTCAATGAAATTGAAAGAGAACGTTCACTACCAGACTCATTTTACGAAGCCAGCATAACCCTCATCCCCAAACCAGGCAGAGACTCATCACGGAAAGAGGACTACAGACCAATCTCCTTGATGAACATAGATGCAAAAATTCTCAACAAAATTCTGGCCAATCGACTTCAACAGGTCATCAAAAAAATCATACACCACGATCTAACTGGATTCATCCCAGGGATGCAAAGTTGGTTTAATATACGCAAGTCAATTAATGTAATCCAGCACATCAACTGGAGCAAGGTAAAGAACCACATGGTTTTATCTCTGGATGCGGAAAAAGCGTTCGATAAAATCCAGCACCCATTTATGCTAAAAGCCCTGGAAAAACTGGGATTCCAGGGAACATTCCTGAATATAATCAAGGCAGTTTATGACAAACCAACAGCAAGCATAACTCTAAATGGTGAAAAACTAAAGCCATTCCCTTTAAAATCAGGAACAAGGCAGGGATGTCCACTCTCTCCCCTGCTCTTCAACATAGTACTAGAATTCCTAGCCAGAGCAATTAGGCAAGAAGAAAATATAAAGGGGATCCAAATAGGAAAAGATGAAGTTAAACTTTCTCTTTTCGCAGATGACATGATCCTATACCTAAAGAATCCCATAGACTCTACCCCCAAGCTACTAGAGCTGATCCAAAACTTTGGCAAAGTTGCAGGATATAAAATAAACCTTCAAAAATCAATGGCCTTTCTCTAGGCTAACAACCCAAAGACCGAGGCTGAAATCAGGAAAGCAACTCCTTTTGCAATAGCCCCCAAAACATAAAATACCTAGGAATAACCTTAACCAAAGAAGTGAAAGACCTTTTTGATGAGAACTTTAAAAGCTTGAAAAATGAAATTAAGTCAGAACTAAGAAAATGGAAAAACCTCCCATGCTCCTGGATTGGGAGGATTAATATAATCAAAATGGCAATATTGCCAAAGGCTATCTACAAATTCAATGCAATACCCATTAATATCCCAACACCATTCTTTAATGAAGTAGAGGAAGCAATCCAGAAATTCATATGGAACCATAAAAGACCTAGAATAGCAAAAACACTCCTAAGCAGAAAGAACAGTGCTGGAGGAATTACAATACCCAACTTCAAGCTGTATTATAAAGCTGTAGTAATAAAAACAGCTTGGTATTGGCACCGGAACAGGCCTGAAGACCAATGGAACAGAATTGAAGACCCAGAAATAAACCCACAGAACTACGCCTACTTAATCTTTGATAAAGGAGCTAAAACAACAGTATGGAAGAAAGATAGCCTTTTTAACAAGTGGTGCTGGCAAAACTGGCTCAACACATGCAATAAACTGAAACTAGATCCTTATATATCACCCTGCACCAAAATCAATTCCAAATGGATTAAAGACCTCGAAATCAAAACAGACACCCTGAAAACACTAAAGGAAGGAGTAGGAGAAACACTTGGGCTCCTTGGTGCAGGACGGAACTTCCTTAACAAAGACCCAGAAAGGATACAAATCAAAGAAAGGTTGGACAAATGGGACTGCATCAAACTGCAGAGCTTCTGCACTGCAAAGGACATAGCTCGCAAGATAAACAGAAAGCCCACAGACTGGGAGAAGATCTTTACCGGACATTCAACAGACAAAGGCCTCATCTCTAAAATATATGCAGAACTAAAAAAATTACCTTCTTCCAAAACAAAACCGCAAAGAACCCAAAGCCCCCTCATCAAGTGGGCTAAAGACTTACAAAGAGACTTCTCTGATGAGGAAATGAGAATGGCCAAGAGACATATGAAAAAATGCTCTACAACACTGGCCATAAAAGAAATGCAAATCAAAACAACATTGAGATTCCATCTCACCCCAGTAAGAATGTCATATATCAAGAAAACTAACAATAACAATTGTTGGAGGGGATGTGGCCAAAAGGGAACCCTACTTCATTGTTGGTGGGAATGTAAACAGGTTCAGCCACTCTGGCAAGCAGTATGGAGATTCCTCAGAAGGCTAAATATAGAACTCCCCTATGACCCAGGAGCCCCACTTTTGGGTATCTATCCAAAAGACCACAAAAAAAAATCACAGTAATGCCACCAGCACAACAATGTTTATCGCAGCACAATTTGTCATAGCTAGAATCTGGAACCAACCCAGATGCCCCTCAGTAGACGAATGGATCAGGAAAATGTGGTACATACACACAATGGAATTTTATGCCTCTATCAGAAAGAATGACATTGCCCCATTTGTAAGGAAATGGAAGGACTTGGAAAAAATTATACTAAGTGAAGTGAGCCAGACCCAAAGAAACATGGACTCTGGTCTCCCTTATTGGGAATAATTAGTACAGGTTTAGGCAATTCATAACAGAGCATCAAAAGGCCCAATAGCTATACCCTTATGAACACATAAGACGATGCTAAGAGAAATGAACTCCATGTTGTGGAAACAATTGTTATATCACAGTTGTAACTACTTTCAACGTCCTATGTTTATCTGTAGCTTTTATTATTGATGATGTTCTTGTATCACCTTCCTGTGGTTGTACTTACACTATCGCTGTAATCTTATCTGAGTATATTGGAAACAGTGTTTATGGGTATTGGAAGTAGGAAATTCAAAGGGAATACCAAATTTGAGAGACACAGGGTAAAAAAAAGAGAAACAACTACAAAAGCAATACATTCAAAACTGTTTGGTGTAAGTGAACTGAACACCTCCGGGGGGGTGGGGAAGAGAAGGGGGGGAGGGAGGGGGGTATGAGGGACAAGGTAACAAAGAGTACAAGAAATGTATCCAATGCCTAACGTATGAAACTGTAACCTCTATGTACATCAGTTTTATAATAAAAAGTTAAAAAAAATAAAAAAAGAATATTCTTCTTCCAATGCCAGAGCAAGTAAATACCTCTGGCTAACATAAAATGAAACATTCATATTTAATACACATTACTTCTGGAATGGTATCTTTAAAAATTCCTTTATTTGAATTTAGGTACTATATCTGTCAACAGATGTAACTATTCAGCAAATTACTTAACTTCCCCATTCTATCCTTTAAATGTGTTAAAAAAAAAACAAAACAAAACTCAGTATCCAGCTTAGTGCTATTGAGAAGTGATAGTGGTTTTAAAATCTGGGGCCTAGGGGAAGGTCTTAGGTCATCGAGGGCATACTCTTATAGGACACAGAAGCAATTCAGTGTATCAGAAGCCAGATTCACATCCACTCCACTCTGTTGGCTTTCTAATCACTAGAGACTATGATCTAGATCTTTAGGAAATTATCAGTCTCATGTAGAATTCAAGTCAAGTTTAATTTCCAAGATCATTTCTAGTAAACAAAGGGCAATGTTCTGCTCACCCAAATCCAAAGGGAGAAATCACTCAGTGTTCTCAAATCCCAGCCATCTTATATCAAAGTATATTCATTTTCAATTTTGAGACAGAGAAAAATATTTTTGAAAAAGGGGAGAGGTGATTTATTTGTGGGAAGGTCTAGAGAAAATCTATGTCAAAATTTATTATGAGTCAAATATCTACAATTCTGTTCTCTCCTACTAATTTGGCTTTTTAGTTTTTATTATGTTTTTCATAGCTACAATTTATCCCATTAGTCACACTTTTCCTAATATTACAGCATCTTTGTAACTGCAATGTAACAACAAAGACATAGAGAATGCACAAAACCTTTAGCAATATGTATCCTCCTTTGATATTATTTGAGTGAAAATCTATAGAAAATAAGTCTATTTAGATATTGTTGTCTATTTATCCTTTCTCTTGCTCCCAATACATATGAGATATGGTGTATTACTGCAAAATCTCTATGCATACACATTAAAAAAATCACTATTTCTGCAATCTCACTAACCGGAGACACTACTTGTTGGAATTTATATTGGACATCATACTTAACTTCAAGTTATAGTTTCCTCTTTTTTCTTTTCAAAGACTTCTGGATATATTATTCTAAAAATAACAGACTCTTAATGTAACAGGTTAACAAAAATGAAAGTTACTATAGAAACAGAATTCACATTTCAGAGAATGGAGCTACAGGAAAAATGATATTTATCAGTTGCAATAAATTGGCAAAAACTTATATATCTCATAGTCTGTTGTAGGTAGGATTGGCAGCTCTTAATAGCAATATTTCCCAAAATTTCTCTGAGTTTTAAGATAATATGAAATCAAAGGACCAAAACTTAAAAAATGGCTGCTTCATGGATATCTGCTGGGTTCAGCATAAGCAGAAGTCTATTGGTCTGTTATGGTGGGACTTGGCTGTCTCTTTAATGTTATGTTTTATTTTTATGCCTTAGCAGTTGGAACTTCCAGGGTTGTCAGAACTATTCACATTATCAACAGAAGAGAGTCCAAGAATTGCTGAGAATGATCACTTACATGGGATTTGATGTGCTTAGTTTGCTCTGAGTAGTAAGCTTGCAATGTACTTAAGGAAAGCATTAATTATTGGATATCTCTTGTTTAACTGCATTACTAAGGGATATTTTATCTATTATTGCTCTCTGAATGAAACCTTCAACTGAATGTTGCCACAATTTACCCATATTATATTAAGAACAAACAAAAGTTTGACACAGTGTGGTCCATTCTGCTTTTACAGCCTGCATTTTTCATGCAGTAAATCTAAACACTACAATCATTAAGAATAGCTAAGAAGATTCAGCTTCCTACGATCTCTCCACAGCTCAACCTGTGTTATAAAACAAGACAGCACAGAAAACATACACTCAGGCTCCATTTTCTAAAGGCTAAAAACCAGTTGTAAATAAGTCATTTTGGAAGAAAGTCTCAGGTTGTTTGCACTGAATGTTTTCCTTCTTTGGTCCAAGTGGCTGTTACTCTTGCTTACTTGCCTCTTGTAAATTTCAACTTACCCTCTTTCTCAGATCATTCATAACATGGCCTCTGATAAAAATGCAGCCACAAATGAGATGAATATAATGCCATCCTTCGGACCCAGCTGGTGTCTGCACTGAGATTATGTAAGGCCCTAACAAGGCAGGATTTCCCCTTCCCTCATACATCTGGAAAGCTTTCCTCTGTGGAATTTTGAAAGGATCATGATGGATGCTGATCTAAACTTCACTGAAGTTGCCATGGAATCCTTTTTTCCCATTCTGTCTCTCTTGCATTTGGCTTCTCCTGTGAAAGAGCATTGATGGTAACGAATGGGGCTACTTGGGCTGGATAGATAGAAGGAAAGCTAATAGGCTCAGATTCAATCATTGTCCTACTTGAGACCACAATTTTTTTCAAGGTATGGGAATGTATCTCTGGAGCAAATGAAACTAAGTGAGATCAAGTTGTTCTCCCAATTTTAAGGACTAGACATCATACAAATGGACTTCCTCTTTTTCCCTGTCCCTAAGGAACAGTCCTGACAACACGGGAGGGACATGTTCAGAAATAACCCTATCTAAACAAAGATTGAGCCACATTGGAATTTGTGTCTCCATCATTTATTGAGTCTTGATTTTGTGCCAGATATTATGCTTAATTCAAACCTTAGCTCATTACATTTTTCAAAGAGATCTGTAAAGTAAGCTTGATCCTTGTAATGGTGAATCCATCATTTTTCTTTCATCTTCATTCATTTGAATTGTGATATTCTTTCCTGTTGAATATAGAAAAAATGAACTACAGAGTTTTCTTTTTTAACTCCTATTACTTTTTAGTGCTATATCTTTATCAATTTAGAATTGTCACATTTTCCTCTTCACAGCATTGATCTAAAAATAATTTTTACAAATTTCCTGTCATTCAGACCCAAAGAAATATGGACTCTATGTTTTCCCTCATAGGGAATAATTAGCATAGGTTTAGCCTAGTCACAGCTGAGGATCACAAGAGCCTAATAGCTAAGCCCCTATGAATGTATAAGATGATGCTAAGTGAAATGAACTCCATGTTATGGAAATGAGTGTTATATCACTGTTGTAATCACTTTCAACATGCCATGTGAAACAGTAGTTTCTATTGTTGATGATCCTCTTGTATCCCCTTCCTGTGTTTGTCCCTATGCTATCACTGTATCTCATCTGAGTACCCTGGATACTGTATATACTGGTATTAGAACTATGGAAGTGAAAGGGAATATCAAAATTGAGAAACAACGAATAAAAAGACAAACGACTCCAAAAGCAATACTTACAAAACCATTTGGTGTAAACCAACTGAACAGCTCATGGGAGGGAGAGGGAAAGGGGGAGGGGGAGGGGGAATGAGGGAGGAGGTAACAAATAGTTTTACCAAATGTACCCACGGTCTTATGTATGAAACTGTAACCCCACTGTACATAACTTTGACAATAAATAATTATTTCAAAATTCTCTTGGCATTAATGGTAGTAATCTTTCAATTTAATTCAGAGTCAGTGTGGTGAAGCCTAGGCAGGAGTCAGCAATTTATTTTCTTTCAGAAGCCAGATATTAAATACTTTAGGATTTGCGGTTAGATGGATTCTATCTCAATTGTTCATTTTTTACAAAAGTAGCATAAATAATACATAAAGGAAAATGCATATGTTTGTGTCCCAATAAAACTTCATTTGTAGAAACAAGAGTTCTTCCTATGGACCTTATTTTGCTAAGCCTTGGATTGAAAGCTTGATGGCAGGGAGAAGAGATGTGAGGCAAAGGGATAGCTATTAATTAATTCATTAATTTTAGAACAACTTTTTGGCTGTGTAACCTGGAGGCAAGCTTATTGATTGATTGCTTTTTATGAAATCTAAAACACATCTGGTCTAAGATTCAATCTTCTGAACGATGTCAAGAGAAACATCAAACTTTTTAAATAAAGAAGAAATATAATTCTTCAGTAGGACATTAAGTTCTAAGTATATCCTAGCTACTACAGAGAATTTCAGATCTACTGACAATAACAAGAAAAAAATGTAACAAATATAATGACAGACATATGTTGTTTTTACTGTACTTTGCTTCACAGTTATTGTATTATTCACAAAGTGAAGCTTGTGGAAAATCTTCACAGAAAACATGTCTAACTGGCACTACTTTTCTACCAGTTCAGATTATCATTAACATTTTTCAGCAATCAAGTATGTTTTACTTAAGACATGTATATTGCTTTTTATATATAATGCTATTGCACACTTAATAAACTACACTAAAGTGTAAATATAACTTTCATATGCTCTGGGAAGCCAATAATTCAAGTGACATACTTTGAGATATCAACAGTGATCTGGAATGGATCCCACAGTAACTGTGGGAAGTAACAGTTGAGCCCATACTTAAAAAATGAGAAGAAACTGGTCAGGTGAATACTGGTAATAGCATTCTAAGCAGATGGGCCAGAGTTTGCAAAGGTACTGAAGCAGGAAAGAGTATAGCAGTTTACAGGAACCTTAAGAAGTTTAGCATGGCTGCAGCTTATCACCTCAATTGAAAGTGGATGGCTTGAAATGAAGTTGGAGAGATAGGCAGAACCTCATAGGACTATGGCATGGAATTTTAAATAGAAAAGGAAACCATTTGAAGGGTTTTAAGCAAGCAATATGACCCAAGGTAAGTTTTAAAAGATTACTGTTGATTTTTTGGCAAAATGGATTTGAACAAAGCAAGAGTAGGATAATGTACACTAGGTTAGCACTGTTGCAGTAATGTGGCTGAGAAATGATGAGGAGAGGTGGTGTCCCAGCCAAAGGTAGTGACAACAGGGAAGAAATGAGGATACTTAAAGTACATCCACTGGGCTTGTCATATGGATTAGCATAGGGTTTAGGAGGTAAGGGAAAAGGTGAAATCAAGAATGACCATCTCTATACTGAGTTCCTGGTTGGAAATTGATACCACTTATTACTAGAGTGGAAAGAATGGTGAGAAAAGAAATATTTTGGATGGTAAGCAAATTGTTCTTGTTACAGGGTTCAAGGGAGGGGATTCCCCATTCCTCCAAGAGTCCACCACTCAGAGACAGTCTCAAGCAAAAAGATGGGTTTATTGCAGAAGCATAAAGCGAACTGACCAGCCAGGAATGTAGCACAGACTCGGGAGCTGAACTGAGACAGTGACAGGCTGACCAGCCAGAGACACAGTGCAAACTCAGGAGCTGCCACCCCAACCCCGAGCAGTCCTCAAATTGGGGTTTATAAAGGTAAAAGCATAGCACAGATGTAGGGGCTTGACGCAGGGGGTAGAGCAAGCAACAAACAAGTTAAGCAAGCCATTTACAGAAGCAGAATTTTGGGGTCAGGTTGACCTAATCTACTCCCCCCAACATTTCCTACCAAGTTTCCCTAGTCAAGATGGAGTCAGCTCTGCTCCCTACCACAGTTCTGTTTTAGATATGTTAAGTTTGCAATGTCGCTGAGCCATCTAAATGAAAACATTGAGTAGACTGTTGGGTATGTGGGATGTGTGAGTCAAGAAATTCAGAGAATTCCTCTGGCTAGGGACAAAATTATGACTCACCAGCAAATGATGGTATTTTAATTTAAAGAGACAAGATGAATTCACTTTGGAATAGTGCATAGCGAGAGAAGAAATAAGGGAAGGCAGGTAAAAAATAGATTAAGGAGGAGAAGGGATAGATGTTAAGGGACAGATCATAGGAACAATCTGCAGGAAATTGCATTTGATGAGAAAAATTGAAATCCAAGATAGCTCCAGGCTGTGTGGGAAGACACATGCCTATAATCCTATCACATAATGGGTAGTTGAGTCCAGAGGATCATGAATTCAAGGCCAGTCAAGGCTAGGGAGACATACCTGACATATCTTATAGAGAGACAAAGGAGAGGAAGGGAGAGAGAGAGAGAGAGAGAGAGAGAGAGAGAGAGAGAGAGAGAGAGAGAGAGAGAGAGAGAGAGAGAGAGAGAGAGAATGAGAGAGACAGAGAGACAGACAGAGAGAAACGCGCAATATGAGTTTTCCCTTGACTGACCCAAAGCTGTTTTTCTCCATCAGTATGTGACATACTCATAAGAGAAAATTCCAGAGTGAGCAAAGTTTGACTTGGATGCTGATCAGTGCCTATTAGGAAGCCTGAAAGTCTATGTTGCTGATTGATGCTTTATAATAATTGCTTCCTTGTTACTGAAGACCTGGGGCAAATATTTGGGTGTGCAGTTGTTTTTAATTTGGTAGGAAGATAGATGCAGTGTCCAAAGTAGTCATGTAGTTTGTAGGGAGCTTTTGGAAGGCTCTGCACCTCTATGAGAATCTCAAGGGGAATTTCTTGTGCTGGGGGAAATCCTTAGTCTCTAAAGGGGAACTCTGAGGCCCCAGAAAGCCTTACCTTCACCTGGAGGATAATGTGTGTCTTCTAATTCATTTGACAATCTTCACAGAAACTTTACATATATAAACTCTGTATATTGTCTTTCTGCAAGCCATATCCCTAATTCACTGCTGAAATACAGTCGTCCCTCGCTATATTGCAGCCTACTTATTGTGGCTTCACTGTTTATCGGGTTAAAAAAATACATAAATAATAATCCCTCACTTACTGTGGGAGACCCTGCTATAGGTGAAAATCTGAAAGTAGCCATAACTGAACCATGATATAGCGAGGAACAACTGTCTAACGCTGCTGCTTCATGGATTTTCAACTATTGCAGAGGTCTCTGGAACGAAACTCCAGCCATAGGTGAGGGATTACTGTACACAGTTCTTGGATCCCAGTTGTTGTGCTGATAGGAGAACTTAGAGAGACCATAAAGGTTACTATCAGATATTGGAGTAACAAGAAGGGTAATCTTATTGTTTAAAAAATACATTAAGAAATAAAGGAAAAACTGTTTTGGTGAAAGATGTCAACTGGCTCCTAGAGTCCACATAGTTTGACATCTCAGGATGAATATTTGAAATGATAAGAGTTACAATTTCTTGGCTGCTTCTGTTGCTTCCAGGGGAAGGGTCAAAGATACCTGAAGTCTTATAGTAGAAAATGAAATAACAAAATCCTGTCTTGGTAATACTGAAAATTGACACCAGAGCTGCTTCTCTGTAGAAATTGGCTGTGTACAGCATTTTAGATGTGTGCCAGGGAAAGTGAAAATTAAATGGAAAAAAACTTTCCCCCTATTTTAGGTATGTTTTATTGTCAAAGTAATGTACAGAGCATGTACAGTTATATACGTAAGGCAGCACATTTCTTATCAACTTGTTACCTCCATCTTTTTTTTCTCCCACCTTACCCCCTCCCTGGTTCCCTCCACACCTGAGTTGTACAATCGGTTTGCAGCAAATTGTCTTGTAAGTATTGCAGCTGCATTGGTTCACCTTTTTACCCTTTGCTATTTTAGATATTTTCTTAGGCATATTTTTCTATAACAATAAGAATTTTTTAGCTAAAAAGTTTTAAATATGAGAGGAAGTGGTGGTGACATTGATAAAATTAAATAAAGCTCAATCTTCACTTATCTTCCCCAAAAAAGTAGATGAAGGAAAACAGGTCCACTTTAGAGTTTTAATTATGAATAACTTCACTTCAGATCTTGTGTATTGAAACCTTTTCCTTTGCTGTCAGTTCTGACCTTAGAGCTCTGAAATGTGTGCTAACTAATTGGGTGTTTAAAAAATGTATTCGGTTATAGCCACTCAAAAATAATTTTCCCCATTGGACCAGGTACTTTTCAAGCAGAAGTCAAATGTGTTTCATTGAAGTATAAAACATCCTTTGATTGAGGAATACAAAAATGTATTGTTGAAACCCATTTGAAACCTAAATGTTTGGATGCATAGAGTCTGTTTAAAAAATGATTGCGCTACATGACATCATTTTCACAATAACCACAGCTTCCAAGTACATCTGTCTCTTGGGGGAAGGTCGGTCCCAGGACCCCTAGTGGGAACTGAAATCTGCCATGTGCAACTTCTTATATAGCATGGAAAAGTATTTGCATAGCATTTATATACACCCTCCTATATATTTTAAATAATTTTTAGATTGTGTATAATGTCTAATACAATATAAATGCTTATGAATACTCTATTGTATGATTTAGAGAATAATGTTTTAAAAGTCTGAACATGTTCCATACAAATGTAATTCTCTTTTTTATTTTTTAAGATACATTTTATCCTCAATTCAATCTGTCAATACAGAACAATCAATATGGTGACCTGACAATACAATTAAAATGGTAAGTAAGTAATATTTTTATAGATACAATTTTGCTTAGGAACAAAAGCCCAGGTACTGGAACTAAGACAACAAGAGGGAAGTGTAGCCTCTCTAAAGTTACAGATCTTGAGAATGACATGTATGTCTTCAGAAGTCTCAGACCCAGGCATATAGGAAAGGGTTAGAAAAATCTATTCTTTCATGAAAGAAACCTTAACTTCCACAAAACATTGAGAAATATTATTAAAGATGCTTTTCACAGTTGCGAAAGGTGAGGAGGGTTTCAATGAATAGGAAAAATGCCAGTAAGATAAACGAGTATTAAAATGATGAGATTCTGATAGCCTGTATTATTTTCCTCAGGCTGCTGTAACAGATTAGATGGGATAAACAATAGAACTACAGTGGTGCACAGTTCAAAGGATTAGAAGTTAGATTCTGGCTAGTTTGGTTTCTTTTGAGGGTCCTCTCGATGACCTGGAGACACCCTTTCCCTATGGCCTTCCCTTCAGTGTACTGAAGGTGAAAAAGTGAACTCTTTGGTGTCTCTACTTACAAAAATATGAATCCCATCAGATCATAACTGTGTCCTAATGGCTTCATTTAAACTTAATTACTTCCTTAAAGAACCTTCCTTCAAATACAGTTATACAGTTAGCTCTTCAACATTTACATTTGTAAGACACATGGGTATGTATTCCATAACATGGAGGTGAAAGAAGTTTGGGTGAAGGAGAAGCCTCACTGGGAGATTGTGAGAGTAAGTTAAAGCACAGCATCCTAGTGTAATCAGCAAGACCCCTTCATGCTGTGTGAACTATTAGAAATCAGAAACTCCTTTCTGGAGAGGAGTGGGAAAGCTGTAAGCTTAAATGAGAAGACACTGTGAGGCCACACAGTGGTCTGGATGAAACTTACCTTGACCCTATGTGAGGGCTGATTGAGCCTGATACCAGTAAGACCTACTTAGAGATCAATGTCATTTGGAAAAAGTTACAGGAAAAAACTCAACAGGGCCACACAGCAACTTCAGGTTGTAGGGATTTCATTCCTCAAGTGAAGGTATCAGAAGACATGAAAACTGAAATCTTGCAAAATCATCAGTTCCTAAAGTCATTTTAAAGCATCTGGAGCAGGTGGTACAAACAAGGATAGAGTTTAGCCTAAAATGAGTCTCTGAACCACACACATTCTGGGCTGGAGAGTTCTTTGCTGTGGAGGGTTGTCCTGGGAAGTGTTGCATATTGGGCAACATCCTAGCCTCTATCCACCAGATGCCACTAATACTGTTTCCCAGGGAGTATTTCCAAACATAATCAGTGCTGAGAACCATTGGCCTACAGAGAAGGCTGTTAGTAGAGGCAATTTTTGCATCCAAATAAAATGTAAACCATTCCTACACATTCTTAAGTCCATGATGGTGCTGAAAAGGAAACCCAGGGTCTGGGAATATGGTCTAGTGGTAAAGTGCTCACCTTGTGAAAAGAAAATCCAATCAATATGCTATAATATAATTTTCTATAGTATAAACAAGTTAATGTGAATCAGTTTCTAATAAAAATGGGAGAGAAAAAGCTACAATTAGCTCATTATGAAATTTTTTTCTATATACTCCACTGACTGAATGATTTAAGAAGTTATCATAGGGCTGGGGATAAACTCAGAGATATAGTACTTTGTCTAGTGTATTTGAGGCCATAGGTTGGAATCCTAGCACAGCAAAAACTACACAAAACAAGAATGACTGGCACTGGTGGCTCAAACATATAATCCTAGCAACTCAGAAGGCTGAGATTTGAGGATTGAATTAGGAGTCACCCCACTCAGAAAAGTCTATGAGACCTTTATTTACAAATAATCACCAAATGTAAGTGAACTGAACACCTCATGGGGGGAAAGGGAAAGGTGGGGGGGAGGGAAGGGGGAATGAGGGACGAGGTAACAAACAGTACAAGAAATGTATCCAGTGCCTAATGAATGAAACTGTAACCTCTCTGTATATCAGTTTGATAATAAAAATTTGAAAAAAAAAAGTAGAAAGGAGGTTACCAGGGGCTGGTGACATTAGCAGGAAGGGAGGGATGGGGAGAGTCTAACCAGTAGGTACTAAGTAAACAGTTGCAAAATTGTACTGCTGTGCAGTAGATAACAACATACTTTATGTTCAAAAAAGCTATAAGAATGGATGCTGGACTCTCCCCCCCCCCCACCACATGCTGAGTGTCAAAGAAGACAGCTCTGTTTCGTCTTATTTAAACATTACACAATGTTCCATGTAAAGCATCACATGGAACCTCATCAATATGTATATGTTTTATCTACCAATTGAAAATAAATTTCATTCAGATTTTGAAATGAATGAGACAGTTTTAATTATGTGCAAAATTTAAGTAAGCAGATAATTGATAATATTTTGTAAAAATAGCAAACTAGCAGCTCTCTGGGAGAATAAAAATAAAGATCTATTTTGTCCAAAAAAGCAAACAAATAATCACCAAAAAGCGAGAGGGAGAGCTATGGTTCAAGTGGTAGAGTGCCAGCCTTGAGTGAAAAGGCTGAGAGTATAAGGCCATGAGGTCAAGCCCCAGTACCACCACAAATAAAAAGGAAGAAATTACTATGTTATTGTATTCTGCCTGAAATGCATTATATCAACATATGCAAAGTCATACATTTAATAATTTGATGTTGCAAATTTAAGCAATCATGGTATTTGGATTAAAGAACATAGTCATACAGACCTGAAACTTGAGTCTTTGGGGAGATTATTTTGGGAAATTTACTGTTGATTTGTTGGTTTTACTGTAAATATTCAAATATGCACAGTTAATTTTATATAATTATTTGCATCAAAGGAGATAGACTGTCGAAAACCAAGCAATAGGAGGACAGCATTGTATAAACTCAGGCCATAGAACCTTCTCATGTCATTTCTGCTTGTCAGTAACTTTGGTAGTCTAGGGACATTTTAATTACAGTGGATAGCACATTGTGTTAACTTTTGTTTTCTATAGGTATCTCCATAAGCTTTAGTGTCTTTTTTCATTGCAGAAACTTTTTATCTTCTATAATGGTGTCTGTGGGTGTCTTTCAATCAATCATATCGCTTCCCTGTTGTGATGACTGAGCAGGTGCTTTTGAATTTTCTATGCCTTTTTTCTGTCCCATAGTGCTGTGTATTAGGCACCAGGAAATGTAGAAATGAAACTTAAATTGGCATCTGTCTCCTGTATTTCCCCTCTTTTTTCTCTTCCTTTTATCCTTGGCCCCATAAGATGACCTCCATGTAGTCACATTGCTTTCTTTAGATTCCTCTTCTTTTTAAAAAGTTCCCTTGGGCTGGGAATATGGCCTAGTGGCAAGAGTGGTCACCTCATATACATGAAGCCCTGGGTTTGATTCCTCAGCACCACATATACGGAAAACGGCCAGAAGTGGCACTGTGGCTCAAGTGGCAGAGTGCTAGCCTTGAGCAAAAAAGATTTGTTGGTGGGAATGTAAACTGGTTCAGCCACTCTGGCAAGCAGTATGGAGATTCCTCAGAAGGCTCAATATAGAACTCCCCTATGACCCAGCAGCCCCACTGTTGGGTATCTATCCAAAAGACCACAAACAAAATCACAGTAATGCCACCAGCACAACAATGTTCATCGCAGCACAATTTGTCATAGCGAGAAGCTGGAACCAACCCAGATGCCCCTCCATAGATGAATGGATCAGGAAAATGTGGTACATTTACACAATGGAATTTTATGCCTCTATCAGAAAGAATGACATTGTTCCATTTGTAAGGAAATGGAAGGACTTGGAAAAAGTTATACTAAGTGAAGTGAGCCAGACCCAAAGAAACATGGACTCTATGGCCTCCCTTATTGGGAATAATTAGTACAGGTTTAGGCAAGCCATAGCAGAGCATCACAAGGCCCAATAGCTATACCCTTAGGAACACATAAGATGATGCTAAGTGAAATGAACTCCATGATATGGAAACAAGTGATATATCACAGTTATAACTACTTTCAACGTCCTATGTGAATGTGTAGTTTCTATTATTGATGATGTTTTGTATCACCTTCCTATGTTTGTACCTACACTATCTCTGTAATCTTATCTGAGTATATTGGAAACCGTGTTTACTGGTATTGGAAGTAGGAAATTCAAAGGGAATACCAAATTCGAGAGACACGGGGTAAAAAAAGAGAAATAACTACAAAAGCAATACTTGCAAAACTGTTTGGTGTAAGTGAACTGAACAACTGGGCGGGGGGGAGGGAAGGGGGGGAGGGAGGGGGGCATGAGGGACAAGGCAACAAACAGTACAAGAAATGTATCCAATGCCCAACGTATGATACTGTAACCTCTCTGTACGTCAGTTTGAAAATAAAAATTTGAGAAAAAAAAAAAAAAAGAAGCCAGAAATAGTGCTCAGGCCCTGAGTTCAAGGCCCAGGACTGGCCAAAAATAAATAAATAAAAATAAAAAGTTCTCTTAATTCTCACTTCTTACTACAGTATAAGAATTTCTGGAACCTCTCATCTCTCTTAAACAATTTTTTAAAGAACCCTGATCACATTCTATTTGATTTTTCAAGAACATGATATTCTAAAGACTAAGATATCTTTATTTCTATTGCCAGTGTGTTTCACTTTAGAAACTAAAAGAAGATGACTTCCTTCCAAAGTTTCTATCACTCATTCTATCACTTATTCTATTGTTCTTGTTGGGCATTAAGCCCAGAGTAAGAGTTCAACTTGCTATTTCCTCTGCATTCTGAGGTGGCATTGTCAATTAGAAAAGGCAGGGATGAGCCAAATATTTAGTAGAATGAGACATCCTATGGATAGATACTTCGAAACCAGATATAAAAGTGATAGTAGGAAATCCTTGACTATTCATGAAGTCATATTTGCTGAAATGCTTTTATTCTGTTTTAAACATGTATCCACATGATTTTATGCCATCAGAAAAGCTACTAGGAAGGTATACTCCAAATCTCATCCACTCTTCATCTTTGTTCTGCAGACATTAACAATCTGCCACATTTATTCTGTCTATGAAAGTAATTTTAAGTGAAAAACACAGACAGAAATACAAGATGCTCCAAAGATATGCAAACTATGACCTCATGTATTGCCTCTCGCTTCACAAAAGAAAACTCTTCCAGTTGTACAGCTAGACTTTTGGCAGTTTCTTAGTTACCTAATTCCCCTTACACCAGACTGTATTTCTGCCTCCCTCAGCAAATCCTTAGCACCCAGGAGAGCAGTAACTGTCTATTATTTATCTCTCAGTCCCTTGCCTGCTATTCAGTACCCAGAACATTGTAAATGTACTCAGTGGGTGTAAAATACATTTTTCCTTTTATATGATTGAGTTTACTGCTGTATTTGTTTTAATATTGGTCTATTGGAAACAGATGCTCCCTTCATCTTCAAGTTCTTACAGTAAATATAGAATTCAGCCAGAATTGATATTCCTAGGCTCAGAATCTGAAGATAGTGCCAAAAATATGTGGGCATGAGAAAAAATTCTCACTCAAGAAAGAACAAAGTTGGTCATGATGCTAAAGAAAACTTTGTGGGGGGGCAGGTTATAAGAAAACTTTGTGTGTGAGGGGGGGTTATAACCACTTTTAGTGTGTTCATTGTACAAAAAATTTGGGGTTTCATTGTGTTTTCATGCATTTTTTTTTTGCCAGTCCTGGGCCTGCGCACTGCCCCTGAGCTTCTTTTGCTCAAGGCTAGTACTCTTAACATTTGAGCCAAAGTGCTACTTGGGCTTTTCTGTTTATGTTGTACTGAGGAATTGAACCCAGAGCTTCATGCATGCTAGGCAAGAACTCTACCACTAAGCCACATTCCTAGCCCTCATGTCTTATATAACATACTTTGTAAGGCATCTTTTCAAAAAGGCAGTTTTTTTTCTGACTATTTATTGTCAAGGTGATGTACAGAGGGATTACAGTTTCATATGTAAGGCAGTGGTTACATTTCTTGTACAATTTGTTACCTCCTCCCTCATTTCCCCCCATCTCCCTTTCCCCTTTCCCTCTCCCCACATGAGTTGTTCAGTTGGTTTACACCCAATGGTTTTTAAGTATTGCTTTTGGAGTCGTTTGTCTTTTTATCCTTTGTCTCTCGATTTTGATATTCCCTTTCCCTTCCCTAGTTCTAATAACAGTATATACAGTATCCAGGGTACTCAGATGAGATACAGTGATGGTGCAGGTGCAACCACAAGAAAGGGATATAAGAGGATCATCAACCAAAAAAAGCTATGGTTTCACATGGCATGTTGAAAGTGATTACAACAGTGATATAACACGCTTTTCCATAGCATGGAGTTCATTTCACTTAGCATCATCTTATGTGTTCATAAGGGCATAGCTATTGGGCTCTTGTGATCACCTGCTGTGACAGCCTAAATCTGTACTAACTATTCCCTATGAGGGAAACCATAGAGTCCATGTTTCTTTGGGTCTGGCTCACTTCACTTAGTATAATTTCAAAAAGGCAGTTTTTGAAAAGGCATAGGACAGCAAAGCTATAAAAGGTCACACGTTGTTAAATGTTTAGTTAAGTATTGCTGGTTAAGTAAGAAATTGAGGGTTTAGAGAATTCAGCAGTGAACCGTTTAATCTGATCAATTCAGCTCAGATTGTGGAATGGCAATCGCTTGTTTATATACACAGCTATTCAAGTGTGACAATATTAAGAAAGGCAGCATGGATTGTAACTGATGAAATAATGGAATGACAAACACAATTAGGAATAGAAACAAAGGAGATGTGGGTATTTTATAGTATATTTTTATTTCTTTTTTTGTTTTTACAATTTTCTCTTTTATTTCTTTTCTTTTATTGTAAAGGTAATATATGGAGAGGGTATATAAGTTTGGTAATGAGTACATTTCTTGTCAAACAGTATTACCCCCTCCCTCATTTTCTCCCACTTTCACTCTTCCTAGTCTCCCCATCTCCCTCAAGTTGTAAAGTTAATTTCCAACATAGTGTCTTGTGAGTATTGCTGTTAAATTGGTTTATTCTTTGTCATTTGCCTCACCATTTTGTGATTCCCTTTCCCTTCCTCAAATCAGATAAATGTACATATAAGACACAGGGTACCAAATTCCAAAACAGTGACAACAGGGGATAAACCAAAGGCAAAAAGTAAACAAAAAACAAATACCTTCACACAGTACAAAAAAAGACTCTTGTTACCATATCGTGGAGTTCATTTCTATTAGCATCATTTTATATGGTCATATCTACATAGCTACTGAGCTATTGTGATCCTCTGTTAAGAATATCCTAGACATATACTAATTATTGCAAATGAGGGAAACCATGATTTTGGCTCTGGATTACTTCACGTACTATGATTTTTTCCAAGCCTTTACCATTTTCTTATCAATGGGGCAATACCGTTCTTTCTGATGGAAGCATAGAATTCCATTGTTTATATGTACTACATTTTCTTGATCCATTCATCTACTGAGAGACATCTGATTGGTTTCATATATTAGGTACGGTTTTTTATTATGATCCTATCTTCCTATCATCTTTTGATAGCATTTCTAAGTTTAAGCAAAGATATACCTTGGAATTCCTTTTCATAGGGTTGAAATCTGAGTTCAAATACCCAGTCTCCTTGCAGCAAGCAATGTGACTTAGGTACTGCAAATCATGAATATCTGTTAGATTTAATTTGAAAATAAAAAAGAAAATAATCTTGACACAGAGGTTCTGTTTGTGTCAGCACATAAAATAGCCAAGCAATTTGCAGGTATAAGTTCTTGGTGTAGAAGTTGACATTGGGACTGACAGAAGTATTGGTTGTTATACTAGGGTCAAATGCTTGGCATACAGAGTTCAGCTGGGCCAGAAGAAGGAGGTTATTCTTGGGTCATATGATCTGATTTTGAGCATTCATGTAGGAAATAATTATTCAAGTTGCTTAATAACTGTATCTTCACCTGGAAATCTATTTTACAGTTTTAAAAAAAACAAAGTAGATTCCTCTGTTTCAAACTGCCTAATAAAATATGATGCATAGTTTACACACTTAGTTCTTCTTCCAGGAGCCAAATAATGAAGTATGAAGCTCTTAGATGAAGGAGAATAAATACAGCCTTTAAAAATATAGACATTGAAACTCAAGCAGAATAAAAGCATTCTTGGGTAGTTGATATTTTATTTGACTACTCAGCTCTTACCTGACACATTATTATTAATTTACAATTGACCCTTCATAGAAATTCCTAAAGCAGAGTCAACTCTATAAATCATGATTAGGAACAGACTTTTCTTTCAGTATGTCATGAGAGGTTCATTGTTCTATCTTCAAAATGTTATGCCATGTTCCTATTAGGCATGTTTATTTCTTTCTCAAAGTTGTAATTTGAGTTAAGGAAAGGATATAAGGGAGAGCTTGTAATATCAAGATAAGTAATTGTTTTACTATGTTTACTAAATAGGATATCCACTGAAATTAGTACCATATACTTAAAAACACTTTTTTTAAAGACTTGGGACAATCTTAAAAGTGTACATTTTCAGGGATAGTTTTTATTTTTTATTTTTAAATAGGAACAATAAAAAGTATAAAGAAAAAATTGTGTGTGTGTATGTGTGTGTGTGTGTGTGTGTGTGTGTGTGGTGTGACAGAGATGATACACAGAAGCACTTGGTGGCCAAGGGGCCGTGTGATTTTTAAAAATCCTCCCAGAGATGGGCTTTAGTGACTCACACCTGTAATCCTAGCTGATCAGGAGGCTGAGATCTGAGGATTAAGGTTTAAAGCCAGCCTGGGCAGCAAAGTTCCCTTGAGATCCTTAATCTCCAATTAACCCCTCAGAAACCAAAAGTGGTGCTGTGCTCAAGTGATAGAGCACTAGCTTGAGCAAAGAGAGGCTCAAGGACAGACTCTGATTGACCCCCCAAAACTTGAAACTCTGCCAAGTAGTTAAAGGAGGTTTCAAGCTGTTGGACTCACCCATCACAGCCCTGAAGAAGAGCAGATTCAGGTCCTTTGTTGAAGTCAGAGAGTATCTTTTCTTTGGAGCTACCTGTGTCTACTTGTTTTCATTAGTGGAAATGAAAACAAATGGAAGCCCTAGGTTCCCTGGACAGAAAGGATGCTGTGGCACCTCCACTCGTTGATGCTGTCTGCAGACTTCCCAGCTCACTCATAAACCTTGCCAAGAGAAGGATGCTTCTTCCATGACACTTTGCTTCACGGGCTTGGACTCATTATTTTGAATTATTTCAAGCAGATGATGGCTTTGTAGGCTTCACGTCCCCTCCTGTCTTAACAGTTGTAGGGTGCTTGCTTCTTTGGCCTGAATTTAGCTGCCATCTTCATGTGTTTGAAATTTTACATGAACAAAAGATCTCATAAAGAGCTGTAGTTTATTGCTAGAATTTGTGTTTACAAAGGTCCTTTCCTGTCTTACAAACTCAGGCTCAGCTCCTCATCATTGCAAAGCTGCTTTCCTTCAGCAGATGATCTGCTTTATGCTGGCTGTGTTTTCACCTGCACTCATTTGCCTCACCCTGCTATTCTTTTCCACAGGACAGCCTGGAAATGTGATTTCTGCTCTCCTCTGTACAGTCCCTTCTGCTAGCAACTGGGTAGCTGCTTTATTCCATGAGCAGTAGCTACCAAGTTCTGCATTGCTCTCTGTATTGCAGTTATTTCTGCTTCTATGGCTCTTCACAGTTGGAACCTAAAAGCAGTGATGACTAAAGCCTTCATTTTTTTTTCTTCTGACACCATCTCTCCATGCTTAAGCTTTTGTGTCACAGTGGGAGACAGCACCACTAGGAAAATCCAGTCAGCCAGTAATATTTGACCCTTTGGTTTCCTTCTTTCTATAGTAGATCAGTAATCACTATAGGCCACGGGAACATGCATACTCCAATTGTTATCATTTATTATTATAGACTAGGTCCCCTGTATGGTCCAATCTTTTAGAATGGTTGCCTCACTGATTTTTGTATTTGGGAGCTTTATTCAACAGGATGCTTATTGGAAGGTGAAGAAGCATTTATTGAGAAGTGACTTCTGGGATATAAATTTTTTGTCCATATGCTCAGATCTCTTAATGCATTTTTGTTTTGTTTTACAGGGAGAAGTAACTCCTTTCCTATTTCTCTCCAAAAGAAGTAATACAACCAGATCCCTTTTCTTGTAGTGGTTCATATGCAGGTCAAAATGAAAAGGGAAGAGGATGAGCATATGATTTTAAAAGGAAGTTATCTGAGATAGATCATAGCTCTGTGATCTCAGTGTCAGGGGAACCTAAGCTACTTTTCTCATGATACATTGTGAAATTGACAATGTTTTACATTTTATAACTCTAGTGTTTTCCTTAACTAACAAATGCTCTTATACTTCATACCAGACACTCTAAAATTTTGTACCAGGGATAATGGTTGAGACTGAGGAGGATACAAAGATATGAAGGTGAAGTCATTTCCTCTATTTAATGCACCACTAAGGCTTCAGTATGTAACCAAAGTATTTGTGTGTTGGAAGCTCAATTCTTCAATGCAGTAATGTTGGGAGGCAGGACCTGGTAAGAAATACCTGAGTCATCAGAGTGTAACTGAGTTCCTACTCTTATATGATCTTAATCACTACTACAAGTGCCAATTATAAAGCAAGCTCAGCTTCTTAATCTTTTACTAACTTCTCTTCTGCCTGTACTTATTTCCCTCTTTCTTTCATGTGTAAGTTGAAACAGCAAGAGACTCTCCCACCAGGTGCAACTACCTTATTTTGAACTTCTCAGACTCCAGAACCGTGGGCCAAAATTAACTTATTTTTATTTGTAGATTACTCAGTCTGATATACTTTGTGGAAGTGACAGAAAATAGAATAAAACATCCAGTTCTCCACTTTCCCAGGATCTCCTCCTTCTCTGAGCCACCTGTTCAGATAAACTTGCACGGAGAGTTGAAAGAGTCAATATGGTTCCTCAAATAATCCACCAAAGATGTCACCACTGGTGTTCTATGAGATTCTAAATATCTCAGATATCTTCACTGCACCTACCAATATATTTGACTATTTCTTAAGCCTGAGCACATATTAAAATTGCCAAGAAACTTAACTATAACCTCTTTTTTTTTTCTCAAGGGGCTTGAACTCAGGGCCTGTTCCTGCTGTCTCTGGGCTTTTTTGCTCAAGTCTAAGGCTCTACCACTTTGAGCGCCTGCCTGGGTAGGCCTTGGAACATGATCCTCCTATAACTGCCTCCCAAGCAGCAGTTTTATAGGCCTGCAACAAAACATTGTGACTCACTTGACAGAGAAAAGAATATGGCGGGAAAGAAAAAGCTAACAACTACATAGTAGAGATGCCACCTGACAAATGGCAGAGAAGTTATGAAGGACATCAGTGATAGGCCATGTTGATGGGAGGCACTCTTCATATGATGCTCTCATATCTTTAAATCTAAACCAATCACTCTGTAAATCTGAACAAATCGTCCTGTAATTTGAATTCTTTTCAGTGGAAAGGTTTATTTATTTTCTTAATTATTTCGTGTGTGTGTGTGTGTGTGTGTGTGTGTGTGTGTGTGTGTGTGTGTTAGTTCTGGGGATTGAACTCAGAGCCTGGGCACTGTCCCTAAGCTTATGTCCCTAGCTCAAGGCTAACAGTCTGCCACTTAAGCCACTTGAGCCACAGCTCCATTTCTGGCTTGTTTGGTGCTTAATTGAAGAGTCTCACAGTCTTTCCTGCCCAGGCTGGCTTCAAATCATTATCCTCAGATCTCAGCCTCCTGAGTAGCTAGAATTACAAGTATGAACCACCAGTGTCTAGGAAATAAAAGGTTCTTTAAATAAGTAAATATGTGTAGATCTTAAGAAATTTAGATAAATTTTAGGTATAGAGTCTTTTGTCAAGGTGATGTACACAGTGATTCAGTTACATACATAAGATAGTGAGTACATTTCCTGTCAAACTTATCAGATGCTTCATTTTCCTTCCACTTTCCCTTCCCCCAATATCCCCCTCAAATTGTACAGTTAATTTCCAACATATTGTCATGTGAGTATCGCTGTTGCAATTGGTTTGCCCTTTGTCCTTTGTCTCACCATTTTAATGTTCTCCTTCCCTTCCCTAATTCAGATACACACACACACACACACACACACATATATACACACATATATATATATGTCTCCCATAGGAAAGACATTATCATCCTTAATAGTTGAACAAAGGGGTCTCAATTCAACATGCCAGGTTATAACAATAATACATTTTGATCAATATGATCCCTTTCATCATTCTTCCAAATATTCCCAACTTCACCATCTCCTAAATTTATCTAGTTCCACTTTCACATATGTACATTGAATGTTGTGTCTGCATTTGCTTACCTTTCCTCTCTTCATTCATCTCCTCCATCCATTTGACCGCCTCCAATAACACGTTTCAGCTTACCTGGTATTCATTTTATTAAACTATGAGAAGGGTGTTCAAAGGAGTAACACTTTGCAAGCCTCCCCTATGTGTACCATATGCATATCATACTTAAACAATATGTTTTTTATTCTATACATATGATCATGTATGTATTTTACATATGTTTATACTTTATCTCTAACTTCCATATATGATAGAAAACATATGTCTTTTGTTTCTCTGAGCCTGATTTAATTCACTTAGCATAATTTTTCAGGTATGTCCATTTCTCTGAAAATGACATAATAACTGACACAATATTTTTCCTAATGGATAAGTAAAATTCATACATATATATGCATATATATTACATTTTCTTGATCCATTCATCCACTGAAGAGCACCTGAGCTGTAATTGTGTTTTTATAAACTCCCCAAGTCATTTAAAACTCAATGGTACATGTGGTCCTACACCCCAAAGATACAGATACCAATGTGAGTCTCTTGTTTTATTCCACCAGCTAATGCCTTCCTCAACTTTAATAACTAGATTTATAGATAGTCCTCAACTCTTGGCCCTACCCCAGCACATTTACCTAGTCAAATTTGAATGGATTGAGAAATTCAGCTTATAATGGGAGAGTTCAGTCTAAGGCTAAATTTTGTATCCCTTTCAGATTTAGGACAATATTCAATATGAGTAACCTTCTGTATCATATCTGTGGCTTCAACCTAGTGTGCATTATAAATATAATGGAAAAATTTGCAAGTATACTCAACACATACAGACTTTTTCTTGTAGTTATTCCCTAAAAAATATACTATAACAACTATTTCCATAGCATAGTTTTTATACTGTAGTAGGCACTGTAAACAATCCAGAGATGATTTAAAGTATACAGGCGGTTATGCTTATGTGACATGCAAAACCTGTACCATTTTATATGAGACCTGAGCACCTGGGGATTTGGATTTATATGGGGCATTCTGGAATCAAAACTCTATCAATATGGAGAAAAGGATGACTGTGCTCCTTGCCTTCTGTCACTCAGAGCCATGACCCACTGTGTAGAAATGTGCCTGTATATCAACTCCTTTGTTGTTGTCTTCTAGGCAAGACATTCTTTTTAGTAGAAGGCCTCAGACTTTCATGTAGGGCACTTACCTTCCTTGATTTGTTTTTGGCTCCCCTTTTCAGCCACAATAATGCAAGTGGAGAATAACGTCTAAAAGGATTCACTCTGACTCCTATTCCACTGACTTCCAGTTGTCTTAAAGTTTTCCTATTAAGCTCTATCCTCTCATCATGAACTTCCTAACTTCCTACTTCAGGTCTATAGCCTCAGAGTTAGATCATCCACTCCACACTTGGAGGGCTAAAATCTTGACTTTACTTCATCTTGCTTCCCCTCTTTTGCTCATGATAGTACACTAGTTTCTAAATTCACTGTCATTATGACAAGAGTCCTGTCAATACACACATCCCTTTTGCTTGACAATTTGCATTTTAATGAGTTTGCCACCTGTTGTCCAATATATCCATTTGGGAGCAACATGTTCATGTCTACTGCTTTCCACCATACCTTCATCTACAACCCATACTCACCCCATTTCACCTGGATATTCTTCTTGCTGTTTCTGTTGTCATTAGAGAAATTCTCATTCCTCTTCTCTACCTCACCAATATCACTAGGCATGGGAAGACAATCTGTAATTGGAGAAAATGAACCAAACAAATATTAGAACAATGACAACACAAATATAGGAGAAAACTTGAAGAAAAGACATATAACTATTGTCCTAAAAGTCACTAAAGAAAATTCTTTATTCATTAAGTGGAAACAAAGTCAACATTATTTAGTTTGCTTTTCAGATAGAGCTTTACATTTTTTGCCCAAGAAAGCCTTAGATGACTATTGTCCTCTTACTCTGCCTCCTAAGGAGCTCAGGTGAAAGACATGAGCCTCAGACCCAGTTGCGAAGTTCCTGTTTGTTTCTTTTTAAAATTTAATTAAATTTAGTAGCTTTCTGAAAAATTACTTTAGTATTTGGAATAGCTTGTCATGAAATTCAAAATATTTCAAAAGAAAACAATCTATTAAATTTGTATAAGCAGTTTGAAAGTTTAAAGAAGTTTCACTATGTTTGAAAACATGAATCAAGGGCTGCTTAATGCAGATTTGTTTGTTTTTTTAAAAAAGACAGATGTAAAAATAGTATTAAAATCTATAGCTTTTGAAAGCAGTCTTTAAAGTTTGTAATCAGATACTCACTTTTAACTCTAAATCTCTGAAAAATATTTTAGTGCCTAAAATCTGCTCTCAAAGATGCAAAGTCCCTCACATGGACACACCTGCCTGCAAGAGTAGAACATGATCATTGTGTGAGCAATTTCTGTCAGGTTTTGCTGGTGCTCTGTTGTCCTAAGTCCTCTCAAGTTCCAATGGGGAGTCCTAAGCACTCTGGAAATCCTCTCCAGTAAGAGGTGAGTATATTCAAAGATTTCTTTTCAACCTGATGAGGAGAAAATAAACTCCCAAGGGATGTTTCCTTTTTTAATATATGTTAAACATCCAAGCCATTTTAGCTTTTTAGAACTAAAAACGTTTCTGTTCTCTCAACATCATACATAATTTATCCCCTTCCTAAATTCAATGTTAATGAAAGAAGATTTCAGGTTGAATTTGTAAGTGAATTATGAAAATAAAAACAGCTAGTGTATTCCTGTTGTGTGTAAATGAGTACTTCACTTCACAATGCCAAGATGGAGCAAAACTTCTGTGTGTTTAGTTGCTCCATTGCAATCACAATGTGATCATCTACTCACAGGCCAGGAAAATGATTCTTCTTGGTGCCTGCACAGAACTGTTTGGTTTTTACTGAACACACATAACAAGAACAGAAATGAATTAAGAAAAGACCTCTGAAACAATTGTGATATACACATAAAGTAGAGCAGAAGATAGTCTTTTATCAAACATATACTTCATAATGCCAAGCATTATCGATTAACTTAATAAAGGTCAGCCTATGTGTGTGTGAGTGAGAAACATCTTACCTAGTTTATCCTCATAACTATTCTTTTATGTAGAAATTGCTTTCCAAATGAAGAAACTATGATCTTAAAACTTAAAACAAGGTTTCATGAGCAGACAGCTTAGTTATACAGATCTGACATGTGAGTATAGAAATACACGACTGATGTCAGCATCTGCTCTCAGGTCTTTCTCATCATAGGATCAGGATGTGCAGGTTCTTCAGTCAAGTTCTCTACAAATATACATGCTCAGTTTAATATCAGTGTCATCAAGTCATCTTGAAAATCCCTTCCAGATGAACCTTAAAATTCCAGAGAAATAATGATCTCAAAAACGTGTAATTTCTCAGTCCTAAAATATGGAACCAATCCAGATGCCCCTCAGTAGATGAGTTGATCAGGAAAATGTGGTACATATTCACAGTGGAATTCTATGCCTCTATCAGAAAGAACGACATTGTCCCATTCGTAAGGAAATGGAAGGACTTGGAAAAAATTAAATGAAATGAGCCAGACCCAGAGAACCATGGACTCTATGGTTTCCCTCATAGGGAATAATTAGTTCATGTTTAGGTTTGTCATAGCAGAAGATCATAATACCCCAATAACTATGCCCTTAGGAACACATAAGATGATACTAAGAGAAATGAACTCCATGTTATGGAAACAAGTGGTATGGTATATCATTGTTGTAATTATTTTCAACATGCCATGTGAAACCCTAACTTTTTTTATTTCTCTCATATTCCCTTCCTGAGGTTGTACTTTTGCTACCACTGTATGTCATCTGAGTACCCTGGATACTATATATACTGGTATTAGAACTAGGGAAGTGAACGGGAATATCAAAATTGAGATACAAAGGATAGAAAGACAAATTATACTAAAGCAATACTTACAAAACCATTTGGTGTAAACCAAATGTACAACTCATGGGGGGGGGAAGATAAGGAGGAGGTGGGGGGGCCAATGAGGGAGGAGGAAACAAGTTGAACAAGAAATGTACTCACTGCCTTTCATATGAAACTGTAACCCCTCTGTAATTTACTTTGACAATAATGGGGGAAACACCAGAAACACACACACACACACACACACACACACACACACACAAAACTGTGTGGATAGCTCAATAGCTATGCCCATATGAACACATAAGATGATGCTAAGTGAAATGAACTTCAAATTGTGGAAACAAGTGGTATATCATTGTTGTTATTTTCAACATGCAATGTGAAACCGTGCCCTTTTTTCTTCATATTTCTTTCCTGTGGTTTTGCCCCTGATATCACTGTAACTGATTTGAGTACCCTGGATATTATATATTACTTGTATTGGAACTAGAGAAGGGAAAGTGAATAACAAAATCAAGAGACAAAGGACAAAAAGACAAACCAATGCTACAGCAATACTTACAAAACTATATGGCATAAACCAATTGTACAATTCATGGGGGAGAGAGGAAAATGGGAAGGGTGGAGACATGGGGAAAAGTGAGGGAGGAGGTAACAAGTTGGATAAGAAATGTACTCATTGCATTATGTATGAAACTGTAACCCCTCTGTACTTCACTTTGACAATAAAGAAATTAAAAATAATAAAACCTCACAGCATCCCCATAAAACAAACAAAACGTGTGTGTGTGTATGTGTGTGTGTGTGTGTGTGTGTGTGTGTGTGTGGTGGCACACCAGTTCTAGGGCTTAAATTCAGAGCATGAGTGATCTGGGTGCTGTCCCTTGGCTTTTTTACTCAATGCTAGTACTCTTGCACTCGTGCTACAGATTTATTTTTGGCTTTTTGGTGAATAGAGAGAAGAGTCTCATGGATTTTCCTGCCTGGGCTGGATTCAAACTGCAATCCTCAGATCTCAGCCCCTTGAATAGCTAGGATTACAGAACGTTTAGATTCCTCCTTAGAATATGTGGCCATGTATAAGTGTGATGAAGCTTGTTAACTTTAAATACAATATGTGTGGGGAAAATATTACTAATTATAAATATTTTCGGACAAAAGTAATAGGAATAAGAATACAGGGGAAATGTTTATTCCATTAAGCAAAATGACTTCTTGTACACATGTTTGAGAACACTGGTAACCAGTAGCAATATTCACTGACATTGAGAGCTATATAGGTGAACCCATGTTCTTGAATCTGTGATTTGTCAATAATCCATGTATAACCAACAAGACACACACACGTGTAATTCTACAATTCAGACCTTTCATTATTTCAGTCTGATTTTACCTTTAATAATACTATTTAATTAATGATCTAATTAAATGACTTCAAAATTAGCTATTAAGTAGCATGCATTTAAAACAGTCACAATGACTGATGCTATGTACAGCTGTGGTAGGTGGATCATTTTTGTTTGATACTTTGAATTTCATTACACTTTTTCCCTTAGGATAAATTGAATGACCAATATTCTAGGGTAGAAAATCTCTTGTTTTGAGTCAATATCCAGGTTGATCTCTATCTCTTGATCCTCTTTCTTCAGCCTCCTCCATGTCTAGGATAGATAGACACTCTTGGATTCCTGTCTCTTTTATGGTATGAAAGTAACCCCCAGGAGAAATGGCTTGCTTAAATGAAAAATTTAAGGAATGTTTAATGAAAGGACTGTTTAGTAAGAGGTGGAAGGATGTAGGGGAGTCATGGGGATGGCACAATACTCAGGACTAGTACACATCACCTGCCCTCAGACTGAGAGTATTTAGAGAGGAAACAGCAAGATCAAGAGACCTGAGGGACTCTGTGGGATTGATGCTGGACAGACCTGCCCAAAGGGCACCAAAAAATTAAATCTTGCCTCTACTCTTTTTTCTCCTTCCAATTCCTCATCACTGTCAAAGGCCAACAGGAAGCTCGAGGACCAAGGAAACTTGAAGCTCCATCTCTGAGGGCACAGAAAAAAGATGTCAGCATGCTCCAATAAACATGTCCCTACATTGTGAGCACTGGATCCATTTATCACTCTATCTACTACACATAGCAGGTACTTACCTAATGTGGAAGGAAGGTGTAAGTCCTCTCGTTGATAGAAAAAAGAGCTCATAGTGTTATCTGCGGAAAATCAAAAGAAAGAACCAGAGTGTTAGTACTCTTCCTAAGTACATTGCTCACATTTACTGAAAAATATATTAAGTTGATGCTTTATCCAAACAAGAAAATGAGGGATCCACTCAGGAGCCAATTCAGGAGTATTTCTGTCTTCAGAGTTGTTTACAATCAGATACTGAGATTTTTTTTCCATTGAAGTTAATTTTTTTCAATTGTTTTGACATAAGTGCCCACCTTGCAAAGCTTCACAGAAAATTGAAGTCTCACTTTGGTTTTGCACTTTTCATTTCACAGTTTTCTATTTTTTTTTCATCTTCTCTCCTACCTCCTGTTTTCCTCTCTCCCACCCAATGGTTGAAAACAAAAAGAATCGAACCCATTTGTTATAAAAATCAATTAAAATTTTTTCTTCATTCATTTTAGCCTAGTTGTATCAGCCATCAGCAAAGCCTTCTGACCTAGGTGCCCCCGTGTGTGTGTGTGTGTGTGTGTGTGTGTGTGTGTGTGTATGTGTGTTCTGGTAGTGAGGCTTAAACTCAGGGTCTTGGCACTGTCCCTGAGGCTCTTTGCACAAGGCTATTGCTCTACTACTGGGCCACAGCTCCACTTCCAGCTTTCTGATATTTAATTGGATAATATCTCATGGACTTTCTGCCCACCCATGATCTTCAGATCTCAGCCTTCTAAGAGAAGCTAAGATTACAGGTGTGAGTCACTGTCAGCTGGCTATCAGTTATTTTTCTACTGTTCTGTCTCTCTGTCCCTACTTTACAAAGAGAGTAAGTTTTGAACAACTAATTTTTTGTTTTTTATTTCTGTTTCTTTATACATTTTCTGTCTATAAAACCAGATCCTTCTGTTCATCTCTTTGCAACATTGTTTTATGGAAAGAAATGTTGCCCAATTCTGCAATTGGAAAATAAATCCTATTAAGATCTTAAACTACAATTTTGTCACTTGAAAGACCTAAATAGAGGTTAGGTTATATTTAGTCCTCTATCTGGCTTCTTGGGCCCTTTTTTGTTGGTTCCTGGTGAACTGCTTAGAAATGAGATATCTTCATTGAATGATTCTTCATTTCCTTTAGAGAAAGTACATGATTATGTTTCCTTTCATAAAGAAGAGAGACTCATGGTAAACATGGATCAAGCACAGGTTTTTATGGATTGAAAGCCCGTTGCCATGACAAATGCCATTTTCAGTCTGTAGAGTGTTTTGTTTACAGATGAATACAAGCAGTTTTTTTTTTACCAACTTGCCATAAATGTCAAAACAAAAGACTACAGTTTACAAAGGGAATATAGAAAATAACAGCCATGAACCCTGATGCTGGAAATAAGTGGAGTGTCCATCAATTAAAAGGATATTATTGAAGAGAAAATTATTTACTCAAAAGATTCAAAGTCATTATTTTCTCATGCAAATCCTCTTGCTCTAGCAGAGCTCTGAGGATTTTATTTAAAAATTAACATCATTATCTTCATTATTACTCATTAATTGTGTACCTCTTGTGAATTTGGCTCCTATCCTCACTAACTAACTGGGCACTGATCTCACTAGACCTCTGAGCTGTCATCTGTAAAATGAGGATTAAAATAATACATACCTCACGAGGTTGTTGTAAAAAAATGGTGAGGAGGGGCTAATATGTACAAAGTCCACATGGCAGTGCTTGGTACTTCTTGTTCCCAGTGACAGCTATTAGTTTAATCACTATTATTACTCAATCTCATTGATTATTTCATGTTAATTCATCTGTGATGTTGTTAGATATGAAGTTTAGAGAAGGAAAGCAACCCAGCATACTCCAGCTATAAAGAGGAAGATTCTGTCCACACAACTGTTTTTCCAAATATACATTCCTCCAAATTGCATTAATACCCAGACTATGGACAAACTTATTGTTTCAACTAAGTTGAGAATAGACTATATTTAATGTATTTATTTATCCCGTAACATTTTCATTGCAAAAAAGTCCCTACCTCTGGGATTTCCTGGCCTCATTTTTTCTATGTTCTTCCATTCTAGGCAATTCTCTCCTCTGGCAATCAAAGTTGGAGAATAGGAGAGAAGGATTGCAAACTAGCATCAAGTGAAATCAGGCTGGATGACAGTGACCATAATATTTGTCCATTTACAATCAGAACCCAGCTACAACAGCAATTTATCTTATAAACCAATTTGGCAAAGCATTAGCTTTGAAATCTATTACATTGAATCAGGAATGGAGTTTACAGCAAATATATTGATACCCTTACACGGCAATGATCGTTTAAGTGGATATAAAGCAATGTTCTTGCTCAGCTCTGCATCTCTTCATGCCAAGGAATGAGTCACGTTGTATGCAGTAAGAAATGTGAACCTTTGGGCACTGGTAGCTCACACCTATAGTCCTAGCTCACCAGAGGTGGAAATGTGGCTCAAGTGGTAGAGAATAGAAACAACAACAAAAATCCCTCAGGGTCAGTGCATAGGCCTTGAGTTCAAGCTTCAATAGTACACACACACACACACACACACACACACACACACACACACACACACACACACACAGTTAAAAAGAAAAGTGGACTTGTTGACTCTCATTCTTAGATGAAAAGTGGACTTGTTGACTCTTATTCTTAGATGAAAAGGTACTAGCAGAATCATAATGTTGCTTTTCATTTCAGACCATCTCATGAACTTCTACTTACCATAACATCTATTACCAAGTTGGTTATTTTAATAGAAAGAAGTTTAATATGTATTCTTTTTTTAACTTTTCACTGATATATCAGTTATTTTAAATCAGGCTTCCTACATGAAAACTTGACAGAAATTGTTTACTAGCAAGCTACTTGTGTTGTCCTAATTACCAATCACTGCTATTTTTTGTTACCTTTGACAGTGCTTTTCCATCAGAAGACTACTTAGTTTCAATCCTTTCATCCTCTTGTAGGTAATCTGTAAGTATATTTCATTAATTTCTATAGTAAACAAAATGTTGCTGCCACTTCCCACAGAGATACCTGTGTCCCAATCCCTGGAACCCTTAAGTATGTTACTTTACATGGCAAAAATGACTTTAGCTGGTCTGAGATAATTTCTGGATTGTTGGGCAGGGAGTGTAAATGTAATCACAATGATCTTTGTAAGAAAGGCAAGAGAGTCAGACTTAGAGTAAGAGCAGAAGCAGGAGAGAGAGAAAAACAGACACACACACATACACACACATGCACACATACGCACACATACACACACACATACACACACACACACACAGAGAGAGAGAGATTTAAAGATAGTACATCACTGAATTTGAAGATACTAGAAAGGAACTTAGCCAAGGAAAGTGATGGCCTTTAAAAAGTAGAAAAATTGAGGAAATAAGGTTTTCTTTTCTAGAGCCTCCAGAGGAACTACAGCTCTTCCTACAGTCTAATTTTAAAGCTTCTGACTTCCTGAATGCCATAATAATACATCTGTGTTATTTTGAGATACTCAGTTTGTAGTGTTCTATTACAGCAGCAGTAGAAAAGTAATATGACTAACTTTTCAATTCTTTATTTCTCACTCTGAAACTCTCCCAAGTTGCATAACTGGTAATTGTCTTCTAGAATCTTGGATATTGTGCCTTCATGTCAAATACCTAATCCAACATTAAAGTTATTTCTTTCTGCTGGTCTTGAGCCCACACCTACAATCCCAGCACTTGGGACGTTGAAGCAGGAAGATCAAAATTGTAAATCCCACTTGAATTACACAATGAGACCATGTCTCAAAAATTGTGTTGTTTTTCTCAAAAAATTTTTTCTCCAATGTATTTTTCTGACTGTTTTATGTTGACTAATTTTATAACTAATTTACTGACTTTTGATTAAGTTATTTAAACACAAACGAAAGTGGTTGCAAGTATCTCCAATGGCAAATGTCTAGAGTTTTAGGATTTAAGAGTAGACAAAAGAAAACTGAGATTCAAAGATCACTGTTTGAAGCCAGCTCAGGCAGGAATGTCTGTGAAAGTCTTAAATCAAATTAACCACCAAAATAAGCCAAAAAGTGGAGCTGTAGCTCAAGTGTTAGAGCACCAGCCTTGAGCAAAACAACTCAGACATCAGCACTAAGGCTCTAAGCCCAAGATCCAGGACTGCCCCCTCAAATAAAAAGGAATGAATAAAGTGAATAAAATAATATTTTACTGGACAGGGCTTCAGATTCTAGGGGCAATACGGGAAAAATGGAAATAAATAAATCAAGCAGTTCTATCTGGTGAAAATGCTCCAGAAACTTTCGTGCAAGGTAACATAACAGAGGATGGTGTGAGGTAGGATAGTTGAAGGGTGGCTATTTCAAATAAGATAATCAGAGAAAGCATCTGAGAAGGTCACACCTATGCAGAGATCTAATTGAAGAGGAAGAACAAGAATGAGGGTCTATGGAAGAATAGTATTCCAGGAGGTATTTTCTGATAGATATCTAGGCATAAATGAATTTGGATTGTTCATGTTTAAGTGATTGTAAGGACATGGGTACACAGTGAGAAAAGTGGGGATTAGTAAAGAGGGGGGACCAGAAATTTAGATAATTTCATTAATCATAGTTAGGAATCCTGATGGTTTTCTATGCATGATGGAAAACCTTTGGAAATTTTTGAACAAGAGAATGAGGTTATCTGACTTTGTTTGAAAAGAATCTCTGTGATTGTTCTATAGGCAACAAAATAAGGCGAAAGAATTCCAAAATAATGAGTGATAATTGCTTGGCTCAGAAGTCATGGCTGGTGGTTAGAATTAGGAGATATTTGGAAGATAATTCTGATAGCATCCATTTAAGGATTTTTGCACAGATTGATGTCAGACAGAATAAAGGATAAACTCCTAATGTAGTTAGCATTAACTGAAATGAGAATAATTACAAGTAGCATGTTTTGTGACAAACACCCAAAGTTTGGTTTCCAGTATAAACATTTCTGACAGGTGCTGTTGGCTCACACTACCAATTCAAGGGGCTGAGACCTGAAAACCTTTGAAGTCAGCATAGGCAGGAAAGTCTGCAATACTCTTTTTTTTCACATTTTTATCAAACTGATGTACAGAGAGGTTACAGTTTCATACGTTAGGCATTGGATACATTCCTTGTACTGTTTGTTACCTTGTCCCTCATTCCCCCCTCTCTCCTCCTCCTTTCCCTTTCCCCCCATGAGGTGTTCAGTTCACTTACACCAAAAAATTTTGCAAGTATTGCTTTTGTAGTTGTTTGTCTTTTACCAATCTTTTTTTTTTTTTTTTTGCCAGTCCTGGGGCTTGGACTCAGGGCCTGAGCACTGTCCCTGGCTTCTTTTTGCTCAAGGCTAGCACTCTGCCACTTGAGTCACAGCGCCACTTCTGGCCATTTTCTGTATATGTGGTGCTGGGGAATTGAACCCAGGGCCTCATGTATACGGGGCAAGCACTTTTGCCACTAGGCCATATCCCCAGCCCAGTTGTTTGTCTTTTTTTAACCTGTGTCTCTCGATTTTGGTAATCCCTTTCAATTTCCTAGTTCTAATACCAGTATAGACCGTTTCCAATATACTCAGATAAGATTACAGAGATAGTGTAGATACAAGCACAGGAAGGTGATACAAGAACATCATCAATAGTAGAAGATACAGATACACATGGGACGTTGAAAGTAGTTACAACTGTGATATAACAATCGTTTCCATAACATGGAGTTCATTTCACTTAGCATCATCTTATGTGATCATAAGGGTATAGTTATTGGGCTCTTGTGATCCTCTGCTGTGACTTACCTAAACCTGTGCTAATTATTCCCAATAAGGGAGACCATAGAGTCCATGTTTCTTTGGGTCTGGCTCACTTCACTCAGTATAATTTTTTCCAAGTCCTTCCATTTCCTTACAAGTGGTGCAATGTCATTCTTTCTGATAGAGGCATAAAATTCCATTGTGTGTATGTACCACATTTTCCTGATCCATTTGTCTACTGAGGGGCATCTGGGTTGGTTCCAGATTCTAGCTATGGCAAATTGTGCTGCGATGAACATTGTTGTGCTGGTGGCTTTACTGTGATTTTGTTTGTGGTTTTTTGGATAGATACCCAAAAGTGGGGCTGCTGGGTCATAGAGGAGTTCTATATTTAGCCTTCTGAGGAATCTCCATATTGCTTGCCAGAGTGGCTGAACCAGTTTACATTCCCACCAACAATGAAGTAGGGTTCCCTTTTGGCCACATCCCCTCCAAAATTTGTTATTGTTAGTTTTCTTGATATATGACATTCTCACTGGGGTGAGATGGAATCTCAATGTTGTTTTGATTAAGTCTTCAATACTCTTTTCTTCAGTTAATTACCACAAAGCTGAAAGTGGTGCTGGGGTTCAAGTGGTAGAGCAAAAGTTTTGTGTGAAAAAGCTAAGAGACAGTTCCCAGGCTCTGAGTTCAAGCTCCAAGACCTGCACATAACAAACACACAAACAAATCAAAACAAATTAACCAGTAGTTGTCTCAGCTGGACCCATGGCTAGGAATTTCTCAGAGACAATCTCAATAAATATTCAAACCACAAAAGCTAATTTTGTAGTTTTCACGATAATGAAGGCCTGTTTTCAGCTTATTGAAAGCATATGGAGTAGTCTATGTTTAGTCTTTTTTAGGAACCTGCATACTGCTATCCAGAGTGAACAAACAAGTTTACATTCCCACCAACAATATAGTAGTGTTACCTTTTAGCCACACTCCTGGTAGCATCTGATTTTTTATTGTTAGTTTTCTTGATAATGGCCATTGAAACTGGAGTGAGGTAAAGCCTCAACGTTGTTTTGATTTGCATTTCTTTTATGGCCAGAGATGTTGAACATCTCTTCATGTGTCTCTTGGCCATTCTTATTTCTTCCTTGCAGAAAGTATCTCTGTTAAGTCTTTAGCCAATTTATTAATGGGGTTGTTATTTCTTTGAGGATTTTTTGCTGGGAGAAGTATAACTTTTTGATCTCTGAGTATATGTTAGATATGAGGCCCTTTTCTGATGCATAGTAAAGACATCTCCCATTCTGTGAACTATTTATCTTGCTAGCTATGTCCTTTGCCACCCAGAAACCCTTCAGTGTGATACAATTCTATTTATCCAGTCTTTCTTCGATTTTCTGTGGTTCTGGATGTTTAGTTAGGAAGCTTTGGTCTGTGCCAAGAAGTGCTAGTGCTTCTCCTATCCCTTCCTGTAGTATTTTCAGGGTATCTGGTCTTACACTGAAATCTTTGATTGACTTGGAATTGATTCTAGTGCAGGGTGATATATAAGGATCAGTTTTCTACATGTGTATAGCTAATTCTGCCAGCACCATTTGTTGACGAGGCTTTTTTCCATCCTGTGTTTTCTATTCCCTTATCAAATAGTAGGTAGCTATAGGTCTGTGGGTTCATTTGCAGGTCTCCTGCTCCATTGCAGGCCTATTTTTGTGTCATTACCAAGATGTTTTTTATTAATACAACTTTGTAGTACATTTTAAAGCTTGATATTGATATTCTTCCAGCACTATTCTTCTTGCTAAGGATTGTTTTGCCATTTAGAGTTTTCTGTTATTCCATATAAATTTTTTGATTACTTCTTCTATATCATTAAGGAAGGTTGTTGGGATTTTTATGGGTATTGCATTGAACTTATAGATAGCTTTTCACAATGGTAATTCTTCCAATCCAGGATTTTGGGAGGTTTTTTTTTCACTTCCTTAAATCTTATTTAATTTCGTTTTTCAGATTTTAAAAGTTTTCATAGAGGTCCTTCTCATCTTTGGTTAGTTTGGTTAATTCCTAGGTATTTGGGTATTTTTGAGGCAATTAAAAATGAGTTGCTTTTCTGATTACAGCTCCACACTTCTTGTGGTTGGGATACAGAGAAGGTACTGATTTTGTGGGTTAATTTTATACCCTGCTACTTTGCCAAAGTTTCAGATCATCTCACAGATAGAACTTCCCTATGACTCAGCAGTTCCACTCCTGGGCATCTATCCAAATGGCGACAAACCAGGCTATAATAGAGTCACCAGTACAATCATGTTAGTTGTTAATTTACCATAGACAAGATATGGAATCAACCCAGATGCCCCTTAGTGGATGAATGGATCAAGAACTTGTGGTACATATACAAAATGGAATTCTATGCTTCCATCAGAATCATATTGTCCTATTCATAAGGAAATGGAAAGGCATGGAAAATTTATAAAACAAAGACATGTAAGCTGCATGTTTTCCCTCATTTTAATAATTAAAATGTACCTATAAATCTACAAGTAAGCTCAATGGATAGTAAAAGACAAATAATTACACCTGCACATGATTAGTTATACAGCAGTCTAAACATTCACACAGTGAGAACAAAGTCAGATATTCTAAGGAGAGGATCACAAGGTCTCAATACCTATGTGCATATGATCATATAAAATGAGGCAAATTAAAATAAACTTCAAGAAATGGAAGCAAGAGGCTTTTTTTACTGTACTGTTTGCAGTTCCTTTTTTCTCCTTTGATTCATTCCCTCCTGTCATTGTTGTTGATTTCTGTACCTTTTGTTCTATATAAAAGTTTATCTGAGTTGGGGAGTGGGTGGGAAAGAACAGATATGGTGAGGCAAAAGGTGAAACAATTTAACAGTGAAACCCACTAGTCGCTATGTTGGAAATGAACTATACAACTTGAGAGGGGAATAAAAGTTTGGAGGGGAAAATTGGGAAAGAAAGAAGGAGAGTGACACTGTTCAAAAGGAAATGTACTCTTTACCTGTCTCACATAACTGTAAACCCTGTGTACATCACCTTTACGATAAGTTTTTTTAATCAACCTCCCATGAAAAAGTAAAGAGTAAAAATCTCTAGACTTTACTTTCACTACAAAAAAATCCCCATTCATGAAGCAGGGCACCAGTGGCTCACGCTATTGAGAAGCTAAGAATAGGAGAGTCAGAGTACCAGGCCAGTTTATGCAGAACGTCCACAGAACTCCATCTGCATGGAAGAAAGTAGGGTGTGTGTGTGTGTGTGTGTGTGTGTGTGTGTGTGTGTGTGTGTGTGGTGTGTGTGTGTGAGAGAGAGAGAGAGAGATGCCAGCTATGATGGGAAGTCTAAAAGTGTATGTATTGACCATATGCTTAGGCAGAAAGCAATACCTATGTCAAAAATAACCCCCTTCAAACAAAAGGACTGGAAATCTGGCTCAAGTGTTATCCTGCCAGCCCAGTACTAGACCCTGAATTCAAACCCTAGTACTATCAAAAACCTTCCCATCATGAATGAGACTCATGACCAAAAATACAGTATAGCAACTTTATTTGTCCAACTAATTAAAGATGATTTAAAAATTAAGTTATAATAAAAGAAAAGAAAAAAGATTAAGCTACAGATTGTGAAATATGGGTTAGTTCAAATTAAGAACCTCCAAAAGGTTTTATAGAGAATGGAAAAAAATGATTTGTAATGACAAGGACACCTGCCTATCTTAAGGTTTTCTAAATAATATTTATGTTGTATGCAAAGGAAGCACATTGTCCATAGGAAAACAGCCAGAAAGTGATGAAACAAGAAGGTAAAAAGCACATTTAAATGAGGTAGAGCCTAGTGCTGATTTCTTCTGCCAGTACTCCTAATTATTCAGGAAGCTGAGAACTGAGGATCAAGGCTTGAAGCCAGCCTGGGCAGGAAAGTTCATAAGACTTTTATCTCCAATTGACTAACAGAAAAGCTGAAAGTGGAGCCTTAGCTCAAGTCGTAGAGAGCTAGCTGTGAGTAAAATTGACGATCAGGAAAATGTGGGAGCTGACATAGGACTTGCACATGCAGAGCCAGAAGGGGAAAATGTCATTGATGATAAAAGCCCTGAATAGTTTCACACATTGGTAATAACTTATGGAACTGGGAATAGGAGAGAGGTTAATAGGATAGATGAGGGAAAGGATTAAATGGTCTTGTGGAACATTCTATTAAGACCAATAGCTGATATCATGGTTCTGACAAATGCCAATATTGTTTCATTGCAAATGCTGAGAAGTTCTATGAACTCTTTTTTAAGGTTAAAGAGGATTGTGCCAGACGTGGAGGAAGAATCTACCAGAAGTAGATGCTCTTAGTCCTATCCTGGTTCTTCCTGTGGGTTGTGGTATTTTAACTAAGGTATAAATATGATTTTTCCAAGACTCCTGATCAGAAACACCCTCTGAGTTCTAGGACATTGTGTCCAGCCGTCTACAACTCACTTATTGCAAAAGGGTAAAGACATCTCAAATTCACTAAGTTCAGCATAGCATTCCTAAACTCCAAATCCTTGGACCCCAAATTTAATCCTTTTTAGTGTCTCCTCTCTTATTGAATGGTAAAATCTAGAGTTCTAAGAATTATCTTCTGTACTTCCTTCTCCTTAATATATGAAATCTACTCTCACACTATAACCCAAATTTATCTCCTTATTTTCATTTCCAGCACAACATTTTTCACAGATAATATCCTGGAACAAGCCATCATATTATCTCCTCTTGTGTAGCATAAAAAACTCTCATCTGGACCCAGTGCTACTGTTCTTGCTCCTAATACAGCAGTCAAATTCCTCTTTATTACCATAGCATAGCTTTGTCCTGACACACAGTGAGAAGTAGACAACCTTACCTCGAAATTGCCTTAGTAACTATCACATTACCTTGCTGTATTTTCTTTATTCCTATTGAAATTCATTGAACTTATTTACCTGTTGACTTATTTAGCATCTGTTTATCTCCTCTAAAAAGTAAAATCTTTTAGGCCAAGAGGTTAATCATGTCTCTACAATAAGCTTAAACCTAGAAAAGGACATGGCATTAGTCATTCACTGATATTTATTGAATGCGTTTAAAGGATTTCTATTGTTAAATAATTACTTCCCTCTCAGAAAAAAAAAAACAACCTTGGGTACCTACAGACTCACAACATTACTAGCAAAAATTAATCTATTATTATCTAATATACCACTTTGGAAATCCTTGTTTGTTTATTTGTTTCTTATGCTAGTACTGGGGCTTAAAGTCAGGACATGGGCACTGTCCCATAGCTTTTGTTCACTCAAGAATGGCATTCTACCACTTGAGCCACAGTTCCACTTCCAGATGTTTTTTTTTTCTTGTTAATTGGACATAAGAGTCTCATAGACTTTCCTGCACAGGTGGGCTTTGAATCACAACCCTCAGATCTCAGCCTCCTGAGTAGCAAGGATTACAGTAATGAGCCACCAGAACTGACTGGAAATTATTTCTGAAATTCCTTGAATTTTTATTTCTGCCTTTGCCCCTTTTCAAAGACAAAGCTAAACTGATTTTGAGGGACCTAGTAAAATATTTCACTAGCAAAGCTACTTCTTAGATTTATTCTACATGCAAATTTATTTGTATGAAATCATGTTTAAGGTTCTCATGCATTTAGTGATCATGAATATATTATAAAATATTTACTTAGCTTTCTCTAGGAAAATCCAAGTTCCTTCTTCTCTCTCACATGCACACATTCCCAAACAGTTTTTTAAGTCAATGTACTTTCCAGAAAATAACTTTATTTCATAGTAACACTCACTTATTAGAAAAATATCTGTTCATATCTAAAAGATTGCCCTTTTTTCTTTCAGAAAATATATCAATAACCATTGGAGTATAGAAAAAATCTTTACTTTCTTGATTTTTCTCACTGCTCTACTGGATGTCATTTGCTGGGGAGGTTGGGATAATGGTTGGTGAAAGCATGAATTTCTAAAAGAATCCTGCTGAGGCTATGTGGAAAGATTAGTAATGGCTGAGAATTGCTGGCTGCTCAGTTAATTGATTTTTTTTCTATCTAGAGGATAGCTATTCCTTTATTTTCCCTTTAGTTGGTGAATAATAGACTGATCTCAAGGTGCACAATTGAACTCTCTCTAGTTTTGAGAACATGTGCTTTTAAATGGAACACTTGGTACCAATTTAATAAAAGAAATTATATGGGTTGACATTAACCCTTCCCATTGGTTCCAATATCATACGTAACTACTCTCATGACTAAAAGCTAACCCAGAAGACAAATAACTAAAAGACAATAAATAAGTGTATTTATAGCAAAGACCACATGATTCTTTTGTCACTGGATGTACAGTCTTTGTTCTTTATATCAAGGAAATAAAAGCTCTTTTGAAATTTTATTTCTAAGGAGTATAGATTATCTTTTTCTTTCAAACTATTCATGATCATACTTTCTGTCATGTACTATTCATTCCTGAGTCTATGAATCTTTACAAACATTAATTCTCAAATAGGTTGATTCCACAAATCAAATACTCTATTCCCATGCTGCCAAAAGACTGTAGTATTTCCCGAATTTAAAAGAGCCATCCTTTCTTATTATAGTTTCCCTAAAGGGTAGTTATCAGGAAGTTTTTGGAGAGAATGTCCTATTTATTTCTGAGGTAGATCAACTCTATTGACAGTTCTGAACTAAGGTTCCATTGCAACCAGATAATGTGTTAGTTATAATTAACATAGTAGTAAATAAAGCAAGCTTATTCAAGCTATTTCATGTCAGGGACTTTCAGTGCAATTGGACCTCACAGATCAGATAAAAAATGGTAAGACTATTTCCAAGTCTACTGGCTTTGAGTAATTATAAGATTAGAATTAGTGGTTGGTATTTTTTTGATGAAATGTTGTCAGTATTTTTTATATCGTTGCAAAATTCAAAGGAAGAAAAAGGAACTGAGTGTTTTACAGAAAGTAAAATGCTCTAGGATTCTAAAAAAGCAGTAATATTTTTTCTGTATATTTCCTCTTCTATGCTATTAAGCACTAATATAATTACAGAATGCAAAGTGTTATATACAGTCAGGAAACATATTAAAATGTCACCTTAAATTCCCAGTGGATGATCATCCTTGGAAATACATCTCAACTTGGAAGCCAATATTTTAATTAACATCATAAACACAAAAGATGATTAGCCAAGAAAAAGGAAAAAAAAGATACTTTTCAAATATCAAATCTATGTTAGCTTTTTAACGTATAACAAAGTATTCCAAGCTTGCTGATTTCAAACACAAATCATTTCTTAGATTGTGTCTTTTGAGCAGCTCCCTTGATGTCATTCATGAATTTGTGTATTTGCTGGAACCTGGCTTTTCTCAATTGACTTCACTTTGGACAATTTCTCATCTGTATGTTCCATAGTTCAGCAGACTACCCAGCAATGTTTCAAAGAGTCAAGCATAAACATGCAAGTCACCTTGAGATCAAGACTTATAACTATAATAACATAATATCTATTGAATTCTACTTGCCAAACCAAATTGGTAGATCAGAGAGAAGCGTACAATATGTTAAAATGGGTAGGAGTATCCTGACCCAAGGATTGGCTTCAATCATGGAGACCAGAGTGAGATGTCCTTCAGGCTCCAATTTGTACAAATCGCCCTTCTACTCTGATCTTATGCTCAAAATGAAACTCTGTGATTTAAATTCATTTTCCACATCATATGCTGAGATTTTCCTGATCAATATACTCTAGTGTCATTTATATTTCTTATAACAAATAGATAAATTGGTATTCATCTCCACTCTTCTTCTATTGTCTCATATTTTCCCCACCGACTTCCTATGACATAGACTAGCATATTTTTCCTTCTAAATCCTGAATTCTATAGTGGCATATGTTGGAATCATGGGATAGGTTCCAGCACTGTCTGTTGACATCATACATTGTATTCCTCACCCTCTAGAGCTAATAGCTAAACTTCAGCATGGCTGCCATCATGTTTTCCCAGAAGGAGTCCAAAACCTAGGTCTGACTACCTGGACTCACAGAAGCTCTCTGCTTTCTCCAGTGACTGTTTAGGGGTTTGCACATGGTGTTAATGCTGCACAGGGTGAACTGTGATCAATGAGACAAGAGACAGAAAAGATCTGGCAGATAAACTGCTTGTCCTTTCTTTTTCCAATAGGACCAGTTGGTTCAGGAAGGCTCCAGACATCTTTTCTGCAGATATCCTACATGACTGGTCTATTGGCTAGGTTTCCTGTACACTAGTAAATGATGCATCGCCTTATATTGCCTTTTACTCCTTCTATAAGTAAAATCCTCCTTTCTTTTCTTTTTTTTCCAGTCCTGGGGCTTGATCTCAGGGACTCAGCACTGTCCCTGGCTTCATTTTGCACAAGGCTAGCACTCCCTACCACTTGAGCCACAGAACCACTTCTGGTTTTTTCTATATATGTGGTGCTGAGTAATCATGTATATGAGGCCATATTCCCAGCCCCTCCTTTCTTTCATTTATGGTTCACTGAGATTACACCTTATCCAAAAAGAGCATGTAATTTGGGTATCATGTCATCATGCTCTGTTGGTGTTTTTTATTTTTCTGGCAGGGGGGATCAGGATTTTTTAAAGGAAGGAAGACTAACTTCTCAAGCATTTGTTGACTTCTACTAGTTATGAAAGGAATTGAGAAATTTTCTCCTTTTGAGTTTGGTCTAACAAATGGATAATGGTCGTATTTAGGAATATTCCTAAGACTTGGACATAGTGTGGTTTTGTTATTTTGCTAAGGTTTTACTTTTAATCTCGTATGCTTTCAGATAGATCGGTGAAATCACCTGGCTAGACAACTGCTACAACAAAGACAGTTTCAATAAAATACTCTGCATGGGATATTCTTCTAACTTATAATGGAAAAAGAAAATGTTCACTGATCCACAGTGGTAACAGAAACTCTTCAAAATTCTAGTTGTCTATAATTATATATGGATGTAAACCGAAGGATGTGCTCTTTATGCAATTATCCCTTCCACAAGTATAAATCTACCTTACATGTTGCATTTATCACATCATGCAACTAATACAATTCAAATAACATTAATTTTATATAACAGATTTATTTTGCTAAAGCCAAACTAGTGCTCATCCTTGATACCACATATACAAACATAGTATGCCATATGATGGATCAATTCTCCTATTGGTTACTCTGCCTATAAATTGAAGGTCTTTTATTTTTACAAATATCACTTTACATTTCATATATGAATGGACCATCCAGGTTTAAGTTCAGCTTCTTTCCTTTTCTGTGAGCCCAAGAAAAGTGGAACATTTCTCCACACAATACTACCACCACAATATCACATCAGACTTTTATGTAAGTTATGACAGAAATGAATTCTTTCATATAATAATTCATTTTTATTTAAATTGATTCATTTATTGTCAAAGTGATGTACAGAGGGGTTACAGTTTCATATGTAAGGCAGTGAGTACATTTCTTATCAAACTTTTTACGTCCTCCATCATTTTTCTCCCACCTAACTGCCTTCCCAATTCCCTCCCCCCTGAGTTGCACAGTTGGTTACAGCATATAGTTTTGTTTGTATTGCCATTGCATTGGTTCTCCTTTTACCATTTATATCTCCATTTTGATGTTCCCCTTCCCTTCCCCATTTCCAGTAAACATATATGCAATACCCAGGGTACCAAAATCAGTTACATTGACATCACAGGTAAAACCATGGGGAAGAAAGACAAAATAAAATGGAATAATTTCACATGGTATGTTGAACATAACAATAACAATGATAAACCACTTATTTCCATATCTTGGAGTTCATTTTGCTTCGCATCATCTTATGTGTTCATATGTACATAGGTATTGAGCTATTGTGATCTTCTGCTAGGACTATCCTAGATGTGAACTAATTATTACCAACGAGGGAAACCATAGAGTCTATGTTTCTTTGGGTATGGTTTTTTCCAAATCTTTCCATTTCCTTATGAATAGGGAAATGCCATTCTTTCTGATAAAAGCATAGAATTCCACTGTGTATATGCACCACATTTTCCATTCACTACTGAGGGGCATCAGGGTTGGTTCCATATTTTAGCTATGCATGGCAAATTGTGCTGTGGTGAACATAGTTGGGCTGTTGACTTTAGTGTGGTCCTGCTTGTAATCTTTTGGGTAGATGCCCCAAAGTGAGTGAGCTGCTGGGTCATAGGGGAGTTCTATATTTAGCCTTTGGAGAACCTCAATACTGCTTTCCAGAGTGGTTAAACAAGTTTACACTTGCCGCATCTCCTCCAGCATACTTTTTCAATAAAAAAAATAGGTGCTTAGCCTCAAAGTTATTTAAGGAAATCAATGCTTACACCATGGCAGATGCTAAAAATTTTAATTAATAGCATTAGAGGAAACTACTAAGAGTAATGTGCTTAAAAGAATATCAACACTTAAGTGCTCTTCATGATTTTTCTGTGTGAAGGGATCTCCTGAGTGCAAGTATATGTTGTAATAAAGTACTGCTTGATTACAGTGCTGCTTGGCACAGAATATACTCTTCTTATTAACTTTATAATTACTATGATAACCAATATATTAAAAGAGACTCTTTCTTGGTGCCAGTGGCTCATGCCTGTAATCCTAGCTACTCAAGAGGCTGAGGTCTGAGGATCTCAGTTTGAAGCCAGCTGGAGCAGGAAAATCCATGAGACTCTTACTTCCAATTAACCAATAAAAACAGACAGAAGTGTAACTCTGGTTCAAGTGGTAGAGTGTAGGCCTTAAGCAAAAAAAAAAAGGTCAGGGACAGCACCCAGGCTCGGAGTACAAACCTCAAGATCAGAATAAACAAAAGAGAGAATCTTGTAATAAATTCATGGACACCCAAACTTTTTTCAATGAACTACCAGAAGGATAAAATCCTCCACTGAGGAGATATATTAGAACTGTGGCATTTAATTTATTTGTGGTTACTTTGTGAATCAGGTAAGAAGTTAATAGTTCTTATCCTAGAGAAGTATGCACGTGTGTGCAGAAACAATATTTTGAATATGGTTTCAGTAAGATCATTAAAGTCTTGATGCTAATCCAGACTGGAATAATTACATTATTTCACTGAATTCCTCCAATTACCATGGTAAGTAGTATCCTGCAGAGAAAAATCTCAGAGTATCGTAATTATCCTTTTTGTGTGTTGATTGCTCTTCCTCCAAGATTCCCATAAGATATTTTCCCCTTAATATTCAAATATCATTAACTTCACCAGCTAATTTTTCTAGGGAACAACCTGGTGAACCTTCATAGTCAAGATTTTTATTCCCATATACTTCCTTCTATTAAATCTTTTAATACTTTCTCCATCTTTTACATTTCTCTTTCATCTCTATTCCACATTACATATAATCTTTTTATACTTTTATTCTTAATTTTATTTTCTGTGAAATTTTGGAAGTTTGGATTCCAGGTCCCTGATTGAGGTTCAAATAGCATTTATTCTAGTTCTGGTTTCATCCATCATCACATTTATCTCTGTAAATATTTTCATTTGATTCTCATATTCATTTTTATCTCTCATACTTTTCCATTGACAACTTATTTTTCATCTTCTGTTTTAAGTCTTTTTTAAAACAAGATTTTGATGGCTGTATATTATTTTAAATTGTAGATATTTTAACTCTTCAATTTAAGTCATTCTTATTGTAATACAGTTTATTCATTTTGCTTTTCCTTATGTTTTTCCTTTATCTGTTTTATGAATGCTAACTATTGCTTAAGCCATTTTTCATCAATTTTCTTTTCTTCTTCTTCTTGTTTCTTTTTTTTTTAATGCATTAGTACTGGACCTTGAACTCAGAGCTTTGTGCTCTTGTTTAGCTTTTTTGTTCACAGCTGAAGCTCTACCAATTGAGTTACACTTCCAGCTTTTGTACTTATTAGGGATAAGCCTTTCGAGGTTTTCCTGTCACAGCTTGTTCCAGAACACCTTCGGACACCTTAAGTAGCTAGGTGTTAGCCACTGGTGCCTCACCGCTCCTCTCTGTCTCTCACTTGAGCCACACCTCCAGCCTATCTAGTTTATTTGGCTAGCTAATTGTGGATAGACTATCTCAAACTTTTCTGCCAAGCTTACTTTGCTGCAGATCTCAACCCCCTGAGTAGCTAGGATCAGAGGTATGAGCTATGAGCACCCAGCTCTTTATTTGTTTTTAAACTTGAATTAGCTATTAAGCTAAATTAAGAACTCTCTTGCTAATCCTGGCCTTCATACATCCAGGTATCTTAATTTAAGAATAATATTCTCATAATTCCTAAATCATTGTTTTGTATTTGTGATTCATGATAAAAAGTGATACATGTTCAGTTTAAAATGGAGATAAACATTGATTTTAAAAATTATGTACAAGAGCTGGGTGCCAGTAACTCACCCCTGCAATCCTAGATAGGCAGGAGGCTGAGATCTGAGGATCACAGTTTGAAGCCAACTTAGGCAAGAAAGTCCATGAGACTCTCATCTCCAATAAACTACTCAAGAACCCTGGAAGTGATGCTATGGCTCAAGTAGTAGAACATCTGTCTTGTGCAAAATAAGCTCAGTCACAGAGTTCAAAGTGCCAAGACCAACAAAAATTTATGTACAAAATATCATTGTGTTACTACAAGGCACTGTCCCTGATCTCTTCAGCTCGAGGCTAGTACTCTACCACTGATCTCAGCCTCCTGAGTAACTAGGTTTATAGTCATGAGCCACCAGCCCCTGGCTTAGTGGTTTTTTGTTTGTTTGTTTGTTTGTTTGTTTTTGTTGGTCGTGCGGTTTGTTCTTAGGGCCTACTCATTGTCCTTGAGCTCTTCAGCTCAAGGAGTTAACTTTTTCTCTCTCATTCATGTTATATCACCTATATAAAATAACACTAAAAAGAAGAAAAATGCTGTAATTTAATGAGTACAAATTAATTATTTTGTTATACTTGAATTAGTTGATAAAAAAAATAAACTGGTAAGACCACACAAGACTTGAATAATATGATTCATGAACTTGACTTTTATGTCACCTTTTGACTTGCATTGTTGTCATATCTTTTTGATAGATTAACTCTTTCTTACATCATAAAATGTTTCTCTTACTAAGAATGGTTTTGGGGGCTGGGAATATGGCCTAGTGGCAAGAGTGCATGCCTCATATACAGGAAGCCCTGGGTTCGATTCCCTAGCACCACATATATAGAAAATGGCCAGAATTGGTGCTGTGGCTCATGTGGCAGAGTGGTAGGGAGTGCTAGCCTTGAGAAAAAAGAAGCCAGAGACAGTCCTCAGGCCCTGAGTCCAAGACCCAGGACTGCCAAAAAAAAAAGGTTTTGGCCTAAAAGTTTGCTTTGTCTGATATAGTCTAGCTCTACTAGAATTTTTGTGGTAAGTTATATAATTTTTTTATTCTTTTCTTTAAAATGTTTTATAGTCTCATATTTAAGATGTATATCTTATATATATAGTTTTATTGTTTTCATCTAGTCTGATAATCTCCAGAATATTAAAACCATTTACATTTAACATAATTACTAATTTATATTTAAATCTATAGTTACAATTGCTTTTCTACATATTCCATATATTTCATGTTCTATTTCCTACTTTCTTGTTTTGTACTGATTAAATATTCGTTTGTTATTCCAATTCTATTACACAATTTCCGTTGGATTCTATTTTTATTTGTATTTTCTAGTTCTCTAGTGTTCTCTGAATAAAATAATAACAATTATTTTAACATAGTGTTTGGTTACTCCACTATATGAATCTTCTAAATGCCTCTCTATTACCTTGCATATTTCCATACCAAACCCTTTTTACATTTTTTATTATTAAAAAATCTTTATCAGCAGAAGGGTTAGAGTTACATAAGTGAAGCAAATAATATGTGTGTGTGTTTAATTAAATTTATCTTTATTGAAAAGGTGATGAGCAGGGGGCTTATAGTCACAAAGGTAAGGTAATGATTTCATTTGTTTTAAAATGTTGCATCCTTCATTTTTCTCCCTTACCCATCCTTACTCCCTTCCCCCCAAAATTGTAAAGCTGACATCCAACCAATTGTTAAGTGAGTATTATTGTTGTATTAGTTCATACTTTGACCTGCTGTTTCTGTGATTGCCTTTCACTTCCCTGGTAGAGTAATCTTGTATACAAGAAAAAAGGTACAGAAAATTAAGAGAGATGAAAGAAAAAACTAAATATAAAAAGTAAATTAAAAACTATGTACAGTACATAAGATACATCTGTTTCCATATCTTGGAGTTCATGTTGCTATACTTCAACATAACTTAAAGGTGTATTACAAAGCTATAGTAATAAAAACAGGTTGGTATTGGCACAAGGAGTGGCCTGAGGACCACTGGCACAGAACTGAAGACCCAGAAATGAATACACAGAACTATGGCTACTTAATCTTTGATAAAGGAGCTAAAAAAATAGGAGGGAAGAAAGACAGTCTCTTCAACAAATGGTGCTGGCAAAACTGGGTCACCACCTATAACAAACTAAAATTAGATCTGTATTTATCACCGTGCACCCAAATCAATTCCAAATGGATCAAAGACCTTGAAGTAAAATCTGATACCCTGAAAACACTACAAGAAGGAATAGGAAAAACACTTGGACTCCTTGGCACAGGACAAAATTTCCTTAATAAAGGCCCAGAAGTGCAACATATCAAAGAAAGGCTGTTGGAACCTTGATCTTGAACTTCAGGCCTATAGAACTGTAAGGAAATCACACTTTGAACTTTATCCTCTGGCCTACTGAGACATGAATCTAGTTTATGTAAAGCAGCAAACACAGGTGATGGTGGGTAGGTATGAAAAAGGATAATTAGTGCCTTACAAGGCAACTACCTTATTGGCCATTACAGGTACTTCAGGCAAAGGAGGGCTAATCTTTGCAGATGGCACAGGAAGGGATGCTCTTTTGGGCAAAGCAAGTTCAGCAGAACTTAGAAATGGAAGCTCCCCAACATTATCAGGATCTTCCCATAGAACCCCATTCCACTGGTAAGACATTATCTTTACCAAACAATACCCTAGGTGTATTCTTAGAGATGCTACATCATGTAGCAGGAAGAGATTCTGGATTTCACTTTCAGAAATTTAATACTTGTAACTACAGAGAGTAAGAATTCTTTCAGGGCGGGCAGAAGATTTTAGGCACTTTAGATCTACATTGAGCTGTGAATTCAAATCCCTGAGTTTATTCTTGCTGTACCCTTTCCAACATAGTTAGGAGCAGCCAGTCAGTCCCAGTGTATTCCTTGCTTTAAGTAACATGCGCTAGGACATCAAATATGTGGTCACCTAAAGCATTGCTTTTGTATTTGATCAGCAGGACACAGAAATAGAAGCTGGCCCTCAATGGTAGAGCATGCTTGTAATTGAAGCTATCCAATAGTGTTGTTTATATACCTCTACCACATCACATTGTTGACTGACAATGCTATCCTTCTGGAAATAGATTCATTAGTACTATGAAATCTAATTATATTAGAGAATCATTTCCACAAGTCTCACAGCCAGTTCAAAATATTCATAGCTTAGGTTATATTGCTGTGAATCTACTCTTACTCTCAAAATCTGTATCAATTGAGAATTTAATCAGAAAAGTAAAATAACTAGGATCTATATACATCAATATATCATCCATATTCATATTAGAATTTCTTTACATGCTACTATTGACATTTAAATCTGGGTAATTTGGGGATGAGAAACTATTTTGTGAATTGCAGGGTGTTTTAAAAAGTCCATGGTAAACTCACCATACATCTCTTCATAGCACAATGCATCACCCCAACAGACTAATAATATCTCCAGCTTTTGTCCCACGGGGACAAAACTATTCCCAGTTGAGAACCACTTTTAATCATTATCCCTGTAATCCACCACCATATGTCTATCTGATAGGACCTGGACTTATGTGATTTTAGAGGCTAAACAGTTTTCTATATGCTTGTTTTCTCACATGCAATGCAAAGGCTTCAAGTCCTCAGAGACAGCAATCAGGAAGGGAACCCCATAAGCAGGCTGAGACCAACAAGCTGGAGCTGCAGCCCCACAGGGAAAGAACTAAAATTTATACCAATTGTAATTTCTTCAAGTCCTGGGTGATGATCTAGCAGAATTGAGGGCCTTTATCACAAGGCTAAACATACCTACTTAGATTGAGTTAAAAAAAATGGAAGAGGGATGAGGGGACATTAGAGCAGTTGCTAGCCCAATTGTGGCTTCACACTAAGGAGACGAATCTATAGACCTGCAATCACATGTCTAGGCTACAAAATGGCTGCTGCCCTTCCAGCCTCTACACCTCCCAAGAATCTTCCTTGTTGCTGACTCTAATCAGAAATAAACAAGGGAATGCATTCTGGGAAATGTAGTTCAACGTAGGCAAGTAACGAAACAAACTCATTAGAAGCTATAGTTTATTCAGAGTAGTTCAAATGAAGCCTAGACCCAAATGAAAATATTGACAAAGCTGGGTCAATTTACAGCTATAAAGATCAACTACAGAAGAAATTAAGAGCTTAACGGGGTTGAAATCATATTAAGTATCTAGGAAACATCAGAAGTTATGTCAAATATGGATATAAATTTTTTTTCTTTACTAATGAGGTTGAAAAGGGATTTATCTGGCACACATATATGACCTGCTGTATATACAAAATGATTTCAGCCAAGGTAAAATGTTTAACAGAAAAATAAATTTAATGTTAACAAGCACTTTTGATAATTGTCCCAGGAAATATTCTAGGTAATTAGATGAAAATACTTTCCACTAATGTATGAGAATCCATGCTTTAAATGTTCCATGGAGATGTTTATTGCAGAGATCCAGCAAAATAGCATCAACTTATGGTAAACAAGTTCAGTTCCCTTTCTGATTTGAGAAGATGCTAAGAATTCACTTGGCTATTGTATGAAAAACTATCTCATATTTTTCTCTATGATTACTCATAACTTTCTTAAAAATTCATGCAAATCTTCAAACAAACATTGATTGAGTTACTCCCATATGCCAGGCATAAAGCAGACAAAGAATCTGATCCTGGCTGAAGGCAGGAGGGTAGCTCATAACCACTAACCTCAGCTATTTAGGAGGTAAAGCTAGGAGGTCTATGGTTCAAGGACATCCACTGGGGGGAAGTTAGTGAGTCTATCTCAACAAATAAGACAGGCATGGTGGCACACACCTAAGAACTAGGTAGAAGGATTGTGGCCCACCACCGGCAAAAAATAAGACTCTTTAAAAAATAAAGTAAAGAAAAGGCTGTGGATGTGACTCAAATTGTTGAATATTTGTTTAGGAAGCATAAAGTACTGAGTTCAAATTTCAGTACCAATAAAGAAAAAAAGAAAATCCGCTTTTTAAAAAACTTTTAGCCAGAAAGAGGGGGGAGGGGAAGACACCTGAATTTCTAGCATTCATGAGACTAAGACATTTCAATCTCGAATTCAAGGTCAGCCTTAGCTACACAGGCCCTGTCTAAAAAAAGAAAAGACAGAAGAATAGGAAGAAAGGGGAAGGGAAAGGAAAAAACAAGCTTTTCTATAAGATGATATGGATTAGATTGGAAATGTATAGGCAAATTGATGTGTAGTAGTAGGAGGAGGGAAAGAGGAACACAGTGACATCAAGGAGTATAATACAGTGGGGTACATATGCCTTTGTAGAGCAGGTAATCAAGAAAATCCATTTAAAAAGTGACCCATAAGTAGAAACTTGAATTAATGAGGGAATGAATGGGAACTCTGGAAAGAGGGAATCATTAGTGCAAAGGATTAGAATAGAATTGAACCTAGCACTATTGGTTCATGTCTGTAATCCTAGCTACTCAGAAGGCTGAGATCTGAGGATCTCAGTTCACAGCCAGCCCTGGCAATAAAGTCTGTAAGACTCTTGTCTCCAATGAACCACCCAAAAGCTAGAAGTACACCTGTGACTCTAAATGACAGAACACCAGCCTTGAGCAAGAGAGCCAGGCAAGAGCAGAAGGCCCTGAGTTCAAGCCCCAGTATAAACACACACACACACACACACAGACACACACACACACACACACACACACACACACACACACACACACACACACACAATGGTATTTCCTACAGGATTGGGGCAGCGACCCAACATTATGTAACTAAAACCAAACAACTACTCAACATATAAAGGTCAAAAATTGACCTCTCAGTGGAATACAATAGCTCAAAAACTATGTATGTACATTCATATAAGACTACTGTCGACATATTGTCTAATATTGACATTACATTTAAAGCCCTAGGCGAATTTTCTTGGGCATAGGCCACGTGGCTACTGTATATGATCTTGGTACATTGTGTATTGTATATATGTCTACCTGACCTAGGGAAGGGAAAGAAAAACAGGGTGTAAGGTATCACAAGAAATGTACACACTGCCCTACTATGTAACTGTACTCTTTTTGCACAATACCTTGTCAAAAATTTGTGTTTAATTAATAAATAAATTACAAAAATGAGTCAAACTAAAATAGCTTTCATGTTTAACTTTTCTCTTCCTCTTACCTGTTTTACTTCAATAGTCTTTTATTTCCGTCTACCCTCCCACAGCATCCTAACACTTGCCACTTGCTTCTAGTAGCAATAAAGCACTTACCAATCCTTTCTCCCCACAAATGGGACATCCAACCCCCCTCCACCCTTTGGCCCTATGTTTTTCTGATGGAAACCCTTGACTCACCTTTACTGCCTCATTCTACCACTCCCTTCAAAACCTTCATGTCCCGAGACATATGCCTGGAGGTGTTAGGCAGAAAGTATCTGATGTAATTAATTCATATTCAAGTAGAAATGACTAACACTCTAGAGAAAAATAGCTTCCTTCCCAGGGGAGTATTTTAAAGAGCTTGAAATTACCCAAATGAGCCCTTTTCTTGTGGTGATTTTCAAGTAGTGATTAGATTTATGATCACCTGTAGATTACTCCTAGTTAGTGATTGTCTCCACCCACACAGGAGGATTTTCACTGACTGCACAGAGTGAAGGCAGAATAAAAAGTAAAATAAAATGATTCATGACCAATTTCCGTTTCTTCTCCTTCTCTTTCTCTTCTTCCTCCCCTTCCTTCCTCCCCTATTTTTTCCCTTGAGACAGTGTTTTGCTATGTATATATAGCCCAGGCTGTAAGCAGCTCAGCACTCTTACAGGAGAGGAGAGTCCCACAGACTTTCCTAGTTGGGCTGGCTTTGAACCTTGATTATTATATCTCTGCCTCTTGAGTAGCTGGGATTACAGGCATGAGCAACCTGTCAATATTTTTTTAAAAGAGCAGCTTCACCAGAGTTTACTTTAATGAATAAAGAGATGAAAATATGAACAAAATTTCTTTTAACAACCCCACTTACTTGTGTCCTTGTTTAGAGGCAGCAATTGTGCAGTCCTCTCACAGAGGCCTTTCTTGGTACAGAAGCCTCCAGAAGAGTCTGGCACTTAATCTCCTCTATCATGTGAAACAGGATCCTATGATGTTTCTTTTCATTTTACCACATTGAACTATTGATTGACACAGCTGGCCTTTTAGACTCTATTATTACTATTTCTTTACAGCATAAATTTCTTGGGGATAAGGGTCAGGTAGAAAGGAGAAATTAGATACTTTGTGTTAAATTGGACCACAGTTAAGATTTAAAAATCTCCTGCTGGCTGTGTGTGGATGCTAATGTTTACAATGGGGGCTAACTGGAAGGCAAAGATAGGGAAGATCATGGCTCAAGGCCAGCCCAGGCAAAATGTTAGAGAGACCTATCTGAATAATAAAAAAAAAATCACTGTCCAGGATATGGCACTAATTTTCCCTCTGACAGTTTAAAAAACCCAGGAACCAACACAGGGAAATGGGACTGCTTCTTTTCAGTATAACCCCTGAATATACACTAGCAAGAGTTTTGCTTCCTACTCCTATGACTTGAAAATCTATTGACTGAGAGGTCTTAGCTCCAAAGAGAACAATGCTTCTACTAGGGTACCCAATCATGAGTCCACTGAGAAGCAGGTAAGACTCCTGCCTGGCCATTTAGTATGCCATGCACCCCTGGATAAACAGGCCAGGATGGGAGTCATTGTCTGATTAGAGGATTAACCTGATTACTAGGGAGAAATTGGGTTGCTTCTATTCCACCATGAACAAAAACAATGGGAATACAGGAGATCGATCCATAGTTCTGCTATGGCTGCTAAGAGAATAGATTTATAGGGAATGTAGTTTTGGAACATCTTACAAGGTGAAGAACCAAAAGAGGTGAGGCACTTACTCTGGGCAAAGGGAATGTAAGATGAGAATGGAATATGGGAATTACAACTATCGGTCCACTCACATGGCCATTCATTATAGACAACAGAACAGTAATAGTAATGAGCATTCATTCCTAATTTTTGTGGTTTATTTAGTAATTTTATTATATATATAATTCAATTCTCTTAATATTTTCTTTCCATTTCTTCATCATCTAAGATAAAGCTTGCTATTTATTATTAACTATATTATACCTAATTATAAAAAATTACATAAGAGGGCTGGGGATATAGCCTAGTGGCAAGAGTGCCTGCCTCGGATACACGAGGCCCTAGGTTTGATTCCCCAGCACCACATATACAGAAAACGGCCAGAAGCGGCGCTGTGGCTCAAGTGGCAGAGTGCTAGCCTTGAGCGGGAAGAAGCCAGGGACAGTGCTCAGGCCCTGAGTCCAAGGCCCAGGACTGGCCAAAAAAAAAAAAAAAAAAATTACATAAGAAGTAAGAATCAGCATATGTAAATTGTGGTGTGTGTGTGTGTGTGTGTGTGTGTGTGTGTGTGTGTGTGTGTGTGTGTGTGAAAGAGTGAGAGAGATCATGTTCCAAAAACTGGTTCATGTGATTTTGAAGGCTTGTTATCTTAATCTATTCAGGTTGCTTTCACAAAATAGTTAGGTAGTCCTGTATAAACAATTGAAATTTAGGGCTGGGAATATGGCCTAGTGGTAGAGTGCTTTCCTTGTATACATAAAGCCCTGGGTTCAATTCCTCAGTACCACATACATAGAAAAAGCCAGAAGTGGCGCTGTGGCTCAAGTGGTAGAGTGCTAGCCTTGAGCAAAAAGAAGCCAGGGAAAGTGCTCAGGCCCTGAGTTCAAGCCCAAGAACTGGCAAAAAAATGAGAAACAATAGAAATTGGTCTCACAGATATGTAGATGGGGAAGTCCACAATCAAGCTCAATCACATCAATTGCCTGGTGAGGGCCTGATTTCTGGTTCATAAATGGTGTCTTGTAGCTATGCCCTTACATGCTGAAAGGAATGAAAAGTTTCTCTGGCCTCTTCTATAGGAGTTCTAATACTATTCATGTAGCCTCTTCTACAAGAGCTCTTGATTTAAAGCTTTCTAAATTCTGCACCCACCTGCAAATACTATCATCTTTGGAGTTAAAAGTTCAACCTATGAATTTCAGTGAAGTAGGGGCAATACTTTCTGACAACAACACTTCATAAGTTCAAATCTTGATGGAGTTTCCATCAGACTGGAGACTCAGGGAAGAGTTGCGGTGGTCTAGGGATAGAATTCCTTCTTGCCCAGAGAAAGTCAGTCTTCATTTATTTATGCCTTTCATCTGATTGGGTGAGGCCCATTCACATTTTGGAGGATCACCAGCTTTACTTGAAGTTCACTCATTAAAATGTTAATTTTATCAACTAAATAAATCAACAAATTACCATTACAAAAAACATCCACAATACTTGCGGGACTAACTGTGCATTGTGATTCAGCTAAGTGGACACAAAAGAAATTATCATATTAGCTCCCAGGAAGTTCTTCCTGGTAAAAACACAGTCTTGCCTGACACATGACCAGCATGATTCGGTGGGTGTGAATAAGCTAGGCAGTAGCAAGGAGAGGTCTTTGAAACCAATCTAAATCCTACAAAGGACTGTTTGAACTGCTTCTATTGGGACTCATATATGTAGCCACTGAAAAGAAACCATTTGGAAAATCAGTTAATTTTCCTGTCATGAGGTTTTTCTCACCACTGCTTTCTCTCTCTCCACTGCTCTCTCTCTCTCCACTGCTCTCTCTTTCTCTCTCTTTCTCTCCTTCCTATACAAAATTGAATTCATCCTCTAACAAAAGACAGATACAGCAAATAGAACACTTTAACATTCCCATTGTCTAGTTCTAGATGCTTTGGGACACAGAATCCATCTCAAGTTTTAGTATTTGAAGAACATGGAGGTCCTTCAGTAAAGATGAGGATATTAAACAAAACCACTATCATTTTGACAAGCCTCTAGACTTTGAAAACATCCTCTAAACATTTGAACAAAATAAAATGAACATTTTTAGATTCAGAATAAGTCTATCCATATGAAATAAGATTATACCAAACAAAATTAACAGCTTAAAGAAGTCTACTTGCATCCTCAATAAGATTGGTTGGAATCTTATTGAATTTTAACATACAATATCAGGAAAGATTGCATTTAGATGAAAACTACAATAACTAAACTTCAACAGGAAGCATAGCAGTAAAAAAAAAGCTTAAAATGCCCTCAAAAGAACAGATCTTTCAGTATAATTTTAAGAAGCATGAAGAGCTAAAGGAATTAAAGTATGAATAGGTTGACAAGGAGGACCCAATAACTATATGAATATAACATACAATGATATTTTATGAAATGAATTCTAAGAAAAAGAAACAAGAGATCTTTTTAGTTGTCATTATTACTGTTTTAGTTTTTCTTTCCCTTTGTCTTTCCTTTCCTGTTGTCAAACACAACAGTGATACTCACTGGACACTACATAGAAGAGGAACTGTACATCTCATGGTAGGGGATGGCAAGGAAAATCTGGGAGAGAGTGAAGGAAGGGAAAACATGATTCAAAAAGAAATGTAGCCATTACTCATTGCCTGATTCATGTAAGTGTAACCCCTCTGTATCTCAACTGTAAAATAACAATAAAAATAAAACTATTACTAAAAAGAATAAAGTTGTGTGTTTCTCCCATAATTTCTATAAGATTCCATAATGCAAACTAAATGTACTAGGAATTTCTCCCTTTAGTAAATGTTAACATTTAACAAATCGATGTATAATTATGAATCTTAGCTATGAACCATTACTTTTAGAAGCTAGTTGATATTTAGGCAGACTTCAATGCAATTGGGATTTTTGTTGACTTAAATTTGTGTTATTGAAGCAAAAAGCAAACCCCTTTGGAACCTTCCTCCACAACTCTAAGTATGGATCCCATGTTATAATGAATGTAAGCTATGATACCTTAAAACACCACAACTATAGGTTAGCACTGTAACCTCAGACGTGGGCAAACTGGCTAATCATCACTTAGTATAACTCTGTTTAGACTTGAATTCATCTGTAAAGCATTCAAAGCTAAAAGGCACCAAGGTGAAATAATAACAAACCTAGGAAGGTAAACTGTGAATCTTCACTTCTCACTTTGATCTAACTTTCTATATTGGAGCTGCTGTTTGTAAGTGGTATTGACAATGGTAAACTACTTAATTTAAACATTAACATTTCAAATTATGAAGTTTACATGAAAACCGATATTTCACGAATGCACTTTAAGGCTTCAGAGTTAATATTCTAGGCAGTAAATGGCTTCTTGAACTCACAACACAGGTAGCAGTTAATTCGAAGAAAGGGATTTTACTGCTAAATATGAGTTACATTTGAATTTGTAAGCATTTTATATAAAGCAAAAAAAAGACCTGGGAAGTTTGGTATATTATCTTTAATATTTCTCCTAGAACACAGGTGATGTTTACATCCATGGTGAATTTTTATAATCTACTGCCTTAACTCTAGTCCCACTGAAAAAAACTCGTATCCATTGTGTTAGTAACGCAAGACTCACTAAAATAGCTAAATAAGCTAGATAACCCACTCCAGTTTTTTTTTTTTTTTTTGGCCAGTCCTGGGCCTTGGACTCAGGGCCTGAGCACTGTCCCTGGCTTCTTCCCGCTCAAGGCTAGCACTCTGCCACTTGAGCCACAGCGCCGCTTCTGGCCGTTTTCTGTGTATGTGGTGCTGGGGAATCGAACCTAGGGCCTTGTTTATCCGAGGCAGGCACTCTTGCCACTAGGCTATATCCCCAGCCCCTCCACTCCAGTTTTTAAAGAGACTGTTTTTATAAAACTGCAATTGCTTCTAATACAGAATTTTGTTTTTAAGAGACTGTATTTTCACAAACACACCTCTGTGTCCTAGGAAAGATCAGCTCCCGCATAATCACAAGATGGCAGAAGTATTAGTGAGGGCTGTTCCCTTCAGCAGGTGGATGTAAGGAGACATAGGAAGTGTTACAGACAGACAGTACTTGCATAGCCCGAGTCCCTCCAAAAAGGCTGTTAGCAATTCTGACATGTTATGGATAAATGAGCACTGAAGAAACAAACCAAAGTCCCACAGAGTATGTTTTCCCTATCTTTTGTAGACCATGCTTTATGGGTAGCCTTTCCTTTTCCCCAAAGATCTGATTCATTTCAACATTTTAAAAACATCAGTGTTAACTATGAGTTGGCAGATGCAAACTGACCAACTATTGTTTGGTACCTTTCAATAACATTATTGAAATGCAAAAAAAGAAAAACAAAAAAAGAAATTTCTCCCTTTATATATTCACCTTCTTTGACTTGTTACTTTCGCTTGCTCAGAGGCTGACCTGTAGATATGGCTTCATTGAGCCTCATTAGGATTTTTCACTAAGATGCACTCACAGGAGATGAAAGCATGGAAGAAGACCAAGGTTCAGGTATCTATTCATTGTAGCCACAGAAAACAGTGGCTGTACAAAAGCTCTTTCCGAGACACAATGACAGCTACAGCCCAAAACTCTTTCCATCCCTGGAAACCACCCCTTTTCCTTTAGCCCTTTACCCCCAGCATTTGTAAAAGAGATTTCTAGAGTGTAATGACAATGTAAAATAATCAAGTGTGTATGTGTATGTGTATGTGTATGTATATGTGTATGTGTATGTGTATGTGTATATATACATATGTGCATGTGAAAATATCTATGATAAATCATCACCAACTAAATTGTGGAAGCTTACTTTGGCTATCATTACTGGAACAGAATGCAAGCACCTAGAAAGTACTCTCTTCACTAAGAATTCTAAGGAAAGTTTTTACCCAAAGGATAAACTCCATGACCCTCCCACCAAAAATATCCCTTAATCACTATAAATAATTCCAATGGAGAGAAAGTAAGATTTTAAAGCAATTGTAGTTACTACTGAAATTAGTAATATTTATGATCAACATTGAAGTAATTGTTAGCTGATAGTGAAACTTAATAAATATCAATAGCCGGTCACCAGTGGTTCATACCAATAATCCTAGCAACATAGGAGGCTGAGATCTGAGGTTCAATGCCTGTTAGAACAGGAAAGTCCATGAGGCTCTCATCTCCAATTAACTGTCAGAAAAACAGAAATGCAGTTCATTTCACTTAGCATCATCTTATGTGTTCATAAGGGTATAGCTATTGGGCCTTGTGATGCTCTGCTATGATTTGCCTAAACCTGTACTAATTCTTCCCAATAAGGGAGACCATAGAGTCCATGTTTCTTTGGGTCTGGCTCACTTCACTTAGTATAATTTTGAAATGAACTCCATGTTATGGAGACAATTGTTCTATCACAGTTGTAACTACTTTCAACGTCCCATGTGTATCTGTAGCTTCTATTATTGATGATGTTCTTGTATCACCTTCCTGTGGTTGTACCTACACTAGCTCTGTACTCTTATCTGAGTATATTGGAAACCATGTATACTGGTATTGGAACTAGGAAATTGAAAGGGAATACCAAAATTGAGAGACACAGTGTAAAAAAAGACAAACAACTACAAAAGCAATACTTGCAAAATTGTTTGGTGTAAGTGAACTGAACACCTCAGGGGGAGAAAGGGTAAGGGGGAGCGGGGAGGGGTGGTATGAGGTACAAGGTAACAAACAGTACAAGAAATGTATCCAATGCCTAACGTATGAAACTGTAACCTCTCTGTACATCAGTTTGATAATAAAAATTGGAAAAAAAAACACAGAAATGGAGCAGTGGTTTAAGTAGTAGAGCCTCTAGCCTTTATTACAAAGGTTCAGGGACAGCAGTCCCCAGGCCTTGAGTCGAAGCCACAGGATGACCCCCGCAAAAAAATAATAATAATAGACATTGAATACTTTTTGAAGACACGATGTATAATTACAAAATAAGTCGATCTAAACTTATTATTTTAAGAAAATCTGTGTATAAGGGGAGAGAAATAGAACTACGATCTACCAGTATTTCTTCATTCTTCCTATTTAAATAAAAAATTCAACCCACTATTTTTTAATTGTTTCAAAGGATAACATACTTTAGTGTATATTTATCAAAAGGAAACTTAAAAATTACAAACCAAACGAAGAAAATCAAAATAAAATAACATATTAAAATTCTTACTCCTGAATTGTGGGATCTTGGAGAATTTCCTTCTCATTTCTTGCCTATTTTTTCTATAATGAACTATGATATGTATATAGCTATTCTTCCTCAGAGTTTCCTGGCACCCAACTCCTAACATTCTTGTAATGTTCACAGTAGGATATTTTTGCATATTAACAATTTGACAGATGCTGGCAGCCCCTACATAGTGTCAGGATGGGGGCTAATTACTGGGAGAAAGAAGAAAGAATTAGAGTTGGAACTTTTCAGACTTGCTGTCCAACCTCCCCAGAGGGGAGAATGGCCAAAACTTAAGTTGAGCACTTGTGGCCAAAGTTTTTATCAATCAAGCTGAGAAAATGAACCTGGCACAAAAAAAAGTGGTTTTGAGTGCTTCTGGATAGTTGTACACATGGAAGGCTCTAGAAGGTAAATCTCCCAGAGAAGGTATGGAAGCTTGAATCATTTCCCCCATATTTCACCGTGTGTATTTTAGAGACTTTACATTAGTTGAAAAAGGGGAATGTCATTATGACACTTCCTCAAGAGCATACAATCCATCTCAACTCCATCCATCACTCTCCCTGATGCTTCCATCCCCTTCCTTAAGAATAGTTTTCAACAGGTTCCAGTACTCCATTTTGCACTGGGGTTTGAACTCAGGGTCTCAGATATAGTCTGTGCTTTTTGCCTAAGACTGCCATCCTCTTACTTCACCTCCCACCTAGCTGGGATTATAGATGCACAGCAACATGCCCAAACTCACTGTATGTGTCTCTTCATATGGTATTCATCTGCATCCTTTGTAATATCCTTTATAGTAAGCCAGTAACTTGACTATTTCCCTAAGTTCAGTGAGTTGTTCTAGTAAATAATCAAACCTCAGGGAAGGGGTTGTAGGAAACCACATTTTAGCTCATCAGCCAGAAGAACAAATAAACCAACCTGTGGCTTGCAAAGCCACATCTAAAGAGAGGAAAGGCAGTTTAAAAACACTGTGAGATCTGACACTACTTCTACATAGATAAGTGTCAGAATTGGATTGAATTAAAAGGCAGTCATCCGGTGGCTGCTACTGTAGCATCACTTGTTTGATAGTGAGGAAGACATCATACACCTGGGAACAGAATAGTGCTGAGATAGTGTATTGGGAGAAACTGCATTTTGTTTTCACCTGTATCTTCAGATGCACATAGATTAACTACGAAGCAAGGAAACACCTAGGGCTGGTGGTGTGGTTCAGTGGTGGAACGCACTAGTATTGTACAAGGTCCTAGTTTCCATCCCCCAGTACCACAAAACAAACAGAAAACAGTCATATACATTTCCACCTTTTATGAAATGAAATAAAATAATAATACCTTTGATTTCTTGAACATAGGTAGCTATCTCTAAATTTTTTTCTCAAACATGTCCAAAAAATTTAGTGGAATTAAAATGTGAATAAGAAGCCAGGGGCTGATGGCTTATACTTACAATCCTAGCTACTCCTGAGATTTGAGGATTGTGGTTCAAAGCCAGTCCAAGCAGCAAAGTCCATGAGGCTCTTATTGCCAATTAATCACCAAAAAGCCAGAGTGGATCTGTGGTTCAGGTTGCAGAGCACCATGTCTTGAGGAAAAATGCTAAGGGACAGTGCCTAAGCCCTGAGTGGAAGCCTCAATATCAGCATTAAAAATGTAAGGACAATGGATCTGTAACAAATCTAGTAAATTTTGTCTTAAGAGATCCCTGAGAATGAGCATGCAAAAGAGAATCTGAAGCAACTGTAATAATTAAATAATATAATGACTTTTAAAATAGGTAAAAATATCTTAGAAATAACAAAAGAAAAAAAACCTGATTTTTAAAAACTAATAATCCAAAATGCTACTTAGTTTCTGAGAGACAATCTGGTCTATCCATCTTTGGGGTTTTTAGCTAAATTCTATTTTTTTCTCAGAATATTTGTCCCCTCAAGCATGGAGTGGCAGCATAAGTGGCCATGTATGGTATTATTAAAGTGGGATCTGCCAGAGTCCCCTGAATCAAGTTGAGATTCCTGCTTTTACCCTGAGAGGATCTGGACATTTTCACCATATAACCTGGTTAGCCTTCAATTCCAGATCTATTGGACTCAACTTCTCAAGTGTTGGGATTACAGGTATATACCACCACTTGCAATATAGATTGCCTGGATTTGAATCATTATTAGTTATGGGAATATTGTTAGTAAAAAAAAAAGGATGCAAATAGTAGGCCTATGGTGATGAAATTTTGTTATTATTTTGTAATGTTGAAAACAGAACCCAAGACCTCCTGTATGCTAGACAAGTACTCCACCACTACACAATCTGCTCTAAAAAAGATGCTATTTGACATAGTCTTTCCTGTGACCTAAGCTGGCCTTGAGATCATGATCCTTCTGCCTCTACTTCCTCAATTCTGGAATTACAAGTGTGTAACATCATGTCCAACAATGAATTAATACATTCTGATTAAATGTATAAATAATACAATTTAATGCAAAGTAATTTCTGAATATCAACTATTAAATAGGGCAAGCAGCATAATGTTATATAAATTTTGGAAATACTTGTAATATGGAAACAATGAATATGCCTTTAGTAATTAGTTTTAGTTTTTATTTTTTAGTATTTTAGAAACAGAAAGGATCTCTTTCGTCTTCATGAGGGTCACAATCAACACTCCTATAACAAAGAACCAGCCAACAAAAGAAAAGTATAATAGAGTTGTTTCATCAAAATTTTACATGGCATAGTGCCTTCAGAATAGACAAGTGAACTCTCAGGGAAATTTTTCAATATTTGTGTGTAGATTTGATGGAGAATGGATAGCCATTTGGAAAGATGAACAGACAGGATGTGCGCTAATGTAAGAAACTGGGGGAAAACCCAGCAGGATCAAGATATATTTTGGCCTGTGTGGTATTCCTTTTTTCCAGGAATATGGCAGAGTACCTTGTGGAATAAGAACCTTATGGAATATTATTAGGAAAGGCATGTTGAAAAATTTCTATCTAGCTCTGACTTAGCAAAGGAAGAAGGTTATAGTAATATTTCTAGATTTTATGGCTGGCTTTAGGGAGAAGGGCTTCTATTTCTTGACCCACCTTGGAGAAAAGGGAATTCTAATTTTGGTGGCCTGCCTTAGTGGGGAAAGGAAGGAGAAGAGAAAAGGGCAGGGGAGAGACAGGAAGAAACTTCATTTGAATCCTTTTCAGTGTCCTTCAGGTCAAAATATATAGCAAATATTTTGGGGTAGCATTTTTCTGAGCTCCAAGAGTATTTATCATCAAGAGCCCATCCAGATCTGTAATTCCTTTCTGGAAGTACACCAAGAATAATTTTAAAATATTTATGAAAAGTTCTCTGTATTTGAAGAGAGGACTTAAGATCCCACAAAGTAAATAATATTCTAGGAACTCAGAGGGGGATCAAAGACTCAGGATGGACAGATAGTGTGACTAGGAAACTAAAAATCATAAATTGTACAGCAAATTAAGCTAGGTTCCAGAATGAAAGCAATTAAAGTCTTCTTTTTATCACCGTCATTTCTTTGAGATATCAAATTGTAATCTTCTTGAATGGGTAGGGAGACAGAATAAAGGATATGTCTGATAAAGGAATTCTTCAACCAGAAAGCGATGCCCTAAATGTTACACCCATTGTCTCCGTGTTTTAGATAATAAGAAAACTCTTCCTGGACCCATTTTCTCCATGTTTCAATAATATCTCAGATAAGAACTTAGTAAAATAAATTACAATTGCTAGGTGAACACATGTCTAAATGGGTGTTCAAACTGGAATCTCCCTTATCTCTGAAAGTGTAAGTATAACCAGGAGAAGGATCACCATTTTGAAATCCTACCTTAGGCAAATCAGGCAGGAGGTGTTCCTGTTCCCCTTTTCTATTTCTTCATCCCACTTTGCTAAATAAATCCTTGTTGCACTTCCTTTGTGAATTTCCTTTTCTGTAAAACTGCTAGAAATACATTTTGTCATGAATTTCAAGTTCTTGCAGTTTTAGTGGAAAATGGGAAGCTGAGTCAAAGATGTCCCTACTTTCTCTTTTATTTTTCCTTTCTCCAGTGACAGAAGGGTTGGGGGTCTCAAATAAAAAGTAAGAAGAAGTGTAGTCAAATATTTCTGACTATGAGCTTTCTCAGTCAGTGAATATAGTTTTATTAATTGTCTAGATGAAGTACAAAAGGGTTACAGTTACATACATTACATAGTGAGTATATTTCTTGTCCAACATGATCCCCCTCTCACATTTTTCTCCCAACCTTCCTTCTCTCCCAATCCCCCAATTGTAAAGTTAATTTATAGCATATTTTCTTTTAAGTATTGCTGTTGCATTTGTTTTCCTTTTACTCCATGTCTCACCATTTTGATGTTCCCTTTCCCTTCCTTGATTCAGACAAACATATGTACACTATCCACAGTACCAAAATCAAATACAGTGACAACAGGGGCATAATCATATGGAAGATGAGAAGAGGAAAAAAATATTTTCACATAGTACATTGAAAATAATAACCTCATTGATAAACCACTTGCTTCCATATTTTGGAGGTCATTTTTCTTAGTGTTATCTTCTGTTATCATGTGTTCATAACTATTGAGCTATTGTGATTATCTGCTAGGAATATTCTAGATATATACTAATTGTCAACAATAAAGGAGACGCTTGAGTTTATGTTTCATTGGGTCTGGCTCACATTAGTTAGTATGATTTATTTTCTAATTCTTTCCATTTTCTTGTGAATGGGCCAGTGTCATTCTAATAGAAGCATGGAATTCCATTGTGTATATGTACCACAATTTCTAGATCTATTCATCTACTGATGCAATACCCATCTATATCCCAACACCATTCCATAATGAAATAGAGGAAGCAATCAAAAAATACATATGGAATAATAAAAGAACCGAATAGCAAAAACAATCCTTAGCAGGAAGAAAAGTGTTGGAAGAATGTCAATACCAAACTCCAAACTCGATTACAAAGCTATAGTAATAAAAACATCTTGGTACTGGCACAAGAACAGGCCTGAGGACCAATGGAATAGAACTGAAGACCCAGAAATGAACCCACAGACATATGGCCACATAATCTTTGAAAAGGGAGCCAAAAAATAGGATGGAAGAAAGACAGCCTCTTCAATTGGCTCAACACCTATAAATAACTGAAGCTACACCTTTATATTTTACCATGTACCAAAATCAATGCTAAATGGATCAAGGAACTCCAGAAAAGAGCAGATAGCCTGAAAAATTGCAGAAAGGAATAAGAGAAACACTAGGGTTCCTTGGCACAGGTTGAAACTTTCTTAATAAAGACCCAGAAACCCAACAAATCAAAGAAATGTTGGACAAATGGGATTGCATCAAACTGAAGAGCTTCTGCAGGGCAAAGGACATAGCTTGCAAGATAAACAGAAAGCCCACAGATTGGCAGAAGACTTTCACTGGCCATACAATAGACAAGGCCTCATATCTAAATTAGACTCAAAAAATTAAGCTCCCCCAAAACAAATCCTGAAAGAAACAACTGCCCCATTAACAAGTGGGCTAAAGACTCAAAGAGAGAGTTCTATGAAGAGAAAATGAGAATGGCCAAGAGATGTATGCACAAGAAGTACTCAACATCCCTGGCCATAAAAGAAATGAAAACCGGGGCTGGGAATATGGCCTAGTGGCAAGAGTGCTTGCCTCGTATACATGAGGTCCTGGGTTCGATTCCTCAGCACCACATATACAGAAAATGGCCAGAAGTGGCGCTGTGGCTCAAGTGGCAGAGTGCTAGCCTTGAGCAAAAAGAAGCCAGGGATGGTGCTCAGGTCCTGAGTTCACGGCCTAGGACTGGCCAAAAAAAAAAAAAAAAAGAAAGAAAGAAATGAAAATCAAAACAACATTGAGATTCCACCTCACCCCAGTTAGAATGGCCATTATCAAGGAAACTAATAACAACAATTGCTGGTGGGGATGTGGTCAAAGGGAATAATACTACACTGTTGGTGGGAGTATAAACTTGTTCAACCACTCTGAAAAATACTGTGGAGTTCCTCAGAAAGCTAAACAAAAAGCTCCCTTATGACCAATCAATCCTATTTCTGAGCATTTACCCAAAGAGTCACAAACAAGGCCAAACTAAAGCTACCAGCACAGCCATGTTCATAGCAGCATTATTTACCATAGTTAAAATATGGAACCAACCCAGATGCCCTTCAGTGGGTGAATGGATCAAGCTTTTGTTTTTTAATTGTCATGAGTTCTTTGACAATTTCTTGAGCATTATCTTCCTTATTTGTAAGATTTGTCTAGTAATATGTGTGGTTTATAGAGAACTTATGGCTTCAAAGAATACATGGTATATCATGTATCTGGCAAATAAGATACAATACTTAATAGATAATTGATTATTTCATTATTTCTAACTCTTCATTCAGATGGCCAGCTTACCAATTGGGCAACTTTATTCAGGGAGCCATGTTGAGAGACATATGACTCATCAGTATAAGCCATTTCCTTAATTGTTGCAGATGTATTCATTTCTTGACTTCTTATGTTGTTAGTAAACAGCCCTAATAAAAGTTCTTCAATGGAATCTTAGATCCAGCAGGGTCTACTGAAATAAATTTTAGCCTATTTGCCAGAGTTGTACACTTGAAGACAGGAGCTAAGATTCACAAAGTAAATTAAATACTATGAATTTATCTTGTTCAAAATCTTTACACAAGAGGTGGATTTCTTATTTAAAAATAAAGCTTATGAAGCCCCATTTTTGGTTTTCTGCTAGCAGGCATTGCCAGGCTTCAACTGAAGCTCTATGTCATTTCGTTAAGTGTTCTCCTAAATATTTGCAGAATGGTGGATGAATCTATTATGCAAGTAAATTAAATCTAAAAATATGAAGTCAGTGAATAAGTAACTCTGAGCACTAATTTTCCTTTTTTATTCAGTTCTAGGATGGAACTCAGAGCCTGATACATGATGGGTAAGCACTGAACTGCTGAACTATAGTCCCAGCCCCTTGGAACACTAATTCTTAACATAAGGGGACTACAAAATTACTTAGGAAAACTTTTCAAACTATGTATTTCCACAGCCATCTGAAGTAGCATTTCTGGATATTGAAAGCAAGGAGGGGTACATTTTTAAACATCTCTTCTAGTAATTCTGAAAAGCATCCAGGATTAGAAGTATGAGCCATAAGAATGGAAGAATTCTTTGGTAGAAAGGCTTTGAAAAAGAAAACTATTCATGTGAGGAATAGTTCACTCAGACTGTTCTGAGTGAAACTATCTTACACCTTTAATTCCAATCTCACTCTCTCAGGCTATGTATTCTTACTGGTTCTTCTTAGAGAAGAGGATCAAATGGTCGAAAAATGCATGGATGTTTTTAGGAAGAGGGAAATTTCTGAAATTTTTATTCGGGTCTGAAAGTGAAAAGCTGGCTTCGTTAAAAGTGTAAGAAAAGACTTTTTAACTTCTTCTTGGATTCATGCCCTTTATCCTATATCTTTGAAATTCTCTCCCACTCTTTGGGGTGTTCCTTCCCACTCCTTGAACCTACCTGATTGACTTGATCTGGTCATTAGGGTTTTTGGAAATATGAAACAGGGAGGGACAGGAAAAGTGCTTCATATTTCTGCTAAACTATTTTACTCCTTGACTTTTACCACAAGAACATAGCCTACTGGATGTGTGGATCAAAGGTAAGTACCTGAAGGAGCTTGGTAAATGCTATCTCAAAATATATTACTTTGGTGTACTGGTTACTTTGAGCTGAAAGCACTTGAAAGGCAACAAGTGCAGGGATAAGATTACTCTGAAGTCCTCTTATTGGCTCAAATACAGACCTTCCAAAAGGAACTAAATTGTCATCAATCACATCCCTAGGAGTTTCATCATCCAGGGAAGATTAACTTGTATTGCAAGAGAAGAGACTAGAAATTGATCCCACACCCAAACTTTGTCATAAATTATTGCCTGTTCTTCTATAGACCCATTTATCTCCACATTCATCTTTTCCTTCAAATTGCCTACATTCTATCTCCTTCTCTCCTCTGAACAGGATATACAAGTTTCTAAATCTCTCTGGTCCAGTGGATAGTTTCTTCTCTGTTATATTTCCATGGATGTACTAAATGCGTACATCTTTTCTCGTGTTAATCTGCTTGTTGCCACTTTATTTCAAAAACTCAATTATCAAATACCAGAGGATAGAGGCAACGTTTTCCATTCTGTATATAGAGTATTTCTTTTGACTAGAGTTATCTAGGGATAGACAAGGCCTCACCAAAAGATTAGAGCTGTAGAGCCCACATAAAGTCCACTACCAGAAGCAGGAAGGACTACAAGGTAGACCATGAAGTGCCCAACATTTCATGAACTAATAAGGTATTACTGTTTTAATCTATTAGACTGTGAAATACTTGATTATACAAAATACAGTGTCAAGAGATGACTAATTCAGAAGGAAATCAAGGTGCAACCTAGAAGTCATAACCACAAAAATGATATAAAATTGGAAATCCCTTCAAATGCTTTTCATGAATCTTTGTCTACACCTTAGTATTTATTAATAACATATTACCCACAATTGGAAGAAGCTGTGATAGGTAGTAGTAGGGAGAAGCAGTTATAAATAGAAACATCTCTAAAAAGATGAGGAAATTTGTGGTTACAGAAAGATGAGTATCTAGGGAAAAAAAGAAAAATGTTGGCAGTAGAATGGAGCATGAAAAATCATTTAGAGAAAATAGCTGGTAAAGAATATGTGATGGAATCTGGAAATTTTTATTATTTTTGAAATAGGGTCTCATTATCTAGTCCAAGGTGGCCTCAAACTCATAATACTTTAGCTTTAGCCCTGCCTAGTACTGGGGTTATTCAGGTATTCACCACCAAGTGAATCTAGGATCTGGACTTTCATTTTGCTTTAAAGACATTTTCTAATTCTGTAGGCAATGGTACACTCATCCACCTTTAAAATTTTACATGCTCTGTTGTGATTCTGGATTGAGATCCTCTGCCAAGCCTTCAGCCTGAGTTTACTAAGACAATTCTGGATGAAGATCCTTTAACATGCCTCTAGCCATGGGTCCTGCTGTAGACAAAAATATAAGCCATGTTGGTATCTAAATTGCTTCAGTTCGTTTGTACTAAGTCCCAGCTCCCGGCTTTAGGGAATAATAGCAAATTAATATGAACAAACGAAAGAGAATACTACAGGCTCTAGCCTTCTCAGAAAATTAGATTGTGAATTCTTACCTTCTAATGACTCCTTATGATTTTAGAAAAATATCATAAAATAATTAGAAAACAGTATTGTTGATGGGTTATCCAATGGTCAAATCAACAAAGAAAAAGATCGGCAACTGGGGGCATAGCTCAGTGGTAGAGCACTTTCCTAACCATGCATAAAGCCTGGGTTTGATTCCCAGAAAATATTAAAAAGGACAGTTATTAAACAAATAATATATTTGATAAGTAAAAAATAAAAGTGTTTACGAAATGAATTGAATCAAAATGGAAAGCAAGTAAATGAATAAAATATTTATAACATATATGATAGACATAAATTTTATATCTTTAATATGAAAAACCTTCTCTAAAATAATGAGAAACAGCAAATTATTGTGGCAGAATAAGGGAGAAAATGCATAAACCATCATTTCACATGAAAAGAAAGATTATAGCCAACAGGCATTTAAGATATTCAAACTCACTAGTAATAAAGAATGCAAATTAAGACTTTTACTTCTGGCCAAGATATAGTAACAGGGATTAGATTTATTCTCACACCTGAAATAATTAAAGTAAAATAAATATTGAACAATGGACTTTTTTTCTTAATACACTGCATATCACATAATAAAGGACAATGATTGTTATATGATGGGAAATATCTAGTGGCTATCCCATGTTACTGACAGTAGAAAGTTCCCACACTGAGGCACACGGAGGGCCAAGCCTGAGAAAATATGGAAAACTTTGAGTTGAAGAGAAAGCTGGGAGTCCAGAGAGACCTACACATCTAGAGTTCACAGTACAACATACAGACAAGGATGGAGATTCAGAGAGCCCTAGAGTCCTAAAGAGACATGGAAGGTCCTCTTTAAGTATCATCAGAGTACTGACCAGATTTTATATGGCAGGAAACTACCCAAATCCAAGAAGAACCATTTGAAGGGATTAAAGTACCATGTAATAGTCTCACAAGGCTAGAAAGAGTGCTGATTCACACAAGCCAGACTGCAAAAACTAACTTTTGGAACTCTGAGTTAACAGAAAGATCTTGCTATCATTCAGAGAAATAATTAGCTGTACATAGACCACTGCTCCACACTGAACAAATCATGAACGTAAGACCTGAAGAATCAGTAGCAAAGCTTTAAATATACTTATGGAAAATGAAAAATGTTCAGGCCTCAAAAAGGCAAAATTCACAATGTAGTTTTAATCACTGTCATAAAATACCTTGTCTATCCTAATTATAAAGAAAGGGAGACTTAGTTCACAGTTTCAGGGGGTCAAAAAGTATTAAAAAAAAAAAAAAAGAGCCTGATGTGACACATGCCTTTAATGCCACCTACTCAGGAAACAGAGATCAGTAGTATTTCAGTTTGAGGACAGCCCAGGCAAAAAGTTAGCAAGATCCAATCTTAACAAATCAGTTGACAGTAGTGATACATAACTATAATCCTACTTAGTGGGAGCCATAAGTAGGAGGATTTCCATCTGAGGCAACAGGGCAAAAGCATGAGGCCCTATTGGAAAATAATGAAAGCAAAAGGGCTGAGGGAATGATTTAAGTGGCAGAATACCTCCTATGGTAGCAAGCACAAGGTCCTTAGTTCAAACTTCCCAACACTCAAAAAATATTTATAAAAAAGAGAAGCTACAAATTGGTTGAAAATATTTTCAAGTCACGTATCAGATAAAATACTTCTATCTAAGATATAAGAAGAACTCAACGCTAAGAAAACAAACAGCTCAACTAAAAACAGATGTTGAAGGCCCAGAGGCTCATGAGGTCACTATTGGGAAGATGGTAATTCAAGGCCAGCCCAGGCAAATGGCACATACCTGTTTTCTTAATTGCAATGAGAAGGCTAAAACAGGCAAATAATGTTCCAGGCACATACATGGGCAGGAAGTATGACCCTATCCCAAGAATAAGCCAATGCAAAAAAAGCTGGAGGTATGGTTCACTGGTAGAATGCCTAGCATATGTTACACCATGAGTTCAAATCCCAGAACTAACAAAAAATAGGGCAAAGATCTGATTTGGTACCTCACCACAAAGAGTATATAGAGGACAAGTAAGCACATAAAATGATGCTTACTATCACACTTGCTACTAAGGAAATGCAAATTTAAGTTACAATGATAGATACCACCAGACAACTATCAGAAAGGCTAAAATGAAACTAGTGCTTGACAATACCAAGCACTATTGAGGATGTAGAGTCACTGGAACTCTTATACTTTGCTGGTTATTTTGGAGATGGAGTCTCACAGACTTTTCTTCCCAGACTGGCCTTGAATCATAATCCTCCAGATCTCAGCCTTCTGAGTAGCTAGGATTACAGGTGTGAACCTCAGTGTCTGACTGCTTTAATAATTATTTTGAACAGTGCCCAGTAAGTAATCCTTTCTACTATGCTCTCACATGGGTGAAAAGGATAGCCCTCTTTGTTCTCTTTTTTATGAAAATTCCATAACTAAATTACTTCTTCAAAGCCCCACATTCTAATACCATCACTTTCGGGTCAGGGTTTTAACATATGAATTTTGAGGGAACAAAAACAATATAAAGGTAGCAAAAAGAATTAACAAATAATTGTTCTATCCAACAACCTAGGTAAATCTTCAAATCCTAAAACTGAGAAAAATAAGACATACATTCCTGCCATTTGATTTCACCCTTTGTCTGGTATATAAGCTTATCTGATCCATGGAAGAGAAAGGACAAAGGATGAACTAATGCAACAATGATACTCACTAGACACTATGTTGGAAATGAACTTATAACTTGGGGCGGGGAGGGAGTGGAGAGTGGTAAGTGGGAGTAAACGAGGGCGGGGTAACTGCTAAAAATGTACTCATTACTTTACTTATGTAACTGTAACCCCCCTGTTCATCACCTTTACAATAAATTTTAAAAAAGAATCCCCACAAAATGACAAAATCTGATATACTAAAGATCAGGATATTGATTCTCTTTGGGAATAAACCAGGATTTTTTGAGGGTAAACATAACACAACATAGTGATACAGGATCATTTTTTGTGGCATTGTTAATAGTCTACTGCTTTTTCTGCCTGATGATGTTTTAAAGAACACACTGAATGTTGTAGTCTGTCAGTATTTTGGCAATTTGCTTTTATAATGAAGGCAATTAACTACAATTACTGCCTTTAATAATGGAACAGGAAAAGTACCTTCCTTCTATCCATCTTAGGTCCCTGGACCGGGACATCTGTAGCAAAAGATTAACAAGAGACAAAATAGGCATTTATAAAGGTGAATACCCCATGTATACATGGAAGATATCCAGAAGAAACACATCAGCCTTTAGATATCATTCTCATCTGGGTAAAGTGATAGTCCCAGCTACTTGAGGTAGGAGGATTGGGAGTTCAAGCAAGTCTTGACAGCATAGTAAGACTCCTTCTCAAAATAAATAAAACCATTTTCAACTGAAACAAAGGAAAAGGATTATGGGGGAGACCAGTTATGGGGAAGTGACTAGAGAATGCACAGTAAACAAAGGTAACATTTGTTTTATATGTTTAAGACTGTGCCTTCTCCACTGATTGGTCATTTAAAAGCCTAAGATGATGCTAAGTGAAATGAACTCCATGTTATGGAGACAATTGTTATATCACAGTTGTAACTACTTTCAACGTCCCATGTGTATCTGTAGCTTCTATTATTGATGATGTTCTTGTATCACCTTCCTGTGGTTGTACCTACACTATCTCTGTAATCTTATCTGAGTATATTGGAAACCATGTATACTGGTATTGGAACTAGGAAATTGAAAGGGAATACCAAAATTGAGAGACAGGGTAAAAAAAGACAAACAACTACAAAAGCAATACTTGCAAAACTGTTTGGTGTAAGTGAACTGAACACCTCAGGGGGGGAAATGGTAAGGGGGAGGGGGGAGAGGGTATGGGGGACAAGGTAACAAACAGTACAAGAAATGTATCCAATGCCTAACGTATGAAACTGTAACCTCTCTGTACATCAGTTTGATAATAAAAATTTGAAAAAAAAGCCAATTGTAAATCAGAGATTTCCTTTATTGATGTGAATTTTCCTCACAGACAGTAACTTTTACTTCCAGTGTTTTCTCTATATCTACAATTTCTCAAAATAATCTTTATGCCCAAGGCATGTTTAGAGATAGCATAATCTGTTCTCCTACAAAAGCAATAAAATAAAATCTAAATATTGCCCAGAAATACAAATAATAGCGAACATGTAAAATACCTTCACAAGAGGAGTGAACTTACCAGTGGGAAATCTTATTTTTTCACTGGGTACTTTGTGCAGTCATGGATCCTTCATGAGATGGGCCTCCACGAACACATCTATGAGAACTTTTAGCCTGAGCCAACTGTCACAAAGAAGTTGGAAACATAGAATATGAGACTGGCTTATTTTCCTTCCATTATTTTCCTCCTTGTGTATGGCTGTTGAGGATTGAAGGTTGTAGGCAGAACTAAAGGAGTCACTTGCTTTAACACTTTTTGTTTGTCCCCAAAGCATTTGTGCCCTTATCACTTTGATTTCATTATTTCAAAACCTTTATAACTATGGCACAGTATTTGAAGCTTCTTCATTCTCAATTTCAGTCACTAGATTTCACACACACTAAAAATGTAACAAATCCAATTTATTTTGTAGAAAAAGAAAATAAGTTTGGGAGAAAGAAAGTGAGAGAAAATCATGTCTCAAAGGAGCCCTAAAAAGAATAGATGGTATGGGGTGAAAGAAATGTTCTACCTCCTAAAGATGGAATAATTTGAGTCTAAAAAAAGGGATGGACAATAGATGTGCAAGAAAAAAAAGGCATACGTGTTTATTAACTGGTAAGTACATGGGAGTCACACAACATCTGAAACACAAAGAAAGGTCAGGTGTACAAATCTCCCTTCTTCATAGGAGGGAAGCGCATGGAAGCCATAGCTGATTTTAGAGGAAGAATAAATGATTAGTAGGAGAAATTGCTAGTCTTGGAGTGGAGATGGTACCTTGAAACCAAGGTTTTCTAGGCTCTGGATGTAGTATCAACTCTGGTCTTTCTTGAATCTTATGGAAGGTCTGGCCGTTCAATAGACATCCATCCTTCAGAAGAAGCACCATTTTTGTACTCTAGAGGAGAGAGAAGGTGAGAGGTGAACAGAACAGGAGAAAGAGCAGAGAAACTTCAAGGCTGCTGCTGCTTTAATATATTCAGCATATGAAGCATTGTTCTTCCGGGTATCATTTTCTGAGCCCCATCAATAAAATATCAGCAGTGTAATATCTGATGTGAAAATAAGCAAACAGTCTAGAATTGAAAGTTATTCCAAGAAAATGAATAAAAATAAGATTCCTAAGAACATCTTTTCAAGCAAGAGAAACTAAAGATAAGGATAAGCAACTTAAAGGACAATAGAAAGGAAGGATATTTGTCCTATAAAAAGGAATAATTTTTGTCTAGATGCTACTGTAAGTTTATGTTTTGAGGATCTCAACTGATTCAAGGACATAAATGACAGAGAAAATATTAAAAAAATAAAACAAAAAGACATAACTGGGCTTATTGACAGAGTAAGCATCTTAGAAAATAAAATAGAAGCCAGAATTTTGAGTGGAGCTAAAGCCACAGCTGGTCAATGCTGAGGCTGAAAACAGAAATGTCCAGGTGTTTAGTGACTAAACACAAATAGGGTTTAAAATTTCCATTTAAGAGGAAGGGTGAGCAATGCAGTCATTATGGTCAGTGTATGTTGTTTAAAAATTGAACTACGTAATTTAAGGGTAGGGATGGGAAGGAAAAAGATTAGGAAAAAATGATGAAAGGCGTGACATCGATAAACTACTTCTGGAATTGAAACTTCTTTTGTACAACTAGTTAATAAAAGTGAAATGTTTTAAAAATCTTCATTTTAATCCAGTATGGTGGTAGCCAGAATCAATACCTCTTTCGAAGCCTTCCATTCTAAAAGGAGATCAAAACTAGCTTTTGTTATTTTCTAAAACTTTAGCTCTTGTCACAGAAGCAGGCCTGGGACAATGGAAGGCATAAAGCTGCCAGCCATCCCTGGTACTGAATCATCCACATCTTCAGCTTTGCTATGGGATGACTACTGACTGTAAGTCCATGCAGATGTCCCCCACCTAGTTAAGGCTCCACACACTTGCCTAGGTAACCAGCATATCTGGGGGCAGTTACCTCCCCCTTCCCTGAGGTCACATCCTAGTCCACCTGGCCACACCCTCCTGTCCCTGCCCTACATTAGGCAGGGCTGGATGGGGGTGGCCCTTCTCTCCAGCCATGCATCACCTCAGCCACAGGCCAGCAGGTTGGTAATAAACTTTCTTTCCTGCCTGAATACTGCATGGCGTTCACCTTTTTCGGCTACCTACTTTAAAATCCTAACATATATGGTGCCTTGTGATTCAGGAAGGGCTTAAGAGTCAGGTGGAATTCCCCTGTTTTTCTCCTTTTCTGGGAGTATCCCCAGTCTTGATGGCCCTTTTTCCGCAACCAAACTGCTGCAAGACCCCACACAGGACTTTTCACCAGTACCATTGCTGGCGTCCGCATCCTCATCCACGTCGACACCACTTCTCTACTCTGCTCTGCTGAGTGAAAGTGCTGCTCAGGTTCTCTGTCACTCAGTACCCCGCCAGAGAACATTCCAGGCCCAGGGCCTTTATTGGCTACCTACTTTAATAAACCTAACACTGACAATTGCCAAATTTGACCTAGTTCCAGATGTGGAGGTCAGGCAGCTCAAGTGGAGAACTAAGCAAAAAGCAAATACACACACAATAAGGCAAACACTGGTACTTTATAGTCGTACCTATTCAGGAGGTTGAGATCTGAGGATCTCAGTTCAAATCTTTCCTGGGCAGAAAAGTTCATGTGTTTCTTATATTCAATTAACTGGAAATAGACCTGTAGCTCAAGTGGTAGAGCAGCAACTTCCAGTGAATAAAAAGGTAAGAGACAGAAGCCAGGCCCTGATTTCAAGCCATGGCACAGGAGGAGAGAAAGAAACAGAGAGAGAGAGACAGAGACAAATACAGAGAGCACTACTAGTGAAAGATCACTTCTGGGAAAGTTCTGCCTTGGGTGGAAATGGGCAGGCCAGGAGCTCTATTGTACATAGCTGGGCATGGAGTTGTCTTAGCAGCATGAGATCTTGACTCATACACTGCAGTGGGTCCCGTAGGAACTGCAGATAAGGCTGTTAGTTTAATGAACATCATTCTGGGGTATTCTGGGTAGAGGTCTGAGTGACCGACATTCATAGTTGCCACATGATTTGAGAACACAATTTAAACTTGGTGCTAGAAAAAAGAAATCTATGTCAAGGGGAGAGGGAGTAGATGAATGAAGAGAGGAAAGGTGGGAGAATGCACTCATAATATTCAATGTCCATATGTGAAAATGGAACTAGGAAAATTAAGGAGTTGAGGGAGGTTGGGACAGACCGGGGTGGTGGTGGGGGGGGGGCGGGGAACGATGGATTGATCAAGATGCAATATACTCATAAACTAACATGTTGAATTAAAGCTCTTGGTGCAACTAGTTAAAGATAATAAAACTAAGTAGGAAATGATAAAAATAAAATAATATCTAATATAGACAAGCTCCTTGTAGAAAAATTAGGAAAAATTATGGAAGGATGTTAAAAAAAAAGTCCTTATTGAATAGAAAGACAGGGCATATTCATGCTTAGGAAAAATCAATCTGAACTCAACACTGTAATCATAATGTTCAACAAAATTGCTAATAGAACTTACCATGATGATCCTATAGTTCACGTGGATTTGTTCAGCTGCTTTTAGTGTTCCAAGATAATCAAGTTAGTAAAAGAATAATATAAATAACATAATAATATAAATTGCAGAGCATCATCCTTTCAGGTATCCAGATTGACCCAGATAGATCATTTTCTCCTTCCTCTCCTCACCAATTGAAGATTCTCAGTCCAGAGATCCTTACCCATACCTGGGAGGAAGAAGTGTTACAAAGAGGCCATAAAGACTCCTTGTACCAATACATCGTGCTGGGTTTGCTTCTCATTCTATTACCATTAGCTCTTATTCTTTTGTCCAGTCACATTTCTACATGACTATTCTTTCACAGAACCTGAACAGACAAACAGATTTGCCTGGATCTTGGAATCTTCATTTTTGAAGGCCCTATTGAAGTAGGAGACAGGTGTGGCTGGCACCATATTGGCCTCATGGTGGAGGTGGAGGAAGGTGAAGCCACTGGCCCCAGGTGATGGGTGTGCCTGAATTCCTAGAGGAAGGGAAGTCGCACCCCTACGTGATGGGCGTGCCCAACTCCCTGGAAACTGGGGTGGGCATCAAGTCCAGTGCCTGGGACTGGGAGCTTCCTGTGACCATGTCCCCTGACCTGAGCCTATTTATGTCTGGAGGAGTTCAGGTGCAATTAAACCATGCCACGTGCCTCTCTGTGTCCGTGTCCTGTTTCCAGGCCCTTGGCTATTCTCCAGTCACCATAGAGTCCCAATTCAGCTCTCCATTGGAGCTGAAGGAAAGCTGAATTGTTTTGTTGGCATTGTTTTTGTTCTTTCTTTCCTCTCTGGCCTGTTTCATAACTGTGTTCCAATAAAGACTCCTTTGTCACCTTTGACAGTGCCTCTGTGGACTCGTAGATTATTTCACTATGTCATGTAAAAGTTTGGGTGAATAAATTTGGTGTATTTTTTTCTTGTCTACCTATCCTTTGTTTAGAGGGCTGTCACCTATGACCCTTAGGTTAGGAATTTCATCCCTTTGCAACCTTACATATCCAAGAAAAAGAGAAAGGGATCATAAACCCAGAATGTATGAAAAATTGGTGTGTAACAGAGTTGTCATTGATCAATGGGAAAAAGTTTTATTTAGAGTTTTCTTTTTCTTTTCTTTTTTCCAGATCAACTAGATATTTTAGTGAGGAGACTCCCCTCCCCAAAATTACAATAAATGTCAATTAATTTAGGCACAACTACAGAACTTAATGGAAGTGATATAGTCACACAGTGCCAAAGCAGATGCTGCATAAATTGGAATAGTTTCTCATTTTCCACTTTCCTTATATACAGAAAGTATGACTACCTGTCAGAGACAATTCAGAGCAGAAATTGGATGAATTTTCCTATGGTGTCCTGTTTGGGCTTATATTACTAGTCCATAGAAATTTCATTAATGAATGAGTACTCCTGTTTAAGGAATATTCACACATAGGCACACACACAATTGACCTACTTCTATAAATTTATATTCAGCTAAAACAAAACTACTGTCTTGTCTAGTGAGAGAAGGAAAACTCAGTGCCTAGATCAATATTTTAACCTCCATCTCTCTAGTTTACTGAGGGTTTTCCTCTATTCTTTTACCTCAATGGGTTCTGACACCCACCACATTTAATCTAGGGGCTATGATTTCAGATTTTTTTCTCCACAATTGTCCATATGAAAATAATGACCAAGTATGATTAAAACTTTAAAAGATTATTTAAAATATTTTACAAGCTGGCCACCAGTGACTCATACCTCTAAATCTAGCTACTTGAGAGGCTAAGATCTGAGGACTGTGGTTGAAAGCCAGCTCAGGTAGGAAAGTACATGATGCTCTTATTCCTAAAAAACTGCCCAAAATAAACTTGTGGTAGAGCAGTGGCTCAAGTGGTAGTATGCTAGTCTTGAACAGAAAAGCTCAAGAACAACGTCCAAGCCCTGAGTTCAAGATACATGATTGGCATAAAAAAATTCCAAGTAGAATAGAAACATAAATGAGGAAAATAAGCTAGATTTCAAAAATTACTTATACAGAAACATACATGAGAGACTTTGGGTTCAAGAGTTCTTAAGCTATAAGACAAAAAATTTAAGAAAAACACTGATACACTTCGACTAATTAAGCATAAAAGATTTTTACATATTAGAACACCATAAGTAGAGTAAGATTTGATGCAAAGTATAGAGTAGGAAAAATATTTGCAGGGCAGGCAAACAGAAAAGCATTAGTCTCTAGAATACTTAATGTGACTACAGATCAATAAATAATGCAAATAACTCAATAGCTAACTAGGCAAAGAATATAAACAAGCTAAGTAACAAGAAAGAAAATTCAAAGATAGATAGCGAAGATAGATTTTTTTTAAAATCTACCACCTTGCTAGATATTAGGAGAACAAAATATTGAAAAACAGTAAGACATCATGTCAGACTTACCTGGTTGGTAAAAAAGTAAATAAAACCTCATTATTATTTGTTCATAAGGATATAGAGAAAATAAGTTGCTTACATTGCAAGGAGTTTCAATTGCCCACACCAGCACCATTAATATTCTACAACACAGTAATTTCACATCTAATTGTTTTCTAGGAAGTATTTTCATGTTTTTTCAGTATTTGACTTCCTGACCAAAGAAATTTGACGTGTTGACCCCAGATCCAATTGCTGACTCCTTACATTCCAAAAGTATTAGACTGGAGACATCTGTTCCTGTTCAAAGGATAATAGAAGTTAACTTTGTTGGAACCAGAGAGCTATCCCAGAGGTTATAAATCTGGAGCCAGAAATATTTGTCTGATCTTCCTCCTAGAAACATTTATTTACATTTCAAAGTCTGAGCGCTTTCCTCTTTCTTGCTCAGAACAATTTGTTTATGAAAAGAAAACTCCTTATTGGAAATAGAGAAGGAAAGGTATATAAGCTCCTAGATTAACATATTTTTTGATTCTTCATCTACAACTAGAAAGAACACTGGGACATAGCTTGAAAGATACATTTATTGGAACTAGGGAAGGGAAGGGGAACATCAAAATGGAGAGGCAAAGGGTAAAAGGCGAACCGATGCAACAGCAATTCCTAAAAAACTATATGTAGTAAACCAACTGTACAACTCATGGGGATGGAGGAGGGAAATGTGGAGCAGGAAGGTGGGAGAAAAAATGAGGGAGGAGCTAATAGTTTGATAAGAAATGTGCTCACTGCCTGACGTATGAAACTGTAACCCCTTTGTACATTACTTTGACAACAAATAAATTAATAAATAAAAAAGAACAACTCAGGTGACATCTGCCTCTCATTGCAACATTCCAGAATGTGAGGAAATTGTGACAAAAAGGGATGAGTGAGGTTATTGCTGGAAGAAATATTAACTGCCTGGATTAAGAAATCTTGAATTTATTCTCAGGATAATATGAATAAGTATATTGTTAACATTTAATTGATTTATACAATACAGAAGAATGCACAGAAACTTCTTTCATTTTTTGATTGTTTAATTTCTTTGCTAAATTAATATTTATTTTGAAATCTATTAAGATTATAAGTCTAAAAACTTTATTCCATTTTTTATTATTAAGTAATTGTACAATTAGGTCAAATTCCACAGCTCAGATTTTGAGTATAATACTTTTGGATCAATGTCACCCCTTCCATTGTTTCCCCCATCCCCACTCATCCCTATCCTCAAGTTATATAGTTCAATTTTTACATACTATATTAGTAAATGGGCAAAGGAGCTAAATAGATACTTCTTAGAAGTAAAAAACTTTTATTAAAAAATATACATATAAATGTCTAGAGGAAACTTTTGCTTGAACTTTGTTAAACTTTTCTGAAGTTTGTAAAGTCAGATAGCCTATAATACAAGACCATGAATAAATTTAATTTCCCATGATAACTATTAGGAAATTCTAAAAGTATAATGTTTCCTTTTTTTAAAAAAAGTCTGGGAAAAGTGGCTTGTTACCTATAATTTTAGTTATTTAGGAGATTGAGATCTGGTAGATTGAGGTTTGAAGTTAGCAGGTCAGAAAAGACCAAGAGACTCCAGCTCTAAAATCAGTAAAAAGCTAGGCTGGAGACATTGCTCAAGTGGTAGAATACCAGCTGAACAAGTAAGTGGAGCAGGCATGAGGCTCTAAATTCAAACATCACTACTGGCAAAAACAAAAAAAAATGTAGTGTATTCAGTATAATACTGTTACTGGAGAGTCAGCACAGCTATCTGCCTCAGTCCTTGTGTCTGGTGAGAATTCAAGCAAGACACGAAACATGATAACTGTGATAGGAAAATGTATTAGAATAGAAAATAAGTCAAGTCTTGACATTGGTTCCTCTGTGCCAAGTAAAAAGACATGGTGAAGGGCAGAGAAAAATTGATTATTAGGCCTGAGCAGCTATGCGCAAATAGTACTTCAAAAAGTTTATCATTTCAGTCATCTTTAGGGTTTAAATACAGGAAGAATTAAGGATATAGAGTAAAAGGTATGCATAAAGATTCCTAGTTACAAGCATGGCCTGGTTGGTCAATATTAGTGGTTAGCTCTGGTTTCTGAGATTGTAAGAAACGTTATTTCTGTCATCACTTTAGTGGAGCAATTTGGTTATGGGGATACAGTCTGATCACTGTAGATAATTGTCCTCATTTGATAGTGGTTATCCTTCAAGGCTCTGCTCTTCCTTAGAGATGGTTTCAGTCCCTAGTCAATAAAGATATCATTGATTCGTCCTATTTTTTCTGGAACCCAAGATGGCTGCAAAATGACTGTAAAGAGAATGGCTTAGAGCAGGGACAAATACAGAATGGAAGCAGGGATGCCAGGCTTTTGTCCTATTTTTAGTTGATTTGTGAGTATAAGAAAGAGAAGCATCAGTGCTTTTCAGCAGCAAGTTTTATTTATTTATTTTTATTTTACTGTAAAGATGATGTACAGAAGTCAGTTATGTAAGTCAGGTAATGAGTACATTTCTTTTTCAACCCTCTCCCTAATTTCTCCCAGTTTTCCCCCTCCCTGCCCAAGTTGTAAAGTTCATTTCCAACATAGTATCTAGTGAGTATCACTGCTGAATTGTTCACTCTTTGTCCCATGGCTTCTGTGCTTCCCTTTTACCTCCCCAAATGACATAAACTTACATACAAGGAAAAGGGCACAAAAATCAAATACAGCCACAGAAGGGGGTGGGGGGAAGACAAATAAAATTTTTAAAAACACACAAATAGAACAATAAAAACCCTTTAGCTTCCATTTCTTGGAGTTCATTTTGATGAGCATCATTTTATATGATCTTATGTAAATAGCTATTGAGCCCTTGTGATCCTCTCGTAAGATTATCCTCCTTTGGTCTCACTGTGCAAATGGTTAGGCTGCTGTTTAATTTATGATACCCAAGTGGAATTTTTTGTTTTTTACTATCCATTGGATTTACTTGTATATTTATGTACCCATTCTAATGATTACAAACGAGGGAAACCATGCAGCCTATGTTTTTTTGGTCTAGCTTACTTGGCTTAATATAATTTTTTCCATCTCTTTCTACTTCCTACTGTTACGAGGTTCGAGGTAGGGGATTTCACATCCCTCCAAGAGTTCACCACTCAAAGACAGTTTCAAGCAAAAAGATGGGTTTACTGGGGAAACAAAAAGCCAACTGACAGACCAGGGACACAGCACAGACTCGGGAGCTGAAACTGCAACCCCTAACAGTCCTCAAGCTGGGGTTTATCAAGGTAAAAGCATAGCACAGATGTAGGGGTTTGATGCAGGGGGCAGAACAAGCAACAAATGAGTTAAGCAAACCATTTACAGAAAGTGAAATTTACGGTCAGGTTGACCTAATATTTAACTTCATTTTAACAACTGCTACCATGTTTCCCTAATCAAGATGGAGTCAGCTCTACTCCCCCCAAACACTACAAATGAGTCAATGCCATTCTTGTTAGAAATTTACTATTCATACAGTGAAAGAGGACAGGACTGTCTCCAGCATGAGAATGACAGCCTTAGTTTTTAATGTTTCAGTATTTATTGAGATTACCTGTCTGAAATACCTTTCTCTAGGTCCAGCCTACAAGGCTATGTGTCAAGAAGTTTAAATTACAATACAGGGTTTCTCTCCAAGATCTTGTGATCTATTCCATGCTCGTTTCTTATGTCTCCATTTTTCCTTTAAAAACTGGGAGAGTTGAAGAATTTTCCATTAAGGTTTTTGCATATACACATTGTTCATTAATAGCTGCTGTCTATCAATAAGACCTTCATGTGAGAGGGACCCTCCTCAGATCTAAAGGAAAAAGAAAAGGGAGCATATGAGAACACAGAGAGGGCTGAGAATATGGCTTAGAGGTAGAGTGCTTGCCATGCATGCATGAAGCCCTGGGTTTGATTCCTTTGCACCACATAAACAGAAAAAGCTGAAAGTGGTGCTGTGGCTCAAGAGGTAGAGTGCTAGCCTTGAGCAAAAAGAAGCCAGGGACAGTGCTCAGGCCCTGAGTCCAAGCCCCAGGACTGGCAAAAAAAGCACAAAAACTAATTTGGGGCTGGGAAGGTGGCTTAGTGCTAGAGTGCTTGCCTAGCATGCATGAAGTCCTGGGTTTGATTCCTCAGCACCACACATATAGAAAAAGGCAGAAGTGGCACTGGGGTTCAAGTGATAGAGTGCTAGCCTTGAGCAAAAGGAAGCCAGGGACAGTGGTCAGGCCCTGAGTTTGACCCCAGGACTGGCAAAAATAAATAAAAATATACATTTAAAAAAGGATACAGAGAGGAATCTGAAGAAATAGACCTTGCTAAATTGCCTCCATCTGATTATACTTGATCCATAACATCTTTGTCCTATCAGAATTCTCCATGATTTCACATACTTCGTCAAACCTACAATAAACTCAAATTTAACCACTTCGTTGGGTCTCCATTTCCTTTGAAAGTTCCCGTGTCACATAAAATCAACATAAAAAAATTGAGTACTTTTATTAATCTATCTTTGTTGTAGATAAGAACTTAGAAGGGTAAAAGGGAAATATGTTCTTCTATACTTACCTGGAATGTTTGAAATGCTATATTTTTCTAGAAAAATCAACTATTATATGCTGATCCCCTAACTAGATTGTACAACATTAAGCAAAACAATGTCATAAATTTCTTTTATTTTTTTGATGGTGTTTCTTTGTGTATTTAATCGTGTAGACAGAATATTTGGAGTATTTGTATAATCTCCTCCTTCTCCTTCATTAAGGTGGTTAATGACTGTGCTATACATTTCTCTGCTGACCACTGGTATCTAGTTCTGTTTTCCTTCCAGGGTATATGGAAAACCTCACCACCCATGTGAACAGTTCTAGACAATCAGGGAGTGGGAAGGACATAGATATTTGTCATGTGTTGATTGGGCAGAACTTCATTTGGGAAAAGCCTGAGTGGTTAAGTTACTACAGGGAAAATAGATGCCATAGAAAATCTTCTATCCTGTAGTGGACTTTCTGTTCCAGAAAATATATGTGATCCACACATGGTTGTACATATGGAGGATTGCAGTTAAGGAAAGTCAAGCAGAAGTGTGAGACCCTATCTGAAAAACAAACTAAAAATATGACTCATTACAATATTGGCCTAGCAAGCAAAGCCCTGAGTTCAAGTCCCAATCCACAAAAAGGAGGAAACTAAAAGAAATAAAATATGTGTGATAAGCCACAACAATTTTGGAATTGTCTATAAACAAATTTTACATTTAGTTTGTTTTAATATAATACTGCTATTATCCATTTCACTGATTTTTCCTAAGAAAGAGGTACTTATTAAATTTAGAATACCTATTCTATATCAGCAATTTCTGCTTTTCTTTCATTTCCTTTCTGATTCCCTTAGGTTTGAATATGTTCTGTTCCTAACCAACTGAGTTTAATTTATTTTCATTTTTCTTGGTTATTACAAGAAGTATTTAGGGCCAAGGTTTTTTTCTCTGAGTAATGATTTACTTTTTATCATATATATATATATAATTTATATAACTTATTTATTTCTCTACTGATTTTTTCTCATGCTTCTTGCTTAGGAAACAAGTCCTATTTTATCTTAATTTAGAAGTAGCAATATTATTTTCTTCCCATTTTGTTGTTAAGGTCAACTATTGTTTACTACAACCAAGAAATGTCTTCTACTTCTATGCATGCAAAAGTAAGTCAATTTTATATTATACAAACCTTCTAGAGACTTACTTGTTTTTTTTTTCTAGTCACTTCTAATTTTCCATATATAGAAGATTGACCCTTGAAAATTGTAGGGCATTTATTCTTTACAAAGGCACATAAAATATTTAGAGAGTTAACCATATTCTAGGCCACACAACCAATATCAAATGGATAAAATCATTCTGAGTAATGCCTGGAATAAACTAAATATGATAATAAGAAAGATAACCATAAAATTCCCTTGGGTTTGAAAATTTAGCAACACGCATTTAAATAGACAATGACTCAAAAAGATATTACAGTAAAAATTAGCAAATGAGGTATAAGTTATCATATCTTATGGAATACAACTGAAGCTATGCAGATGAGGACAATTATAACCCTAAATTTATGCATATATTTTGTTTGTTCTTTGGATATGTGAAGAAAAGCTCAGCCTTAATAAATATTGAAATGCAAATTAGAGTCAAAATAAGTTATCACAGACCCAGCATAGAGGTAGATGCCTGTGATCCCAACTATTCCTAGTAGAGGAGCAGGGAGACTGAGATTCTAGGACAGATTATCTCAAAAACAAACACTAAAAACAGAAAGGCTTGAGTTTGTTATGGCTCAAGTGCTAGAGTCTCTGGCTAGCAAATGTGAGGACTTGAGTTCAATCCCCAGCACTACAAAAAAACAAACAAACAAAAAACTCAAAAAGCAGGATACACTAAATACCTACAAGAGTGGCTAAAATTAAGAAGAATGAAAATGCTAAGCATTGCAAAGATGTGGAACAGTTAAAATTATCCTATATTACTAAATCAATTACCTCATATTTACTATGTATTTATAATTCTCATATATTTATTACTGTAAATTGATACAACTGTTTTTGAAAAGTGAGAGATTTGTATTATTTGTTGCACATGCTATACTTCATTAATTGCATTCTCAGATAAACATCCATTGAAACACATACATGTGCATATATATAACAGTATAGTTCATAATAGCCAAACATAGCTCACATATTCATCAGTCAAGTGGATGAAGGGAGTATATATATGCAAAACTTAGCAATAAAAATTAATGAACTAATTCTATGTACAATGATACTGATAAACTGCTCACATAAATATGTTAAGCCAAAGGCGCAGACATAGAAAAGCACATACTCAAAGATTCCCTTTATATACAATTCATACACATCCCAAACTAATCTATAGGGTTAGAAATCAAGATAATGGTTATCTCTAGGAGTGGAGTGAATTTGGATTCGGGACAGGACACAGTATTATTTTTAGAAGTGCTGGCAATGTTCTACTTCTCATCTGGATAGTAACTCATACTGTGATTATTTCATGGCCCCAAACTTGGGATTTCTGCCTTGTATTTCCTGCATTTTCTTTAAGATGTTAAATAATTTAATCAGAAATTACTGTTTTGTCCTGTGTGCCAGATATGAACCAGGAAATACTAATATGAATAAAATTAGAGCTGCAGAGACAACCAGAAGAGAATTCTTAGGTGAAAAAAATTAAACTGTTAAAATTTCAAACTCCTGTTGCCTTAGCTCCTTTTAAAACTTAGAATTTATGTTTTGAATGCTAATGTGCCATGTGATTTTTTCTCAAAACAATTCAGTTTCAATCATATCAAACATTTTCTTATTTATTTAACTCCCATATGCAACTTTTGTGGTCTTACTTTATAAACTAAATTCCTTAATTCTTTCACTTGCATATTGAAAACTATTTGTACTACCTTCAAAATGTGTTAAGAATATATCCAGCTCTAATCTCTCCCTTGCTTTGCCTAGCTAAAGGCACTTCATCTCTTTTCTATATGACAAAGAGTATGCCTCCTGGTCTTTCTGCTTTTTAAAATTTTTTTATCTTTATTAAAAAGTTGATGAGCAGAGGAGTTATAGTTACACAAGTAAAGTAACAATTACATTTGTTTTTAAACAATGTTACCCCATCCTTCATTTTCTCCCACTTACCCCTCCATACGCCCCTCCCTCCCCAAGTTATAAGGTTGATGACCAACCTATTGTTAAGTGAGTATCATTGTTGTATTAGATTGCCTTTGACCTGCTGTTTCTATGATTCCCTTTCCCTTCCCCTGGCCAAATAATCATATATACAAGACACAAGGTAGAGAAAATTAAGAGAGATGAAAGAAATAATAAAACAAAAAAAGAAAAAATTAAATTAAAAAACTACTTACAGTACATAGTAAGAACCTTTTTTATCCATATCTTGGAGTTCACATTGGTACATTTCATTATATATGGTCTCATGTATTAAGCAATTGGGTTGTTGAGATCCCCTGTTAAGAAAAATCATAGAATTATTCTGGCTCTTACAAATGATGGAAACTATGCAACTTACTTTTCTTTGGGTTTGACTTACTTCATTTAATAAAATTTTTCCAGGTCTTTCCATTTCCTTATAAATGGACTAATATCATTGTTTCTGGTGTAGGCATAAGACTCCATTGTGTATATATACCACATCTTCTTGATCCATTCATCTACTAAAACTGAATGAGTTGGTTCCATATCTTTGCTATGGTAAATAATGCAGTATTATTTACCATAGCAATGAACATGATTGTGCTGGTAACTTTAGTATGGCCTTGTGGACATCTGGGTAAATGCTCAGATGAGGGATTGCTGGATCATAGTGGAGCTCTATGTTTAGTTTTTAGAGGAACCTCCATATTGTTTTCCAGAGTGGCTGTACAAGTTTGCATTCCCACCAACAGTATAGTAGTGTTCCCTTTTGGCCACATACCTACCAGCAACTGCTATTATTAGATTTCCTGATAATAGCCATTCAAACTGGGATGAGGTGTAATCTCAATGTTGTTTTGATTTGCATTTCTTTTATGGCCAGAGATGTTGAGGATTTCTTCATGTGTCTATTGGCTATTTGTATTTTCTCTTCAGAGAAGTCTCTCTTTAAGTGTTTAGCGCATTTGTTAATGGGGTGGTTGTTTCTTTGGAAATTTGTTTTTGGGGTATTTCATTTCTTGAGCTGTAATTTCTACCATTCTGCTCTAGTTTCTATAAATAAGCCAGGGAGTTCCCAATTTATGTAGCGTAAAGTTACTCATCTTCTCAAACATTCCAATAAATTCATTCACTGAAAAAAGATTTGAAACACTAGCCTACAATATACAACAAGGTCTGACTCCATCTCTTAATCCTCTAACCTCTTAACTCCATTCCAGCCATGCTGGACACTTATTTTTTGCTTCTCTAAAGTACATAGCTTGTGTCTGTCTACCTCATGGCCATTGCATTTGATATTTCTTCTACTTAGAATTTATCTTTCCATAGATACCCATTTTGCTTGTACTTTCTTCTGAGATTTCACCCCAAAGATAGGGTACATTTTGCCTTGTACATAGGTGGCTTCTGTGACTACACTTCCAAAAGTACAACACAACTTCACACATAGAGATCACCCACTTTCTTTCTCCACTTTGTTTTATTCCACAATATTTATTTCCATATAACATTTTATTATAAATAGTAATCATTTGGGTTTCTGTATCCTGTACTAGACTATAAAATTTGTGTTATTCTAATTTGTAATTTTTGCATGTAAAGAATTTTTGGCATGATAGGAATCAATAAACAAATAGCAAATTGGTAAATAGTTGAATGATAGACAAATTTGGAAGACAGACTTTCTGTGACTATATATTCAACTAATATATAGACCTCACTTAAAAGCTGTAATGGATCATTTTTAAACATGCCCTTCATATATATAATTGTTTTTCAGTTACTAGATATGAAATTATTAATAGCAATGACAATTTTTTTGATTTGCTCTTTGGTTTTAATGAAAATACTTACACACTTTTTTGTCAAGACCCAAACTCAGTACCTGACACTTTGGCTCATTGGCTGATACTCCATGTCTCCAGCCCCAATACTAATTTTTTAAAGAATAATATTCTTAAATTTTAATTATATTTAAATTCAATATAATCCTCCATCTAGGAACTAAAAGTCAGTTACCAAGCCAACCCCCCACATTTTATACTTCACCTTGTTTCACCATTTGAAATTTTAAGCACAAATAAATATTTAAAGTGGAGACATAGAATGACAGAAATGATAGAACTGAAGTACTTCCAGTTCTCTTTCTCCATGTTTATAAACACTGTGCTATTACTCTACATACAAGAAATCCAACAAAACAGGTATTAAGATAGAAACTATGAAATTATCATGGGTAATTCTTAACTTTGATGAACTTACACTCAAAGGGAATGTGCAAATTTGACTCTGCATGTGTTGACCCCCACACATAAATTGGAGAGGGTCTCCAAATCCATTTTCATATAGAATACCAAGTTTGTTAAATATAAGTAATGAAAATAAGCTAATCTGAAACTTTCAAAACTTATTGAAGCCCAACAGCAAACAGAGCTATTGTTTGCGATGTTTAACCAGTCATGTATTTGGAAGGAGAAATATTTTACCATTAGCATTACATAATATTCTTGGGAACAAGTAATAAAAATAGCAATTTTTTTGTCCTAGCATAGTAGCTCACACTTATAATCCTAGCTACCCAGGAGACAGACACTGGGAGGATCACTGTTAGAGGTCAGCCTGGGCAAAAAATTAACATGACTCCATTCTCATCCAATAAAAATCTTGATAAAAGTGTCACATACCTATCATCACACCTACATTGAAAGCCTAAATAGGAAGGTCACAGTTCAGATCAGCCTGGACATTAATGTAAGACTCTGATAACTAAAACAAGGTTGGGGGCATAGCTCAAAGTTAGAACACCTGCCTAGCAAACACAAAGCACAGAGTTCAAACTCCAGTACCACAAAAAGTTGTCTAAAACAAAGAGAAAACAGGAAAAAAAAGATTTTTAATCTTAAATGTGAAAGATATGAGTAAAAAAAGAAATAAAACATAAAAGCTTGTTGGCTGTAAAATCTATCATTTAAAACCAGAACAGAAAATATTAGAAATATCAATACGAATGATACTGATCTGGAGAGGGCTCTGCTGGTTAAAAACAAGAAAATTGGGGTAGTCTGAGTAACAAGAAAGAATAAAGACTTTGTTTTAACAAAATGAATAAATAAAAATTGCTGAATTCATAATATGAAAACTGTGAAAGAGAGGGAGAAGAGAGAATAAAAGTTTGCCAGCTAGTAAATGTAAAAGGAATAATGCAATTTTAAAATTACCATTTTAAACTTCCAACATAATACATAATTCAGTAAGGATCATCAATAGGTACTTAAGACTATTAGATGAAAGTTGTTAAAGAACAGAATATTTGCATAGTGCAATGTGTTAGCTCATAAATGACTTACAAATGGCAAAGAGGAAAAAAATGTACTTTCACCATGGTGATACTGACAGTCACAACTCCTCCAGCACCAACTCATCAGAGTCTCACTAAAAGGCAATGTGGAATTATGAGTTTTATGGTAACATGCAACTTGAAGCACATTAAATTACCCAATCAAGCCTCTGTAGTTAATATTTTGTCCATGTAACAGACTGGGAGAAAAGGAAAAATTGAAGTGCACCATAAAGGAACAATTGAGAAAAAAATCAAGCATTCAGAATGTTAAATAGGACAACTGGATTAGAATCTTCAATGACTGATGTCACAAATTAGGGCTATGGAAAGGCTAAATACATATCATGCATTATGACTGGACCTTCATTTGACAAAAACGGTTTCCCTGGAAAAATTCCTAATATAATTGGAGCAATTTGAATGTGGTCTGGAAATTAGGGGTTATCATGGAATTACTGTTAATATTCCAAGTATATTCTTTTCCTAATAAACATTTTCACTTTCACTCTAATTTCTGTCTTGCTTGAATTCTCTTGCTATATGCAAGGACTGAGGTAGATAGCCATGCTGAGTCTTGGGTAACATTTTTGGTACCATGACTCAGATTTCCTCTTGTGAGTAACTCTCTTCTAGTATGCTTGTTTCTGCAGGAGATTGGATCTTTCTCTGGCGCATTTTCAGTCTGGCAATACCTCTTTCAAGTTCTCCCTAGCCAAAAAGTTGTCTTTTAAAACTGAAGGATCTCCAAGGTATTAACTACAAATAGTATAGTTCAAAGGTCAACTCTACTAAACATGGTTGCTTCTGCATGAACCCAACTACTGCTAGTTATGATCTACAAAGGATGTGCCCCTACTCCAGCGACAACCTAGATTCTTGTGACCTGGGATCCCAGGTGTTGCCATTGACAGAGATCAATGCCAAAAATCTGATAAAGGCCTTTGCCTCACACCATCAGGAAGTAAGAAAAGACTGACTTCCACTTTCCAATCCCTAAAAGGTTTTGAGTCCTTGCCAAGTTGTTGTTATGTAGTAGTTAGCCCTGATTGATGGGAAAATGCAAATGGAACCTAAAATTGAGGAAGATGACTCAACATCTCTAGGAAAAAGACATAATTAAAATTTCCAACTCACAGATGACCAAGCCTATGTAGCCCACCAAGATCATGGAATGTCACAAGATTTTTTTGAGTAATTCACTCACTTCAGGATTAATGAAAGGCTTCATTCCAGTCTAAGGTGAGTCAATCAACAACTTCTGGAATGACAGATCATAAACTTACCTAGGCAATAAACCAAGCCCTAGAAGTCAAATGCAATTCAGTAAACTTCCTCCAACCTCAGGACCATGACTCTGCCATGTGGACTGGTCTTAGCCCTCCAAACCTCTTACCCATGAATAAAATTTGTGTCCAGTAAAAATAGTTGTCATTATTATCCTAGAAATAAGCCATTTACAGTTTATTGAAAGTGCATTCTTTCGTTCATAAAATTTCCTACCACTTTGAAAAAATATAAGAGCACCAGTAATCAAAAGTCCAAATTTTAAACATCTGATAAATTTGTTCTCTATTTGACTGATAATTAACATCTAGAAAAAAATTTACCTGTCACCCGTGCCTTGGATTTAGCTGCTGGTGTCGTTCAGCTGAATAAAATTCTCTCTTCTGCCCGATTTAGCAAAACATTTTTTACAAATTATGATGGTCTCAGGCAAAAACATGACAAAGTATTTTACAAATTCCTAAATCCAAAATGGGTGGAGGGATAATCCAAAGGGTTAAAGAACAAGGTACTGAGTTGTAACCCTAGTACCACCACAAAAACAAAACCCATGATAATATAGTCATATTTATCTATCATATCTGACCTGGTTAAATTAACTAATCTGCTAAAAAATGATAACAGATAGCTCTCAGAAACTCCAAGAGGACATGGCAACCCCATAGTAAAGACAATGTCGCAAATCATGCTTAGCAAAGCACAGCAATAACTATGATACAAGAAGCTACTGCAAGGATTGCCATCACAGCTGGCTCTGGGGAGAGGCAATGGGAGCCACTGCTACTGAAATCATCCACTGGCAGAGTTATATGACTCTTTTTCAATTAATGATAACAAAGTACTTCTATGAACTGCACACCATGTAAGCAAGGGCCAGAGTTACAGGTGAGTCAAAACCAACATTCACTTCTCAAATATTATAAACAATTAAGTTATACATTATGTTAGAAAATTATGAGAGACCCAGAGATTAAATTGTTGGCAATGAGAGATTTGAAGTGGCTAAACTGGATTGAGATGATGTTCTTGAAGCAAGCATTTGAACAAGGTTTTCTATGAAGATAATTGCAAGAACCTTCCAACAGGAGGGAATAATTCCAGGTGCACAAGTACCTGTCATATTTGAATATGATTGAGCAGATCACTGTGGCTTAAATGGAAGTGAAGGAGAAAATTAGGATTGGAAAGGGAGAAAGGCAAATATGAAAGGCCTTTTAAACAACTGAATGTACTTTGACTCTTATATAAAATTAAATGTGGAGCCATTGCTGGATTTTTAGTAGAGAAATAGCACACTTTGACATACTTTTCCAACTTGATAAACATTTTCATCAGTGTTAACTTCTGATTTGATAATGGTGTCAAAGCAAAAGTGTCAGATTAACTGAACACAATGTTTGCTATAGTTTGGATTTTAAATGTCATCCCAAAACCCATGTGTTAAAGATTTGGTCCTCAGGTTGTGGTGTTATTGGGAAGTGATGGAAGCTTTAACAGGTAGGGCCTGGTGGGAGGAAGTTAAATCAATGAGGAGAGTGCTATTTCAGGGAATTGTGAGATGCCAGTTTCTTTTTCTTTCTGACCAAGATACCTAGACACAGTGGAATATCTAGGTCATTTTTACAGACAACTTTATTTTTTTGTAAGAGGCTTTCAGAAGGAAAGACCTTGCTACACTGTGTGAAATTCCAATCAGTTGAGCCCACAGTGGTTGTTTCACTGTGTGAAGTGACCTGACATTATTGCTTATCACTGTCCCATGTCTTGGTCAGATCATGTACTCTCACGTTTCTTGTCATTTATTTTCACTGCTCTCTGATTTATTTTACTTCTTTTCATGTTACTATTTCATGGGTTGTTTCTATCCTTATTGAATTTTTGAATCTGTTTACCAGTGATTATCTTAAGACTGATCTATTATTTCTGTTTAAAAATTCTTTTCTGAATTAAGCCTCTTCATATTTTTTGTTTTTGACCATTTCCTTTCTTAGTTCCTGACATATTTTTCCTTTGGGCACATGAGCTCATTTAAGTAGATTATATTGGGCTTGAAATCATGATCCTTCTGCCTTAATCCCTGAGTGCTGGGATTATAGGAGGGCATCACCATATCTACCTAATTTTCTAAATTTCTTAGCAGGTATTTGTTCATATCCTCATATAGATGTTTGATTATATTTAATTCTTCCCATTTTCTTATGCTTTATGGATGTTTTTCATAGACTGTAGTGTGAAATTTCATCAGTTATATGAGTTGTGTTTTCTAATGTTTTACAATAGTGTTAATGGATTTGTTCATTTTTATGACATTGAGATGTTTTATAAGATTCCTAGTTTGATAATGTCCATTCTCTTGACAGAAAATAGTTTAGATATTTTTAAGATTTGTTTGTTTAGATGAAGATGGAAAGTCTGGGTGCCCATTGTTTTAATGATTTTCCTTTGTCCTGCACAACCCTTCATTTTCTTTTCTTGTTTTATCATTTCATTTTCTTTTCTTTTCTCTTTTCATTATCTAATGCACACATGGAGTTTCTTCCTTTTTTCTTATTTATTGTCAAAGTGATGTACAGAGAGGTTACAGTTTCATATGTTAGGCCTTGGGTACATTTCTTGTACTGTTTGTTACCTCCTCCCTCATTTCCTCCTCCCTCTCCCCTTATCCCTCTCCCCCCATGAGTTGTTCAGTTGGTTTAAACCAAATGGTTTTGCAAGTATTGCTTTTGGAGTCGTTTGTCCTTTTATCCTTGTCTCTCGATTTTCATATACCCTTTCACTTCCCTAGTTCTAATACCAGTATATACAGTATCCAGTGTACTCAGATGAGATACAGTGATAGTGTGGATATAACCACAGGGAGGGGATACAAGAGGATCATCAACAAGAGAAGCTACAGCTTCACATGGCATGTTGAAAGTGATTACAACAGTGATATAACAATTGTTTCCATAACATGGAATTTTATGCCTCTATCAGAAAGAATGACATTGCTCCATTTGTAAGGAAATGGAAGGACTTGGAAAAAATTATACTAAGTGAAGTGAGCCAGACACAAAGAAACATGAACTCTATGGTCTCCCTCACAGGGAATAATTAGCACAGGTTTAGGCTATTCACAGCAGAGGATCACAAGAGCCTAATAGCTATGCCCCTCTGAACACATAAGATGACGCTAATTGAAATTGAGTTTTTTCTTTAATGACTTTTATTCAGAAACTCTGCATTCCAAAGATTGCCCCCTTTAAGCCATAGGCACTTTAAAATCCCTTCCCTGTGATCCATGCTCTGACCTATTCAGATGCTTTTTTAGAATATTTTGACTGAAGGTGACATTAGCTTTTCTGAGGCTGATTTTGGACCAGTTGTTGACCTCTTCCCTAAGTTTTCTCTTGTCCTTCCCACAGGTTGTCATGTAGCTGGGGGAGGGGCAAGGATTAAGGGAGGAAAGTGTCTGGAATTTTATGCTTTTAATTATTTTTAGACTACAGTTAGGGTCCTAAGGCTTTACTCTTGGAACTATGCTAAGGACTTGACTTTCATGTAAATTTACATTTCTCATCATGTTATTTGATATTATTTGGAGAAGATTAGGGATACTCAGCTTGGTAACCATCACTGCCTCCAGATACTTAAAAGTTCTTTTAATTTTTAAAGTACTTTCCACTTACTTTTTGGTTTGAACTCAATGCCTAGCAAAAGCCCAGCAAATGCTCTACCATTGAGCCACATTTTAGCTTTATCACTTAGTTAAATACAACACACACACACACACACACACACACACACACACACACACACACACACCCCTCTTTGCATTAATAGCCTATACAGCTTTCTGTCTTATCCCATGGAATCCTAGACATTTGGAAGTTACATTAAACCATTTTATATCTAATTTTTTAAAAAAACCTTATCTACAATTACCCTTTTCAAATGCAAATATAAGTATCCCATGTCTCATTTCTTAATATATGGTTTTAGAAAACTACTCTTGAATCTTTTTAATTTTCTTAAAAGAGCAGAACACAAATGAAAAGACTAGTTTATTCTCTACTTTTTTTCAAGTGGGTAGGTAGTTAATGTTTTTACTTATGTTTATGGTATATGTTAATAAAAAACTGGTATAGGAAAAGCCACCTTTTACTTGGAAATTTTGAAATTACAATAATCCTAATCATAAAAATAATAGCACTAACACATTGCTTTTGATTGACTATAGTTTGACGTCAACAAGAATTCATGTTTTAGCCTTGATCTGCAACTTCAGCAGTACTGGGAACTGGGGCCTATTGGCAGGTGCTAGACACGCACATGGTGTTGAGTGGAACCCTCAAGAGTGGGCTAATGCCTTTTTAGTAAGTAAGCTGTGACTCGTCTCAGATTGAATTAGTTATCACGGGGAAAGAATATAATAAAACAATTTTGCCTTTCATGGCTGTCTCTCATTCTTCTCTTCTGCACATGCCTGATTGCTCTTTGTGCTTTCTCCCATAAGCTGAAGCAGCACGAGAACTTCACACTGGAATGTGAGCAGATGTCAACACCAATTTCAGCCTTCTCATTCTCTAGAACTGCAAACCAAAATAAACTTGTTTTCTTTGCAGATTACCCAGTCTTGAGTATTCTCCTATAACAACAGTAAACAGACTAAGAAGCACATATTGTGAGTTTAGCATATTCCAATCCATTTTAAGTACTTTCAAGCTATCAGACCAGTTAATCTTTACTAAAACACTGTGAGGTTGGTATTGTTTCTGTCTTAATGTATAAGTAAGCAAGCTAAATTAAATACCTTTCCAGGGGCTACAAAGCTAATAAATAATTAGGCAAATAGTAAAATACTACTAATAAAGGCAGATTCTTTTTAACTCCTATTTAGAAGTCTGAAATATCTAAGTAAAAGTAAATATCCAGCAAATAAGATACATAAAAGTACTTAGCAAAATGGCTTGACATTTTCTCTTCCATAGGGAGAGTAGAACTCTAAACTGCAATGGTCTATGCTCAAAGGAAGAGGACTGGAGGAAAGTGAAGAAGAGTAGAGCTTGGCTCAGGTTGGGGAACTTCTAACTCTATATAAAAACTGCCCTTTGGAATCAGTCCATCTTCAAGGGAGAGCCCAGGCTTTTGGACTGTGGTGTCTGAAATGCATAGCTTCAAGGCAGTCAATTAAGATGCTCTTATTTTTCACAGCATTTCTCTTTAGGATTCTTTGACATGGAAAACAAAATGAAGCAAAATGGAGTTAATGACTCTTTCAAGTTTTTCCATCAAAGGCTCTCAAATTATATCCATTGTATCAGTGAAAAGTGCCCCAGCAGGAAAAAGAAGTTGCTTTGCAACACATTGATAGGAGGAGACACTCAAGCTAAGTGAGCGTCTGAAGATGGTCCAAAGTTTCTGCCGGTCCCAGAAAATAATGAGCTCCACAGAAAATGAAGGGACTGGCACTGAGACAGGAAATAACCATGTAATTCCAACCTACACTTTTCTTCTCAGAGTCCAGATGCTGGTCAGAACATGAAAAGCAACAACTGTACCATCTACATTAGGAAATCAGTGTTTGATCCACCTTATTAAGATTTGGGAGATTTGATGGAGTCTGGACATTTATTGGAAACCTGAGCATAGCTGGCCTTTGTGTTATTGACTAAAAATAGCGATGAAATCCTTGACTTTCTTCTATCCTTACCTAAGAGATTCATGTATGGCTTTCTCATAAATACTCATTAAGGCTCCAATCCCACACTCAGCTGGGAATTTGAGTATAAGGAAGCATATACCCCATGAATACTTGATTATTTAGAAATACACACAAGCCAGGTACCGGTGGCTAACAATCTAATCAAGCTAATCAAGAGGCTGAGATATGAGGATCATAGTTCAAAACTAGCCCAGGCAGGAAAGAACATGAGACTCTTATCTCTCTACCAAAAAAGCTGAAAGTGGAGCTGTGGCTCAAGTGTTAGCCTTGAGTAAAAAAGCCCAGGAACAGTAGCACCCAGGCCCCAAATTCAAGCCCCAGGACTGGTATGCACAAATCTTCCATTTTCTAGAAAGAGACAGTAATGCTTTTTCCAGTTTGTTTGATTTTTAAAAAAATTTGAGACAGGATTTCATTATGAATCCCAGACTCAGCCTGGCCTCAAACAGGTGATCCTCCTGCCTCAGAATTCCAAGTGCTAGAATGGAGAGTTTGCCAAGCACCTGGCTTGATTTTCCTCCTCCCATTCCTGAATGCATTAAGGCATTGGTGCTTGTTAAAGCCCCCATGGCTATGAAGTTCCTAAATATCCTGCTAGCCCACTCTTCCCTAGAGTCCCTGAGATGAGAAGAAAGGTTTAAAAAGTTCCTAAGGCACATGTTTAATCTAGCAAACAAGGTAACTATATTTAGGGGAGTTAAAATATCTAGGACCAGAACATCAGCTGCAGTGAGATCAGAAAATAGTAGTTACCTCACAGGTCCCTTATGATGGGCACATAGAAGATGAGTCTTTTCCAGTAGTCCGGAGACAGCTGCATATTTGACTCATTACTTCTGTCCTTTTCTTCTGACTTTTAGGGAATATTTGTTTAAAGCGCCACTGAAAAGGGCAGATTGCAGTCTAGGCACAAGGCTCATTTCTGTGCAATATCTTCAGAGGAAAACTTAAATCTCCCAGTGTGAATGCAAGTAGTCACTGAGGGATGCATCTCAGAAAAAAAAAAGTGATGAGGAATGCAAGGTTTGGTAAAAGTCCCTTTAGGATGTTGGGTGTGGGGAGGATGAACCAAATTAATACATAAATCTATAAAGCATGCAAGTTGACTTCAAGATAATGTATATCCTTCTTACAACTGAATTACAGTGTTCAGCTCCTCAGAAGGACTGCTTTTCTGAGTGTTGACTCTAAGGAAGGATGTTCCCGGGTAGTTTGTCCCTGACAGGTATAAATGTTAGCTTTCAACATCTATTGTCCACTGATGACAAAAGGAAACTAATTAAGCCTAATTTCCAAGCTCTCATGATGAAGGTACCCTGAGTGGCCTGAGAATTGCTTTGGAACAGAGCCAATTATGTGTTGAATCTGGGCAATGATCCTGTACTCCTATAAATTCTAGAGTTAATGGGGAAATAATAGAGTCACAACTAGTGAGAAGCATATTTTTGTCTCCTGGAGAATGAAGTCCCTGCAGATGTGAATTGACTGTGTAAGTATTCAGGCAGTGTAAATTCTCTCCTAAAGCCTCCTTCTAAATCCACGAGGTCTCCTAAAGCATCTCAGGCTTGTGGCATTTTCTATTATTCTTAAATGTGATCTCTTCATGGTTTATTTACTTAAATCTTCATTGTACATTTGTGAAGAAATTTCTTAGCATGGTGTTTCAGTGACTTCATTAGTTTCTCTGTATGAATCATTGTTCCTAGATGGCTTTATATCAGCTCCATACAAAATATCCTATTGTCCATATCCTCAGATGGCAAGAATGATTACTTTTATAGTGTTTGTATTCTTTCTTTGCTGGTCCTGCAGCTTGAAGTCAGGGCCTGGGCACTGTCCCTGAGCTTTTGAGTGTGGCTCTTTGGAGCCACAGCCCTACTTCCAGCATTTAGGTGGTTAATTAGAGATTAAGAGCCTCACAGACTTTCCTGTCTGGGCTGGCTTCAAACTTTACTCCTCAGATTCCAGCCTCTTGAGTAACTCAGATTACAGGCATGAGTCAGCAGCACCTGACTGTGTTTTCATTCCTTTATAATTCTAGAAATGTCTTCAAGCTGTGCAGTTAACTGATAATAGGCAATAACTTATTTATTCTCATTTACTTACTACGTTAAGACATACATCATTTTTGTGGTTATGCTGATCTAATCTTTAGTCTTGCATCTATTAGGTGTCCATGCACAGTAACTAGTATTTAAGAAATGATCAGTTAAAGTTTACCAGATGAATTAATGAATTGATTAATTTCATGTAAACACAGTTTCTCTTAATGTTTGGATCGTCGAGTTATGAGGAGATTTCTCATACCAGTCAGTTCTCTGACTTGGTAGCCCAGAACTCATCTCAGTTCTGATGCAAACTAGAGTGAGTGTAGATTCCACCAGTTAAAAGGTCAATCTCACCAGATGCCTCCTCACTTCTGAAGCCAAACAGAAACAGTAGCTCCCTACATTATCCATAATTTTTTGTCCAATATGACTGGAAACTGGAAGTTCCTATGCTGCCATGCTTGGGTTTGATAATTTGCTGTACTGGCTCACTCAGAACTGAGGAAATTCTTTATTTAGAATTACCAATTTATTCCAAAAGATGCTACAAATAATACTGGTGAAATACCCAGGTAAACAAGTATGTAGTTGAAATTCAGATAATTGTTAAACATTCTGTGCCCATGGAACTAGAGTGTGACACCCATCCAGGATGTGAATGTCTTCTTGAATCTAGAAACTCTTGGAAGTTCACAGATCATTAGATACTGAATATGGAACCCTGGGCCTCCCACATCTAAGTACATATTCTTCTATGAATTACAAACTCTGTCCCCCAATCAGGGATTCTACATAGGTTGTATCAAGCAGGCATGTCTGCTTATGATTGCCTCTTCAGCTCTTCTACCCTTCTTGGATGATGAACATAGACCCAAAAGTTTCAAGCTTCCAGTCTTGGCATGGTCTTTTTGGTGGCCATAACCAACCAAAGAACCCAAGACTCACCTCTCTAGAGCATATGTCCTACTTTCACTCAAGAAATTCTAAGAGATTTCAAGCTCTCTGTCAGGAGTTGGGGGTGAAGGGAACTAAATGAGGATTCCTTACTATGAATTACATCACAAAGGTTAATTTCAACAGTTCTAGTAAATAGCTTTGGAAAATTTGTCAGCATAAAATAGCTAGAAATATGTACCAAGATGGCCCTTGCTGATTTAATTGACTGACCTTCACATGAAGCTTTAACAGTGCTAGCACAATCATGTTCATTGCAGCACTATTTATCATAGCTAAGTTATATAATCAGCCCAAATGCCCCTTAATGGATGAATGAATCAAGAAAATGTGAGTTAGATAGATAGATAGATAGATAGATAGATAGATAGATAGATAGATAGATAGATAGATGATAGATATGTATATATACAGATATGTATACACACACACACATATATACACACACATACACAGAAATGGAATTTTACTCATCTATTAGAAAGAACATTGTACCATTTGTAAAGAAGTGGAAAGATCTGGAAAAAGTATATTAAGTGAAGTAAGTCAGGTCCAGAAATACAAAGGTGCATGTTTTCCTTATTTGTGGAAGCTAAATTTAACTTATAAACTCATAAGTAATGACATTGGGTAGTATGCAAGTGAATACAAATGTATTAACTGAAATATAATAGATACAAGGGAGATCTCAAAATGTGTAATTCCTTAGAAAGGCAAAGGAAAAGTTCTACAGAATAGATGCCAGAAACAGGTACTTGAAAGGGGTAGGGTGGGGTCAAGGAGGAAGGGGTAGACGAATGAAGAGAAGAAGGTGATAATACAGTCAAGAATTCAATATATGTCCTACAAACTTAAGAAGAGGGAAGGGAGGGAAGGGAGGGATGGATGGATGAAAATGTTGAAAGGGGTGAGATTGATCAAGATGCATTTTATTTATACACTGAGTTGTTAAATGACACCTTCTTTGTACAATTTCTTAAAGATGATTTTTAAATAATTCAATCTAATATTTAACTGTATGTATTTAAAGCTGGACAGTGACCCTTATAATTATGGGCTGTGTGATGAGCATGGGTGAGAATTCTCATCACTTCTTGCCCCAGGGCACAAATACTTGCATTATTCCTGCAGCTAAGTAGACTACTAAACAGTGTGTATCTGTAGGACATTTCATTGCAACTGTGTTCCTTTACAGACAAGAAATTTCTTTGCAAATGTGTATAATCTTCTTTTTTTGAATTACAGTTACTTGTTCCCATGCTTGAACGGTTTTATCTGCTTCTCTCCAATTAAATTTGGTAGGATAAGTATTTGAGACAGTGAGGTGTGTGATTTCACAGGTAAATCTATGAATGTTGCGCCTTTCTAGGTTCATTGTGTGTAAACTACTTTTCATATTAACGTCATTCCAAGTGCTTCTCTGAGCACTTGGCAAATACGTGGCATTTCTGGTGTTCAACCTTCCTACCTGTTTTACAGTTTATGATCCAGTTGTTTCTAAATAATGTATTTCGCAGAGGAGGGAACCACACTGACTTCCTCAAAAATTATCACATATTTAGGAACAGCTAGCCCCAAAGGCCCTTATTTCCTCTGATTTCTAATTCATAGTTGCTCACTGAATGGACCGTGCAACATGACCTAGAAGTTATCTCTATTTTCTGTTTATTAAGTTCATCTTTCCCTCTCTTTGGGGGGAGGGGGATGATACGGGGTCTTGCCCCAGCTGTTTTTGAACTTTCAGTACTTTTGCTTCCATGTTGATGAGATTGCAGACAGAAACCACTATGTACAGCAAAGTTTCTCTTAATTTGAAGTGAGAAATTTAAATAAATTATTTCCCGGGTGATTAGTTTGTTATTTGTTTGTTTTAAAGCCAAGTTTGCCCTTTTTCTACACAGAAAACAAAAATTATTTCCTACATATTTCAAAAGCTTGATTTTGTTTTTTACCTTAGATTTCATTTTGAGACAGAATCTCAGTATATAGACCAGGTTGGCCTTATGCTTGAAACCTTCCTGACTCTTCCCCACACCTAGACTAATACTGTATTTTATATCATCACAAAGTTAAATATATTTGGAACATTTCCATGTATTTTCACATTCTCCTAGGCCCCAGGGATTTAAAAAAAGAATTGATTATATGTATTTTTCAATTTTTATTTTATTTTATTGTATGGGTGATGTCAGAGGGGTTACAGTTACATATGTAAGGTGATGAGTATATTTCTTGTCGAGCACTGTTACTCCCTCTCCTGTTTTCTCGCACTTCGCCCCTTGCCCCTGACTTCTCCCCCAACTTCTCCCCCAAGTTGTAAAGTTCATTTCCAACATAGGGTCATGTGAGTGTCACTGTTGCATTGGTTCACCCTTTGTCCCTTGTCTCACCATTTTGTGATTCTCCTTCCTTTCCCCAAATCAGATAAACATATATGTATAAGACACAGGGTACCAAAATCAGAAAGAATGACAACAGGGGAAAAACAAAAGGAAAAAAATGAAAGAAAAAAATAACTTCACACAGCCTACTGGAACAGCACATACCAGTGGTTCAGTACAAGGGTATGTATAGCTACTAGGAAAACTCTGGCCATCTATCAGCATCTGGGGGAAAATTAATTTTTTACTGATATCCCTAGGCAAATAGTAAGCTTACAAATCAGGCTTTAGGAAGAAAAATTTTTAATTAACCCCTTTAATTGATCAATGATGAAAGCTTGGGAAATGCTTAGTAGCTGTTTCTGGTGTTGACTAATTTTTGACTGAGCTTCTTGAAGTTATTAAGGACATGCATCCTTTTTTGGCTAATGTACTATAAGTAATAATGAGTATCTGTTTTGGACAAGCAGTGAAGTTCAGTTATTTAATTTTTCCTTTCAGTGGTAAACCTGAAGTGGTGCATTCAAATGGCAGAATTGACTTAGAAGGTCAGTCTAAGCCAATAGTTATTAAGACTCCATCTCAACAAGTAACTTCAGCATGTTTGTACATGTACAAAGAGTAAGAAGAAGGATCCTAGACTAGGCTGTCCTGGGCAATAAACAAGAGACATAAGAAAAATAATGAAAGCAAAAAGAGCCAAAGGTATAGTTCAAGTGGTACAATACCTGACTAGCAAGTGCAAGTTAAAACCCATTACAACCCCAAAATATGGCAGAGTTAAAAGATTGAAACACCCTCTATTACAGGGTCATCTTATGCAAGATAGATACACCAGGAGAATTGCCTGTTCTACAACAGATTTTAGGAGTTAAATAAAGTTCATATGACCTAGAGTCTGCTTATTGCCTTATGATAACCTAATAGAATTTTGACAGGAACAAATTTAGATCCATGTATTTCTTCCAAAAGTTTGAGAAAATACGTTTTACTGCCTCAGATCAAGAGGAAAGAAAAATACTGGAGCCAGTCTTTCTGAATAGAGGAATTAGGCAACAACCCAAAAGGTCCAGAAAGACAGGTCCTTGGTCTGAGAGTTTGTATCCCTTCAGAATACATATATTGAAGCTGCACATTCAATACAGTAGTGTTCTGGGATTGGGGCCTTTGGAAGATGATTATGTCATGAAGGGTCTGCCATTATGAATGAGATCAGTGCCCTTATCAAAGAAGCCTGAAAGTGCCTGTGTTCCCCTTCTGCCACGTGAGGATGGAGTGAAGAGATGCAATGTTGAAGTAGAGAGGAAGCACTTAGCAGACAACAAATCTTCATGGCCTCCAGAACTGTGAGCAATAAATTTCTGGCGATCATATGTTACACTGTGTTTTGTTACAGCAACTCTAACATAGGAGGCATAGGAGAAGCCACTGGTTTCACCATCTCTCACTGTTGGTAGTGGTAAAGTGGTTTCCATAGGTATTTGAATTCTTCAAAAAGCATTTGTCAATTTTATTTCTCATTGTCTGTGTTTAATATCATCATCCATCACTTTAACTTTATTCCACCCTTGTAAAATTGTTATTGTTGCTAGTACATAACTTGGTATTCCTTTTATAATCAGAATTCAGTGGAATAGAAGCACTGCCTTCTAAGATTGTCCTTGTAAGATGATTTACTTAGATAAAACCCAGATAATCAGTCCTGAAATCTTATATACTCCAGAGGTTGAGAATTTAGAACTGTGGTTCAAAGCAGGCCTGGTAAGAAACTCTCTCAGAGTATAATCTTTAACCAGCAAAAAGCTGCAAGTGGAGCTATGGCAAGTGGTAGAGTGCCAGACTTGAGCAAAAATGCTAAAGGACAATACCAATGCCCCTGAGTTCAAGCATTAGTACTGGAATGAACAGAAAAACAAACAAATAAAATACAGATAGTCAGTGCAGGTCCATAGTTCCTGCACTTTCTCTGCAAGTTTTAGTAGCTCTGACCATTTTGCTTCTTTCCTTGCATATATTTGCCAAATGTTCTACCATATCAGCAAATTTCATTGCATTCTTAATATTCTCAATGTTACTTGGAGAAGATTTGCTCTTGTATTATTATGATGCTCTCCCAGAAAGGCTTACAACTGCTTTTTTCTAAATTGCATTTGGCTTGGCCTTTACTTTTATTCTTGATGCAGTTATAAACACATGCTTGCAGGTTGCTTGCTGCTTGTATCTAAGCTAACTTCTGATTAAGTCTGTCATTCTCATCTGCATGTCACAGAAGCCAGAGCTTTACTTCCTTCAATTATAAGTTCAGTTGTTTAACCAGTTATCATATATCATCTTTACTTATCACCAAGCAAGCCTGCCATAAATTTGGTGGTAATTACTCTGTCCTGAATTGACATACAAACTATTTAATCTCATTTAATAATATGTTTTATTTTAGCTATAAATCACACCTAGCTTTAATATAATCTTGCATAAATCAGTGCAGAACAAGATTACTATCTGTGCATAATAATGAAGTGAGAACCTTCAATATTTGCTTCTCTCTGACTGCATTCTCCAAGAATAATTTTATTTCTACTAATTTAACAGATGTAAATAAATGCTGAAAGCTTTAAATGAAGACAGAGTTGATGGGAATGTGGCTGAGAAGATTTGGCAAATCTCTGAGTCAAAATAATTAGGATACCTGTTCAGGGAGCCAAGACCGAAATGGCTTTTTATAACCTAAAAAATCTGGAATATGACCTTGCATCCAATCTGAATAGATAGAAGACAGGCCTAGAAGGAGTGAAAAAGTTGACTCAAAGAGGATGACATAATGGGCCTGAGAGTTATATTACAATCAACAAATCGATTCCTACGTGTTATTGGAGGGGTGAGATCAAGGGGACCAGGGAAGACGAATGTAAAGAAGGGTGGGTGAATGTAGTAATGATATTCAATGTACATATGTAAAAATGGAACCAGATAAATTCAGGCGATAGGAGGGATTGGGAGAGATGGGGGAGAAAGATGGAAGGGGTGACATTGATCAAGGTGCAGTGTATTCACAAACTGATATGTTAAATTGAAACATCTTTGTGTAACTACATAAAATATTTAAATATTAAAAGTCATAAAATAAAATACAGTTCTCAGAAGGCTGTGGATATGAGCCAATGCTGCTGCTACTATAGCTCATGAAAGAGGGGATGAAGGGCTCAAGTGGTACACATTTCAGCTCACTAGGCATAAGTGCTAAAGGAATAATACAGCATTAAAACCAAGCATTGTTATCTTGACATTTAATAAGAATAGATTCAGAAGCACTATGGTTTCCATGATAGAATAGATTTAATCCATGGTCTCTTTTGAATCTAAGTTTAGGCTGACCATGAACATTTTAGATTATTGTTTTGGTTTTTCCAATACCTTGATATATAGTAAGAGATGTAATGGATTTCAGAGATTAGTATTCATTTGAGTTATGGGTAAATAGCCCACATATCCTGTTTGGACCTGGAGAGTCAAAGTTTGTATCTCTTGCCTCAGATTAATTATTAATATCTGCTTTCTCATTTTTATTTATTTTTTATTTTTTACTTTTTGCCATTTCTGGGGCTTAAACTCACTGTCCCTAGCTTCTTTTTGCTCAAGGCTAGTACTCTGCCACTTGAGCCACAGCACCACTTCTGGCTGTTTTCTGTATATGTGGTTCTGGGGAATTGAACCCAGGACTTCATGTATACGAGGCAAGCACTCTTGCCACTAGGCCATATCCCCAGCCCTGCTTTCTCATTTTTAAAAGTGTCAGTTTGGACAAATAATTTGTATTGTCTCTAGTTTATAGGAAACTTTTTAGCAATACATTTATTAGAATGCAATGAATAAACTAATCTAAGTCCAGTTAGATGTAGTCTGCCCCTGAAACTGTGATTAACACAAAATAGACTGACAAATTAATTTTCTAGACTTGCTAATATTACCAGCACCCTAACTTAATAGGAGGCCACAAGTGATGCCATCTGAAAACTGTTGTCTAAACCCTGCTTAGATATCTCAAAGATATATCTAAGATATCTGTTGCTGAATGAGTCTAGATACAATTTTGGCTTTTCAAGTAACCCTGTTGATTGCATTATTTGAAACCAATTGGACTTCTAACCTTATGTCCTCTGCCATCCAAATAGACATCTTTAGTCATGGGGAAGGAAGAAGCATCTTGGAATACTGTTCTGTAGGAGATACTGGTACTTCACTTCATCTGAATTAAATCAAGTATTTCATCTATTTTGTTTGTGGTTTTCTTTTTATTTCCTTCTATGTTGATCAAAGGCACTGTTACTGAAAATCAAGAAACGTGAACCAAAATGTGAGAAGCCCAATCAGCAAGTGAGATCAGTAGTGATGACTCTAGTTTTTTCTAGAGATCCTCTTTATTTTGAAGTTCAACTCTTGAAATTTTTCTGAAAAAAAATCACTTTTCAAAATGTCAACTCTAAGATTGGGGTATACTATGAAATAGGAGTGTGTGTGTGTGTGTGTGTGTGTGTGTGTGTGTGTGTGTGTGCAGGTCCTAGGGCTTGTACTCAGGACCTGAATACAACTGCTGAGTTTTTGTTTTTTGTTGAAGGCTAGCATTCTACCACTCAAGCTACATACAGCTCCATTTCTAGTGGAGCTATTTAGTGGTTAATTATATATAACTTTCATGGACTGTGATCTTCAGATCTCTCCTCCTGAGTAACTAGGATTACAGTTGTGAGCAATCAGTGATCAACTCCGTACTTGTGGTTGTTTATTCAGTGACTTCTCCAATACACTAATATTGTAAAGTCTACTGGAGTCTGTTCCATTAGCTTAGCAGTCAGCTAATTATTGGAGAAAGATTTTCTCAATCTTTGAATAGTGGTTCTGTGTGTGGAGGTGGGGCTATCTTTAACACTCAGCCAGGGAATGTATCACTGCCTTAAGCTTCACTTCATATTTGTGTTGTCCCACAAGTATTCAGCCCGTGTTAACAGTTAGGACTTTCTTGAGCATGTACAGAATCTTGGTCTGTATGGTATTTCTAAACTCTCAAGAACAGACTGGACCTTTTCCTACAAGGAATTTTATTCTTCAACTTCTCCTCCCATGAGTTTTGCTTTGTTTCCCCCAATTGTTATTCTTTTTCTCAGATAGCACTCATCTGTAAATATTTTCAACAAACCTAATGAATATCTTCAAATACAGACTTTAGCATAGTTCTATTCAAATAAGGCAAGAATAAGGTAAGCCTTTTGATAGATACTATCTCTCTCATGAACTGAGACTAGGAATGAAGACTAATATTTTTTTAAGTCTACCACTGAGGAGAAAGAGAACGAATGGAGTAATTTAAATACCACAAAGCTTGAAGCCAGGTATAGTGGCTCACATCTGTACAGAATCCCAGCTACTTAGTGGCACACTTTTGTGCTTGGAGGCCCAGACCAGGCAACAAGTTAGCCACACTCCATCTCAATCAATAAGCCTGATGTGGAAGCATGTATCTTGGGATCCTTCTATGTGGGAAGGGTGTATAATGGGATCTGCATTTAACACTTGCCTTGGTATAAAATTCAAGACCTTGCATTTAAAAAAAGAAAAAAGTAAAACATGAAAAGCAAACCAGATCTTCTTAGTAAGTATAAAGTCCTAAATTGAAACCCTGAGTTTGATCTGAGTTCCAATGTATTACTGCCCTAAATACGCACACACATACACACATACACACATACACACATACATACATACATACATACATACATACATACATATACCAAAAAACTCACTGTGCTTGCCAAGATTCAACCATTTTCCTTGACTATATACTTCTTGGGCTGCTGTTTTTGCTTAGTTCTAAGATCTTGAAAAAGTTGATTCTGACAATTTTTTGCTAGTTTCAAAAAATGGTTTTGGAAAGCCAGAATCGTTACCTTCCTTACTCTGAAATTAAATTTTCTTCACTTTGAACTTCATAAATATCCTGTTAAATTTGCATTCCTACTAGAAGCATTTCTCATTTTACTTATTCAATTTTAGTCAGAGGAGTGATATCAGCAAAAATGACAATCTCTGGATATGGCCATCCTTAACAATTTGGCTTATTTAGGAGAAATTGGTTATATATAATATATGTTATATATGGAATTATTTATATCTCTATACATCTTTGCTCCACAGTATCCTATCACATTGGTGCACAATAATTATTTTGTTCACTTATTGGTGCTTACATATTTCTGATTTTCACTATTACATAAATGTTAATTGAAACACCCTTATGTGTGCCTCTGAATAAATATGAAAAAATTTTTGACAGATTGCTAGAATTGCTTAACCTGTATATTTAAATCTTGATCTGTTCTGTCAAATTAATATCAAAATATCTTTATCAATTCCATCCTCACAACAGTCTGACAAAAATTTAAGAAAAAATTTCCTTGCCAGTGTGAGATAGTATTTGAATTTTTTAGTCTTATCGCTTTGGGGGAAAATGTATGTGAGAGGCTTTTTTTTGCATCCTCCTAGTTGTCAGTATGATACAACAAATTTTCAAATGATTTTTTCATATTTATTAAAATACTTGTAGCTAGTTTTTATCCCTTTTTCTCTTGAAATTAACATTTTACATATTCTTGATGATATTATTATAGCCATTAAGGTTTAAATCTAGGACCTTGTACATACTAAGCATCTACTCTATTACTGAATTCCATCCCATGTCCCTGTTGATATTATTTCTTTATCAAATATGTGTGTAATATTTGTATATATGCAAATATGCACATATTATGCATAAATGTTTGTATGCAGATACACATAAGTATATGCTTATATACATATTTTTCAGGTATAAATATAAAGAGAATTTTGAATATTTAAAGAGTCATATAGCTTGCAGTTCACAAAAGCCTTTTTGAAAAGAAATAGACTCCATGTCTACCTTTTTCTTAAGGTCAACATATGAGATTATTCATTTTGCAAAGTATAGTAGAAAAACTCTTATATGTTTGAATGTTTGCTGATATATTCTTTCATAAAATTTAATATTAGTCTGGATTGAAAATTCCAGATAATATCAACTGTATGTGAGTGTGTGTATGTGCACACATGTGTGCGTGCACACCCTTGTGTGTTTTGGGGGACAAGGGTGCACAGTAGAGAGCAGTGAAAGCATTCTAATATTTTATCATAAATAGAAATCATAAAAATGATTAACTTAGTTTTTTCACATTTAAATCTAAAATGACATATATACTAGATATATTTGTATAAAATTTTCAATCAAAATAGGTAGGATTGTTGGAGGGGAACAATGACTGCAATGAATTATTGACAACTCAACAAAATTCTAGGAAAATAATCAGAAGCTAACATATGCTAAAAATTTAATGTAAAACCTGAAAAAATAGTGACTAAAATTGTAGATATATATGTATACTAAATGTGGAAAAGCATATTTTCCTAATAACTGAATAAAAAACACGGTGAGAAATGGAAATGGGAAGGAATTTTTTTTTATTTTTTAAATCTTTGGGTAATTGAATATTATTTCCTAAATGCTTAGTACTTTATAAAATAATTATATAACTGGTTTTTTTCAAATTTTTATTATCAAACTGGTGTACAAAGAGGTTACAGTTTCATACGTTAGGCATTGGATACATTTCTTGTACTGTTTGTTACCTTGTCCCTCATGCCCGGTTAAATAAAATATAAACACATAATTCTCCATAGTTACATATTCCCAAAATAAACTTGAGATGGATTTTTGGGGGCCGGTCCTGGGGCTTGAACTCAGGGCCTGAACACTGTCCCTGGCTTCTTTTTCCTTAAGGCTAGCACTCTACCACTTGAGCCACAGAGCCACTTCCAGCTTTTTCTGTATATGTGGTGCTGAGAAATCGAACCCAGGGCTTCATGCATGCTAGGCAAGCACTCTACCACTAGGCCACATTCCTAGCCCACTTAAAATGGATTTTAAAAAGCTAAACTTAAAGAAAAAGCTATGTAAAATTGAAGTGAATATTCATTTGGGAAAGACATATGCAAAAAAAGCAAAAATGATTGATATTATCGCATGAAAATTAAAGAAAGAATGTTGTAATGTAATGCATTTATAGTCAGAACATTCAAGCTGAGTGCTGATGGGTTTCTATAATCCTAATGACACAGAAAGATAAGAGCTGAGGATTGCAGTACAAAGACAACCCAAGCAGAATTTTTTTGAGACTCTTATCTTCAATTAACCAGCAAAAAGGCAAAAATGTAGCTGTGGCTCAAGCGGTAGAACACTAAACTTGAGCAAAAATCCAAGGATAAGCTCTTGGGCTCTGAGTAAAGTCTCAATGTCTGTGCACACATGCGCGCACGCACAGGCGCACAAAAATATACATATGCCTGTCTATCTAAATCTACATATCTATGTATTCAAAACGAAATAAAAGACATAACCAATGTAAAAGTTAGAAATGAAGAAATATAGAAGAATATGTAAGAAATATAGATGAATAAAATATTATTTGACAACAAGAAAGAATTGTGTCAGCAATGTCAAGAGTTAGTAAATACTAGGAAAGTCAAGGTGTGTGTGTGTGTGTGTGTGTGTGTGTGTGTGTGTGTGTGTATTCTAGTACTGGGACTTGAACTCAGGGTTTGGGCACTGTCTCGGCATTTTTGCTTAAAGTAAAAACAAAAGATTTTCATGGACTTCCCTGCCTGGTCTGGCTTCCAACTGTGATCCTCAGATCTCGGACTCCTGAGTAGCTAGAATTGCAGGTGGTAAGCCACCAGAGCCTGGCTAAACTTTCTTATGTACTGATAGAGACAGTGTAAGTTGACAATATCATTTCCAGGACAATTTTGCAATATCTCATCATGTTTGGATGTTTGCTGATACCTATCCTTGATAAGAAAAACAACATTCAAGTGAAAAACAAGGCTTAGAGATACATATTAACTGCAGAAAAATTTGAAACAATCTAAATATAAGATAGCTGTTCATAATAGTGCACAGCTGTAATCCTGGTACTTGAGAGACAAAAGGAAAATTGTGAGTAATGCAGGGATATAAACTTGGGCTACATAGTCAGACTCAGTCTCCACCAAAAGGAGTTATAAGTTATAAGGAGTTGTATAAGTTATGACACATTCCTGCATTTGAATATATGCACCTGCTAAAAATAATGTAGTATATCTGTTTAACAAAATCTATCAAGACATATTGCTAATGAAGAAAAACAGAAAATAGATCAGATAGCTAAACTCTTAAACTGAATATATAGATCACATGTATGTTAATGTGTTGGTTAAAAGCATAAGAATAACTATGTGGCTGAAGAATAGACTGGAAGAAGTCAAAGTTTTCTTCTGTTTATTTCTATATCAGTTTATTTGCTAGGATATTTAGTAAAATATTTGCATGTATAAAAATGTCAACTACTGTCTAAGTAAACTTGAAACCTACCTATTCTTAAGTAAAAATTCAGTTTATATATGAAACAAATTACAAAGCAGAAACAGTCAAAATTAAAAGAATATTTAAAACATTTTAAATTCAGCAAAGCACATTATTATTTTTAATGTTGCTCTCAAAACCATGGGTTTTAACCAGGCACTGGTGACTCATGTCTGTACTCTGAGCTACTTAGGAGACTAAGATCTGAGGATCAAAGTTCATAGCCATCCCAGGCAGGAAAGCCCAAGAGACTTTTATTTGTAATTTATCTCTAAAAAGCAAGAAGTAGAGCTGTAACTCAAGTGGTAGAGCATTAGCTCTGAGTGAAAAAGCTAAGGGACATTGTGCAAGCCCTGAGTTCAATCTCCAGTATTAGCACAAAATAAAACATAGATTTCGCTTGTAGATTAGTATAATTTACGTTTGCTATCCATAATATCAGTTCACAGAACTGGACTAGGCTACAACTCAGTGGGTCTGAATTCCAATGCATTGATATATGGATTCTTGAAAGTTTCTACCAGGCCAGTTGTTCTACTATTTAATGGCAGGAATTATGTGACATCCACCATCTATAGCTCTATGACAATCTCAAAACAAATGTAGTTGTTTATTATGATTTTTATGTCTATATATCAATATATTCCATTTTTACGTCACTTTCAAATTTAAGTATTTTGCCTTATTAATTTTTTATGACAGCCCTGGGGCTTTAATTCAGACTGAGAAATATCCTGAGCTTTTTTCTCAAGACTAGTGCTTGTACCACTTGAGCCACAGCTCCACATCCAGCTTTTTGGTGGCTTATTGGAGAGAAAATTCTCACACACCTCCCTGACTGGCTGAAGTTGAACCATAGCCCTCAGATCTCAGCCTCCTGAATAGCTAGGATTACAGATGTGAGCCACCAGCAGGCAGCCCTGCTTTTTAAAATAATAGACTGTCATATCATGTATCTATCTGTTCTTGGGGAAAAATAGTCACCTGGATATAATCATCCTTGTCAAAAAGAGCTTGCGAGTTACTTTTCCCACAATAAGGCACTGTAGTGAGAATAACATAGTTTAGGATTTGGCCAAGTATCTATTATGTGGAAGACCTTGAAAAAGCTATTGAAGGGGTCTGAGCCACATTATCCACATATATAAAGTGGTGCTAATACTCTCCACCATTATATTTCTCTATTTATCATAATAGCTACCATTTCTAAGTACAAGCACATTTTACAATATCTGGTTTAATTCTCACAATAAATCTTAGCTTCAGAAGAAAGTTGAAATAATGTATAACTCATTCATTGGAGGAGAATGCTGATTAACTGTGTATAGATATCTTAGGTTTGATACAAGACTTCACTTTTGTTACCATAAAGGTTATTTTTTCTCTGTGAATCCAGAATACAGAGTTGCTTATAGTGTATCAGTGATTGTAGTATAATAATGTCACCTGAGTGCCAAATAATGTTCTTTCAGGGCTAAAGATCATTTATCTTGTGTTATTTTAGAAAGCCCTAGTTAGTGAATTTACTATGGATATGGGCAAACTACTATCAGGTCATCTCATAGTTCTATTCTAATGTCTTCTCTACGATGTCATTCTTCTTTGTGAATAATTCCACTGATTCAACATGCTGTGATCAGCCATTGTTCCAGGTAGGATATGAGCCAGTTTCTTGATCTTTCTTCCTCCTCTACAACATTATCCCCTTCAAGGATCTTGCTTAGATTCATCAATGTACAGAAGAAATTCCTTCAAATAATAACTCTCAAACCACATGCAATTTTCAATTCTGCCAAAGTCGATTCATAAATACAATGACATTATGCACAAAATGTCTTCAAGGCATTAAAAATTGAATGAGGCATGCTAATTCTTGAGCTATCGAGAAAACAAAGGACATAAGTTCAGCCAAGAAATTAAAACAATAACAAAAAAAAGTGATGAGGAGGAAAGCCAAATGGAAATGCAGAGAAAGAAATAGGCAAGTTGTGATATGGCCTGCAATTTCAGAAGGGAGCTTTCATGGGTGAGAAGCATGTTAGCAATAATGCTCACTGTAATTATAATCAGAGTATTCACTGGAGTAGGTACAATTAGGTCATTGTTTACAGAATTGTCCTTTGCATATGGCTTTTATTTTCTTCAAATAAGGGAATCAGAATTAAGGCCTATGCTGTTGGCTGCCCAGTGGAAAGCTATTTCTCCTTCTTCCTTGCTAAGGAAACTTTGCTTTGGATAGCAATAGGCTCCACTGTAGGACAAATTCCAAGACTCAGGATGGGAAACACCATACTGGTAACAATAGAAAAGTAGGAAGAACCAGGATTCTCATTGTTCTGAGTTGAATTACAGGTGTAAGCCACCAGTACCCAGCAAAGGCCAATACTGTTTACTCTTGCCAGGTTTCCTGTGAAAAGTAATTTTGATATAGGAAGAAAATGGTATTTATTACCTATTGCACAAGTTGCTGAAAGCACAATGCATTTAAGAAAATAATTTAACTTCTCCATTCTTCAGTTTCAGATCTTTAAACCATTATCAAATTCCTCTTTAATGTTAACATTCTATTCAATCAATTTCATTTTGAAAAATTTGGATAGGGAATCCTTATAAAGGAATTGACAATGTAGATTGCATATGGGTATAATGTTACTATTCAAATATACCATCCAGAAATACTTTTGTTTGGGTTTTACAGATTCAAAATAAAGATTCTTCATATAATTTTACAGTTATGAACAAGCCCACAGAAAATTCTTTATTAAAACATTCTAGAGATTCTTAAGCATAACCAATGTAAAATATTTAATTTGTTTTTTTTTAATACTAGACACAAGAGCTTAAACTCAGACCTTGGGCAATTTCCTTTTGCTTTTTTGCTCAAGGCTGATACTCTGCCTCTTGATCCACAGCTCCACTTCGGGACTTTTGGTGGTTACTTGGTGACAAGAATCTCATGGACTTTCTTGCCCAGGCTGCTAACATCTCACCCGCATGAGTAGCTAGGATTATAGACATGAACCACCAGGGCCTGGAAAGTATTTTAATTTAATCTATTTTGCCTGAGGGGGAGCAGTTACAGTGGAAACATGAAATCGTTTTTGCCTCCACTGAGTCCAGACACTGGGTAGTTTGGGGCTATACAATTTAACTCTCAGTCTAAGGATTTCCCAAGAGAGCCCCATCACTACAAGTACACAATAGTACATACTCCGATGTCCATTTCAACAAGATCTGCAAGTATGACTCTTTTAAAACTCTGGGATGGCTTTCTGTGCATCACAATGGCCATCAAGTGAGATGCTTGTGTCAAAGTGCTTGTCAAGAGAAAGCAGATGATATAGTCAGAGTTCTGCAGAGGGAGATACGGGATCTGAGGTCCATTTAATTTTTACAATATGTCATAACTCAGCTAAAGATGTTGAGATTCATTGTGATGGTAAGGGGTGGGGAGTGAAGAAAACCAGATTGCAGAGGATAGTGCGGAGAGCTAATATTCTAATAGGCAGGATCCCCAAGAAGATTTCAATATCTACCATTTTTTGCAACAGTGGATTGGGAAAACACTAAAGTTTTCTCTTTCATTTTTAGTTCCATGCCCTCCTCTGGAAAAAACACTGGGTGTAATTAAGAGGCAGAGTGTTGTAAGATCCATCTCTAGGAAGGAAATAGCTAGTCTGTGTTTTAGGTGGCCCTAAAAGAAATTCCTTGCCAAGTCTTCATTGGGAATATTAGGTCTGTAGTGCTTGAGATTCCAAAAGAGGTAAGGATAGAGCGGCTGGTGGGAAGTATTCCTTAATCTACATATTATGAACTTCATGAATCCCAGACCACATGACTGAGATTGGATTCCTTGTCAACCTTGGTGGGATGCTTTGGGTTTATAGTCAGTCATATTGTTTGGTAGAACTGATTTTTGTTACACAGGTAACACTAACATGGTGGGGTTGGCATTTATTCCCTACAGAAGATGCTTCAGTGGTGGTCTACCTGTAGCTCACTCAGAGGACCCCTCTGTGCCAGAGTTACCTCTGTTTCTGAAATTGAAAGAACAATGTCCTCTGAAGGTGCTATATAGGTTCATGATGACTATTTCAAAATGTACAATTGGTCCTGCAGAAGGAAATAATTATTTTGATATTTCTTACAAAGGTAAGGAATATTTTATTCATGACTATCGTGGCAGATATCAAGACTATATGCAACAGAGGACAGTAACAGGACTCTATTCCAAGCAGCAAAGATAGCTAGGAAAAGAATGAAAGTGTATTGATGGAAAATTTTTAGGACAAGATATCAAGGAGAGAAGGATTCTAGTTGCTGGCAGGCCAAGGACTTATGTATCAAATATTGGGATGAGGAACTTGATCTCAGATATTGAAGGTGATGTGAAGGCTGATGATTCACTCTAGATAAATTAGGGCTCTTGTTAAAACTGGATTAGATAGGCCAAAAGATGAGACTTAGTCTAAAAGAAGAAAAAGGCAGTAAAGTTATGAAGTAAAGTTGTGATAATAATATACATATATTCCCATATATAAAATGTATATAAAACAAATATATATAACAAATACATACACACATACAAAATATATATGTATATTTATGCTAGTACTGGGGCTGTAATGCAGTCTGGGCACTGTTTCTTAGCTTTTTCCCTGGAGGCTGGCATTCTGCTACATGAGCCATGCTTCCACTTCTGACTTTTTGCTGAATAATTGATGTCTCGTCGAATTTGCTGCCTGGTCTGGCTTTGAACCACTATCCTCAGTTCTTAACCTCCTGCACAGGTAGGATTATAAACATGAGCCACCAGCACCTGGCTTGAAAAGATCATATAATTCTAAATTTGGATATTTGAACTTTCTTCATTTAACATTGGAACTATGGAATGACATGATCAGACAGGAAAAGTGTATGAGAGTAGAGATGAGATGGCATGGAAGAAGGCAGGGTCAGGAATCAATACACCTACCTGGGCAATTTTATCGATAAAGGTATTTTGGACACTTTGTATAATGTAGAAAAAATCATATAGGAGACATAATTAAATGGTAAAAATGAAATAAAGTTTGTTATATGAGGAATAAGAGATGGGAAAGCCTAACATGATCAAAAGTTTATTCAAGGAAAAAATGATATTGTTAATTTCTAGATCTGCAAATGAAGATGTATACTCCCAAGTTAATCTAGTTCTAGTTCCATTCCTTCCTTTTAAGCGGGCATTTCTGCTCCCACTTTCCCTGCTTGTTCTCAGTTACAGAGAATTTCTTCCATGTGTACTGCAGAAAGCACCAGTGGGTGAGAATGTATGAAGATGTCATGTAACTAACCAGTTCTCTGCATTTACCTGCTTATAGAAGTGAAAAAAAAGACTAGGCCACTAGGAATAAATTTAGCGGTGGGGTCTTACACTTTTTATGTTTCATTTGGTTCTCATATTTATGGAGGCTTCAAGAATTTAGTTTGGTAGAAACATCTATACACAATTCTAAGATTTTAATTTGGTTCCAGCCCTGGGGTTTGAACTCAGGGCCTGGGCACTGTCCCTGAGTTTTGTACTCTAGAATATCTCTCTATCAATTGAGCCACAGCTCTACTTCCAGCTTTTTCTTGGTTTATTGGAGATAAAAGTCTCATGGCCTTTCCTCCCTGAGCTGGCTTCAAACCGTGATCCTTACATCTCAGCCTTTTGAGTTGCTAGCATTACAGGAGCGAGCCAACAGTGCCCAGGCTCTAAGATTTCTATTTCATTTACTGAAGTCAGATTTACTAGGGACAAACAAATATTCAGTTCCTTTCTAGGGAGTCCATAGTGTGATAACATCTTAGAAGGAGTGGTTGTTCTTGCAATAACCATTAGATATACAAATAACTTCCCTATGTAGTCAGCCATCATGATTCCCATTCATTTTGTTACATTTTTCCCCCAAGTAAAAGGCCTTTATCTCTTTATAGAGATAACTCCAAAGTTAAATTTAGTCCATACTTGTAGATTCATGCAGATAGTTGACTAGAAGTATAAATCATGATCTTCTCTAATCCATTGACCTTCTATGGAGTTAAGTGTTAAATGTTCTGAAAGAAAGTTCATTAATGAAATGTCACTCACCAATCCTCCAGAGAAAGGTAGATCTACTAAGAATGAAAAAGAAAAAATATGTTTACACAAGATGCTATTGATTAGCTGGATCCAATCAATTCCCCAAATCTTCCATAGTTCTGAAAATGTGGAGAAATTTTTTTTAACTTAGTATGTGTACAAGAATCATCAAATTGCATCATTTTCATCCAAGGCTAATAGCTCTTGTCAATGTCCTTATTTTATAGTCTTACAACATATAATATACTTATATTGCATAGTTCCATTGATTGCCCTAGAATTAGACATAAACAAAGAACTATTTATTTTTAATGAAAATTATATTTAGGTATTACAATTGGGGTGGTAGAGACATTTATTATTATTTGATTAGATTCAGTTTCTATGCATTTTTGGACAGAGCTGCCAAATACACCAGTAATATAAATTTGAACCATATGAAATTGCCTATTCTATAAACAAAAACTGATAGAGTATCAATAGTTCCAGTGGCTTAACTAAATATATTATAATCACATATAATTCAAACTTAGATTTATAGTTTTAATTTAATATTTGATTGTTATTTGTATCTCTTTTCTCTTTCACTGAAAATCTTGGTTCCAGGCAATGTTAATATATTTACTAATTTAGCTTTTCTTACCATGTTCTATAATGTCAACACAAATATCACTATTATCTATGTAATTACCAGATATTACTTCTTCAAAAAATAAGTTAAAAGTGAAATAGAATATGTCTGTAGAGAAACAGTTGATTAAAAGAGACTTAAGCAATGTATACGTGGGCATTATTACTAAAAGTAATAGGGCCTTATTTGGACCTTAATTTGAACAAGTCAATTACTTTTTTTTAAATTGGAAAATCAGGGATATTTTTAAATATCAACTAGCCACTTAATAAAGTCAAAATTTATTGTTAACTTTTTTTCAAAAGGAAAATATTACATTTACATTGCAAGATATAGATGTCTTGATCCCTGATATTCTGAAATGCTTAAGGATAAAATGATACACCTTGAATTAACCTCAAAATCAAATGAAATAAGTAGAAATATAGATGGAATAAAATTGTTCTTATTGGGCTGGGAATATGGCCTAGAGGCAAGAGTGCTTGCTTCCTATACATGAAGCCCTGAGTTTGATTCCCAAGCACCACATATACAGAAAATGGCCAGGAGTGGTGCTGTGGCTTAAGTTGCAGAGTGCTAGCCTTGAGCAAAAAGAAGCCAGGGACAGTGCTCAGGCCCTGAGTCCAAGGCCCAGGACTGGCAAAAAAAAATATTATTATTATTATTATTATTATATAATTTTTGAAGCCAAGCAATAGGTATATGAAAATTATCAGCTTTCCTTTTGTCTTATGTTGGAAATTAATCATAGTACCAAGCTTTTACTAGTAAGATTCTAGTCACCAAGCAGTAATGATAGTGAATGGTGTTTAAGATCCTTAAAAGGACTTGAATAAAAGTATTTTAATGAAATAGGAGCAGAAAAACATGTAGCATTGTATTTGCATATAGTGTTCTTTACAACACATTTGTAGCTAAGTTAATATAATTACTGGTAAGACTGAAATTTTCATCTACAGGGAGAGTTAGATATATCAATTAATAATAGAGACCATAGATGATAGAGAGAAGATATAGATAGACACGTATATAGATAAGATAAATAGGTTATTGATAGATACATGGATAGATAGACATAATGCCCAAAACTCCTTTGGGTAAAACCATTTACTTAAGGCCCAATATATTTTCTCTAAAATTCTCACTTCATGTTGACTGTAAACAGAAAGTTTCAGAGAATTTTTGATGCATACATCTGTTTGCTAATGTGTTGGCATGATGGGGGGCGGGTAACTTTGTTAGTTTTCTATTGCTAAAAGTATTTAAGACCAGGCAATTCATAGAGGAAAAAAGTTTATGTAGCTTATGGTTCTAGAGGCTGGAAGTTTAAGGCTGGGTTGTCACATCTAGCAGGGGCTTTGTTCTGGGTCATGACATGGTGGGAAGTTGAAGGGCAAGTGGATATATGCAGAAGGTAGACATGGAAGAAGGCTTGGGCTTGCAACAGAACAAATCCCTCTTGGTAGAACTAATTCAGTCCAGTGAGAACTACATTAATCTCTCTTATCTAATTAGCTCTTCATTTAAAAAGTTTGTTATTATGTAATATGGAGATAGGTGAGAAAGAGAAGAAAACACATCATTAAAAAAAATGGATCCAAGAATGTGATTATTGGAAAATTACATATCACAATCTCCTAAATTTTTGCTCTATGTGGATTTTGAATCTGTTTTTCAGCTTTCTATTCATCAAAATGAACAGTCAAACTTGATCAGCTTCACAGCTTATTGTGGTCAGAAAGTAAAACCAAGCCAAATGCTATGGAGAAGCACAAGTACTCAAAATAAAAACTTATGATAATGTGTTTCACCTCTGCAGCTAAAATTGTTCAGGCTTATCAAACAAGGTATACAAAGAGGAAAAAGTGGTCTTTTCATTTGTTGCAATTTTCTATATTACAAAACCAAGACATATACCTGATGTGCTAGATATACTAAAAGCCCCGCACTCCAGAGGTGGAGAGGGAAGATATTTAAGAGTTTTAAGCCAGGCTGGGCTACACAGGAGATATTTATTTATAAACTAAAATACTTTGGGGGCTGGGGATATGGTCTAGTGGCAAGAGTGCTTGCCTCCTATACATGAAGCCCTGGGTTCAATTCCCCAGCACCACATATGCAGAAAATGGCCAGAAATGGGGCTGTGGTTCAAGTGGCAGAGTGCTAACCTGAGCAAAAAGAAACCAGGGGCAGTGTTCAGGCCCTGAGTCCAAGGCACAGGACTGGCAAAAAAACAAAACAACAGAATTCAAAACTAAAATACTTTTGTAAAAACTAAAAGAAAACAAAAAATAAAAGGATGGAAATATCAGAAATAGCAGAAAGAATTTGCCATTAGTCAAATCAAGCTAAGGTGATGTAACATTGTAAATACATTGAAAAAAATATCTGCCATATTTTATGAGACCGGTTACAAGGAAGTGAAATCAATAAGAGGACAACTCTTCTGTGACACTGAGAAAATGAGATTGTTTCCTTTGTCTCTAATGAACTGATTCTTGGGGCTCTTACAGGCTCTTAATGTGTCTGCATATATTTCTTTTCTGAAAACCAGCCCTTTTGTGTTTCAAATGTATAATTTCCTTATGGATTTAGCTTTACATGTTTCTGATTTCACTTCAACAGCTTCTAGCTAATTGGCATACTATTAGAGTATCAAAAAGCAAGGCGAGGGGAAGGGTATGTGGAGTGAGAGGATGGAGAAAACCAGGTAATTTCTAGAGGAGGAGGAGGAATCAGTGGACTGGCAAACCCTTTTCTACTGCTTCTCATCATCTCAAGTTGTGAGACATCTTAAGAATTCTGACGTCCAGCTCAAATGGGAGAGAGATTAAGTGTGTAATACAGGGAAATCAAAAGCTAATATAGAGGGCCAGAATAAACTGAGAAATGTGATCAGAGGGAAAAACAATATTTCTTTCTTCATTTCTTTTTTCTTTATTTTCAAAGTGAAGTACAGAGGGGTTACAGTTTCATATGTAAGGCAGTGAGTACATTTTTTATCCAACTTGTTACCTCCTCCCTAATTGCCCCCACCTCCCCCTTTCCTTTCCCTCCTCCCCCCCCCCCATGAGTTGTACAGTTGTTTACACCAAATGGTTTTGTAAGTATTGCTTTTGGAATGGTTTGTATTTTTTATCCTTTGTCTCTTGATTTTGGTATTTCCTTTCCCTTCCCGAGTTCTAATATACTTATATACAGTATCTAGGACACTAAGATCAGATACAGTGATAAGAGGGGTAAAACCACGGGTAGGGAATATGAGAGGGAAAAAAAGAATAAAAAAGGGTACTGTTTCACATGCCATGTTGAAAATAATTACAACAATGATATACCACTTGTTTCCATAACATGGAGTTCATTTCACTTAGCACCAGCTTATGTGTTCATACAGGTATAGCTATTGGGCAATTGTGATCTTCTGCTATGGCCAACCTAAACAAGTACTAATTATTCCCTATGAGAGAAAGCATAGCATCCATGTTTCTTTGGGTCTGGCTTCACTTAGTATGATTATTTCCAAGTCCTTCCATTTCCTTACGAATAGGGCAGTATTGTTCTTTCTGATAGCGGCATAGAATTCCATTGTGTATATGTACCACATTTTCCCCATCCACTCGTCTACTGATGGCTATCTGGGTTGGTTCCATATTTTAGCAATGACAAATTGTGCTGCAGTTAAACATTGCGGTGCTGGTGGCTTTAGTGTGGTCTTGCTTGTAATCTTTTGGGTAGATGCCCAAAAGTGGGGCTGCTGGGTCATATGAGAGCTCCATGTTTAGCCTTCTGAGAAACCTCCATATGGCTTTCCAGAGTGGTTGAACAAGTTTGCATTCCCATAAGAAGTGGAATAGGACTGCCTTTTGGCCAAATCCCCTCCAGCATTTGTTATTATGAGTTTTCCTGATAATGGATATTCTTACTGAGGTGAGGTGGAATCTCAGCGTTGTTTTGATTTGCATTTCTTTTATGGCCAGTGATGTAGAGCACTTCTTCATGTGTCTCTTGGCCCTTCGCATTTCCTCTCCAAAGAAGTCTCTTTTTAGGTCGTTAGCCCATTTGTTGAGGGGCAGTTGGTTCTTTCAGGGGTTGTTTTAGAGGAATTTAAATTTTTGAGTTCAATGTATGTTTTAGATATGAGGCCTTTGTCCATGGGATGGCTGCTGAAGATCTTCTCCCAAGCTGTGGGCTTTCTCGTTATCTTGCAAGCTATGTCCTTTGCTGTGCAGAAACTCTGTAGTTTGATGCAGTCCCATTAGTCCAACTTTTCTTTAATTTGTTGCATTTGTGGGCCTTGGCTAAGGAAGTTTCATCCTTTGCCAAGAAGTTCAAGCATTTCTCCTATTCCTTCTTGCAGTGTTTTCAGGGTTTTGCTTCAAGATCTATGATCCATTTGGAATTGATTTTGATGCAGGATGATATATAAGGGTCTAGTTTTAGTTTGTTACAAGTGGTGAACCAGTTTTGCCAGCACTATTTGTTGAAGAGGCTGTCTTTCCTCCATCCTATTTTTTTTTAGTTCCTTTATCAAAGATTAAGTATTCATAGTTCTGCAGGTTCATTTCTGGGTCTTCAATCTATTCCATTGGTCCTCAGGCCTGTTCTTGTGCCAATACCAAGCTGTTTTTATTACTATAGCTTTGTAAAACAGCTTGAAGTTTGGTATTGAAATTCCCCCAGCACTGTTCCTACTACTTAGGATTGTTTTTGAGTTCGGACTTGGTGGTATAGTGAACATATTTCTTGGTAAAAGACATTTATCAATAAAATTCACAAAGTAATAAATCTGAAATTCCTCCTAGTGCTTCTATTAAATAATGTTAGCAATCAAGAGCACACAATTTAGGGTAGATTTTTCATGAATTCTGAACTTCAAAAACCCCCAAAATAAAACTACAGAAAGATCTTATATTATGACAGTATATGAAGACTGATCCAAGAAGCAAAAGCCTTATCTTTTAATGAATATGCTAACCACATTGTAGAAGGAACATCCTTCTATGAAAGCTTGACATCTAATTATTCCTTCAAAAACCAATTACTTTTGGTTTGAACTAACAAATGTTTTCTTTTATAAGACCGTGTGAAAATAAAAATGAAGGGTAGTGTTTGGCGCCTATTATTATTTAATCTGGTCAATATCTACTAACTGGGTAATTTATTTAATGATAAAATTATTGGAACAATTTGGTCATTATCAAAATAATAATGTATGTCTCTGGTAGCTATTTTCTTCAGCCTTGAATGAAAGCACATAAAATAAAGATTTATAGCATTATGTTTTAATTTTTTTTCTTTTTTTTTCTTTTTTTTTGCCAGTCCTGGGCCTTGGACTCAGGGCCTGAGCACTGTCCCTGGCTTCTTTTTGCTCAAGGCTAGCACTCTGCCACTTGAGTCACAGCGCCACTTCTGGCGGTTTTCTGTATATGTGGTGCTGGGGAATCGAACTCAGGGCTTCATGTATACGAGGCAAGCACTCTTGCCACTAGGCTATATCCCCAGCCCCAAGTTTTAATTTTTTAAAAAGCAGGAAACATAAGTCAGGGAAAGAGTCTGTGTCTCATATCTTTAATTCTAGTTACTGCTGAGGTAGCGATCAGGAGGCTTGTGATATGATGCCAGCCTGGGCAAAGAGTGAGATCCCCATCTCAACAACAAGGGAAATGTAATATTGGTATGCTTATGACTCCAGCTATTCAGGAGGCCTTAGTGGTGATTGGAGGGACTCAATCTCAGACTTGCCCAGGGAAAAAACTATAATAATATATCTGAAAAAATGACTAAAGAAAATAAAGTCCTGGGGCATTGCTCTGGTGGTATTTTGACTACCTAGAAAGGATATGGTTGTGAGTACAAACATCAGAACTAGCACAAAATAGAAAAAAAAATCAAAGTGAGAACCAGATCTATGTGCCTCTTGATATGTCCAAGTACATAGCACACCTATCATAATTTCTTAGAAGAAAATGTTTAGCTTGAAACTAAAACCCGAGATTTTATTTTGTTACAAAGAAATGCAGAGAATGCAAGAATAGTTTAATCAAAGCCAAGTGCTAGTGGCCTATGCTTGTAATCCTAACTACTCAGGAGGCTGAGATCTGAAGATGACATTTCAAAGTTAGTCCTAGTAGAAATTTCCACTAGATTCTTATCTCCAATTAACCACTAAAAGCCAGAAGTGGAGCTGTGGCTCAAGAGATAGACCACTATTCTTAAGTAAAAGATCTCAGGATTTGTTTGGGGTGAATTTTAGTTTGGGTGCTCTAAGTATATTTTAAATATGAGGCCCTTGTTCATTTTATGTCTAATGAAAATCTTCTCCATTAATTGTGGGGTTTCTATTAAAAAATGGACTAAAGACTTAAGGACTTCATTGAAGAGGAAATAGGAATGGCCAATAGACACATGAAGAAATATGCAACATCTCTGGACATAAAAAAGTGCAAATCAAAACAACATTGAGATTCCACCTCACCCCAGTTAGAATGACTATTATCAAGAAATCTAATAATAATAGATGCTGGTGAGGATGCAGCCCAAAAGGTATGCTACTAAACTGTTGCTGGAAGTGTAAACTTGTTCAACTACTGTGGAAAGCAGTATGGATGTTGTTGAAATGACTATACATAAAGCTCCCCTATGATCCAGCAATCCCACTTCTGGGCATTTACCCAAAAGTCCACAAGCAACACCATACTAAAACCACTAGCACAGCCATGTTTATTACAGCATACTTACCATAACTAATATTTGGAACTAACCCAGATGCCCCTTAGTACATGAATGGATCAAGAAAATGTGGTATATATACACAATGGAATTCTATACTTCCATCAAAAATAATGGTATTGCCCCATTCATAAGGAAATAGAAAGACCTGGAAAAATTTATATTAAGTGAAGCAAGCCAGGCCCAAAGAAACATACTTTGTGCGGTTTCTCTCATATATAATAACTAGAATATGTCTATGATATTCCTAGCAGAGGATCACAATAGCCCAATCTCTAGGTGCATATGATCATATACAATGAAGCATATGAAAATGAACTCCAAGATTGGAAACAAAATGTTTTTATTATGTACTGTTTGAAGTTATTTCTATTTTTTTAGTTTTTTGTACTCTATGTCTTGTATATAAGTTCATCTGATCCTCAGAAGGGAAAGAGAATCACAGAAACAGCATGACAAAGGAAGAACTAATACAACAATGATACTCACTAGACACTATGTTGGAAATGAACTTTACAACTTTGGGGGAATGGAAAAGCAGGAGAAAATTAGGGAGGGGTTAACAGTGTTCAAAACGAAATGCACTCATTACATTACTTTTGTAACTATAATCCCTTGTTCATTGCCTTTACAATAAATAACTAAAAAATAAAAGCGCTCAAGGACAATGCCCAAATACTGTCTTGGGACCAACACACATATGTGGGGCACTGGTTTACAGCATAAAGAGGTGGTCCTAGCCGGCCCCACCTCTTTTCCCAGCCCTGGGGCCGGTAGCCACACCCGCACTCTCCGGCCCAGAACTGGAAAGGCCGCCATAACTAGCCCCGCCTCCTGCCTCAGCCTGCGTGGTGCCAAGATGGCGCCTGGGGAGGAACCACGAGGCAGTCCTGTGGGCCGTGGCGACTGCCCTTGGGGAAAGTCCGGTGACGTCACCCCTGATGGACAGCTCAGGCATCAAATCCCAGCCCCTATGTAGGTGCACGTATCCCTCCCCTTCCGCTGCCCCCCCCCAATCTGTGTAACAGATCTTTCCCTGAATTAAACGAGTTTGGCTTCCACCGGCTTCCAGGTTGCCTGTTTGTCCTCTGTGGAGAAGGGGACTGGTTGGCGGCCTGTCAGCTCTCATCCTCTCCCTGGTCCCATCCGTGTGGGGCGTGCTTTCCGTTCCCTCCTGAGGACAGGAGGGCTAAAAAACCCGACACTTTATACAATGAAAAATTTTATAAGCTAGAAATTTGAAGATGAAAATTACTATCCAGTAAATAAGATAACATTGGAAAGAGATAAGCAACGAAACTATTCATTTCATTTTCATCCTATCTATAGACCTAAAATTGTCCATATTGTTGAGATCAAAGACCATTACATGTGACTCTGAAACTGGATTATTTGCTTTCTTCATCAGTCTGCATTACTTTCTTAATCAAAAGGGAAAACATTATGCTGGCGTACATTTTCATTAAATGTTTATCTTCAATTTCACTAAAATGGAAAGTAAAGCATGTCAGGTATACGCAGATGTTTTTCAAACTTTAATGTGCTGTGAACATCAGTGTTCATTATCATTCCATCTACCTAAACACTTGAGCATGTCATTGGTGCTTTTACAGTCTGAAAATAAATGAACATATGAGGAGAAAACCCTGCTTGAACATGCGGAATTTGTATTTAATCCTATGTTTTCTGAGATTTGAGTTCAAGCTTTTTATTTTGTGGTTATCACAGTGCTCAGTTCACACAGTTTGTTTTCCTCATAGAAGTTTGACTTAATTGCCCATTTTTTGCCATTCTTCTCATTTGGTCCACATGAGTAAGAAAGGGAGTCATTTGGATATTGCCAGATAGACTATTACCTTGATGTTATAGTGGCTTCAGAATAGCACAGAGGTTCAGAAAGGCTCATGAACCAGATTAAGATGTTCAAATAGTACAATATATTGCACAAAGTGAGAACACAGTGAAAGGCAAAGGGAAAGATATGGGGCAGGTTCACACCTTTTGGATATAGTACAAGTAGCAGAAGGATCACACTTCCTGAATCTGGGTTTGGCAATGGTCTCATCTCACTCTGTTCTATGGACTTCCTTGCAACAAGTTGAGAGTTGAAGAATACATACATTTGATTGGATTGAAGATTCTAGGAAATTGAAATTAGTGATACAGTCTAATTTTTCTTAAGTGGCTAATAAATGCTATATCTACATAGTTTTGTTTACCAATGTGTCTCAGAAGCGGAAGAATATAATACTGTATATTTCCATTTTGTTACTCTCAACATCATGATGACTGCCAATGATATTAACCACAGAACCTTTACTACTGCCCATAGTGGTAGAATGAACTATTGACAGGGTTAATCTTCTTCCAAATAATTTAGCCCTTCTGTCAGTTACAGCAATAAGTTTCTCAAGTGTGTATTTACTACAAAATCCTCCCCTTTTTGGCTTTCATAAAAGCTGTAAGGAGGCATTTGTTACCTTGTCCTGTCACTGTATGTAGTGTTAAATATAATAGCAATGGTTTAATGTCATAAAACATAGAGGGGAAAGACTGCTGAGACATGACTATAATCAACTTTCTCCAATTCTAGTTTAGGTGAAAATTTATTGCTAAATCGTCTTTTCAAAAGCTGCTTTGGTTATTTAATATTGATCTCAAAATGATTAAGAAGTGGAACACTATTGATTTTTAAATGAAAAAAAGTCCCTGTAATGAGAATAAGAACCAGATTGCAGAAATTTTAGGTTATAAAAGTAGATTTTAATGGCCTCCATTAGCTTCTAGAGTCGAATTTGAAAGCTACATAATATAGTAACTTTGCTTAGGCTAGAAATTTTAACAAGATATTGAGTCTAGCTTACTAACTTTGGAACAAAAGACTTATATAAATGCTACCATATATTAATTTTAAAAGTGTGTAATATAGGTAGATTCAATGATGGTCACCTAGGAGTTAGATCTAAAAATCACTATCACATCACTATATCATAAAAAAACTGTAGAGGGAGGGGTTTTCTGGAGGGAGCTCATGTATCCTGAATTAATCTTCTAGTCATGTCCATGTCTGGTTTTCCTTGAGCTAACCTGGCTTACATAGGCTTCCTTGATGCTTTTTTTTTTTCATTTTTTTATTGTCAAAGTGATATACAGAGAGGTTACAGATTCATACCTAAGGCAGTGAATGCATTTCTTATCCAATTTGTTACCTCGTCCCTCATTTTCCCCTGCCTCCCCCCTCCCTTTTTCCCCCCATGAGTTGTACAGTTGGTTTACACCATATAGTTTGATAAGTATTGCTGTTGCATTGGTTTGTCTTTTTATCCTTTGTCTCTTGATTTTTGTATTCCCTTTCCCTTCCCTAGTTGCAATACACCTATATACAATATCCAGGGTACTAAAATCAGTTACAGTGATATCAGGGGTAAAACATTTGGGAAGAAAGACAAAAGAAAAAGGGCATAATTTCACATGGTATGTTGAAAATAACAAAAATGATATACCACTTGTTTCCATAACTTGGAGTTCATTTTGATTAGCATCATGTTATGTATTAATATAGATATAGCTGTTGAGTTATTGTGCTCTTCTGCTAGGACTATCCTAGACGTGCATTAATTATTCCCAAAGGGAGAAACCATAGAGTCTATGCTTCTTTAGGTGTGGCTCATTTCACTTAGTTTGATTTTTCCAAGTCCTTCCATTTTCTTATGAATGGGGCAATATCATTCTTTCCGATAGAGGCATAAAATTCCATTGTGTATATGTACCACATTTTCCTGATCCATTCATCTACTGACCGGCATCTGGGTTGGTTCCATATATTAGCTATGACAAATTTTGCTGTGATGAACATAGTTTTGCTGGTGGCTGTGATGTGGTCTTGTTGTAGTCTTTTGGTTAGATGCCCAAAAGTAGGGCTGCTGGGTCATATGGGAGCTCTAAGTTTAACCTTTTTGAGGAATTTCCATACTGTTTCCAGAGTGGTTGAACAAGTTTACACTCCCACCAGCAGTGTAATAGGGCTCACTTTTGGCCACATCCTCTCCAGCATTTGGTTTATTAGTTTTCCTGATAATGGATATTCTTACTGGGATGAGGTGGAATCTCAGGGTTGTTTTGATTTGCATTTCTTTTATGGCCAGTGATGTAGAACACTTCATGTGTCCCTTGGCCCTTCGCATTTCTTCTTCAAAGAAGTCTCTTTTTAGGTCTTTAGCCAATTTGTTGAGGGGCAGTTGGTTCTTTCAAGAGTTGTTAGAGGAATTTAAGTTCTATGTATAGTTTGATTTTGAGTTCTATGTGTATTTTAGATATGAGGCCTTTGTCCATGGGATGGCTGCTGAAGATCTCCCAAGTTGTGGGCTTTCTCTTTATCTTGCAAGCTATGTCATTTGCTGTGCAGAAGCTCTGCAATTTGATGCAGTCCCATTTGTCCAACCTTTGTTTAATTTGTTGCATTTGTGGGCCTTGGCTAAGGAAGTTTCATCCTGTGCCAAGGAGTCCAAGCATTTCTCCTATTCCTTCTTGCAGTGTTTTCAGAGTATCTGATTTTGCTTCGAGGTCTTTGATCCATTTGGAATTGATTTTGATGCAGGATGATATATAAGGGTCTAGTTTTAGTTTGTTGCATGTGTTGTACCAGTTTTGCCAGAACTATTTGTTGAAGAGGCTGTCTTTCCTCCATCCTATTTTTTTAGCTCCTTTATCAAAGATATCCATAGTTCTGCAGGTTCATTTCTGGGTCTTCAATTCTATTCCATTGGTCCTCAGGCCTGTTCTTGTGCCAATACCAAGCTGTTTTTATTACTATAGCTTTGTAATACAGCTTGAAGTTTGGTATTGCAATTCCCACAGCACTGTTCTTTCTACTTAGGATTGTTTTTGCTATTGGGGGTCTTTCATTGTTCCATATGAATTTCTGGATTGCTTCCTCTATTTCATTAAAGAATGGTGTTGGGTATTGATGGGTATTGCATTGGATTTGTAGATAGCCTTTGGCAATATTGCCATTTGACAATGTTAATCCTCCCAATCCAGGAGCATAGAAGGTTTTTCCATTTCCTTAGTTCTGCCTTAATTTCCTTTTTAGGGTTTTAAAATTTGTTATCATAGAGATCTTTCACTTCTTTGGTTAAGGTTATTCCTAAGTATTTTCTGTTTTTTGTGGCTATTGCAAAAGGATTTGCTTTCTTGATTTCAGCCTCTCTCTTCGCATTGTTGGCATACAGAAAAGCCATTTTTTTAAGGATTTGTCTTCTTGTTGCTTCAAACCCATTTCATATATATATATATATTTTTTTTTTGGCCAGTCCTGGGCCTTGGACTCAGGGCCTAAGCACTGTCCCTGGCTTCTTCCCGCTCAAGGCTAGCACTCTGCCACTTGAGCCACAGCGCCACTTCTCGCCGTTTTCTGTATATGTGGTGCTGGGGAATCGAACCTAGGGCCTCGTGTATCCGAGGCAGGCACTCTTGCCACTAGGCTATATCCCCAGCCCCCATTTCATATTTTTTAGTGACAAATGGGAAAATTATTTGGCTATGAGTGTGGCTCAGTGGTAGGCCACTTTCCTAGCATGGACAATGTCCTCAATTGGATCTGACATATCACAAGAAGAATAAACCTGGAAAGGAAAGGAAAAGATTAGTACCTTATGCTGTTTTGTTGATCCACTCATTTTTTTGCCAGTCCTGGGGCTTGGACTCAGGGCCTGAGCACTGTCCCGGGCTTCTTTTTTCTCAAGGCTAATACACTACCTCTTGAGCTACAGAGCTTTTTTGTTTATGTGGTGCTGAAGAATTGAACCCAGGGCTTTGTGCATGTTGGCAAGCACTCCACCACTAAGCCACATTCCCAGCTCACTGTTGATTCATTCAGAATCAAACAAATACATTTTCTAGATAATCTATTTATTTTATTAATAAAAATAATTTGTGTTAAGTAAAAGTCATTCTTTTCAAAGAAGCAGTTTCAGAGCCATTTCTTGCTCCCTCTATTTCACATTAAAAACCCTCTCCATAAGAGCATGTTTGTACAACATTCCAAACTTCTATGTTTGTCTATTTCTTCTATAAAATCTTTTTCATTCTGACTACAACTATTTGTGTGGGCTACTGTTTTTTATTTAAATTTTTCCCTTACATGAACATTGAAGCCAGTCTGAGAATGTTTTTCTCTTCTTGACTCTAACCTGCAATACTCCATTTCCTTAGCTGTCAATTCAGAGTCTGATTGTCTTTAAACATCTCACTACTATTCAAGTACACCAAGTTTGTTTGTTTAGAGAGGGTTTTGCTACGTATCCCAGCCTGAGTTTGAATTCACTATATAGCTCAGGCTTACCTCAAACTCAAGATTCCCTTTGCCTCAGCATCTTGAGTGCTGGGATTACAAGAATGTATAACACACCTTGCTCAAATATAGAGATTCTTACCCTTGACTGGACTTTTTACTGGTCACAAACTTTGTATCCAAATAGGAAAATAAAGGAACTTATATAAAAATTGGTCTCAATGTATAATTCAACATCCATTCCTTCGTATAATTCTATCTTAGTAAATATCACTGATAGAAATTTAGTTTAAATTTAGAGATATGAGAAACTCCAAATAAGATAAAGATCAGAAAGGAAAGTAAAAATGAGATACTACTTTTGTCATCTAAATTTATACTGCCTCCACTTGAGGCAAACAATAATTACATCTTGTCTTTGAATTGTCATGTATTATTTTAAGTATGAAGGTTTTGAAAGAGAAAAGTAAGTCTCCTGGAGGTTGTGTGTTATGTTGGTAATGAAATTGGCCATACTCAGTTTCAAAGGACAACAGCAGTGGGAATCTCTGCAACTGCTAATTAATATTTCTCCACCAGCTCTTAACATCTTGGCCATCCTTCCTTACCAATTCAAATGATGTGATTTTTCCTCTCAGAGGTGTTGTCTTCTTATATTCTTTAGGTTTAAAAGCCAAATATATTTGACATTGTGGTAAAGTATTTGAAAAAGTACTTTATTACCTGAAAATTCATACTTTATTTTCACCTATCTTTTGGCAACATACTTACTAGCAAATTTCTACAGCTTTAAAACCTAGACTGTATTTGTATGACTAATATAATCCCATTTACATGATGCTTACTTACATATTAATTGAAAATATGAATATCAATAATGATGAATATACTTCCAAGTGACATTTAATCTAATGGTAAATATTTAACTCTTTTAATATTTCCTTCTTTGGGCCGCTTTCAACACTACGTGCTATAGTAAAACCTTTCCAGGTTAGCAAGGCATTACATGTTTTATTAAGTAGAATCTAATGTAAAGAAAACCCTTGTAAAGATTGCAATGAGAAGAATCACTCACAAAGACAGGAGATTATCTAAATGAATGTTATTATCAGGGGATAGATTGATGAGTACACCAGAATTTAAGAACTAGGAAATAAACAAACCCTACTGAAGAAATATCATTCATTGAAACATAGCCAGAAGTTTTATTTTGATTTCAGTAACTATTATAAATTAAGAATCTACAGAGTTTGGAAGGGACAATCATTAAGAAATTCTCATCTTCACCCTACCTCTTGAGGGTAGGACACATAGGTCAGTATCTGTAGGTGGGGTTGAAATAGACCTTTAGTAATTCCTGGAGCTTATTTTCCATATCCAGACATAGGAATGTTCTCCAGATCAGCTCATGCTCTCCAAGATAAGGCTGAACATTACTACTGCAGAGAAAAGTCGGGCTCCACATGCATCACTTTCCTTGCTACAACAGTAACTGCTTCCCTTCAGAGTCATTCTTTCTTGCTTGTGTGTTTTCCTTGAGTAAAGTACTTTACGTTGTAGGAGACATGTTGTCCAAGACTCACTCATGAATGGAAATGGCAGTGACCTCTGTGATTTGGAAACTCAGGCACAGACAAATGCTGTTGAATTTCAGAGAATATATCCTCCAAATTTCAGCTTTATACATAGCCACAATGACTTCTGAAAAAGTGAAGGGAGAAGAATGGAGCAATTGCTCTAAGGTAGCTAGAATTTGGAGAGCAGAAGAGAGTATAGGGACATCTCAAGAAGATGCTGCTTGCTTGATACTGGTGGCTCAGAAATGTAATTCTAGCTATTCAGAAGGCTGAGATCTGAGGACTGTAGTTCAAAGCCAACTGGGAAAGACAGATCTGAAGCTATAAATGGATGGGTCGCTCAAGTGGCTGAACATCAGCCACTTGAATGAGGGGAAAGAAAACTTAAAAGGACAGTGCCTAGATCCTGAGTCCAAGCCCCAGAATTGGTGCAAACAAGAAGTAGTAGCAACAGCAGTATGTGTTGGAGCCTGACCCATACTCTGTCAAGATATGCTTGCTCACTTATTTGTTTGTTTGTTTATTTGTTTATAAGCTGGGAGTGAACTGAGCTCCCCTGCTGAATAGGCAGACAGTCTACCACTTGCACAATGATTCCAGCTAGTTTGGATTTAATTGTTTTTTTAGATAAGGTCTCATATTTTTGCCCCAGGCTAGACTTGATCCTAGTTCTCCTACCTGTACATCCCTAGTAGGTAGGACTACAAATGTAAGCCAGTATGACCTACTTTGTTGAGGCGGGAGTCTTTCTTAAGACAGCTTGGGACAGTTTGCAATCACGATTTTCCTAATCTTGCCCCCTCTGTAGCTGGGGGGACAAGCTTCCATGACCACCTCTGCCTCTTAATGCTAAAATTCCAACTCCCAGTACCTAAAAACTTGCTGTTCAAGCAATTTCTTGAATAATCAGAGGTTCTTTTGTCTTCCTTTAGGGGGAACTTCAAGTGCCTTGGGGTTTTCCTTTGCCCTATCACAAGCCAGATGCAGGTCTCTATGAGATAGTACGCAGTTGGAGCATAATTACGAGTTCCATTGTATTTCAAGTAAGTGGTCCATTCTTCACTATTCTGGTGTTTCCTAGAGGCCATATGCACCAGGTTTATGACAGTCTTAAATGATGTAACAGCATCATAAGACAAATAATCACAACTGGCACAGCTTTTAGAAATGTAGAGAGAAACTGCTTATTGCAGAAATACACTTAGCCTAAAAAAGGAACTGAAAACCAATGAGAATCAAAGAGTTCCATACAATGCCAAAATAAAGACAAATACACACACATAAAACACTTGCATACACAGTGGAAAACACTGTTAAAGTCAGAAGATTAAATCAATAACAATGTCAGATATTATAAAATCTAAAAGGCACACCTCTAACAAGAAAAATGAAGAATCTCTGTAAAACAGAACAGATAAAACATAAAACAGAATGAGAACATATTTGAAAAATATGGAGCAATATCCTATAATGCTGAAGGAGAAAATTAAAGGCTTTAGAATGCATTTCTCATTCAATTTGTTTAAACATTTAATACAATTCCAATCAAATTCCTATCTTTTTAAATTGAAATGATTGTTGTAAAGTCTAGCTGAAAGAGTAAATAGACACAATTGGAAAAACACAAGAAAAATGACAAAATGTCAAAACTTATCATAAAGCTACAGTAATCAAGATGGTGTGGTATTGGCAAAAGGATAAGCCACCAGAGATTTGTAGATTGCAATAGGAAGCCAAGAAGTAGATCTGTAAAAATATAGAAGACTAATTTTAGTTGAATGTTTAACTAAAATATTTGTAGATTCACATGTAGTTTAAGCAATAATACAGACAAACCAGGCATGGGATGGAGAGGATTGCAGTTTTAGTACAGCTCATGAGACTCCCATCAAAATAAGCAATACTTACAAAACCATTTTGTGTAAACCAATTGTACAACTCATGGCGGAAGAGGGAATGGGGGAGAGGGGAGGTGGGGGAAAAATGAGGGAGGAGGTAACAAGTTGAATAAGAAATGTACTCACTGCCTTACATATCAAACTGTAAAGCCTCTGTACTTCACTTTGACAATAAAGGAAAAAATCAAAAAAATAAAAGTTGGTCTTTTGCTCAATTTGTGTGTATTCTAATGTCCTCTCCTTAGATTCACTGGTTCAGGTCTATTCTTTATCATTTCCCTCTTTATTATTGAGCCTATCCAGCCAGTTACTTCTGTCATTTTATTCTTTTCAGTTCTGTAATTTTCATTTCCTTCTTTTTATAACTTTTATTTGTTCAGATTTCCTTTTATTCATAATTCTGAGAGAATTCATAATTGATTCTTAAGTCACTATGCCTGAATAATGTCAGTATTGCCTGAGTTAATAGTTTTTCCTCATTAAGTGATGATATTCTTGTTTCTTGGCATGGTGAGTGATTTTCTGTTATAACCTAATATGTTGTCTATTATGTTATCAGAGTTGGTCCCCAGTAAAAACTGCCACTTCATCAAGCATTCCATTCAAGGTTAGTGCACAGATTATAGGCTATTGTAGGGGGCTGTTTGTTAATTACACATAATTTATTTTGGCCTTTGAAATATTTTTGTCCTTTTTCCTTTTGACAAAGTCATTATGTATAGCTGAAACTGACCTAGAACTTTCTATGAGGCTCAGGCTGGCCTCAAAATCCTTTTCTCCAGCATCAGCATTCTGAATTCTGAGATTACATCCATGTACCACTATGACTGGCATGCAATATTACTTTAGTCTGTCTGCTTCATTTGGGGTTGCTGAAAACTTAATGGTTCTTGTGGGAGCTACCTGAAGAGGTAGAAAAAGTTTCTCCACATTGGATTCTCAGATGTCTCTCAGTGGGCAGGGCATTCTCAGGACACAGAGATAAAAGAGTCTTTGGGCATTTGTTGCAATGTGGCTCCTTTTGCCAAGGCCCCTAGCTAGTTCAGTATTATTGAGCCATTGAAGAAAATTCCAAATCCAATGGAACATAGAGGCTTCCTAGTCCTGGACACTTATATTGATCTTTATCTTGCTAGGTCTGTCTTAGTGTCTCTTTGTGGGATCAGAGAGTTTGGATCTCCTATGGGGAAGGAAAGTACTTCCTCTGACTGCTTGCCGTTAGAGCCCTCCTGTCATAGGTTATGCGTACATGGAAAGGTCTCCCATTCAATTCATGGCTGTTTTCTTAGTCTGGACAGTAGAATACTAGGTCTAGATCAGAATTTTCAGTTGAATATATGAAAGCAAAATTCTTGCCACTGTATAATTTTTCCAGTGCTTGGGTTCCAAAGTAGTTTTCCTTCTTACTACCTTTCAGTACTTGCTTTTTGTTGTCTCTTGCACTATTTCCAGGGTTTGTATTTGTATTTAGTGCAGATGAGTAGGGAGCAGTGGATTTATGTTCTCTTATCTAGACAATGGACTTTGACAAAAATATAAAATATGTTTCTCCATAGAGCAAGAATTATCTTCTGAATAATGGTTCATATAGATAACCACTGCAAGAAAATAAAATGAAACCTTGGATGCATAACTGACACTATAGACATAAACTAAACTATAAAATATATGCATTTATATTGGTATAAATAAATGATTGAATAAATAAAGATTCCTCTAGATAACTTGCGAATAAGGCTACTTGTGAAATCTATCTAAGAAATCCTGCTCATGCTTCCCCTCCCCCTGAATCTGCAACCTTAGTCTAATTGTGAGGAAATCATGAGAACCCCCAAATTCAGAAGTAGACTACAAAATAACTGACTATTCCATAAAACTCTCAACAGCTTAAGAAAGTAAGAAAAGACTATCAGCTTACTATAGACCAAAGAAAACAGAATGAGTCATGATAATTAGCTAAAAATACAGAATTCTGTATTGTATCCTGTAGCAGAATGAAGAGATTAAGAGAAAAAAGTGAGCTTAAAAACAAACTCTGGCCTTGCTTCAATACTGAAAATCTCAAGTAATTTAGCCTCAGCAAATTTTAATTTAAAGCTATTAACTGGCTCTATTATTGAATATTTACCAGTGAAAATTCTATAATTAGTGTTCTTAAATGACTTCATATATCTAAGGTATTAACTAAAAAGTATTAAGATTTATATTACTTGAACTAAATGGAATATTTTCACTGCCTCCAAAGAAGAAAATATTCACCTTGTTTTTAGAATGGTATCTTATCTCTTTTCTCATTTTCTCTCTCTCTAGGGAAGTTTCTCATTTTCTTTTCATATACTTCTTGTTTTCTCTATTTCCTGTTGTGTTGGCTCCCTTGGAAATTCTTCTGCCTTATAACATCATTTTATTTATTAGGTGGGCGACTTCCTCTAGAATTACATAAATAGTGTAATCACTGAAGATTTTTTAGCCTCTTATTTGCTGTTCTGAACCCAGAATCATATTATCCAAGACTGCTGAGCACACAGATGATTATTATCTGCAGAGAAAGCAGAGAGTCTTGGAAATCATAGTCATATTGGTTTCTATTCCAAAAACTTACAAAGAATGCAAATGGATGTTTGATAAATGGAAAATAAACTCATCATATATTCAAATTAATTTGCTAGCCACTTATTATAGGGACTAGATAGATAGGTTTGGAGATAGAGGACAGTTTTTGTATCTGCTTATTGTCTGCTGTTATTTTCTTTGTTCTGCCTTTTTCCTCTATAAAATACATAGTGAGATGGTTCTGACAAAGCACCTGCTTCTCAGCTATATTATGCAATGTAATACGTGGTAAGCATTGTGTATCCTTTAGTTTCCAGACTCTTATTCTTCATTAGACACATTTTTAAAGAGTAGAGACTAAGACTTTATTTTTCCTTTTGGCAGCAAACTGAAAATTTCAATTCAATGACAATCAAAAATATATAAAGAGATTTAATCTTGAGCATCTGGTGGCTACTTCATCACTAAGTACTGCCAAATTGTTCCAGGAAGCAAAGTTTCTTATGATCCTATTCACAAGTAAAGGTCAAGTATATTTGTGTGTGCTACATTAAGGGCTTCTCACAGTGGTTTAAAGTGAGAATTGAGTCATCAAATAACTTCAAATAAGCATAAATCTTATCAAACAAAAGGAGCATGAGCCACTACAGTCACGATTATATTCTCAATGCCAATGAGTTCATTATACAATTACTTTTGATATGTAAGGAAAAGGCAAAATGTAATTAGTAAGCTTTCAGTAACATATTTTCAGTTCTTAGCACTTTTTTTCAGTACTCAGGATTAAATCCAGAGTCTCATGCATTCTAGGCAAGTGCTCTACCAACTAAGAGACACCTTCCTGCCCATATTTTTATTTTTCACTATAGAATTTTATAGTGCAGTTTCAACTATACTATCCCATCAGAGGATTAGTTATTTAAAATTTGAATTTCTAAAATTAAAATAACATTGGTAAATATAGCAATGAGACATGATTCATCACTCTCAGTATCAAAACCCTCACCTAAATAAATGTTATGAACCAGTCAAAGATATCCATTTATATCAGAACCAACATAATCAATTTAGTTTTGGACCAGTATCCTTGAATATAGAACATTAATATTTTTGAATTTTTCATTTTGAATCTGTGATTGCACTTAGTATATAATTTGTTACTGTTTAGTATTTATTTAACTTAACTAGATAGTCACACATATTTTCAAAGTGTTTTAATAATAAATGAAATTAACACTGTACCCAACAGTCTATGATGTCACAACACTGGGAAGATTAAGGAGTACGGTGGATAGATAAATCCAAGAGTGACACAATCACTGATTTCACTGAAAGACAGTATTTGCAACTAGACAGAGACTGACTTCAAAAGACTAAGAAGTAGGATAATAGTGACAGGAAATTAATTAATCCATCATCCTTATATAGAGAAGAGGGGAATACTGAGAGCACAGAGCCAGGGAAGATTGACATTACAGAAACCTGGACACAAGGTGATGGGGATCTGACCTAACATAAACACAAAGGGAATAGAGTGAGAAAGACACTTGAAAATAATATAAAGCATAACATAGACACTGAACTAAGAAAACATCTGAATACAAACACAATGACTCTGATTTGAGTGTTAGATTTCTTCTTCTTCTTCATGACATCATCTTGGAGCCACAGTAAGACTTTAGACCTAAAAACTTAGGGATTTAGTGGTAAATCTGATCTCTCTCTAAGGCCATTCATATACGTTCTGTGGTCTCAGTTACCTTGTCTATGGCTGAAATTTTTTAGCTAGAAGAATGATTTTCAAAAACCGTTCCACCTATATATAACTCCAGAACTGGAATATCTTTTTTTTAAGACTTTACATTGGAAAAAATTATACTAAGTGAAGTGAGCCAGACCCAAAGAAACATGGACTCTATGGTCTGCTCATAGGGAATAATTAGCACAGGTTTAGGCTAGTCACAGCAGAGGATCACAAGAGCCTAATAGCTATGCCTTTATGAATGCATAAGATGATGCTAAGTGAAATGAACTCCATGTTATGGAAACGACTGTTATATCACTGTTGTAATTACTTTCAACATGCCATGTGAAACCATAGCTTCTATTGTTGATGATCTTCTTGTATCCCCTTCATGTGGTTGTACCCGCACTATCACTGTATCTTATCTGAGTACATTGGTATTAGAACTAGGAAAATGAAAGGGAATATCAAAATCGAGAGACAAAGGATAAAAAGACAAACGACTCCAAAAGTAATACTTGCAAAACCATTTCATGTAAACCAACTGAACAACTCATGGGGGGAGAAGGAAAGGGGGAAAGGGGAGGGGGAAATGAGGGAGAAGGTAACAAACAGTACAAGAAATGTACCCAAGGCCTAACGTATGAAACTGTAACCTTTCTGTACATCACTTTGACAATAAATAAGAAAAAAAAGATTTTACGTTTTACACAAAACTCACAAAGTTCAGACATTAGAAAATTGCAGTTTCACAAAAATTTCTACAAATATCTATGATACAGCTTACCTTTTCTATTTCAAGGGAAATGAAGGCATAGCTTTGTATAAGAATGTTTGTTGTTGTTTATTTATAATAGTCCCCAAATGGAGACAACCAAAATATGCACTAACAGATGAATGAATAAATAAATGTGGTAGGTCCATAAATGGAATACTGTTCACAGTAAAAAGAAACATAATATAAACACACAAAAATATAGGTGTATAGAAATAAATATACATGGAGAAAGAAGCCACCTAAAGACTATGTATTGCATAATTCAACTTGTAAAACTCTAGAAAATGTAAAATATGCCACAGTGCCAGAAATTAGGCCAGTGCTTGCTTCAGAATGTAAAGAGAAACAAGGAGATCAGAGAAGAATTATGGAAAGGTAACAGTAAACTTTAGAAGTGATGGATCTATTCATGATCTTGATAGTGGCAGTGATTTCAAACTATATATATATATATATAATATTATATATAGTAATTTTAAATGACTAATAGCTAGCTGCCTTAGCTACTTTCAGATAGAACATGGTATCCCATCATATCCTTTATCTAGACATAAATTCATGGAAGTGACACAGGACAGGAGCTACTCATGACTGTGATAGAACATACACCTTTACCCTTTTTATAGTCATACCTAATCAGAGATAAAAACAGAACTTTAGTCAATCAATCACAGAATGCCCACATAACTTTTTCTCAGATAACAGGAGTAACAACTGTTTACTCTTCAAAGTTGCCCTGTCCTCATTTCTCCCTTATCTCCCTAGGAAAAAATTAAGATAGTTAATCATCAAAGTACCTGCAAATTCCCAGCTTCTGTCAGTTTAAAACACTCTTGCCTCTAGAACCTTCCCACCCAAAGATCTAACACAATTGTTGAACAAATTTCTCAGTCCTCATCCCTCTTTGATGACTGTAATGTTGTGCATGCATGTGTGTGTGGTGGTGAGGGGGGCGGGGTATGATGGTACTGATGCTTCAAATCAGGGCCCAGGAACTAGAGCCACAGTTTCACTTTCAGCTTTTTTGGTAGTTTATTGATAGTAATCTTACAGACTTTCTTGCCTAGGCTGGCTGCAAACTGTGATTCTCAGACCTCAGCCTTGTGAGTAGCTAGATATTAAAGGTACTAGTCATTGGTGCCTGGCTCTTTGATGAATTTCAGCTGATAGGCAAAAGAAAAAGTTGAAATTAAAGCATTCTGAGATGTGGGACATAATCCTCATTATCTCTTTGCCTGAGAAGCTTTCTGGAAGCCATCGAGGTAGATGAGCTTTAAGGACTAATAAAACTCAGTGCTGCTGGTGATAATATTGGTTTGGATGGATAATGATGCCCTTTATTCAGTTTTATACTTAGTTACCTTCTTGAAAGAACTGGAATTTCTGTTTTAGCATTACTATCATGTTTGAGAATGGTAATCAACTCAGGATGGAGATTGGCATTTTTAGAGAAAAATCATTTTGACATCTCTTTAAAAGTTTTGTAGCTTTTCAGTGACCTCAATTTCCCTCTTCTTGGTCAGTGGCATTGGGGAGAGGAGCTCCATTTTTGCTGACCTAGAAGACATTGATCCATGAAAGTGCTTTCCTTAGCTTCCTGCTAATAAACACTTTTTTCTCTTGCTATTTTCCTGAATTACTTGTGTTCCTGGATTTGGATTTTCAATAAACAGACAGGGAGGGAATTAAGATGGAGGGCAGCCTTGGATATTTAGGAGGATTTCCACAGTGTAGGAGCTGATGCTGGAAAGCAAGATGGAACAATAAACACACATTGGATTCATGAGAAGCTATTTATATATCCTTAAATGGGTTGAATAGTCAAATTTACTATTTTGTAAAGGCTACTGTATGTATATAAATCACTTTTTTCTAATAAAATCTTTTAAATAATTACTATAGGTATCCGACATTTAAACCTATATTATCATTTTATAGAGTTCTAGGAAGAAATTTTACATAACATGTTTAAAAATGTATAGTGGCACAGAGACAGGAATCCCAAATGCATTTACCAAAATGACTTCTTTTTTGCTTTCAACTTTTTAAATTATCTTTAAGTAGTTGTACAAAGGGATTACCAATTAACAAAGCCCTTTATGAAATTAATGCATCTTGATCAATGTCACCCCTTTCAGCATGCTCATCCATCCATCCCCTACATACCTCTTTTCTTGTTCTTAATTTTTCAGGATATTTATTGAATCCTGGATTGTGTTTTCCTCCTTTTCATTTGTCTACACTTATATTTTAGACCCATATCCGTCCCCTTTCGTGTGCCCACTTCCTAGTGTTTGTTTTGTAGAACTCTGACTTTGCTTTCTAGTTCTCCCTTACATGTACCATATTTTAGCCAATATATTTGTATATATTTGCATAACACCCAGCATATTATATTTACTTATAGGTTTACAAGCTAAACCAAGCTTACACATAAAAGAGAAAACATGCACCCCCTAAAGTGATTTCTGATTTATATTGGTAATTATTTTATTTTTGTGTTAATAAAAAGGATACTCTCACTATTGGGAGCAGAAGCAAGAAACTATTTTCCTGTATTATATCCATATATACAAGTTTAACAGTTTTGGGATGAGAACTCATCTGGGGCAAAATGGGCAGGAAGCAAACCCTGAAGGCTACAATGGATGCAAGGATTAAAAAGGCCAGGAAAGAATAATTCGAACCCTTACTACAGCTAGAAACTTCCCAAAGAATTTGTTTTTACCAAGATTTTTCAAACTTTCTTTCTTCATTATTGTCAAAGCTAAGTACAATGGGGTTACAGTTTCATTTGTAAGGCAAGTACATTACTTATTCAGCTTGTTACCTCCTCCTTCATTTTTCTTCCATCTCCCTCTTCCCCAGTTCCCTCCTCCCAATGAGTTAATTGTATGGTTGGTTTACACCACTTGGTTTTCTAGGTATCACTTTTGCAATGGTTTGCCTTTTTAGCCTTTGTCTCTCATTTTTGCTATTCCCTTCACCTTCCCTAGCTCCAATAAATGTCTATACATTATCTGGGGTACTAAGATCAGTTACAGTAATAGCAGGAGTAAAGCAACAGGAAGGAAATATGAGAGAACAAAAGGTACAGTTTCACATGGTATGGTGAAATTAACTACAGCAATGATATACCACTTATTTCCATAACATGGAGTTCATTTCACATAGTATTATCTTATGCGTTCATATGGGCAAAGCTATTGAGCTGTTGTGATCGTTTGCTATGTCTATCCTAGATAGGTACTAATTATTCCCTATGAGGAAAACCATAGGGTTTATGTTTCTTTGGGTCTGCGTCACTTCACTTAGTATGATATTTTCCAAGTCCTTACATTTTCTTATGCATGAGGCAGTATCATTCTTTCTGATAAAGGCATAGAATTCCATTGTGTATATGTACCACATTTTCTTGATCCACTCATCAGCTGAGAGGCATCTGGGTTGGTTCCATATTTTAGAAATGACAAATTGTGCTGTGATGAAAATAGTTGTGCTGGTGGCTGTGGTGTGGTATTGCTCGTAATCTTTTTGGTAGATGCCCAAAAGTAGGGCTGCTGGGTCATAGGCAAGCTCTATGTTTAGCCTTCTGAGGAATCTCCATATTGCTTTCCAGAGTGGCTGAACCAGTTTACATTCCCACTAACAATGAAGTAAGGTTCCCTTTTGACCACATCCCCTCCAATATTTGTTATTGTTAGTTTTCTTGATAAAGGCCATTCTTACTGGGGTGAGGGAGAATCTCAATGTTGTTTGATTTGCATTTCTTTTATGGCCAGTGATGTAGAGCACTTTTTCATATGTCTCTTGGCCATTCTCCTTTCTTCTTCAGAGAAGTCTCTTTTTAGGTCTTTAGTTCATTTGTTGAGGGGACTGTTGGTTCTTTGAAGATTTGTTTTGGAGGAATTTAATTTTTTGAGTTCTGCGTATATTTTAGAAATAAAGCCTTTGTCCATTGGATGGCAGGTAAAGTTCTTCTCCTAAGCTGTGGGCTTTCTGTTTATCTTGCAAGCTATGTCCTTTGTCATGCAGAAGCTCTGCAGTTTGAAGCAGTCCCATTTGTCCAACCTTTCTTTGATTTGTTGCGCTTCTGGGCCTTGGTTAAGGAAATTTCATCCTGTGCCAAGGAGTCCAAGCACTTCTCCCATTCCTTCTTGCAATGTTTTCAGGGTATCTGACTTTACTTTCAGGTCTTTGAACCATTTGGAATTGATTTTGCTCCAGGCTGATACATAGGGATCTGGTTATACTTTGTTACAGGTGTTGAACCAGTTTTGCCAGCACCATTTGTTGAAGAGGCTATCTTTCTTCCATCCTATCTTTTTAGCTCCTTTGTAAAAGATTAGGTATCCTATCCGTAGGTCTGCTGGTTCATTTCTGGGTGTTCAGTTCTGTTCTATTGGTCCTCTGGCCTGTTCTTGTGCCAATACCAAGCTGTTTTTATTACTATAGCTTTGTAATACAGTTTGAAGTTTGGTATTGATATTCCTCTGGCACTGTTCTTTCTACAAGGATTGTTTTTGCTATCCGGGATCTTTTATTGTTCCATATGAATTTCTGGATTGCTTCCTCTATTTCATTAAAGAATGGTGTTAGGATATTGATGGGTATTGCATTGAATTTGTAGATAGCCTTTGGCAATATTGCCATGGTGGCAATGTTAATCCTTCCAATCCAGGAGCATGGGAGGTTTTCCCATTTCTTTTTTTTCTTTTCTTTTCTTTTTTTTTTTTTTTTTTTTTTGCCAGTCCTAGGCTTTGGACTCAGGGCTTGAGCACTGAAACAGGCTTCTCTTTGCTCAAGGCTAGCACTTTGCCACTTGAGCCACAGCACCACTTCTGGCCATTTTCTATATATGTGGTACTGGGTAATCGACCCCAGGGCTTCATGTATACGAGTCAAGCACTCTTGCCACTAGGCCATATTCCCAGCCCAGGTTTTCCCATTTCTTAAGTTCTGCATTAATTTCAAAGACTTTGCTTATTGCCTCACTGTGAAAAACATAATCCAGTAAAGTGAGTCAATCTAATAAAATATACAATGGAAGACTCAGGAGTGTTTAGTCAACAGGCTAATGTTATCTTACTAGCTATACTAACTTTTGACAAGTTACAACATTTCTTTAAACCTTTATTTGCAAATGTTTCTGTATCAAATGATAACTGTGAAGATTACATATGATAATGGATGGAAAATTTGTAACACAGGACTTGTCACATTGTAAAAAGTTTACCTAGTACTGTGAGATAGGCTATTATTCTGGAAAAATATTGCAACTACTTTCTATTTCTACACAGTCTTTTTCTTTTTGGCCTTGAGTTCAAGCCCCATACCTGACCAAAAAAAAAGTGCATATGTAGAGACAAGGAGCTTGGCCCAATGGAGCTACTTGGGTGGTAGCGGTAGGAAGATCATATCCTGAGGCCAGACTGAGCAAAAAATGAGAGACTCTATCTGCAAACCAATTAAAGCCAAAAGAGCTGGCGGACGTGGATCAAGTGGTAGAGCCTCTGCCTTGCAACTGTGAGACCCAGAATTCAATCCCCAGTACTATCAATGATGATGGTGATGATGATGATGATGATGATGATGATGATGATGATGGATAAAATAATGTTTGAAAGAGAGAAGGAATAGGAGCATGTGCCTCATTCATCAATGCCACTGTATAATGAGTAAAACGATAGAGGAGAGGAAGAGAGAACTTTAGAAGTCACAGAGAGAGCAAAATCAGATATGTCCCTAGGGCAAGAGGGCTTACTATTGTTAGTAATCCTGAAATAAAGATGGAAGTGAAGATTCATCTTTGGCATACTGATTTCCTTTGCTTTTGATGCATACTCCAAAGAAGGATTGCTAGGCCATATGGTTATGCTATTTCTAGTGTTCTGAGGAACTTCCATACTATTTTACATAAGGAAGTGCTGAATTTCCAACAACAGTGTGCAAGGGTTCCCATTTCTCCACATCCTATGAGTACATGTTATCTTTTGCATTTGTGTGTGTGCATGTGTGTGTATGTCTATCTATTTTCCAAATTATTTCAATTTCTCCATTCAATGGTAGACACATGGCTATTGCTTTTATTACCATTATACATGTAAAACTATATCAAAGGCTTAGACATGAGTTTTGCTGTGTCTTTGTCAATTCAGTTAGTCTACTTATGAGGGGAAGAAAAGCCTATGCATATCTCAGACATCTTTGACTGGAGTCCCTTTTATTCTTTATTTCTGTCATGTACACTATAGGCATCCACAACAGCATGATAGAGTTTATTCAAATGTATCTTACATTTGTCCACATTTCTTCCTTTTTTAGGATTTCCCCATTTAGAATTTCTTTCCTAGATCAAAAAATTATCTTTTCAAAATGCACATTTGTATACTAGAAGGATGTTAGTGGTTTTCTGTAATCAACTAGAACCACCTTGCAAAAACTCCTTTTTAAAATTTTCAGTAAACTATGAGTCTGTTGGCATCGTACTGGTAGCTTAGGGTAGAGCATGTTGACCATATTTATATTATGAAAATTGGCAAATGGTGTAAATGAGGAGTTTTATTACCAGTTGGTTAAGCATTTAGTAGTATGCCACTTTCAACTTCAGATAAATTTGTTCATTCTTTCCTGATGTATTCTTAGCTCTCTGTCAAAATTATTATGGCCTACCTGTATTTTACTTTTTAATGAATGTATCTGTCTCCCTCATATCATTCTTACCCACTCTAGGGAAAAATGGATAGGCTCATGTATCATTATATCTCTTCCAGCACTTAGCATAGTCTCTTCTGTATGATTGTTTTGGTGAACTAAATAAAAACTTGAAAGGTCACAGTTCAAATTTTCTCTTTTGCTCTGTAGTGAACTGAGGATATATATTGATGTCATAAGATGCTTGCCAAGCTGTATGGCAGAGAAGTGGAAAAAAAGGGAAAAATAATTTTCTTTAAAAAATCAGTTCATAATACTCCCACTCATACTTTTCCTTAATCTTAAAACCCATAAAAGTTTGATTCCCAAGAGAACATTTGTTTTTACAAGATGTACTTTTCTGCTTGTATTTATCAAATCAAAGGCTTAAAAACTTCTTAATGTTGTGCAATTTGAAACAAAAAATGTCAAGTATTGTTACAATGTTGCCTAAAAATTAGATATTTTAAAATATATGTTAAATAAAAGATTTTATATAGTTATAATAGGGAGACTTTGAGGATGAAAATATGTGACAATAAATTTCATATGCAATAGTGTAGCAGTTATCTCCTCTAAAAATCCTCCTGGTAAAATATAACTGGAAAAACTCATTACATGAGACATTTAATTACTTTTAATGTGTCAATGAGCCTGAAAATTAACTGTTGCTAAGATCTGCAAATTAAATTAAAGCAGAAACTCAGAGAAGTAAAAAAATTATTAATCTAGGTTTGATCTTGAGACATTTGTGAAATCAGGTGCATTTGAGATTTTGATACCTACCATTACAGAGATGTGGAGTAGGATACAAAATCTAAGCCTAAATAGTACCTATATATGCCTGAACACCTGCATAATGCTGAAATCCAACAGGATAAATATTCAAAATAAGAGTGTACTTGATATTTTCCACACAAATGCATTAAAATGGTCATAATAAAATTTAGGGTTGACTAAGTGGAGGAAATTAATTCTTAATAATTCGTATAACAACAAATTATTTTCCTGTGACATTGCAATTGAAAATCATGTAATCTGGATGAGCCATGAAAATTAAGACATTTTATGAGATCCTAACCTAAAAATGTTCCTGATAGTACATAGAAATAAATCTATGAGTGAAATGTTTTAGTCACTGCCTCAAAGAATTATCTTAGGTCAAGTCACCCAAAGAATGAGCTCATTATACAAAAAGATTCAAACATTAAGTATGGTGAATGCAAAAAACTGAAATAGAAAGCACACAGCACAGAATATCACCCAGATTAATGCAGATATTGAATTATTAGAATTATGACAGGTTTTCAAAATAGATTTGATACTTTTAAAATCTAAAGAGTGGGTTAAAATATGGATAAATACAAAAAATAATGTAAGTGAATAAATGGATTTAAAAACACTAATGGATATGAAAGTATTGGAAAAATAATGGAAATTAGAATCTCAGTGAAGATGATTAACAGTTGATAAGTAATAGATAATGAAAAGCTATGAATTTGAAAATAGATGAGGGGGCCTCCTTAATATCTAGTAAAATTGAATTTTAGGAGAAATTTAAAGGCTAATGTATATATTCAACATTATATATTTTAGTTAAGGACCCATAATACTATGTTTCTTTAAATATTTTGGTCAAAGCTACATTGTTTACCATAAAATTTTAAACAGAAATTTAAAATTTTCACTATATACTGATATGAGAAAATCTTAACAAATTCCAAAGAACCAAATAGGTTATCTTTTATGATAAAAAAGCTAAGTTAAAAATTATTGTCACATGGTAAATTTAAAATGCAAGTGGATTAAAATTAACATATATGCTATGACAGAGAAATAATAACATATAATTTTTTCCAATCTTTCCAATTCCTTATTTTGTTATACTTACTTATTGTCAAAGTGATGTACAGAGAGGTTACAGTTTAATATTTTAAGCCTTGGGTACATTTCTTGTACTGTTTGTTACCTCCTCCCTCATTCCCCCCTCCCGTGTCTCCCTTTCCCTCTCCCCCCATGAGTTGTTCATTTGGTTTACACCAAATGGATTTGCAAGTATTGCTTTTGGAGGATTTGTCTTTTCATCCTCTATCTCTCGATTTTGATATTCCCTGTCACCTCCCTAGTTCTGATACCAGCATATACAGTATCCAGTATACTTACATAAGATACAGTGATAGTGGGGGGACAACCACAGTAAGGGGATACAACAGGATCATCAAGAAAAGAAGGTACGGTTCCACATGGCATGTTGAAAGTAATTACAACAGTGATATAAAACTCGTTTCCATAACATGGAGTTCATTTCACTTAGCACCATCTTTTGTGTTCATAAGGGAATAGCTATTGGGCTCTTGTGATCCTCTGCTGTGACTAGTCTATACCTGTACTAATTATTCCCTATGAGGGAAACCATAGAGTCCATGTTTCTTTGGGTCTGGCTCACTTCAATTAGTATAATTTTTTCCAAGTCCTTCCATTTCCTTACAAATGGGGCAATGTCATTCTTTCTCATAGAGGCATAAAATTTCATTGTTTATATGTACAACATTTTCCAGATCCATTTGTCTAATGAGGGGCAGATGGGTTGGTTCCAAATTCTGGCTATGACAAATTGTGCAGTGATGAAAATTGTTGGGCTGATGCCTTTAGTGTGTTCTTGTTTGTGGTCTTTTGGGTAGATGCCCAAAAGTGGGGCTTCTGGGTCATAGGCAAGCTCTATATTTAGCCTTCTGAGGAATCTCCATAACTCTTGCCAGAGTGGCTAAACCAGTTTACATTCCCACCAACAATGAAGTACGGTTTCCTTTTGGCCACATCCCCTCCAACATTTATTATTGTTAGTTTTCTTTTTTTTTTTTTCTTTTTTTTTTTTTGGCCAGTCCTGGGCCTTGGACTCAGGGCCAGAGCACCATCCCTGGCTTCTTCCCGCTCAAGGCTAGCACTCTGCCACTTGAGCCACAGCGCCGCTTCTGGCCGTTTTCTGTATATGTGGTGCTGGGGAATCGAACCTAGGGCCTCGTGTATCCGAGGCAGGCACTCTTGCCATTGGCTATATCCCCAGCCCCTGTTAGTTTTCTTGATAAAGGATATTCTTAATGGGGTGAGGTGGAATCTCAGTGTTGTTTTGATTTGTATTTCTTTTACGGCCAGTGATGTAGAGCACTTTTTCATATGTCTCTAGGCCATTCTCATTTCCTCATCCCCCACTTGTTGAGGGGGCTGTTGGTTTTTAAGGTTTTGTTTCGGAGGAATTTAACTTTTTGAGATTTGCATATATTTTAGATATGAGGTCTTTGTCTGTTGTATGGCTGGTAATGATTTTTTCCCAATCTGTGGGCTTTCTGTTTATCTTGCGAGCTGTCCTTTGCCCTGCAGAAGCTCTGGAGTTTGATGCAGTCCCATTTGTCCAACCTTTCTTTGACTTGTAGCATTTCTGGGTCTTTGTTAAGGAAGTTCCGTCCTGCGCCAAGGAGCCCAAGTGTTTCTCCTACTCCTTTTAGTATTTTCAGGGTATCTGTTTTTATTTCAAGGTCTTTGATCCATTTGGAATTTTTTTTTGGTGCAGGGTGAAATATAAGGATCTAGTTTTAGTTTGTTGCAGGTGTCGAACCAGTTTTGCCAGCACCATTTGTTAAAGAGGCTATCTTTCTTCCATCCTTTTTTTTATAGCTCCTTTATCAAAGATTAAGTAGGCATAGTTCTGTGAGTTCATTTCTGGGTCTTCAGTTCTGTTCCATTGGTCTTCAGGCCTGTTCCAGTGCCAATACCAAGCTGCTTTTATTATTATAGCTATATAATACAGCTTGAAGTTTGGTATTGTAATTCCTCCAGCACTGTTCTTTTGCTTAGGATTGTTTTTGCTATTCTGGGTCTTTTATTGTTCCTTATGAATTTCTGGATTGTTTCCTCTATTTCATTAAAAAATGTTGTTGGGATATTAATGGGTATTGCATTGAATTTGTATATAGCCTTTGGCAATATTTCCATTTTCATAATATTAATCCTCCCAATCCAGGAGCATGGGAGGTTTTTCCATTTCCTTAGTTCTGCCTTAATTTTGTTTTTCATGTTTTTAAAGTTCTCATCATAGAGGTCTTTCACTTCTTTGGTTAAGGTTATTCCTAGGTATTTTATGTTTTCTTAGGCTATTGCAAAAGGAGTTGCTTTCCTGATTTCAGCCTCGGTCTTGGGTCATTGGCAACTAGAAAGGCCGTGATTTTTGAGGGTTTATTTTATATCCTGGTACTTTGACAAAATTTTGGATCAGCTTTAGTAGCATGGGAGTAGATTCTATGGGATTCTTTAGGTATAGGATCATGTCATCTGCGAAGAGAGAAAGTTTAACTTCATCTTTTCCTATTTGGATCCCCTTCATGTTTTCTTCTTGCCTAATTGCTCTGGCTAGGAATTCCTCGATACCTATTGGCCTTAAATTGGGCTTCCTGATTGTATCTTGAAGCTACTGGAGTGATCTGTTTCACCAATTGGATTGGTTTTGTATTGTTTTTTTATCTTTCTCCATAGATTCTAGGGAATCTTCAGTTCCTGAGAGTCGATCCTCTGCTTCATCTAGTCTGGACTGTAGGTTAGCTACTTGGTTTTGAATCTCTCTTCCTTCTGACTGGTCATTTTGATGGTTTCCATGTCTTCGTTATAATTTTATCTCAGGTCCTGCCTGGACTTCTTTACCTCATTAATTTGGTTCTGAGTGCTGTCTCTCAAATCTTTTGGCTGGGTAGCTATCTTTTCATTGGTCTCTTGAAGTTCATTTATCTTTCTGTTTGTGGAGGCCATAAAATCCTCTATTACTTTATGGATGAATTGATGTACTGATTCAAACTTTTCATTTCACATTTTTATTAGTAGAGTTTGTAGAGGATTTTGAGGGTTCTCTTCTAGGTCTTTGATTGACTGCTCTGCTTCCTGCTTGTTTTGCATGGGAGATGAGATTCCCTGGCTTGCCATCATTCTTGTGGTTCTTCTGCCCATTTATATTGGAAATGGAAATCTACAAGCACATGTGGGCACCATTTAAGACCCAAAGCAGACCTTACCAAACACTGTTGTATAAATCTTAGAAGTTCACAATTATATACAGATACCTTCCCTCTCTTTTTTGTATGTAAAATCAGATTTGGTGTCCCCAAAGAATACAATTTTAATATAACAACCAACCCTGAGCCCTGTATTCAATAGTTACTTATTTATCATTATAACCCTATGAGCAATTTTTGTTCTAATATTAAGTTCTTTTTGGACTCGTGTGATTTCACTCGGATTGAACAGGAATACCCTCTATCTGATAACCAGGGCTCAGTGGAGTCTGGAGGTCTTGGAAGTAAATTTAAGAAGGTAAGTTAGGGGTAGTGAAGAGAATAGAGTAAAATGAATGGGGGGTGATTATTTTGGTTTAGTTTCAGTGAAGTGGAAAGGTGGGGAAGAGTAGAATTGGGAGAAAGAACGAGGTTAAAATGATAGACAATGGAGAATCAGCAGAAAAGAGTAAAGGTGTTAGTCAAAGGAAAGTAATTTTAAAAAAAATAGAAACAAAGAAAAATACAGGCAAACAAACACACAAAACACACAAAAATATTACCAACCCCCCCAAAAAAAACCCCAACAAATAAAAACAGAAAACAAAGAACAACTCAAAAATGAAAAAATAAAAGATAAAAAAGTTTAAAAAATGTTTTAAAAAATGGAGTCTTCTTTTTTTTTGGTGGGCTCTCTCCAGTCTCTGGTTTCCTTGCAATGCTCTACAGTCTATTTTCATGCTGCTTGGCTGGTTTGACTTGCTTTCAGTTTGCAGAGGGTGGATCTGCTCTGAACCTCCTCCCCTATTAGTGAAATCCTGGGGCTCTGTGGTTCACACAGCTTGCAGGTAGGACTTGGGTGTCCTCTGTAGATGGGGGACGCTGAACAATTTTGGGAACCATGGCTCCTCCTGTCTGCTGTGGGGCCACTGCCTTTAATGCCTGGCTCTGAACAGGTTGTGGACTCAGCAGGGCGGGGCACCTCTGGCGTGGTTTACCTGGCTGAGAATCACTTGCCCTGAGAAGATTCCTCCCTCCTGGGGGGGCCGACCTTCTCCTGGGTGGACCTGGCAGTGGAATTCAGCTCCATTTCCTTGAGGGAACTGGGCTTCCTCTGTAATGGGGCTGTTTATCTGTTTGGGGAACTGCTTACTCTCCCGTCTGATTGTTCCATGCCACCAGTAGCTGCTCGCCACTTTCGGTTTGATTTTAGAAATTCTAGCTGCTGGCGAGTCGGCAGCCGCTGAGTTGGTGTGGTGGGGCGGGGCGGAGCACTTCTGGGTGAGTTTACCTGAGTCCATGAGCTGAGGCCCAGGGAGGAGCCTCTGGCCTGGGCCTGTAGTTCTCATGGGCAGAGCTGGCTCTCACCATTCAGTCCCTCTTGCCCTTTTCAAAGATGGCCCCTTTCTCCTCGCTTTCCCCTGGCCCTCTTTAGTTCCAGTTTGGTCTGATCAGGTCTATGCCAGTGTCAAAGATGGCACTTTGTTCTGGCAGTGGGGGAAGGGCTAGCTTCCAGAAGCTGCTCTGTGGGTGTGAGTGAGAATGTCTTTCATGGGGTACTCACGCTTTCCCTGTGATTTTCGCCCATCCGTGCTCAGCCTGTGATCTGCGTCTGTCTGCCAGCATCTCCATTTCCTTATGAATTCTTTGTGATGGATGAGTAGAATTCCATTGTACATATATACTATATTTGTTGATCCATTTGTACACTGAGGAGCATTTGGATTGATTCCAAATCTTGGCTACAGGAAACAATGCTACAGTGATCAAGGTTGTGGTCATGGCTTTCATTTGCCCTTTCTTGTGGTCTATTGGGTAAACAAGAAGGAGTAGAATTGCTGTGTCATAGGGGAGCTCTATGTTTAGTCTTTTGAAGAATCTCCATACTGCTTTCCAGAGTTGTTGAATAAGTTTACATTCCTACCAACAGGGTATTAGAGTTCCCTTTTGGCCACAATCCCACCAGCATCTGTTATTGTTAGTTTAAAGATTTGGAAAATTTATATTAAATAATGTAAGCCAGATCCCAAGAAACATAGGCTACATGTTTGCTCTTATTTGTAGTAACTAGATTGTGTATATAAATCTACAAGTAAATACACTAGATGGTAAAAAACAAAACAATGCACTGGGACATAATAAATTATACAGTTTTCTAGACATTGACACTGTGAGACCAAAGGAGGATATTCTTAGGAGAGGATCACAAAGCCTCAGTAGCTATGTGCATCTGATTTTATAAAATAATATATATTGCTATTTGGTTTTCTTTACCCCTTGTCTTTTTTGTAAGTTTATCTGTTTTAGGAAGGGCAAGAGGGGGCACAGAAATGGTAGGACAAAGGGTGAACAAATATAACAGTGATACTCATAAGACACTATGTTGAAAATGAACTATATACAACTTGTGTGGAGGGGGACAGGAGGGAAAAACTGGGAGAGAGCAAAAGAAGTGGTGACACTGTTCAAAAAGAAATGTATTCATTACCTGACTTTAATCACTCTGCATCTCACCTTCACAATAACAATATATATATATGTGTGTGTGTATGTATGTACACTCACACACACACATTGAACACATTTAGAACTCAAATATAATGATGCAACTTTAGAGTTTTCAGGATGCTGATACAAGAGAATATATAAGGAACTTTTTATTTTTAAATATTTGAATTGATCTCTAAATACAATGCAATTCTAATCAAGTCACAAGACAATATTTTTAGAAACTTGAGGAGCTGATCATAAAATACATGTAGAATTTCATATTGCTAGGAATATCCAAGATTTCTAAAAAAAAAAAACCTTGAGAGTCTTGTGATACCTAAGATGAAGTTATTATAAAGTTATATCAGCAAGATAATAACATTGATCTAGAGACACAAATTGACCAATGGAACAAAATACAAGTCTCAGAAACCATCAAATTTATACTTGTGAACAATGATATAAAATAAAGGTTTTATCAAAAATTAGTATAAAGGAATTAAGTAAATTATGATGTTACAATTGTTATACCTAAGTATCAGGACATATTTAAAAGATGTTTTGAATTTATAATCTGTTTATAATTGCAGACAACTAAACCTATGTTAGTTAATGATAAGATGAAATATACTCTGGCATAATATTTAACAGTATAATAGGTAAAATGCAATTACATGTAATAATATACATAAAGCTCAAAATGCCCCACCGAAATCCAGGTGCCAGTGGCTCATGTCTGTAATCTTAGTCACTCAGGAGGTTTGAGAATTATGGTTCAAAGTCATTCCAGTCAGAGAAGTCTATGAGACTTTTATCTCCAATTAAAACACCAAAAAAGACCAGAAGTGGAACTATGGATCAAGTGATAGGGCACTAGGCTTGAGCACAAGAGCTCAGGGACAATGACCATGCCTTGACTTCAAGCCCCAGAATTGGCACTAAAAATGCTGTATCAAAAATGTTGCAGAACTGTGTGCACACTATATTAAAAACAAGATATTCAAATATCCTGTACAATTGGGGTATGTGTCAGTGGCTGGTGCTTTATCCTAGCTACTCAGAAGGCAGAGATGAGGATGATGATTTAAAGTTAGCCTGGGAAAACTGTTGACAATACTCCATCTCATCAAATACCTGGTTATGGTGATGTATATTCATCATCTTAGTTACATGCCAGGCAGAAAAGTTGCCAAAGCCTCATCTGAACACAAAAAGCTGTGAGTGGTAGTATGTATCTTTTACCCCATTATAGGGGAAATAATAAATAAGAGAATCATTGTCAAGGCCTGCCAAGGTAAAATCCCAGACTCAATCTTAATAATAACCAGAGCAAAAAATGCTGTAGACTTGATTAAAGATAGGCCACTTGCCTAGCAAGCACAAGGCTCCCAGTTCAAGCCCTATTACAACCAAAAGTACTAAAATAATCAGGTAAGCATTGGTGGCTCACACCTATAATCTTAGCTACTCAGGAGGTTGAGATCTGAAGACTGAGGTTTTGAAGCCAGCCTAAGCAAATAAATAAGACTTTTATTCACAACTAACCAGCAAATAGCTAGAATTAGGGGTGTTGTTCGTGTGGGAGAGTGCCAGCTATGAGCAAAAGAACAAATTGAGAGGCTCTGAGTTCAAGTTCAAATACTGGTGCACACACACATGCTCACACTCACACACAGACGTGTCAAATTGAACCACTTTGCTTTTAGGAATATAAACATTCACGGAAAACTATCAAAACTTTAAATCAATTAATTAATTAAAATATTAAACTAAACAATATAAGAAAATAAAATAAAAGCAGAGTTACTTCTGTGGGGAGAAAGACCGTGTCTGAAATCAGGGTATTTTTTAGGAAATCTCTTATGTATTCTTTTCCTTAAGTGAGTTAGAGAGCATATGACTAATCCTCATATTATTGCTTTCATCATATATTTTTGATTAAATATTCTTTTACATCTGCTCAGTAGTAAGAATAATTTTAAGAACATAAGAGTCAGTATGCAGGTGTGTCTACATTTATACAGAAAATTGTTAGAATTTAACTCATGAGTATAGAACATGATTTGTACATTTCATAATAGATCTCTTCAGTGGATTGTTCCTGAGTGTTAAAACTGGAAAATAATGTTTGCTCAAGCATCAGTTTTTCAAAATTTACCTTTGTAAATGAAAAGGGCAACAAGAGTAGTAATTTTAGTACTCTTATTCATAAGGTCAAAATGACTTAAAGAAATCAGCATGTATTCAGCCATAATTTTTGTTTCGGGGATCACACTTTGGGAGAAAGTAACTAAAAATTGGTATATTACTAAGGTTCTACAGTTTTGAAGGAGAATGTGCTGAACATCGGAAAAGAGAACAACATTTTTGAGTGGAAAATTTCTGAACTACTTAAAGACTCTCTTCCCCCAAACTCTCAACTTTTTCTTATTTATTGCAATTTATTTCACTGTTATAGAGTCTCTTTTTCTTGTAACTGATCATAAGTTAATATGTTACTAAAAATGTTAAGAGTGAAACCAATTTTCTTGAACATTTGCAACTTAAAATCAGTTAGGAAAGTTGAGACAATTAATACTGAGAAATCTTCTCTATTTTCTTACTATGTTGATATGAAATTCAATTCTTTATTGCTGAAACTAACTATGGAGAACATGCATATTACCCATATATATATATATATATATATATATATATATATATATGTGGATTATTAAATAAGACTCAGTTCGGTGCAATAGCGTATGCCTGTAATCATAGCTACTCAAAAGGTATAGATCTGGAGATCTAAGGACAAACTAAGAAATAAAGGATTATTTCCCATCTCAAACTCTACTCGAGTGTCATGGTATGTACCTGTTACCCCAGTGACACAGGCACTATGAATAGTAAGATTTTAGTCCAGATAGCTTAGGCAAGACCTCATCCCTAAAATAACTAAACAAAGTGGACGGAAGACTCAAGTCATAGAGTACCTACGTATCCAGGTCAAGGTCTTGAGTTCAGCTGTCCCATATCACAGGGAAATGAATAAAATCTACCTTTTTGCAAGAAATTCACCTTGTTGGCAAATACATAGTCAAACTGAAAGGATAGAAAATAATATGCTAAGTGAATGAAATCCTAAAATAAGCAAGATTAGCTATATACATACATGACAATGTAAAATTCAATCAAAATTAGATGGTATAAGGAAAGCACTACATATTTGTAAAGACAATTCATTAAGAAAATTTAAAATTGTAAATATATATGCACCAAATACTTATGTACTCAATTACATGAAATTACCTATAAAAAACTACTGAACATAAAGGGACAAATATGACATATTTATTCATATATAATAATCAGTGGGTCACTTCAATATCACACTCTTACTAATAGACAGATCACTGAAACCTAAGAAAAAGAAAGGAATTCAGAATTAAATTGTACCACAGATCAAATGAACTTATAGGCATCGATAGAATATTCCATCCAACAGCTTCAAAACATACTTTCTTCTCAGCAGCACATAGAACTTTCTCAATATACAACACATTTTAGCCTATAAAGAATGTCTTAACTTCTACAAAAACACTGAAATTTCTTGTATCTTATCAGATGATAAATATGATTAGAAATCAATAGCAAGAGCAACTATAGAAACTATACAAACACATGAGATTGCTTGATAAAGATTTTAATGCCATACATTTTGGCGAAAAGACAGCCTCTTTAACAAATGGTGTTGTAAAAACTGAATATCAACATGTAGGAGCCTAAAACTAGATCCTTATCTCTCATTCTGTACAAAAATCAATTCCAAATGGATCAAATACCTTAGTTTAAGGCCTAAAAGTCATAAAATACTGCAAGAAGGCATAGGGACGGCACAACAGGAAAAGGCAAATACTATCTGTACAGGACTCCAATAATCCAAGAAATAATAACAAGAACTGACAAGTAGAATTGCATCAAAGTAAAAAAAATTCCATACAGCAAAGGACACAACGATCACAGTACATAAATAGCATACAGAATGGAAGATGATCTCTCAGCTTTTCTTCTGACAATGGATTAATATCCAGAACATATGAAGAATTAAAAAAAAAACAAAAGAACAGATAATCCAATCAGTAAGTAGGCAAGTGAACCCAAAATATTCTCTAAAAGTAGTACAACTGGCCAATAAACACATGAAAAAAACCATATAACATATTTAGCCATCAGGAAAATTAAAATCAAAACTACATTGAAATTCTATGCCAGTTAGGGGAGCTATCATAAAGAAAAAATAATTGTTGGTGAAGATTGTAAGATGTGAGAGACAAGAACCCCATGGACGATTGATGAAGTATAAATTAATACAACCACTGTGGAACTCAATATGGAGGTTTCTAAAGTAGCTCAAAATAGAGCTACCATAAGATCCTGTAATACTGCTCTTTGTATATAACCAAATTAATAAAAGCACAACAAAGATAGCATACACGCACATTTTTAGTGCAGCACTATTCACAATAGCGAAGGTATGGATTCGCCTAGATGATTTACCTAGGGTAAATGAATAGAGGAAGAAAATGTGGTATGGATACACAATGGAGAGTTATTTGGCCATAAAGAAAATATATGGAATTTACCAGAAAATATATGGAACTGGAGATCATCATGTTAAGTGAAAACAAGCCAGATTCTGAAATATAAATATTTCTGTCATGTGGAATCTACTTTAAGTAACATGAGATACCCACACATCCATGAAAGTAGGAAAGTAGAAAAGAGACTATTTGGGGAAAGGAAGGAGACCAGTGGAAGGAGGCAGAAGACAAGGAGTTGTGAGTGGTGAGTATAATTGAAATATATTATATATATGTGTGAAAATGTCACAATGAAATCCTTTTTGTATAATTAATATGAGATAATTTAATAAAAATAGATAAAAGATAAAGCTATTATCGATTGTGATTTCCTCTAAGAAACTTCATTGTTCAATAGTTTCCTTAAACATTATGAATTAAGAAAATGGAAAAGGTCCAACTATTCTTCCTGATTTTACTCCCACAGAACATCATTTAACTCTCACAACCATTTGCACAGTAGTGTTAAATTGAATTTGGCCTAAAGCTAACTCTGTATTTTAAGTTTGGTCTAAAGGTTTCTCTAGACCTAATGAACTGTAATCTAACTTGATGTGTACATAGACTGCACCCTGTTACTCTAGGAATAAGGAGCCAATCACAAATTGGTCAACTGAGCCACATTCAAATTAGAACATGAGCCGGAACTAATCAGATTGTGACCATCTCACTTCCATTATTTGTTTATCATTTCCTTTCTCTGATTGTAAATACAATCTGCCCCTGTGGTGGGTGGATTTCTTTTGAACTATGTCCTGGCTCTGTGAGTTGCTCTACTCATAATTGTTCTTTGTTCAGTGAATTTAATTCTAAAGATTTTCATTTAATGGTAATCATTATCATCCCCACTTTACAGATGGGAAAATGAAGAGGGAATTTGTTCAAGGTTGTCCAGTTAACATTTACCTGAGGTGGAACCAAGTCTCTGCCTCAAAGGTTGAGAGGAGAGAAAAGTACACAAATACCGTTGAATCATTACCAAATTAGGGATTACAGGACATCATTTGTGAACTGTGGTATTTCCTCCAAGTAAGTTACTGCTAATATGAATCACACCTATTATAATCAAAGTGTTTAACATTTAGCTGGTAGGGTCAAAGCTTAGGCTCAGTGAATTACATATATTATCACAAGTGATCTTTTAAAGGAATTTTACAAGGTAGTTATATTATCAACATTTGACAGCTCATAAAGAAAGGTTCAGAAAGAAAAAATGGCTTAAAGACATCTACTTATGATTGGCAGTAAAAATAGTTGCAACTTCTATTTTGAACCTGAGTTTGTATTGTTAGCATGATATTTTATTTTGAGTGCCTATTACAAAAGAATCTCAAAGTCAAAGTTTTCCAAAAATGTTTTTATTTGTTCCCATTTTATATGTCCTAGGGAACATATCTTTCATTGTCCAAATGCTCTTTCTTTCTGGTCTCACTTTTAGATATGGCACAGAGAATTGTCCCTCTCATTCATTGGCACTGTCAACGGTTCCTGAGACTGATCAATGTCCCCACTACAGAGGGCACCCAACTCCTACCAGCAAACCCAGGTGAACCACACATCCAGCTCCACCAAGGAGACGGTCTCCCAACCCAGGTGGGAGGAACTTCCCCAGGGCTTTCACCCTGGTCCCCACCCTGCTGAATCCACAGTACAGCCAGCAGCTGGAGTTAAAAGCATTGACCCCAGGGGGCTGGGGATATGGACTAGTGGCAAGAGAGCTTGCCTCGTGTACATGAGGCCCTGGGTTAGATTCCCCAGCACCACATATACAGAAAACGGCCAGAAGTGGCGCTGTGGCTCAAGTGGCAGAGTGCTAGCCTTGAGCAAAAGAAGCCAGGGACAGTGCTCAGGCCCTGAGTCCAAGGCCCAGGACTGGCAAAAAAAATAAATAAATAAATAAAATAAAAGAAGAGCAGTGACCCCAAAGCAGACCAGAGGAGCCACAGTTCCAAGCCTGTTCAGCATCCCCCAGGTACAGAAGCCACCCAACTCCTACCTGCAAGCTCTGAAAACCACACAGTACTAGGATTCAACTAACCAGGGATGAGGGTCAGAATAGACCCACCCCCTGCAAACTGAAAGCAAATCAAACCAGCCAAGCTGTAGAAAAACAGAACATAGACCATGACAGCAATGTTTAACTGCCACACACCTTAAAATATTAACTAATTTACTACAAATATATTACAACTGTACTCAACAAAATTATCATAAAAATGTCATCATTAGTCTTCCTTTTTTAAAGATTCCATTTGTTTCAGATCAACCAGAGTCTTGAATGTTATATACTAGAAACTACCACTGCTTAGTGCTCAGAGGTATGTGTTAGTTTTCTATCAATATGATAAAAAATGAGGAAAAAAACGTCGAAGAGGAATTATTTTGACTTACAATTGCAGAAGCTGCAGCCAATGGTTGTCTAGATTCATTACTTTAAGACCAGAGGTAAAAGCATAGTGGGAGCACATGTCAGCCATGGAGCAAAGAGAAACAATTGAGGAAGCAGCTAAGGAGCAAACAGTTACTTCTTTCTACTAGGTCCTACCTCCTGAAGTTTTACCACTTACTCTTTGTCCATTAAGTTATGAATCAATAAATAAATGAATCCACTCAGGAAGGCAGAGTCCTCATGATCTAGTCATTTTCAAATATTTGTTCTGGGTATTTTGTGTGTACTTGTCCTTAGGTCCTAATAGTTATTCTTTAGTCACTTGGAGTGTTTTGCTGGGTAAGAGTGTCTGTTTACCTGAAGCCCTTGGACCAAACTGGATAACCTAACAATGTGTTTATAGTGGTGCTTTAGAGTAGGTAGAAAAAGCATGCCCTCCAGAAAGGCTGGAGACTAAAGATCATCCATGTCTATGTGATTGCACCCCCAAAAAATTATGGACCCAAGACTCAAATGAACTTCCTTTGTTGGCACAATGGTGACTTTCCTGAACATTACCATGTGTATCCCTTTCCCATGGCTAATTATAATCTGTATCCTTCCACTGTAATAAACTGACTATGGTTTCAGTGAGCACACTGAAGTTTTCCAACACATTACTAAACATATGAATGCAATTGGGAGCCTCAAGTTTGTATCTGGTGCCAGAAGTGAGAGTGGTCATGGATTTCTGAACACTGTAGACACCATGTCAAATGTCTCCAGAATGAGCATTCCAATTTAACCATATTATGTAATAAATGGTAATAATTCCTCAAAAACCTTGTTTAACTACAGTTTCCTTTCACATGGGTGTTATACCCCAAAGAATTTCTTGCTCTCTGCCAGTAATTTTTCACAACAGAGTTTCCACAGTCTCATAGAAACAAAACATAAAATTAGCTTTCATTTGAAATAATGACTCTTAAAGTTTGCTTTCTCAATGGTTTTCACCTTGTAATTGAGGATGGATTCCTGCAAAGAACAATGGCCTCAGGATATAATTAAATCATACTTGATAATGTACCCAGTGACAAATGTATTATGGTAGCTGCTAGCTAATGGCATCACATTTGCCCTCCTGTACTTTCTCCATTGAAATACCGATTAAGAAAAACCATAGAGAGTCATGAAATGCTGCAACAACACTGAAAATAACTCAGACTCGAGAATTTATTTCCACAGAAACAAAGAACCAGTTGAAGAAATTAAATGAATTACTCAACTTTAAGTCTAAAAGTCAAGGAAACAGAAACATCTATAATTTTCTAAAAGGAGGGATTTATTACAAAGCAATGGTTATATCACTGATGGAAGAACAGAAAACAAAACACAGAAAAGTGAATTAACTCAGAAGATAGCAAGAAGAAGCCACTTCCATTCCTAGTAAGGGGCACTTGCCAAGGGCTAAAATCAAGACAAATTTTGCATGGGTATTATAGGATAGGGTTGATAGAGTAATGAAAGAATTGGACAATAAAGGTACCATAGCCCCTTACCAGAGACACTCTATAAGGAAAATAAATGGAGAAAGGAATAGATTAGTTTCTCAGTTCTCTCACATATTATAATCTTCCATTAATGTCTCCCTTTGGCACAATGCAACTAACATGGAAGTGTGAGAAACCCAGCCTATATGAGTTTGTCCTTGCAATAAACAGAACAAGAAGAAAGTGAAGTGTAGAGCTTAAAGGGAGTAGGCAAATGATCAGCATAATACTGGAGGACTGGGAACACTCTTAAGTTTTCAATGTAAAAACTAAACTTATATGGAGAAAACTAATAAAAATACACATTAGTTATCACTGTTTGTCCAATCATTCTATCTCAGAGACATAACCAAGAAACAAGTTAGCTGCCAGTGTGAATATGCAGTTCCACTGCATATGGTGCCTCTTAAAAAATCATCTAAATATTTCAAGTCCCCAGAAATATGATACAACCATTGTTCAAATACCAAGATAGAAATTGTCTTTAGAAACCATAAGCTATCAGAAATAAATTAGGACAGTACATGTTAGAATATGCAATAATTCAGTAAAATAAATAATACATATATGTATACAAATATTTATTATGTATTCCACAGAACTTTAGAGTTTTCTACTTATTCAGGAATAAATTAGGTCCCACAAAATAAAAGACGGAGAAAATTCCTTCTTTAATAGAGTAAATGGTCTCCAGATTTGACATATTCATTTGATTGAGAGGTGTGTACATTATTATTGAGCTACATTTTGCACAGGAGGATGCTATTACCATTTAGTTGCAGAGTAAGCAAGAACAAGGAGAGTCTACACTGGGCCTAGATTAATACCTTATTATTTCCTGTTACGGGAAAATTAACCCCAAAAAGAATCCTAATTAAAGGTTTTGATTACATCAGACAAAGTATTAACTTTTCAACTCAGGGCCTCATACTTGTTAGGCTTAGTGCTCTACCATTTGAGCCATTCCCTTATTCCTGAGTATTCACATAAAGTAATAGTAGTGAATCATGCTTTCTTGAAGCTGTGTTGTGTGCTGAAATAAACAACTTCTAGAAAAAAACACCAGTGATTCTCAAGAAGAATGAATAAAATATAATTGTAAGGAGAGTTAGCTAACATGTCAAAAAACTGGAAGAGGGAAGTAGTTTAGAGGGAAAGATAACAAGAGACATAAAGACTTCAGTATAAAATTTATATTTACAATCCTATCAGGAAAGAACAAATTTAAAGGTGCAGGAAAGTAAATCAGTGATGAAGAGAGCAAAGCTGAGGTACATTCACTGAAGATAGAAAAAAATGAGACAAAAGATGGTATCAAACAAAGAGAAGATATATTTAAAGAGAAGAGTAAGGAGACTTCCTGTCTCAAGGAAAACCCATATTCTTGAAGAAAAAACAAAAATTGTACAATCACTGTAAAGCAAAAGGAAATGGTCTTTAATTGTTGAGTACAGCACATGATTAATGAATAGACACTGATGTTTGACATGTTCTGTGGCAAGTTTCAAATTTTAAAGAGCAGACAAAAACGTGTATCAGGAAAGGTACAACACAGTTTACCTAGAAAAGAATCTGACCAGTCTCATATATTACAGGTATGATTAAATTCCGGAGACCAAGTAACAGCATCCATGCAGTTTTGAGGAAAAAAATTAGAGAAATAAAATTCTTTTTCAGAGGAACTTATTAATTTGCAGAATGTGCTATAGATCTCTCATCATAGGAGAGAGGCATTCATTCTCCTGCCTGCTGGAAGTTTGCCTGTTGAGGGCTATGGCCTTTAATGGATAAAAACCAAACATTGCACTGTAACCTTGAAGGTGACCACATAACCATTGTATGCGCCCTAAATCAGAGTTTAAGAGTTAATTCTGAAAAGCCATATGCATCTCTAGACCTCTCCACTGGGTTTGCTGAGGTCTGTGATGTTTCATGAGATTATTCTTCCTCATGATTCTTCTTCTTCTGTATATTCTGCTTTCCTCTTTCCTTTACATACCTTTTTCTCTGTCACTCACCAATCAACCTTTTGCTTCTACATCCCTGTTTCATACTCTGTTACCAATAGTATAATATTTTGAAACTTAGAAATGAAATTAATCATATATTTTTGTTGAAATTGGGCCTGTAAGAATGAAAATATTTTAAAAATCAGTTGTGAAAGATGAGGTACAAATTAAATACTTAGTGATAATCATTTAACTTTAAAATTCTAGATAGCATCTTCTAAAACTAAGAGAGTTGGAAAGAAGAGGTGTTATTTTGTATACATTGAGGCTGATTCAGTCAAAAGATAATATATGCATATTAGCTAGTCCTAGATAATAGAACTATGTACTTCACATGCCCATATTTGTGTGCAAATACACAGAAAATTACTGGAAGCATAAAGCACAAACTGATCAAAATTCCTTTGGAAGAAAATGAAATTAACAGGTGACAAGAGACTGGGACAGGTTGCTTTGTCTGTATTTTTGGAAATTTTCATAATAATATTATTCACACATTTCAAAATGTAGAAAGGATAAAATTTTCTTCATAATTATAGTATTTGATTATTTAATATGTAATTAAACACTTTCAAATAATAGATCCTTTCACCAAATATATCAAAACAAATTACTGCTGTTAAAGACTTGACTGCAAATAATATATAACCACAAGAATAAAAACTTAAAACATTTTACACAACTGTTAGTATCTATAAAATGAAGTGTTAGAATATATAGCCATCTCAAGGGCTGCAGTGTGCAGTTCATTGGTAAATTTCTTGCTTAGCATACACAATTCCCTGGCCTTCATCCCTAGTCCAATGCAAAAACAAAGAAGAAGAAAAATCCATTAAATTAATGGTCAGTTTGAGGGCTACAAACATATTTGGCCTCTTATAATGCATAAAAGAATGATTAAAATTGTCAGTGTATCAAAACTTTGGCTATAAGCATCCTGGTTAACAAAATAAACAAACAAAAAGGAAACACCAATAGAACAATACAAATATTAAAAGTGGAATTGGTTTTACAGTTCTCATTCTTCGGAAGCTAAAACTAAAACCAACAGTCCCTCAGGGAAAGGAAAATATTTAATCTAAAATATATTTCTAAGACCCTTAGTTGACAAGATGTTGCTCAAACAGTGACATTTTATAACATCACCCAGTGAAATCAGAAGACATCTCGACTTCATGTTTTTATAGGGTGAGAAAATGGAGAAGCCACATATTGAGAGGTTGAATCTTGGAGTCTTTATTAAAAGGCCAGAGACTGAATGGTAAATTCAGTGGGCAGCTTCCAAGGCCTATTGATGAGACAAATCATCCTTTTATTTGCAGATAAACCACGTTGCTTAGACCCAAAGAAGATATGTAAATGCATAGTGTTGTTTAGCCCCAAGAAAATCCCACCTTCCAGGTGATGGGAAGGCCTGAATCCTGAGAAGCAAGGCCAGGAACTTAGAGGATAGGTTACTGTGCCTATCAGTCCAGTGCCTTGAACTAGGGAAACTCTTGAGTTTCCTGTGACCCAACCTCCAGGGCTGACCCGATTTTCGAAGGATAACAGGGAAGATGCCTTTACAACAGGTCTCATGTGCTTTTTCCGTTCCAGCTCTCCATTAGGTAAATTGTTGGTATTGTTTTTCTGCTTTCATGCCTATCCTGTTCTCATGCCTCACTTTTCTAAAAGTGTTGAATATATTCATGGGGCTGCCGGCCTTTGTGACGATAGTCCACTTTCAAATACTAGCTTTCTAATAGACTCCCAATTTGACCTCTCAAAATGTGGCTTCTCTGTATCTCACTGACTGGATTCACTGTACATTTTGAGTTGTCTTTAAGGAAATCATGGGATTTCTGAAGTTCCCATTACATTTGGGAAGATGAGAGTGAATGGTGGCATGCTCATGAGTGAGTTAGTTAAAGTACTTTAGTTTTACTTTAGTTAAAGAATACACTAAATGTGCACTGAAAAGATCTGGATGACACACTACATTTTATGACCAACATTACATTGATTTTTAAAAAGAAATATTGTATTCTTAAACTGCCTTGTTAAATGAAACATTTGTTCTACTCACTAAAAAATAATAATAAAATATATAAAAATAAATAAGAAAGAGATAGCTGAGCCAAGAAAGTATAAGGAAATCTGAGTGGAACACTGAAGGTAAGATGGATGGGTGTCAAAATCTGTTTCAGAACACAAGAGCTGATAGTGAGTGTGTATGGATCATAAAGTATCCGCACTCACTATACTATTTTCTATTATGCTTCCAGAATCCACCTGGAAGTAAGAAAGAATGATATATTGTTCGTAAAGAAGCTTGGAAAACAAACAAATCCTTGATTGAATGTAAAAGCAATCTGAGGCCCATACAAACAAAGTAAATCACATCTGCTTTTGGCAGATTTTCCTTTTAAAAGCCAGAACTATGCTGAAAAGATAGACTGGACATGGTGAAGGAGAATGTAGATGTTGCAGACTCAGATGAACTCTAAACAGAAACCATAGATAAGTGATCAAGTTTGAGGTTGCTTGTTACACAGCACTGGGGAATATAAATAATGGAGGGGGTTAACTACATGTTTCTTCTCACACTTTATTAGCAAAAACCTGATCTACTCCTCTCTTCTCCCATTCTAGCAAGTATTTTCCCCAGATGGCTTATAATCCTATCACTATAGAGCGATCTGTACTTCTCTTCCCTAAGATATAAAAACCCTTAACTCTCCTTCTTCACCTAAGTTACGCATCATATAAAAATAGAAACATGACAGGTAGATACTATTTCTCACTAATAAGAGCACAGCAGGAAGAATATTGGCCTTGCTCCATCTCATTACCACAATCATTAGCCAGCACACAGGTGAGTAATTACCAGATGTTGGATATTCCTCAGAATTTTCCCCTTTCAAAGTGTAGAAAAGAGAGTACTCACCAGTGATCACTGGTAGCATACAGTAGCGATCTTTCTGAACTTTGCTCCTCTCTCTCCCACTCTCTTCCTATCTGTGGTAGTCTGTGGGAAATGACCATTAATCACAGCGAACACTGCAGGCAAAGTTGGTGCTTCCAATGCAGTTGCCATTATTTCATGCTACAACATTAGGGTGTTTGTCATAGTTTCCCTCAGGTTCATATAATGGGCAGATTTAAAGGGGAGAAGACTAGGAAGTAGATGGATCCACCCATCATATCATAAGGAAGAGTTCATCTGCTATTAAGAGTTGAAACAATTCCACAACTCAAAAGTTCACCTTCTAAAGCCCTAAAATATGTAACCACAATCAAATTTGGAGATGAGGAGTGGAATGAGGGAATCCTTCTTATGGGTCCCAGCGCAACCCAATTTGAATATGGAAAGGGATGTTTTCACACAAGCTAGCTCATGGCCTATGTTCTTCCCCACGAGATGAATTTATACCCTCATTTTTATCTGTTCTATCTGATATCTACAAGTTTAATAATAGTATCTCACAGATGATAGCTCACAAGTAATATGCTATATTACTAAATAATACTGAGTTTTTCTTATTATACTACTAAGTATTATTAGATAAACTGAGATTATTTAACACAGCAGCAAACATACTTGTTACACTTTCATAGGGGCTGAAAGGGGTATGGATTACAATGCTTACAGATGAACACCAGTGACTGTGGATACGGCATATTTTGACTAGGGTAATAAATAGTTTAATAGAATTTATCTCAAAATGTAGAACTGAGTGTGAAGACCATCTGGGGATCTTGAGTTAACTATATAGACAAATCAATAGAACAGTGTTGGCAACAAATTAGTTATATCCCATCAGCAACAAAATTCCATTTGCTGTCAATACCGAGTACTTAATGATGGTGATTGAAAATAACTAGTTAGTAGCAATAGTTAAACTGGTTTTTTTTCTCTCTCTCTCCACTGCTGCAAGAAACTTTAATTTTCAAAACCTGTATGTGCTTAGGGTGATTTTCATAATTATAGAATTATTCATACAAAATCGGGCAAGGTGTGTCCTACTAAAAATTACTTCAGAGCAACAGAAAAAATTGGATTGTTTTGGGCAAACCTGGATACAATAGTCTCTCCAACTTAGACAATACAAGAAAAAGCCCTGCAAAATAAAATCCTAAAAACTGCTTGTCATGCTATCACCATAAAAGCACTATTCCAGGGAATCATAGTAATGTGCAATAACTTCAAGGTGAATGGATACTATTTTAATTAGTCACTTTTTTTCTGGTCCTGTGCTTTAACTGAAGGCCTGGGTGCTGTCATTGAGATTTTTTTTCCTCACGCCTAGTACTCTATCACTTGAGCCACAGCTTCACTTCTGGCTTTTGTTGCTGGTTAGTTGAAAATAAGAGTCTCACAGACTCTCCTGCCCTGACTAGCTTGGGACCATGAACCCTCAGATTTCAGTCTCCTGAGTATGAACACCAGCATGGACCACCAACATGAACCACCAGTGCTTCGATCAATTTAAAATGTAACTAATATAAATTTCTTCCTTTTGATAAATGACAAAAATCACTGTACACCATAAAGGGATGGATGCTTTTGGAGGTAGGTTTCTGAAAGTAGATTAAAGTCAGAAAATATGTTTTATCTTAGCCAAATGATTGAGAATTGATCCCAACTAGAAAATCCTTAAAAGTATATGAGAAATATGAGGGAAAATTCCATTTAGAAATGCAATCTATTTCAGATAGCCTTTTTTTGTATTAAGGTTCACTCACCTTGGGTTCTGTGTTGACCCGAACAGAAGGATGATGAAATGAGGATTTGGAATTTGATGGTTGACCTACACTGGATAGGGTAGATCTGGAAAGAAATCCTTTTTAAATCCAATTCTTATTGTCAGAGACAAAGAAAAACTACTGAATGCTGTAATACTGATTTCTTAAAGAGGTCCTCTGATCGCCATTTGAGTTAACACTACTCTGAATTCTGAAGGGGAATGGAAATGGGATGGGAAATGAAGGAAGAGGAAGAAGCATTCTGGAGCTTACTGCATAGGACACATCAGTCAGTTCAAGTACCATGGATATGTCAACCTGAGTTACAGAAAATGTTACAGACTGATTTCAAATTTAACAAACTGGACTCAGTTTGGGATATTTCAAGTGATATTTACCTATAGGTGAAGAGTTTTTTTTTTTCAAATTTTTATTATCAAACTGATGTACAGAGAGGTTACAGTTTCATACGTTAGGCATTGGATACATTTCTTGTACTGTTTGTTACCTTGTTCCTCATGCCCCCCATGAGGGACAAGAGTTTTTTTTATTTCTGTATTTCTCTAGCACCCTCTTCTCCCCGGGGATTCCAGGGGTCTGATAACCGCAGGATTTGAATTGCCTTTAGTTTATTTTGTTAACGAAGTATTTGGTCTTAAAATACATTTAGACTTATTAAAAAAAACTCCAAACTAGTACACAGAATTCTACTATATGCTACACTCTTATTTTTAACATACTGTATTACTATGGAACATTTGTCACAAGTAAATAACCAATATAGGTACATTATTTGTAAATTTCCATATTTTATTCAGATTTGCTTGATTTTTATCTAATGTTCCATTTCTGTTCCAGAATCTCATTTGAGCTACTTGATCACAGTAACTCACCATGTCTCTTTGAGCTATTCTTGGCTGTCACAGTTTCTTAGACTTGCATTGATTTTGATGATTTATGACAGTTTTTGAAGAGCATAGGTCACGTATTTTGTAAAATCCCCTTCATCGAGATTTTCTTGATGTTTTTCTCATGACTTAACTGGTGTCTTGGGGACAAAGACCACCAAGACAAAATGTCATTCTCATCATATCCCATAACATCAAGGGTATATACTGTCAATATAACTACTCACTATTGATATTAACTTTGATCATGTAGCCAGTAGTACTTGCTAGATTTCTGTACAGTAAAGTTACTTGCCCCTCCTCCCAACCCAAACTTTCCATACTCTCATTCTGGAACATATCACTAGACATGGCCTATATTTTAAAAATGAGGAGTTCATATCCCACTTTCTTGAATTTGAAGTATCTACATAAATTATTTGAATTGTTCTTCATGGGAGATTGGCTACTTCTCACTCATCTGTTTATGAATTTATTTAATCCTTTATATTAATATAGACTAATGAATATTTATTCCCTACTTTGTCCTGCAAACTAGAAAATTATTTTCTGGCACAAACTATTTCAGCTTTGTCAGTTGGGGACTCATTCAGCTGATTGTTATGACTCTTATTCAGGTAATGCCTATGCTTCTTTGACATATCCCATTGTTGTGTATTGAACAGTTTCCTAGTTTCATATAGTTCATGCTTTAGAATCAAACATTTCCTCAGGGAACCTTGATCCCTTTAAATGGTGAACAGTATCAGACTAAAAATCTGAATTTCTAAATTTGTTGCAGAGGAAATCTTTTTCATTAATTTTAGTACCTTTTAATGAATTTCATCATACTATTTTCACACACATACACATTGTATTTAGACCAATTCGTCCGTACATTGTCTTCACTGGTCCACTTCTGCTTCCCAAATAGGGTCCATTTTTCTTTCATGTTTCATAAAAAATTTAGATTCCACATATAGGAGAAAATATGAAATATTTGTTTTTGTTAGACAGACTTATTTTTCATAAACTGATCATCTCCAGTTTTATTCATCTTTCTACAAATGACATAATTTTTTCTTCTTTATGAATAATACTGAATAATATTGCACTGCGTATATTTGCCACATTTTCTTTATCCATTCATCTGTCAATGATTGTCTAGGCTGATGCCATAACTTGACTATTGTAAGTAGTACTCTGGTAAACATATGTATACAGATATCTCTATTGTATGTTGACTTAGATTCATTTAACAATATTCCCAGAATTGTACAGCTGGATTATTTGTTAGCATTATTTTCAGTTTTTTAAGGAACAGCCTCATAATTTTCATACTGACTGGAGTAATTTACAATCCGTACAATGTGTAAGGTTTTTTTTTTAAGAGCACTGAGAATCAATCCAAGATTCTTGTTCACACTAGGCAATCACTATTCCCCTAAGCTATGTCGTCAGATCTGTTTTAGAGGGCATTTTAAAGGAGTCTTTTCAGATTGGTATATTACTAGAAGCATTTATATTGTTATTGCTCTTATATTTAATATACATTTTTAAGATGAGTAGAGAAGGTGAATAATAATACTTTGGATACGATATGAAAAATTCTTGACTATTTTAAGGAAAACTTAAATTATTTTATTATATCAATGTAAGGATTTGAAAGATGGAATAAAGAGTAAAGGGAAAGAAGGGGCAAAGATGTCATTTGAGAAATGGTATATGTGTATTTTATGGACTGATTGATTTTACTAATATGCTGCTGGTCTGTTAAGTATTTTTGGAAAGAAAAATGAAGCACAATTCTTCAGTTGAAGAGAAATCCTGAACTTTTCATAAGGTGAGTAATTATATTGTTCCTAAACTGTTTCTATGGCAGCACCAAGACTTTTATAAGTTTCACCAAGTGTCCCAAAGTATATGGAAAAGGGCTGAGACATTTTCATTCTAAGGAGAAGACATTCATTCACTTGTCTTAATCAAATCTGTGAGCATCTATTAGTCATTTCATTCTTTTATAGGTTACATAACCCTCACAAGCCATTTGGACTCTTTGCAGTTACTCATCTGCAGAACTATAGAAATACTATTATTTACTTTGTAAGGAGTAAAAATAAAGTAGAATGTAGAAAGAACTTAGCAAAATGCATAGCATAAAGTATGAAAAGATACTAACTATCCATCAATGAATAAAGTCCCTTGGCCTCATAGCCTCCATGAATGATGTCATGATAAGAACTTTAGTAAGTACTATTGATCTCAGACATCATAGTAGGAGACTTTAACTTCACTGTAAGTAAAATAAACTCCATCTCCATACATTTTGTCTAGTAATAAAGACTTTTTTTTTTTTTTTTTTTTGGCCAGTCCTGGGCCTTGGACTCAGGGCCTGAGCACCATCCCTGGCTTCTTCCTGCTCAAGGCTAGCACTCTGCCACCTGAGCCACAATGCCCCTTCTGGCCGTTTTCCATATATGTGGTGCTGGGGAATCAAACCGAGAGATTCATGTGTAGGAGGCAAGCACTCTTGCCACTAGGCCATATTCCCAGCCCAAAGGCTTTTTTTTTTCTATTACATTTTTGGCCTGTCCTGGGGCTTGGACTCAGGGCCTGAGCACTGTCCCTGGCTTCCTTTTTGCTCAAGGCTAGCACTCTGCCACTTGAGCCACAGCACCACTTTGGGCCGTTTTCTAGATATGTGGTGCTGGAGAATCGAACCCAGGGCTTCATGTATACGAAGTGAGCTCTCTTGCCACTGGGCCATATTCCCAGCCCTGCTATTACTTTTTATTGTAAAGGTGATATACAGCAGGGTTACTGTTACCTAAGCCAGGTAATGAGTACATTTCTATTTGTACAGTGTCACCCGTTCTCTTGGTTTCTTGGGATATTATCTTTTTTCTTTTCTTTATTGTCAAACTGAGACAGAGAGTGGTTACAGTTTCATACTTTAGGCATTGGACACATTTCTTGTACTGTTTGTTACCTTCTCCCTCATTCCCATTTCCCCCTCCCCCTTTCCCTTTCCCCCCATGAGTTGTTCAGTAGATTTACACTAAACAGTTTTGCAAGTATTGCTTTTGTAATCGTTTGTCTTTTGTTAACCTGTATCTCTCGATTTTGGTATTCCCTTACAGTTCCCTAGTTCTAGTACCTGTATACATGGTTTCCAATGTGCTCAGATAAGACACAGAGATAGTGAAGGTACGAGCATAGGAAGGGCATACAAGAGGATCATCAATAATAGAAGCTACGGTTTCACAACGCATGTTGAAAGTAATTACAACAGTGATATGACAGTTGTTTCCATAACATGGAGTTCATTTCAATTAGTACCATCTTTTGTGTTAATAAGGGTATAGTTATTGGGCTCTTGTGATCCTCTGCTGTGACTAGCCTAAACCTGTACTAATTATTCCCAATAAGGGAGACCATAGAGTCCATGTTTCTTTGGGTCTGGCTCCCTTCACATAGTATAATTTTTTCCAATCCTTCCATTTTCAAATGGGGCAATGTCATTCTTTCTGATAGAAGCATAAAATTCCATTGTGTATATGTACCACATTTTCCTGATCCATTCAACTACCGAGGGGTATCTGGGTTGGTTCCAAATTCTAGCTATGACAAATTTTGCTGCGATGAACATTGTTGTGCTGGTGGATTTAGTGTGTTCATTTGTGGTCTTTTGGGTAGATGCCCAAAAGTGGGGCTTCTGGGTCATAGGCAAGCTCTATGTTTAGCCTTCTGAGGAATCTCCATACCGCTTTCCAGAGGGGATGAACCAGTTTATATTCTCACCAACAATGAAATAGGGTTCCCTTTTGGCCACATCCCTTCCAACATTTGTCATTGTTAGTTTCTTGTTATAGGACATTATTACTGGGGTGAGATGGAATCCCAATATTGTTTTGATTTTCATTTCTTTTATTGCCAAGTGATTTAAAGTAATTTTTCATATGTCTCTTGGCCATTCTCCTTTCCTCATCAGAGAAGTCTCTTTTTAAGTCTTTAGCCCACTATTTGATGGGGCTATTGGTTCTTTGAGGTTTTGTTTTGGAGGAATGTAATATTTTTAGTTCTGCATATATTTTAGATATGAGGCCTTTGTCCATTGGATGGTTGGTAAAGATCTTTTCCCATTCCATGGGCTTTCTGTTTATCTTGCAAGCTATGTCCTTTGCCCTGCAGAAGCTCTGCAGTTTGATACATACCCATTTGTCCATCCTTTCTTTGATTTGTCACATTTCTGGGTCCTTGGCATGGAAGTTTCGTCCTGTACCAAGGAGCCCAAGTGTTTCTCCTACTCCTTCCTTTACTGTTTTCAGGGTATCTGTTTTAATTTCGAGATCTTTGATCCATTTGGAATTGATTTTTGTGCAGGGTTTTATATAAGGATCTAGTTTTAGTTTGTTGCATGTGTTGAACCAGTTTTGCCAGCACCATTTGTTAAAGAGGCTGTCTTTCTTCCATCCTATTTTTTTTTAGCTCGTTTATCAAAGATTAAGTAGGCATAGTTCTGTGAGTTCATTTCTGGATCTTCAATTCTGTTCCATTGGTCTTCAGGCCTGTTCCAGTGCCAATAACAAGCTGTTTTATTACTATAGCTTTGTAATACAGCTTGAAGTTGGGTATTGCAATTCTTCCAGCACTGTTTTTCTGCTTAGGATTGTTTTAGCTATTCTGGGTCTTTCATTGTTTCATATAAATTTCTGGATTGCTTCCTATATTTCGTTAAAAAATTGTGTTCAGATATTAATGGGCATTGCATTGAATTTGTAGATAGCCTTTGGCAATATTGCCATTTTGATTATATTAATCCTCCCAATCCAGGAGCATGGAGGTTTTTCCATTTCCTTAGTTCTGACTTAATTTTGTTTTTCATGGTTTTAAACTTCTCATCATAGAGGTCTTTCACTTCTTTGGTTAAGGTTATTCCTAGGTATTTTTAAGTTTTCTGAGGCTATTGCAAAAGGAGTTGCTTTCTTGATTTCAGCCTCAGCATTCAGGACATTAGCATATATAAATGCCATTGATTTTTGAGGGTTTATTTTATATCCTGCAACTTTGCCAAAGTTTTGGATCAACTCTAGTAGCTTGGGGGTAGAGTCATTGGGGTTATTTAGGTATAGGATCATGTCATCTGTGAAGAGAGAAAATTTAACTTCATCTTTTCCTATTTGGATCCCCTTTATATTTTCTTCCTGCCTAATTACTCTGCTTAGGTTTTCTAGTATAAAAGACCTAGAATAGCAAAAACACTCCTAAGCAGAAAGAACAGTGCTGGAGGAATTACAATACCCAACTTCAAGCTGTATTATAAAGCTCTAGTACTGTGTTGAAGAGAAGGGGAAGAGTGGACATCGCTGTCTTGCTCCTGATTTTAAAGGGAACGGCTTTAGTTTTACACCATTTAGAATTATACTTGCTGTTGGCTTGTCATAGACTGCCTCTATTATATTCAGGAGTGTTCCCTGGAATCCCAGTTTTTCCAGGGCTTTTAGCATAAATGGGTGCTGGATTTTATCGAAAGCCTTTTCTGCATCCAGAGATATAACCATGTGGTTCTTTACCTTGCTCCTGTTGATGTGGTGGATTACATTAATTGACTTAGATATACTGAATCAACTTTGCATCCTTGGGATGAATCCAGTTTGATCATGGTGTATGATTTTTTGATGACCTGTTGAAGCCGATTGGACAGAATTTTGTTGAGAATTTTTGCATCTATGTTCATCAGTGAAATTGGTCTATAGTTCTCTTTCCGTGATGAGATATTGCCTGGTTTTGGAATGAAGGTTATACTGGTTTCATAGAATGTGTCTGGTAGAGAACTTTCTCTTTCAATTTCATTGAAGAGTTTGAGAAATATTGGTGTGATTTCTGTTTTGAAGGCCTTGTAGAATTCTGCAGTGAATCCATCTGGACCTGGGCTTTTCTTGGATGGGAGATCACTTATTGCCGTTTGTATTTCAATGCTTTTTATGGGTCGGTTCAGAAGGTTTAAATCTTCTGGTTGTGTTTGGGGATATAAATTTTTTCTAGGAAATCAACCATTTCTTTCAGGTTCTAGAATTTGGTGGCATAAAGGTTTGCAAAATAGTACCTTATTGTGTTCTGGATATTGGTTGTTTCTGTGGTGATGTTACCTGTTTGATCTCTGATCTTGTTTATCTGGGTTTGCTGTTTTCCTTTTTTGGTCAGGTTTGCTAGGGGTCTGTCTATCTTGTTAAATTTTTCAAAGAACCAACTCTTTATTTTTTTGAACCATTTGATTTTTTTTGTCTCTAATTCATTTAATTCTGATTTTATTTTAATTATTTGCTTCTGTGTATTGACTTGTGGTTTGGCTTGTTATTCTCTTTCCAGGAGGTTAAGGTGATACCTTAAGTTGTTGAGTTGCTGTTTCTCCAGTTTGTTGATATAGGCATTCAGAGATATAAATTTCCCTTTGAGTACTGCCTTTGCTGTGTCCCAAAGGAACTGGTACTTTGTATACTCAAAACGGTTGAATTCCATAAACATTTGAATTTCTGTTCTAATTTCGTCAATGACCCACTGATGGTTCAGCAGTGTGTTGTTTAGACCCATGAATCGTAGGATTTTCTGCGGTGACGGAGTTGAGCTGTAATTTTATTCCATTGTGGTCTGAGAGAATGCAGGGAATGGTTTTGATACTTCTGAATTTGTACAGATTTTCTTTGTACCCTAAGATGTCATCTATTTTGGAGAAGGTCCCATGTGCTGCTGAAAAGAATGTGTATTCAGTTGTTGCTGGATGGAATATTCTGTAGATGTCGGTTAAGTCTACTTGGTCTATGCAGTTGTTTAGTTCTGTGGTTTCTTTATTCAGTTTTTGGCGTGTTGATCTGTCCAGAGGTGATAGTGGAGTGTTAAAGTCCCCAACTATCAATGTGTTTGGGTCTATGAGTGTTTTTAGAGTCAGTAGTGTTTGTTTGATGAAGTTGGGTGCTCTTGCATTTGGTGTGTAGATATTTAAGATGGTTATATCCTCCTGAAGGAGAGATCCCTTTATTAGAATGTAGTAACCTTCTTTGTCTCTTTCTACCATTTTTAATTTGAAGTCAATTTTATCTGATACTAGGTTTGCAACTCCAGCCTGCTTATGGGAGCCATTTGTTTGATAGATTTGATTCCAGCCTTTCACTTTTAGAAGATGTTTACTTTTGCTGGATATGTGTCTCTTGGAGGCAACAGAAAGATGGATCTTGATTTTTGATCCAACTTATGAGCCTATGTCGTTTGATTGGAGAATTAAGTCCATTAATGTTGAGAGTTAGGATTTAGAGATGATCATTTGTTCCATTCATTATATATATATATATCTTGTTAAAAGCTGTGCTTTGGCTGGGGATATGGCCTAGTGGCAAGAGTGCTTGCCTCGTGTACAAGAGGCCCTGGGTTCAATTCCCCAGCACCACATATACAGAAAACGGCCAGAAGTGGCGCTGTGGCTCAAGTGGCAGAGTGCTAGCCTTGAGCAAAAAAGAAGCCAGGGACAGTGCTCAGGCCCTGAGTCCAAGCCCCAGGACTGGCCAAAAAAAAAAAAAAATGCTGTGTCTTCCCATTTCTTGATCAAATATTCTGATTTTCTATTTAGGGTTCATTTCTTTGTCTGTATTGGGATCTTGATTATTTTCCCTGTATAGTACATCTTTGAGGGTTTTCTGTAAAGCTGGTTTGGTGGAGATATATTGTTTCGGTTTTTCCTTACTGTGGAAGACTTTTATTTGACCTTTGGCCATGAATGAGAGTTTAGCTGGGTACAGTATTCTTGGGTGGTAGTTATTTTTATTTACAGTTTGGTATACCTCATTCAAGGCTCTCCTTGCGATCATGGTCTCTGCTGAGGAGTCCGCGGTAATTCTGGTTGCTTTTCCTTTGTATGTGTTTGTTTTCTTCTCTGTCACAGCTTTAAGGATCCTTTCTTTGGACTCTATTGATCCTGTTTTGATCACAATATGTCGGTGGGACGTCCTATTCTGGTCTGGTAGGTTTGGGATTCTAATTGCTTCTTGTATCTGTATAGGCCTATCCTTCTGGATATTTGGAAAGTTCTCGGCAAATATTCTGTTAAATAGGTTGCCTATTCCATTAACTTCTTTCTCCATAGATTCTAGGGAATCTTCAGTTCCTGGGAATCGATCCTCTGCCTCAGTTAGTTGGGACTGTAGACTAGGTACTTGATTTAGAATCTGTTTTCCTTCTGTCTGGACTTTCCTGATGATTTCCATGTCCTTGCTATACTTATTTCTTCGGTCCTGCATTGACTACTTTACTTCATTAACTTCATTAATTTGGTTTTGAGTGCTGTCTCTCAAATCTTTTAGCTGGGTAACTATCTTTTCGTTTGACTCTTGAGGTTCGATTATCTATCTATTTGTGTTAGTCATGAAATTCTCCATTAATTTTTGCTTTGCCTCCTCACACTCTAGAATAGTTTACTGAAGAGATTCAAACTTTTCCTTTATCATTTTTATCAGTAGACTTTGTAGAGCATTTTGAGGGTTCTCTTCTATGTCTTTGATTGACTGCTCTGTTTCCTGCTTGTTTTGAGTGGGAGAAAAGACTCCATTGTTTGCCATCTTTCTTGTATTTATTCTGCCCATTTGGATTGGGAATGCCAGTCTACAAGCACTTGTGAGCACCGTTTAAGACCCAAAGCAGACCTTACCAAGCACTGTTGTGTAAATCTTAGAAGTTCACAGTTATATACAGATACCTTGTATACCTGTATTTAAAATTAGATTTGGTGTTCCTAAAGAATAGAATTTCGATATAACAACCAATCCTGAGCTCTGTATTCAGTAGTTATGTATTTACTGTTACAACCCTATGAGCAATTTTTGTTCTTATATTAAGTTCTTTTTGGACTGGCTGGCTTTGTCTTTGAACCCCTTTGATTCACTCTGATTGAGCAGGAATACCCTCTATCCAATAACCAGGGGTCAGTGTAATCTGGAATCCCTGGAAGTAAGTCAGGAGTGTAAGTTAGAGGTAGTAAGGAGAATAGAGTAAAATGTATGGGGGGATAATGATTTGGTTTAGTTTCAGTGACATGAAACGTGGAGAAGAGTAGAATCAGTAGAAAGAACAAGGTTAAAATGATAGACAATGAAGTGTTAGCAGAAAAGAGTGGAGGTGTTATTCATAGGAAAGTAAATTTTTAAAGAAAGAGAATGTGAAGACAGAGATAAAGAAAAAATAGTGGAAGACAAATGCACAAAACAGAGAAATGTTATTAAAAACAAAAAGAAAAAAACAGAAAAATGAACAACAACAAAAAAAACTTGATAAAACAAACAGGTTAAAATGTAGAACAAGAAACCAATGATGTTTCAGAAATGAAAAAAAAAACGCTTAAAAAATGGAGTCTTCCTTGTTTGGGTAGGCTTTCTATAGTCACTGGTTTCCTTGCAATGGTTTGCAGTCTTTTTTGCTGCTTGGCTGGTTTGACTTGCTTTCAGTTTGCAGGGGTGGATCTGCTCTGATCCCCCTCCCCTGTTTGTGAAATCCTGGGGCTCTGTGGTTCACAGAGCTTGCAGGTAGGCCTTGGGGTCCACTGTAGATGGGGACGTGAACAGTCTTGGGAACCGTGGCTCCTCCCGTCTGCTGTGGGCCCGCTGCCTTTAATGCCTGGCTTTGAATAGACTGTGGACTCAGCAGGACAGGGCACCTCTGGCCTGGTTTACCTGGGTGAGAGTCGCTTGCCTGGGGGAGGTTCCTCCCTCCTGGGCGGGGCGGCCTCCTGGGCAGAGCTGGCTATGTAATTCAGCTCCATTTTGGGCTGGGAATGGGGCTTCCTCTGTGACAGGACCATTTATCTGTCTCGGTAACTGTTTGTTCTCCTGTCTGGTTGTTCTTTACCTCCGGTAGCTGCTCGCCGCTTTCGGTTTTAATTTAGAAATTTTGTCGGGCAGGGTGGGGCACCTCTGGCTGAGTTCACCTGAGTGTGTGAGCTGCAGCCCAGGAGGAGCCTCCCGCCTGGGCAGGGGCCTTCTCCTGGGCGGAGCTGGCTCTCACTGGTCGGTCCCTCTTGCCCTTTTTAAACATGGCTCCTTTGTCCTCGCTTTCCTCCAGTCCGCTTTAGTTCCAGTCTGGTCTGACCCTATGCCAGTGTCAAAGATGGTGCTTTGCTCTGGTGGTGGGGAAAGGGCTACCTTCAAGGAGCTGCTCTGTGGGCGTGAGTGAGAATGTCTTTCGTGGGGTACTCACACTTTCTCTGCGATTTCGGCCCGTCCGTGCTCAGCCTACGATCCGCATCTTTCCATCGCCATCTGGTGGATTTCTCCCTCGTCTCCATTGAGTGCTTTAGCTGTGCCGAGTGTGGGGCGCTGTTCCGGCGCTGGCACTGGCATAGCGGCGGGTCACTGCCCGGAGCTCAAATCTGTGTTTTCAGGCCAGCAAAATCAATTTTTCCTTCCTGGCCAGAATCCATGTACTGGTATAACTTACTTGGGCTGTCTTTCTAGTAGTAAAAGTTTCCCGGGAGTGTGAAAACTGCGATGTCGGAGGGAGCTCAGCTAGGGCTCTGCTGTTCCTCCACTGTCTTCCTGGAAGTCCAGTAATCAAGTCTTTTTTAAAGGGTCAGGAGTAGGGTTGCTAAAGGGAAATGATCATAAAAAAAAAATCACATCCCATAGTGTGTCCAACACATCTCCACATAATTAGGACTCTAACTCAAAAGACTAGTTATTACCTTTGTGCTCTTTCTATTACTTTCAGAGACAGAACAGATTCCCAAGAAAAGTTTATTACTTTTGCTTGCCTAATACAATATCCCCAAAGACATATTTTCATAGGACAGAAGCAGACTCATTACTGCACTGCGGTGGGGAGGGGGTGGGGACAGAAGGAAGGAGGAAAGTACTTTGTCACTAACTGCCTGACTGATTCCAATCCACCATGGTGTACTGCTGATAGGGTTCCTGGATGTGTTCACTAAGAAGACGATTATGTTTTTTTTATGACAAAGGTAATTTTAGTTTGTATTTTATAATAAAGCATTCATGCAAGTCTAGGCTTTTTCTAAACCACCTTAGCTGAGAAGTCTTACTGTGTTAAGAATCACAAAAGTGCTAAAGAAAAAGGTCTTTAATACTTAATGACAGGCAAACTGTAGCTTTTAAGCACACGCTGTCATCCTCTCTAAGTGCAGGCCCTGTAACCCAGACCAAATCACACACAGTTGTTTGTCTATGCCTTTCTTTGCATTGTGTTGCTGTGAAAACATCTTCATTTTAAGATGTTAGGACATTTCCAGAATCAAGTGGAGCAAAAGGAGCATGGATTACAAGTTATAGGGCTAATCTCATACCCAGCAGTAGCCCAACCTTTCAATTTGGGCAAAATAATTTTCTTAATTTTTTTTTCTAATTTTGAAAGGCTGTAATAAGAACTAGAACTCCAAACTACTAACTGCTAACCTCCAATCCATTCCTCTTTGCAATATGCCACTGTTGCTGTTATTTTACAACTATTTAAATTTCTTATCCTTTCATCCAGAGCACTTGATTTTCTTCTTTACGACTGCCTTGTCTTACACAAATAATTATTTACATATGACAAGGATATTCTTTACTTGCCCTGCTATTTCTACCATTTTACATATTCAACATATTATAGATTTTCAACATATTATAGGTTTTCCAATATATTACTAATTGAATTGATCATCCTTAAACTTATAACTATTTTAACATGTTTGTATTTTATTTTGTGTTGAGGCTGTACACCAAACCCTTCCTGTGTTACCTCTCAAGCAAGACGAAAAGAAAATAATAGTGTTTACTCTGACCAAGAAAGAAGGTAGAACATTGTGATACACACTTGTCATGTTTATTTCTTTAGCATTAATCCTCAATCATTTGGAAAATGTGCTGCTCTGGTAAAGCCCACATCTCCACATGCATATCTGGGTCATATGCATTAGAGTAGCAATGATAATGAGAATACTTACGGGATCAAAGACCTTCCCAAAGAGTTGCTTGAACCTTTAACTACCCTCTCCCCAATTTCTTTTTTGTCCTGGCTGAATGAATACAGGTTTATGACTGCTTTATAATTATAATTCACCTATAAGGTCTGATGATACCATATCCTTTTGCTTCAGGAGGAGCTAATGATCACATCTAGCAGTAAGATTTGTTCTCTTCTAGTGGCATTAAGTCTTGTGCTGTTATGTGACCTCCAAAATCTAATCCCCATTCAGAGACAGAGTGAGGATGGAGGGAAAGAAGGAGGGAGAGGGAGAAAGACACAGAGAAATACACTTGACAATGAGACATTAATGCTCCTAGTTATGGATTACAGGTACTGTATTTAAAATATTTCTTTCTCAATTTTATGCATCTCATTCTTCCTATAAACACAAAGATTAGTTATCTTGGGGGTAGGTTAAGAGGTCCAGGATGCCAAATGATTCTTCAGCAAAACAACTATTTCCTTGGATAGAACCAAGGCATACAAGTTGGGAACAGGAATTATTCTCTCCCTAATGTGTTCAGCTACCTTCCTCAATGTATTGAATTATCCAAATAATATGCTGAAATTCTTTTGTCTTAAATCGGAGGTTGAAAGATGAAATCATCAACCCAAAGCCTCTTGCAATTTTCTGTTTGGTTGCTCCTCAATACCCTAGTGAATAAGGCATATCAGTTGCTCTGCCTTGGCATGAGAAACTTCTAGACTTGTATATGGATTTGCACTCCATTCTCATTTTCTCCAAAACCTCTACAAGTTTTTATTCCCTTCCCTAAATCATCTTACAAAAAGAACTGCATAGACATTTTTGAAATTCAGTTTCAGTTTTGGATCTTCAAAATTATATTTTCCAGAGAATATTTTTAAAGGTTTCAAGCTATCTAGATGCAACCTTAAATGTCAAAAAAAATCTTCCACACTTTAAAAAATTACAAGGATCATTTTAGTTCCAAAAATCAGAAACTTTGTGCTAGATGTTAAACACATACAAGCTATTTCTTCAGATTCCTCTGAACCATAATTCTTTACTCTTTCTACCCTCCTTAGCCATAGTCCTTTCATGTTTGTGTCAGAGCTTTTAATATGATTTTTCCTTGGTTGGTCCTCTTCAAAACTCCTGTTCTACCTTGATTGTCAATCAGGTAGCATTAGAAGGCAGGGCCTTTAAGTAGTGATTAGGTCATTAAGAAGGATTACTGACTGTCACTTGGGACTGGGTTAATTCTCAAAAGACTGGATTCATTGCTGAGAGAACAGGTTGTTAAAATGCAAAAGTATTCCACTTCTTTTGCCTCTTCTGTAGGCATGTGCTTTCCCTCTCTTCTTTTCTGCTATGTTATGATGCAACATGGGGCTCTAGCGAGATGTGGCTATGCAACTATGAGCTGCCAGCTTCCAGAACCGTACAGCAAATAAACTTCTATTATTTATAAATCATTCAATTTCAGATATTCTTTTATAGTCATAGAAAACATACTAAGTAATCTTCTTCCTAGAGTCAGGACAACCAAAACTAAATGAAAATGTAAAATGTCACTCTAATTGAGGTTTTCTTTCATAATGTTGGAAGAAAACCATTATGAGCAAGACAAAAGATCTTTATACTTCTAAGTCAAGGTCCCATTACTGGTCTTACTGGCCTAACAACACTTCAGAGTATTCGTTAATTTCTATTCATTTCCTTCTGTCTTCTGTGACACAAATGCAGAGAGTACACTAAATGCATCAGTCTCTTATTTCTGCTTCACTAGGCAGGAAGAGGGGAAGAGAAAGCTGATAAAACAAATGGCTCTTCAACTCATGATGAATTATCTCTCCGAGAGAGAAGGCTAAGCAATAAATAAGGGAACCAGAGCTTTACCTACATCCAAATATTTATTGGAACAGACATCTATGCTACCCACAGGTTTCTGGAGATCAAACACATCTCTTCCCAAGATTTTGATTTCAATGGTTCTCAATGTTGGGTGTTTGCAAAATTCTCTGATATTTTATTCTCAAATTTGGGCTCAACTACATAGGTTGTATATGGTTATATATAGTTGAGTTTTATTTTCTATGAAATTTGTATAAACTCTGAATTAATATTGAACCATTTCTTTTAGGGAAATGGGTTCCTTAGTGTCTCTAGTCAGGGTACCTTTTTGTTAATGAGACTTTTCTTAATATGCACTGTTGATTCCTTAACATTGAACTCACAGCCAGCAAAGGTTATCTAACATAAGAACTTCCACTTTAAAGCACATCACAGGATTCTCTTGCTTAGAAACACTACATAGCACCACACTTGAAGTCCGCTGTAAATAAACACAAAAAGCACAAGAAGGTCCAAAGATAATAACATTAAATAAACCATGAAAGTTGATTTGTTTACAAATGATCTGAAAAAAAAATACAATCATCTTATTTGACCTCATCTGGGAATGTTTTACCCCTGTTTATGATCTTTAAAGTACCATGATTGTTAATTTGGGGTTTACTAATAAATTTTACTGAAGAGGTTAATTCAAAACTATGGAATCTGTGAATAATGAAACCAACTGCATACCAGTTAAATGAATGTAAGAATATGATTCTCAAACAAGTATCTGAAGCAGAGAGAACAGTGGGTGAACAAATGCAAGTTGCTTGTGAGAACATGCTTAAGGTTTCTTCCTAGCAAGGGATAAGGAAAAAGTAGTATATCTATAGTGTTTAGTAAAACTTTGCACTTAAATTCAAACCTCCCACACTAAAGACAGCATGTTAATTAATTTTCTCTGCTTTGCAAAATATGGATAAACTAAGACAACCAAGGGAGTGGTCTTTACTATGTGATAATATTGATAGTATTGATAATATTCATCATTTAGTAGTTGCTTAATTCATGTCAAGAATCATTATGCTAATCACTTTAATTATGTAATTTGTACAATGACTGTGAGACAAGTATTGCCATCATTGGAGGTAATATTTTACATGACACAATTTTGTTGCTTAGATACATAGACAAATTTGTCTATGGTGATATCACCTGGAAGGGCCATGCAGATCTGATCTCACAAGCTAAGCACTGTTGTGCTGGTTAGTACTTGGATGGGAAACATAAAAGAATTTTATATTATATAGTGAGTAAACAAAATACCCAGGATCCATACTTAGGATGTTTTAATTTCAAAAATCTTAAACTTTAAACCAATCCTTTTCAACACTGGAACATCAAGAAGGTTCTTACTTGTCTGGAACATGTTAAACACCTAAATGAACAGATCTAGTTCCACACTTACTGTGTCAGAGGCAGGCCTAGAAATTTGTGTTTTAAAAAGCTCTCAAGGGGGCTTGGATTATGGCCTAGTAGCAAGAGTGCTTGCCTCGTATACATGAAGCCCTGGGTTAGATTCTCCAGCACCACATACATAGAAAACAGCCAGAAGTGGCGCTGTGGCTCTAGTGGCAGAGTGCTAGCCTTGAGCAAAAAGAATCCAGGGACAGTTCTCAGCCCTGAGACCAAGGCCCAGGACTGGCAGGAAAAAAAAAAAAATAAAAAGCTCTCATGGATATTCCAATGTATATTAAAGTTTGAAAATGATGTTTTAATGATTATTTGACTACTTAGAGTTAATTAATCATACTTACTCCTTATACTTAACTGTGCTTCTTACATCAAATTTTTAGCATTTAATTAAATTTAAAATATGAAGATCAGGTATATATGTTTTAACAAAACTATTGGAATATAATTGGCATACAATAAATTAAACCTATTTAAGGAGTACAATTTGGAAAATTATGACATATAAAACAGCAAAGAGTCAGTGGCTTATGCCTGTAATCCTAGCTACACAGAAAGCCGAGATCTGAGGATGGTGGTTCAAAGCCAGCCTACGCAGAAAAGTTTCTGTGACCTTTATCTCCAATGAACTACCAACAGAGCCAAAAGAGGAGCTGTGTGTCAAGTAGTAGAGCATTAGCCTTGAGCAAAGAAAGACCAGGGACAGCTTTTTTGCTTTCTTGAGTTCAAGCCCCAGGACAGGCACCAAAAAGTCAGTATTCAAGTATGTACTTTATTTCTTCTTGGCTGAATTTATGGGTTGTGTAAGAGTTCTTGGTTTTTGTTTGTTTTATTGTTGTAGTGCTAGGGATTAAACCTGGAATCTCACACATGCAACGTATGGGCTCTATCACTGAGCTACATCTCATAATGGTAAGTCTAAATTTAAGTTCTCAAGAAACTTTCAAATGTTTTTCCAAAATAGTAGTACGATTTTACATTCCTACCAACCTTGAATGAACTTATAATAATTCAACATTTTAATCTAAACTCAATAATGAGCCAGGTATCAGTGGCTCAGGCCTGTAACTCTAACTATTCAGCAGGCTGTAATCTGGAGGACCTTAATTTGAAAGCCAGCCCAGGTAGAAAAGTTCAAGAGACTCATTTTCCAATTAGCCAGAAAGAATTTGGACTGAAGGCATGGCTTAAGTGCTAGAAAAATAGCCAAACAATCAATTCAAGTAAGAATATGAGGCCCAGAGTTCAATCTCTGGTACTAGACTCAATAATGGTCAAATATTTTGTATGTATGTATGTATGTATGTATGTATGTATGTATGTATGGTTTTAGTTGTACTGGGGTATGATGAACTCAAGACCTCATGCTTGCTTAGCTGGTTTTCTACCACTTGAGATACACTTCCACCTCTTTTATGCTGGAGGTTTTTTGTGATTGTTACAAAGAAAAATCCTCTTCTTTATTTGATTAAAGAGTAATAAAATAAGCTGCATTTTAAATGACACAGACTGGGCTGCAAATGTGGCTTAGTTGTAGAGTGCTTGCCTAGTATATTTGAAGCCCTCAGTTTGATTCCTCAGCACCACATATACAGAAAAAGCCAGAAGTGGAGCTCCAGAGGTAGTACTAGCCTTGAGCAAAATGAAGCCAGGGACAATGCTCAGGCCCTGAGTTCAAGCCTGAGGACTGGCAAAAATGCCAAAGACCAGCTTTGTTTTCAGAGTGTAGTAGCATCTCTTTGCTACCTTGTCCAGCCCTTTCTGTGGACCATAGCACAAAAACATAGGATGGAAGAAAGATAGTCTCTTCAACAAATGGCTTTGGGAAAACTGGAGATCTATAGGCAGAAAACTGAAACTGGATCCGTTTATGTTACCTTGCACTAGTATCAATTCAAAATGTATCAAAGAGCTCAGTGTAAGCTCTGAAGCAATAAAACTACTCCAAGAAGGAGTGGGAGAAACATTAGAACTTCTCTACACAGTCAGAAACTTTCTGAGTAAAGCTCCAGAGGCTTAGCAAATCAAAGAAAGAACTGACAAATAGAAATGCATCTACCTAAGAAATTTCCAAATGCCAAACACATAATTACGAAGCTAAAAAGACTTTAAAAACCTGGAGATCTTTGCAGGCTATATATCAGATGTTGTCCTGATAACCAGAATATAGAAAGAGCTCAAGAAACGAAACCTTCAAAAATAAACAAGCCAATCAGGCAAAGGAGCTAAGTAGAGACTTCACAGAAGAAGTACAAATAGCCAATGGATAGATGAAAAAATGCTCAACATCTCTGGCCATAAATAAAAATGCAAATCAAAACAACACGGAGATTCCATCTTATCCCAGATAGAATGGCCATTATCAAGAATATAAACATTAGATTCAAAGAAATGCATGGACCTGGGTAAATTATGTTAAGTGAAGTAAGTCAGGCCCTGAGAGACAAATGACTCTTGTTCTCTCTCATTTGTGGAAGTTATGTTCATTTATAAATATATAAGTAAACACATACTGGATCATATGCAAGTGTACATTAAATGAAGTATGATGTATGCAGGGGAAAATTCAAATGGAGTAATTCCTTAGGAAAATAAATTCACAGTCCAACAAAATGAATACCAGGTACTTGAAGCTGGTACTTGAGGTGCGAGGGGTAAGGTCAAGAAGAGGGGATAATTGAATGGACAGTGAAAGTGTAGGAGAATGCAGTCATAATATTCAATGTACACAAGTGAATATAGAACTAAAAAACTGAGGTGATGAGTGGGTTAGGGAGATATAGGGGAGAATGATGGAAGAGGTGACATTGATCAAGATGCATTGTAATAATAAACTGACATGTTGAATTGAAATCCTTTTGTACAACTACTTAAAGATAACAAAAACACAATTTAAAAAAAATTGAAGCCTGATAGCTAACATGGGAGTTTCAAATAGTTTTCCACTTTACTTCCTTATTGTGGCCTGCAATATTAACATATAATGTTTAAAAGTAAAAGCCAAAAGGGAGGGAGGAAATAACAGATATCTCATTTTGCCTAAAGTTTTGGGTAAATTACCACCAATACTCTGAAATGTGGGATGTACACTGACACAACAATGCCCATTAGCAGTGGGGCAGGAAGTGGCAGCACCCCAGCTGGAACTGCAGTTTGGTTCCTGCAGCCCAGGAAGTATCCTGGTAGCACCTAATCCTTCTACTGGTGTGTCTCAGAGAAATAATAAAATTAGGGATTTCACTTAGTATAATATCTGGCAATCTGTTTTTGTTAAATTTCATCAAATTCTGCATTTACTTTCTTAAAATAAACCTAACTGGGCCACATATTCCTCACTTAAAAATTAAAGCAAATTTTAATGACCAGGCATTAGAGCTAATTGATACTATAAAGCAAAATTCATTTTAAAAACTGTAACCTCTCTGTACGTCAGTTTGATAATAAAAATTTGAGGGAAAAAATACAAAACAACTCTCGTTTGGCTTTATATTTTTTATTTTTCCAGAATCCAATGTACAATATCATTCCCACATACTTGTTATGCCTCCTTAGTCTCCTCCAATCAGCATTTATTTCCCAGTCCTTCCTGAGTTTTCTTGATAATGGAACTTTTGAATAGGACAAGTTATATACTTTATATTTTTATTGTTTTATATATGTTATGAACTTGTTTATATACGCATTATAAAATTATATATGTTTATATACAAATTATATACTCTATTAGAGTTTATCTGATATTTCTCACAATCAGAATAAGTATATGAGATTTGTGGATGAATATTAAAAAAATGAATGTCCTCTTCTTTACATCATATAAGAGGTATTTGATATCAATATGACTTCTCATTAGTGATGTAAACTCTAACTTAGTTAAGGTGATAGTATTTCCCAATTAAGCATAATTATCGATAGATTTTCAAAGATGTCTTTTATCAATTTGAAGGCCCTTTTGTGCTCATTTGCTGAGAGTTTTCACAGGAATACGTATTCTATTTTATCAAATTCTTCTTACTATGTCTCTTCATAAATGTATTAGCCTATTCATATGAATAGGCTGATTAATTAAAATTACGTCATTTAATAAATCAAATGATAAATTCCATTCATTTATTTTCAAATTTTAAACCAACTTAGCATTCCTGAATTATATCTGAAGTCATATGTACCAACATTTTTACATATTGTTAAAGTCAGCTTCCTCATATTTACTTAAAGTTTTACACCTATGCTTATGGTGAGCATTGTTTTTATAGATTTGATCTCAATTTCCCTGAAATGTCTTTAATCTTAAATTATATAATGCTACCAATGAATTCTTCTATTTTTCAATTTTTTACCTCTTTCCTCTTGAATACTCCACCCATTTTCTGGTGTTTATTTTGTTGACCTTTGATTTTGCCTTTGTAAGGAATTATACTATTTGAGATCTCCCTTGAATCTACCATATTTCAGTTAATACATTTGGATACACTTGCATACCACAGAAAGTATCTACTTACTAGTCTGTAAACTAAATCTAGCTTCCATATATAAGGGAAAGCATATATTTATCTCTCTGAACCTGACTTATTTCACTTAACCTGTTTTGTCTTATGATATCTTCTTTGGACCAGCGTTATTTTACTTCATTCCAAGTACTTGGAATTCTTCCAGAGATCTTTCTGACGTTCCTGTCTCTTTAATTTTCATGTACTTGAAGAATCTATTTCATATGATTTAATTTGTTTTAAATTATTAAGACTCATTTTATAGCCAGGAAAATGGTTTGTTTTGGTAAATATTCTATGGGCTTTGGGAAAAAATATTACTTGCACATAATTTAATCTTTTGGGTCTTATTTTTATGATTTATAATACAACTCCAAAGCAGCAATCAATCTAAGGCTAATTATTCCTCATTTCTGAATCAAGGCCATCCTAAGTACTTTACCTAATGTTCCATGAATTATAGTTTTACAGACTGACTGATGATAAGATGAATTTTTTTCCTTTAACTCTTTTGGAAATTCCTTCATCAGTATTTGATAGTTTCCTCATATACATATGTGTTCCTTAGTATGCTGCTAAAGAGTTGATGTTGGGTCTGAACTTGAAGTTTCACTTCACACATTTCTCTCATCTTTGATAGTTTTATGAATTTTATCTGTTTCTATGTCTTTAGACATTTAGGTTAATCTTAAAAATGTATAATATCAGCCTCTAACTCAGTTCCCTTCCCACCCTCTTTTTTTTTTTTTTACCATGACCTTGTATCTCCCTCAAGGCAGAAAACTGGGGAAATATTAGGGTTCATTTTATTTGTTTTCTATCTCTGAATGATAACTATCTTTCTGTGGACTGTCTTGGAAAATACAGTTTCATTTATTTATTTGGCCTTTGGGTTTCTTCAGGTGGTATAGTAAATATATTTTTTGTCTGAGTTGCAAGTGGAAGTGCCACTTTCTCAGGTACAAAAGTTTGGCTATAAACATACAGTTGAGTTTTCTAGATGTCCTATACCAAGAAGAAAGTCTAAACCAAAGTCATGGTACTAGTATCAATTCCTCTATAATATTGAGACATTCTTTAAAAATACCTTCTAATGTTCATTTTCTTTAAATTCAGAATAACAGAATAAAACACCTTATTCAGATTGAGCATTTGCCTAGGTGCGATGAAATCATATGTCTCTATTTTAAACTTACTATCTATTTAAATGTGAATTAATCTTCTTGGTAGAGGTAGTGTCAGTGCTGGCAAAAGGTAACAATTTCTTGTCATAGTATGATTTATATCTTACCATCACACAAAAAAATACAGAGACCCCCCTCTTTCTTAACCTAATTTCATAAAAAACATTGTACGGTTCCCAGAAAGCCTAAGAATGCTAGGAAATATTTTTCTCAAAACTCATATCTATATTAAATATTATTATTATGGGCTGAAAGTTTTGTGTTTCTCAAAATTTGTATGTTGAAGTCTTAATTTCCAAATGAGTGCTATTTACATGTAGTGCCTTTGTGAAGTAATTAGGTCAGTATAAAGCCATTAAAGTGAAAACCTCATGATGAAATCAGTGTCTTAACAAGTAAGAGTATAAAGGAGAAACAGAGACAAAAATAATACTTCCTAATAACACAAATTATAGAAGGGTCATGAGAAAATACAAGGAGTAAGCTACCATCCACAGTCCAGAAATTAGGCCCTGACCAGACAATGAATATATTACAATCTCTATCTTGGACTTCCCAGGCTGCAAAAATGTGAGAAATAAAATGTTTCCTGTTTAAGCAATGCAGTCTATGCTACGTTGCCATAGTAGCCTATAAAAATAAGACAGATATATGGTATATACACAATCTTCATTTCAGAAAAAGAAATTCAAATTTTATAGCTGTCTAAAATTCTTATGGGCTATCTAAATACAATAACTCAGGTATTAGGATAGCAGTATAAAAAACTACAGAGATTACATAATAATCTATGAAACATTTACATCAAATACAAACATTTCAAAATTGGTTCACTACAATTTTCTAAAATGTTTTATAAAAACTTCAGCTTAAGTCTTGTGATTTGCATGTGAGAACGGAAGTGAGAAATGTGAAATGAGTATGGTGGGAATATGATGAAAGGAGTGGTACTGATCAAGAAATACTGGACACTTAAATAGATATATTAAATTGTAGTCCTCTTGTACAAACTTTTGAAGCTCAGAAGTTATTTTTTTTAATCTCATCTTTTGGGATAAGGCTGTAGCTCAATGATAGCACATGTACCTAGCATTCACAAGGTCTTCGGTTCCACTCCCAAACCACAAATAAAATACGTAGTTCTTACACAATTGTTCGTTATAGTGCAATTCTTTTATTTCTCCATAATAATGGCAGCATGTTTTATGTTGTATAGAGAGTGAAGCATAACAGCCCCAAAGCTTGTACACAACTGTCTGTATGTCTGTCTGTCTTGTTATGCCCAAGTCTCGAGACAACCTCCAAGAAGACCACCGAGAGCCAGACGTTCCGAAATGCAAAAGCAAAGCTTCATTCAGGCAAGCTTCAGCTTGGGCCTCATCCCATTCACCGATGCAGCAGAGATAGGGAGGAAGACCCTGAGCTGAAATCTTACAGGGTTTATAAAGGCAAAAAACACAAAATTACAGCAACCAGGTGTTCAAGCAAGATTAGGGTTCGAGCACAATTCTGATTGGCTCTGGGCTAGGAACATTCCAGGGTGGACAGAGGTTACCAAAACAGTCTCTGGTTATCTGGGTCCTGACAACCTGTCCTGTTAGATGGAGTATTTTGGCGGCCAGGGTGGGCTCACAGTGCCTGTTTATCTTTGGCTAGCATGGCCATTTCTCAGAGCTTGTGCAGGCCGAAGGTTAGATAGCACAGAGTGGGGCCTGACTGGCTTTAAGATAGCTTTGTTCAAGAAATTTACAGTTTAGCAGTCTCAGTACAAACAAGTCAGTTCTTACAGCTCAACATAAACAACAAGATGGCTACAGTTTTGAAATGGAGTCACTGCTGCCTAAAAGTAGGAATTACCTTCACTCTTCAGTCTGTTGGTAAAACATGTAAAAACTGGCATTATGATTTCAAAGTTACTTGCTTTTGACTACTGTTTTAACTTACTTTAAGTCTTGTGTTAAACTGATCTTTGCAGCCTGTGGGTGGGGTCACAGTAAACAGCCTGGAGGCATTCCTGACTCTTATCACCAGACTCCAATCCAAAAGAAAAAAACCCAGGTTTTAAACCCAGACTGATCATGTTGGGGTGCAAGAAAATGTGTCTTGGAACAACTCCAAAAGGTTCAAATATGCAGCATGGGGTATAAGTACAATGATGTAAAACCAGTATGTTATTCTTTATGACCATCTATGCTAAAAGTCAAGTGTACATCTGATCATGACAATTCTTTGGTATAGACTAAGATTTTGTTTCTCCATTTTTCTCTCCTATGCTCTCATAAACTCTCTAAGATCAAAGGACCAGAGTCATTTTGGAACAAGTGTGCAAATGTGGCAGCTAACCTCAATTTTCCTGATCCAGGATTGATATTTTGCTTTATAGGATGCAGGTCGACATGTGTGTTAGCTGTGTGGACTATGGAAGACCGTGGCTTCAGGAAGCTTCCTCCAGTTTGCTCCCAAACTGCCTGGTTTCACTACTAGTGATTCCTTATTCTCTTTCTTTTTCATGGAAAACTGCTCAAGGAACCTGGAGTCACTGGTGGTGTTCCTGTGAAGATTTTGACAGGCCCAGAGTGCTCCTGCCCTGGCTCTGCCCCACCCCCTCCCAAGGTTAGAGCTGGGCTTGTAGTAGGCCTATCATGACAGAGTTGCAACCAAGACTTACTCCAAGGTTAAAACATCCGAGTTGTGATTGGTGGCCACAGGGTTGTATTGGGGTAGCATTGGTGTCTTCCCCCTCCATGTCTCAGAAACTGTCGTTGCTGCTACAGAGAACAGACTTGGTTGCCCTTTGGTCTGTGGATTTTGTGACTAGGAAGATGGTTAAAGGCCCAAGCCTTATAAAATCTTTTTAAAGTTGTCACCCTGCATAAGCCAGTAGGGTACCAGCCTACAAAAGCCAGAGTATTTAGAGTAAGCAACCAGGGAATACTGGGAGATTTCAAATATCTTTAACCAATCTTGTGTAGAAATTTGCAGGCAACCCAGCAGGAGGTGTGACAATCTATCCAGGGACTCTGAGATGCCACTACAGCCTCACCCAGATCCAACTCATCTCTCCTGCCTGCCTCCATCACACCTGACTAATGAAGCCTCCTGATTGAGGATGGAAGACACAGCCCCTTCAGATCTGCTGAAGCTGAGACTTTTACATTGTCCTGACCCTTTGCCCTCTTGATTATTATTCATTTGTGTTCTCTTCCACCTGCCAGTAAGGGTAAATGATATGCTTTGATTTGATGGTACATGGATCTCATTCAGTCTGCTGTTCTCTAAGTGTTACAGCAGAACTCTGGCAAGTATTTGTTGGTCAATTCTCAACAAGTTACAGGTAAGTTCTACTCCTATTGTTCTCCTGTTGCTTTAATTGGAAATAAAAAGGGCTTTTACGGCTAAGACTCCTTGGATTGCAGTTCAAAGCCAGCCCAGGCAGAAAAAAAAAGTATCCCTCTAAAACTCCATCTCCCAACTAACCAGCAAAGAGCCAGACTGGAAGCTTGGCTCAAGAGAACCAGCCAAATGCTGAAAGTGGCACTGTGGCTTCTAGCCTCGAGCAGAAGTGCTCAGGGACAGTGCCCAGGCCTTGAGTTCAAATCCTGTGAATGCCAACTGGGACAAGCTATAGAAGCAATGAGCACCTAGACCTTCAGGACGAGGTCTATCCTGACAACGAGGAACTATGGAGAGGAGTAAGAGGAGATGAAGTCTCATCTTAAATGAAGTCAATTTAAACTTGCCCTTTCAAACTTAATCAGAGCTGGGAGATATCAAGAGGAGTAGTTGTTTACCCACCTAATGTCCATACCTGTCCATTTTCCATCTGGACAGAAACTTACATCTTGCCTTTGTTAATATATATATGATATATAATTATATATTATTATAATTATATAATTATTATAATATTTTATAATTTTATAATATTTTTATAATTATAATAATATATAATAAAAATATATAATATATATATATTAGCCTCTGACTGGTTATTCCCAACCAATTCACTATCCCCAAACACTTCCTTCCTGCCCCCAGTCCAGTTATTCCTCCTTCCTTGTAATGGGCCACAATTGGGTTTATGTTCCAAATGGCAGTTCAAGGCCATCCTCGTACTACACTACTCTGCCCAGTGCATATCTGGACCTTGAAGACCTCAGCCCCAGTGACTCCTTGATGTGCCCAAGCTGCAGGAGGTAGCCAGAGGAAACCATGACACCCATTGGCCTGGATAACCATTCTCATGGAAATGATAAGGCCCTTTACCAACCAAACTGTCAAACAAATACTTCTTGAATGGAAGGTACCAGGTCAAATGACGAATCAGGGACCCCTGACTACTTTGCCCCTTTACAGCAGGAAGTAGCTCCAGAAGAAACAACCTCCACCCATACTCCTGGCCTGGTAACCCTCCTCTGTTATTAATAAACAACAAATGGGGGAATGTTAGCATTTCCCTAGCCTCAGGTCCTCAGCTCCTCCCACTAGCCCCTAGATCCACCCATACCTAATGAGCCACTCCTACTACTTCCCCTTTACCTCCAGAGAGAAGCTGCCACCTGGATAAGGTGCAGCCGCCATGTAGCTCCCTCTCTCGTGGGAACTATGGCCCCACTAATAAACCTCCTTATGAACCTTCTTCTCCTGTCTGTGATTATCTCCGCATGGTCCTCTGGGATGGCCAAGACCTATGCTTTCAGTTTGAATGAAGGAAGAGAAAGGGAACATCAAAATGGTGAGACAAACAAAGGGTAAATGGGAAACCAATGCAATAGCAATACTACAAGACAATATGTTGTGAACCAACTGTACAACTTGGGGGGAGGGAACTGGGGAAGAGGGAAAGTGGGAGAAAAATGAGGGAGGAGGTAACAAGTTTGACAAGAAATGGACTCACTACCTTAGCATGTAACTGTAACTCCTCTGTACATCTTCTTGACAATAGTTTTAAAAGACATTATCTTAAAATTTAAAAAAAAAATAAAAATCAGAAAAGACTAATATCAGAAAAAGTACATAAAAGAAAATTATGACAATACTATGAATAATTAAAACATGTTAATTCAATCAAGAAATATGAAAAGTTTAAATTTGTATTTTTAAACATAAAGATATTCAAATTGGTAGAGAAAGCAAACTTAATTCTCTTTCATATGTAGATAATTACTAAAACAAAGAACTTACAAATTCTAAAAATAAAGGTATGAAAAACTTATTGTCAAAATAGAAAAAAAGTAATAAAATATTTGCAATCCTATTGACAAGCAGAATTCAGGCCCACCAGCAATAAATAAAACAGAGAAAGATTGAGTGCTAAAATCACATTCCAAATAGGCAATACAGTAATTATGAATGAACATGAACCAAATTATAACTGTCTATAACAGAGCAGGAACTTATAGAAAGTACAGAGAGAAATATATATGAACAATTAATAGGCACACATAGCATCCAAACCTCAGTGTGAGAGAGGTAAAGCAGGTTATTAATTTATTCATTCATTTTCTAAAGGAAATAAAAGAAGAAGGTACACTAAATATTATGCATGAATAATAAAAAGGTAATTTCTTCTTAAGTATTCATAGAAATTTCTGAAGAATTTATGTTCTATCTGATCTTCCCAAAAGATTAGTTGTTTTCCAAATGAAAATATTACAAATAATAGTACATGATTACAGTACAATGAAACTAGAAACTAAATCACAAGCCACATGCAAAACAAAAGAACTTCTCTGCTTGGAAATGTAAAGCCTTCTGATAAGCACATCTTGGAGAAAAATCAGCATTCAAGAAAACAACAAACCTCTGAAAAAGAACATTGAAGCATTATATACCAGAATGTCTGTATACTTATGACAATGGTCAGAGGAAAACGCAGGGTACTGAATACCAACATTGATACTAGTGAGAAGTGGTTGAGGTAATGAGGGTGAAAGAAAATGAATATGGTTGAAATAAATTGTTGGCATATATGAAAACAGAATAATGAAGCCTGTTGCAATTGAATTAGGAAGGAGAATCTGGGAAAGGAAATGGAATAGAGAGAGAAAATTGATTGGAATACATTGTACATACAGGTGGAAATGTCATAATAAAATCCCCCCCCCTAGCTGATGAATACTAATTAATAATGAAATAAGTAAAATAATGGAAATTAATTAACCTCCATGCTAATAAGAGAAAACAAAGCAAACCAAAAGAAAGGAAATATCACTGAGTGTATTTCCAAAGGAAATGAAATTCGTATATGAGAGATACCTGCATGTCTATGCTTAATGCAGCACTATTAACAATAGCCAAGATACAAAATCAACTGGAAGGTCTATTCACAGATGAGTGAGGAAAATGGGTCAAATACATGCAATGAAATTTCATTCAGCCATAAAAAGAATGAAGTCATTTGTGGAACATGACTGAACTGGAGAAATGTTAAGGCAAATATGCCAAACACATAAAGATAAGTACTATATGTTTTTATTAATTTGTGCAAACCAAGATTAGTTGGTTAAAAGGTAGGGGTCTAGGCATAATGGAAGTTTACATAACAGGTTCCAAAATCTCTAGTTATCTACAGGAGTAATTTCTAGTGTTCTATAGCAGAGTATAGTAACTGTAGTTTACAAGAATTTATTATTTTTTATATTATATTCTAATAATTGTATTCTCATACTTCCATATATTCTTTTTTTTAATTTCTTTTTTTTATTGTCAAACTGATATACAGAGTGGTTACAGTTTCATACATTAGGCATTGGATACATTTCTTGTACTGTTTGTAACCTCCTCCCTCATTCCCCCTTTATTATATTTTTATAATATAGAATATATAATTTTATATACAAAGAAGAGAACTATTTGAAGGTTTCCAACTCAAGCAAATGATAAAAGATTCAGGTAATAAAATGCTAATTATTCTGAACTAATCATTACACTTTGCAAACGTCATCTGAATAATAACACCATGTGCCATAAATATGTGCAAACATTGTATGTCAATTAAGTTTTCAAAAGATTTACATAAGAATTACTGAACTATAGTACAGAAAGATAGCAGGTTGAACTAACAATTTAGATTTTATATCATTGAACATTTCAAAGGTAAGATAAATCACTAGTTAATTTAATAAAAAAAGACCAAAGCATACAAATTAGAAATAACAAGGATTAACTTTAGATTGACAGGAGAAGTTGTAAGAAACTACTTTGTATGTATTTTGAAAATCAATTTGAAAGTAAGATTAAATGAATAATTTCCAGGAAAGTATAGTTTTTGAAAATTGACCCAGTAGAGACAGGAATCTTGACCAGGTCGATTTTAATAATTAAAGTAGAAAATTTTCTTAGGAAATGACTCCTCATAAGCCATCTAGCTCAGATGGCTTCACAGAGCAATTTTTCCAAAGTTTTAGCTACCAGAGATTCCTAATAAGATAGGTATTTAAAATGAGGAAAATTTTCCAAATTCATTTTATGAGGGAAGTATAACAAAGTTCCCATAAAAATTATTGGAGCATGTCTTTCCATTTCCTTACGAATGGGCCAATTTCATTCTTTCTGATGGAAGCATAGTACTTCATTGTGTATATATGCCACATTTTCTTGATACATGATAAAGCATATCAACATGAACTCCAAGATATGGAAACGAGATTCTTATTATGGCCTCTATGTAGTTTTTGTTTCTTTCTTTCATCTCTCTTAGTTTTCTGTACACCATGTCTTGTATATAAGATTATTTGACCAAGAAAAAGGAAAGGGAGTCACAGAAACAGCAGTTTAGATAAACTAATGCAACAATGGTACTCACTGGACACTAGGTTGGATATGAACCTTATAAATTGGGAGAGGTGAGGGGGGTAAGCAGGAGAAAATGAGTGATGATGCAACAGTGTTTAAAAATAAATGTAATCATTACCTCACTTATGTAACTGTACCCCTCCATTTTTAATAGAGATTAAAAAATGATTGGACCAATATCACTTGTGAATTTGAACACAAAAATCTCAAAATAAAATGTTAGTAAATAGAACTCAAAGCTATATCATACTACATTTAAAAATCATATACTTTTGGCTATGTCCACTTTATTCTTCATTCTTTAGCATTTTAAGTGCTTTGCCAGTTAAAAAAGAAGTGGGAAGCTTAGCATTGTCTCAGTGACTCACCTACAGTTGTTGTTTTCTTAAGTTTCACATACTAGTGTCTAATCAAGAGCCAAATGTTCTTCCAGATATCAATTTATGACTCTAGTACTCACCACTCATCTAAAGATAGGGCTACATGTTAACTTTGGCTTCAAGTTTCCATAGCAGCCTTCAAAATAGGATAAAAAACAAATTGCCACTGTTCTTACTAGTAGTCTGTCCATGTTGAGTATAAAATTAGACAAAATGATAGAAAGTGAAGTCACACAATATTCACTTGTCTCTGTTGCTTAATAGTTGACTTATACCTATGAAGTAGAAGCAAGTGGTTTTGAGCAAAAACTGACTGACACATGCAGTGCCAGGAAGGCTGAGGGGCAGCCTTTAACCTGTGGGATGAAGAAGGTTCATTCATGCCTCCTCTAGTGGCTGGGTATTCCTCCTTTATACTCTTAGATCTGTCATTCAAGGCAACCTACTTGCAAAGTTGGGATCCTTTTTTCCCATTGTTTGGTAACTAAGATTTCTGTGTGTCTGAATTCACTTTGTGGTAGTTTACTTGTCTGGGAGTATACTTGACTAGTTTGCACTAGTGTACAAACAAAAAAAAAAGTTTAGAGCCTTTGTTCCTTTGAGGACTTACACTTTGCAATTAACCACTTTTAGTAGGACTTTCTTGGGGATCTAAAATTGTGCCCTGACTTGTTCCCTTTGAAGTCCCTTCCCAGCTTCTTCCATTCTTTACTGGTTTATTTGGTCAGTGATTCCTTAGCTAGTCTTTCTGTTACCACACACAGCTTGTAGGGAGCTCAATCTAAGATACTAATTCCACCTCAAATTTAAGAATTTGAAAATTTCCTAGAAATAGACAGTAATTATTTAAAAACTCATTCAAAGTGCAAGCCATTACAAGTACTTGAATAGCTAGTTATGGGAGATAGAATGAATCATGGGGTCATGATGTCCATCAAGAAAGAATTAATCTCAATATGATACCATTCTTTACATATACAAATAGATGTGAGTGTGGGACAATGGAACAATATACCAGGTTTTGTAAAGGGCAGAAGCAGAACAAGGAGAAGGTGAATGTGTACAGAAAGAGCTAATTAAAGAGCTCTATGAAAAAAACCAACAAGAAAAGAATATGAGTAGGATGGAGAGAATAATGAAATCATTTTCATTTCCTCTAGAGCTTCCATTATCTTTTTTTTCTCATTCCCTTTCAGAAGAGGCATCTTTTTTATAGTGTTTGTATAATACAAATCTAGAGAGGAAAAAGGAGAAATAAATTGGTACTTCATTTAAAAAGAAGCTTTAAAATACGCAAAAGTAGCCAAAAGATGTATTTTTAAGAACGTATTGAGACTTTAACCTCTGTGGATATAGAAAACAAGGTAGTAACCTAAGTGCCCATAGGGGCAATAGCCACTTAAACACAGAAGACAAACATGTGCTATGCTATTCCAAAACAAGAATATCAGAAGGATGGGAAGGACATACCAATTTGTTGGAATGAAAGCATTAAAGTTTCCGTTAGAGCAAGGAATGGGCCCTCGCTCATGATAGGAACATTGCAAGTACTTGCTGAATAGTTTGTATTTAATTATATTAAAAATTTCTGATCATTTTATAATATATTTTGCATGTAGTAGGTACTCAAAATACTCACTAAATAAAGTCTAAATATCAGAACTAGACACAAAATATGTAAGTTCACTCCAAGGAATAATGAAAATAAAGGTTTTAAGTCATGACTTCTATGAAAAAATTGAGATGCATGGATCAGATTGGCACAATTTAGAAAAAATAAACGCTAATTTCTCTCAAAATCTACAAAAAGTAAGTGTGTTCTTTTCAGTCTTACACCTGTAAATGATCAAATATTGACATATTAATCCATCTTCTAATATCTTTCTTCTCCCTTTTCATTCTGCCTAAATACTTAATAGTTACAAGAAATGTTATTGTAACCTAAAATAATGAATTGTGGGGGATTTAAAAAATTCAAACAACGACAGAGATAATATGATCACATTGGTATATTTGGGACTAAGTGAAGTGGCTTACTAAAATATGACAAAAATATAGAAGGGCAGAAAAATTTTTTTTAGTATATAGTTTCTAACCTATAAGTGAAGTAACCCAGACTCAGAGAAACAAAGGCTGCATGGTTTCCCTCATTTGTGGTGGCTAGAATGTGCCTACAAATCTGTAAGTAGACACACTACGTGGTATGTAAGTGGTTCCAAATGAATTGCAAATGAAGTTTCATAGACTCTATGGAGAATTCAAATAGTATAATATTTTAGAAAGACTAGATCAAAAATCTAAAAATAAAAATAATACTTAGCATGGTAATGGTGGTTCACATCTGTAACACAAGCTACTCAGGAGGCTGAAATTTGAAAATTGCAGTTCAATTCCAACCAGGGAAGGTATGACCATGAGATTCTTCTATCCAATTAACCACCAAAAAGCCAGAAGTGAAGCTGTGGCTCAAGATCTAGAATGCTAGACTTGAGTTAACAGCTCAGTAGAAGTGTGTTGGCCCTGAGTTCAAGCCTCAGGACTGACACAAAAATAATAATTGCTCATAATGCATTTGTCCAAGCCAACCCTAAGAGATAGCTGTCATCACCATTGTTTAAATGAGAAAGCTGGATCTCAAAAAAGCTATAACATTTTTGTACTTTCCCAGTGCTTATAATTTCTGCTCCAGCTCAAATATCTTGGCCATGTTGGATGGCATTTTTAAGTCCATTGTAAAGTCTAAGAGCTTTTTTTTTTTTAAAAAAAAAAAACTCTATTATTAAATTTTATTCTCTTTTAAATAATCAACATCATCCCTTCTCATTTAATGAAAATTGTTACTAGAAGTAATTATTTCCTTCTTGAAGAGTTCAGTTAATATGCTTTACTTCTTTTAGAGAATTACAATTCTCAATGCTGGCTTTCTGCCAGTGAAAAAGAAAATAGAATGGAAAAAAGGATAGGGGGGGAGGGGAAGAAACGTGATATATCCAAGGCACTCTTAAGGGAGAAACACATCATTAAACAAAACTTTGTAGAGATGGCAGGTTGAGAGTTTTCTCCACAGAAGCAGAAGTGACTGGTCCTCTTCCATCTCAAAAGATGGTATTTGCAAGGATCAACGAATGGATGACAGAGGGTTAAACACATTTATGTACAAGTTGACATTCTGTGTCACCTTTAATCAACTGTTGAAAATATTGCTTAAAAGTTGTGGGCTGGGAATATAGCTTAGTGTCAAGAGTGCTTGCCTTGTATACATGAAGCCCTAGGTTCAATTGCTCAGCACCACATATATACAAAACGCTATGGCTCAAGGGGCAGAGTGCTAGCCTTGAGCAAAAAGCCAGGGACAGTGCTCAGGCCCTGAGTCCAAGCCACAGGACTGGCAAAAAGAAGTTGTATCTGAAGCTGAATTTTGGTGGATAATGCCTTTAATTTTAGCTACTGAGGAGGCTGAGATCTAAGGATTGTTGTTTAAGCCAGCATGGCCATGAAAGTCTCAGACTCTTTACCAATTAAACATCAAAAGATCAGAAGGCAAATTATGCCTCACAGGATAGAGTGATAGCCTTGAGTTTAAAAGCTCAGGGACAGCACCTAGCACCTGCTTTAAGACATAAACACACACACACACACACACATACACACACACATACACACACACTGTATTTGAAGCTAAACATAGAAGTGAAGTATCTATAATCCTACCATTCAAAGGCTGAGGTAAATAAATCACTACTTTGGGGCCAGCTTCAAGATTCTGCCTCAAAAGAACACACAAAAATGTATACTTGTATTGAACATGTGAAGACTTGTCATTCACTGCCCCTAAACATTATAGCAAAACATATATTTACATAACATTTATGTAGTATTTAGTATTAAAGTAATCTAGACATGACTTGAAGCATATGGTAGGAGGTGTGTTGGATCTATGTAGATACTATGCCATTTTTTAAGGACTTGGACATCTGTGGAATTGAGTATACACAAGTGATACTGATACCAATCCCCTTGAGATACTGAGATATGGCAGTACGTTATTTCTCCCTTCACTAAAAAAAAGCAACATTGCTTCTAAAAATATCTTATCATACATTCTGATTGAATGAACATTAGTTCATACACTAAAAACAGCTCTTTTAGGTCAATCATCATAATAACCATTGAAATATAACTTTCAAATACTATTAACAGCAAACATATGTATACCACTCTTGACAAAGTTGAAAACCACTCACACTAAATTTTTGTAATGAAGGAAAAACAAGTGAGGCCAGACTTTTCAGTTTAACTTCAAATAACTTCCACTGACTTTCAGATAGGTTTTTCCTATTAGTGGATTGGGAAAAAAAAGTATATTCTATGGGTTTTCTACTGTTGAAAAAGTTAAAAAATGATCAAAATGAGAACATTCCTTTCTTCAAAAATATACAGTGATTATGAAGCATTCATGTAGCAAAGTGTAATAACCATTTAATAACCCTCTGTGCTAAGTTCTGACATGATAGCTTGCAATTGGTTCACTTTAAATTTCATAATGGAAGAAATTGGGATGTATCATGGTCAGAAGAGATTTTCAAAGAGTGTGGTGATTATGTAAGGAACATCACAGACAGTTCTAGAACTATAAGATAAAATAATCTCTAGCTTTGAAACCACATGGCCACCATCGATAAAATTGTTCCTAGTACTTAAGTTGGATATGCCAATATTCACTTAAATCTTAGGATATTGTCCACAGAATTCCATTACAATGTTTAAGCAATTGGTAAGATTTAAGAGAATAAAATAGCCACTAAAACTATAAAGCCATTGGAAAATAATTCCTTCCTTGGATATTTACCTGTGTCTATCTAGAGTCTAGAATTTTGAAATTGTAGTTAATAATCCAAAGGTTAGTTCAGTGTAGCAGATAGCAACCAACGATCACAATGGCAATTCACCTTTGAGTGGCAAAACAGGAGACAGTGTTTATAGTTTCTTTATGCTTAATTTGACTCTTAGATTATTTAGGTTTCTTTCAAAGAAATAAATTTCATTATATATTTTTTAATCTAATAAGCCATAGATTCTCATGTAACTTTTTGGTATTTTTTTCTCTCTTTTAACCATAAAGCATTGAGAGAAACATTAACTTGATCATTTCAGTGTGTTCATTAAAAGGAAAACTAGGTTTTTAATTTGAATTTTTTTTTCAAAATCAGTACCATCCCCAGGGCCTGACAAGTGCTATGCAGGTTCTCTTTACAACTGAGCTATATTCTCAGTCCAAAGGCTTATTTTTATTATGAATTAATTAATTCATTCATTTATTGCAAGTCCTGGAGCTTGGATTATTTTTGCTCAAGGCTAGCATTCTACTTCTTGAGCCACAGAACCACTTCCAGCTTTTTCTGTTTTTGTCATGCTGAGGAATTGAACCAAGGGCTTTGTACATGCTAGGCAAGCACTCTACCACTAAGCCATATTCCCAGCCCCAAAGACATTTTTTTCCATTATGTCAAAGTGAGTTACAGAATCATAAGTAAGTCAGTGAGTACATTGCTTGTTCACCTTGTTACCTCCTCCCTCGTTTTTCCCCCACCACCCCCTCCACCTTTCCCTCTCCACCCCATGAGTTGTAATGTTGTTTACACCAAAGTTGTAAAGTTGTTTACAGCAAATGGTTTTGGAATCCTTTGGAATCGTTTGTCATTTTGTCCTTTGTCTCTTGATTTTGGTATTCCCGTTCCCTTCCCTAGATGTAATACAAGTACATACAGTATCCAGGGTACTGAGATCAGATAGAGTGATAGCAGGGGTAAAACCACAGGGAGGAAATACAACAGAAAAAAACTGGTACGGTTTCACATGGCATGTTGAATAATTACAACAATGATATAACACGTGTTTCCACATGTGGAGTTCATTTCACTTAGCATTATCTTATGTGTTCATAAGGGCATAGACGGCTATTGGGCTCTTGTGATCCTCTGCTGTGCCTAGCCTAAACAAGTATTAATTATTCCTTATGAGGGAAACCATAGTTTCCTTGTTTCTTTGGGTCTGGCTCACTTCATTTACTATAATTTTTTTCCCAAGTGCTTCCATTCACTTACGAATGGGGCATTGCCATTCTTTCTGATAGAGAAATAGAATTGCATTGTGTATATGTACCACATTTTCCTGATCCACTGGTCTACTGAGGGCATGGGGTTGGTTCCAAAATTTATTTTTTTTTAATTTTTATTGTCAAACTGTTGTACAGAGAGGTTACAGTTTTATACGTTAGGCCTTGGGTACATTTCTTGTACTGTTTGTTACCTCCTTCCACATTCCCCCCTCCCCCTCCCTCTTCCCCTCTCCCCCCATGAGTTGTTCATTCGATTTACACCAAACAGCTTCACAAGTATTGCTTTTGCAGTTGTTTGTCTTTTTATCCTGTGTCTCTCGATTTTGGTATTCCCTTTCACTTTCCTAGTTCTAATACTAGTATACACGGTTTCTAATGTACTCAGATAAGATACAGTGATAGTGCAGGTACAACCACCGGAAAGGGATACAAGAGGATCATCACCAATAGAAGCTATAGTTTCACATGCCATGTTGAAAGTAATTACAACAGTGATAAAACAGATATTTCCGGGGCTGGGGATATGGCCTAGTGGCAAGAGTGCCTGCCTCGGATACACGAGGCCCTAGGTTCGATTCCCCAGCACCACATATACAGAAAACCGCCAGAAGCGGTGCTGTGGCTCAAGTGGCAGAGTGCTAGCCTTGAGCGAGAAGAAGCCAGGGACAGTGCTCAGGCCCTGAGTCCAAGGCCCAGGACTGGCAAAAAAAAAAAAAACAACAGATATTTCCATAACATGGAGTTCATTTCATTTAGCATCATCTTATGTGTTCATAAGGGCATAGCTATTGGGCTCTTCTGATACCCTGCTGTGATTAGTCTAAACCTGTGCTAACTATTCCCTATGAGGGAGACCATAGAGTCCATGTTTCTTTGGGCCTGGCTTACTTTACTTAGTATAATTTTTTCCAAGTCCTTATATTTCCTTACGAATGGGGCAATGTCATTCTTTCTGATAGAGGCATAAAACTCCATTGTGTATATGTACCACATTTTCCTGATCCATTCATCTACTGAGGGGCATCTGGGTTGGTTCCATATTTTAGTTATGACAAATTGTGATGCAATGAACATTATTTTGCTGGTGGCTTTAGTGTGTTCTTGTTTGTGGTCTTTTGGGTATATGCCCAAAAGTGGGGCTTCTGGGTCACAGGGTAGCTCTATGTTTAGCCTTCTAAGGAATCTCCATACCACTTTCCAGAGTGGCTAAACCAGTTTACTTTCCCACCAACAACGAAGTAGGGTTCCCTTTTGGCCACAACTCCTCTAACATTTGCCATGGTTAGTTTTCTTGATAAAGGCTATTCTTACTGGGCTAAGGTGGAATCTCATTGTTGTTTTGATTTGCATTTCTTTTATGGCCAGTGATGTAGAGCACTTTTTCATATGTCTCTTGGCCATTCTCATTTCCTCATCAGAGAAGTCTCTTTTTAAGTCTTTAGCCCACTTGTTGGTTCTTTGAAGTTCTGTTTTGGAAGAATTTATTTTTTTATTTTTTATTTATTTTTTCCACTGTATATGCCCTTTCTTCCTGCTACACATATCTTTTTTTCTTGAAGTAATGAAAAAAAATTCGTGAGATAGTTCTGGCTGTCTCCTTAAGTATTTTTACTCCAGTGACCTTTGTTAGTGTCATAAAAGATTAGCCTGTAGGTAGCTGAGTAAACCTCTTTTTCAGCATCTCATTTATATCTTCTGTGCCCTGCTTTCTTCATATGGACAGATCTCAACATCAGGTTTTCCAGTGCCTCATTTCACATTCCAGTGTAGTCTGTGTTTGGATGAAAGCTGAGAGTGGCTGGAAGCATGACAAATAACTGCTAAATGGAATGATTTCTATTTATGTGGACACCTCTTTGAGTTGAATTCATTATTGTGCAGCCTGAAGGACAAGAACTTAGCAAGATAGTAACATGCCAACTATGAAAATTCTATCATCCTTAATAGGCCAATTGCTCCCTCACTTTTCCAATCTACTCAGGATATCAGATCTAACTCTTCTCCTGAGTGATTTAGAGCAATGTACTTGGTTGCTCTAAGCCATCATTTTGTTATTTGAATTTTTGTTTGGGAGCTCAGAAACAGATACTCCCATATTGGATTTATTTTTTTTTAATTCAGTTTAAAATTTTGTTTTCAAAGAAGCTGAAAATTCCAGAAATTTACCAAGAATTTTGTATAACATTTATAATTCAACCAAGCAGCCCCACTTTTGGGCATCTACCCAAAATACCACAAACAAGAACACACTAAAGTCACCAGCACAACAATGTTCATTGCAGCACAATTTGTCATAACTAAAATATGGAACCAACCCTGATGCCCCTCAGTGGATGAACGGATCAGGAAAATGTGGTACATATACACAATGGAATTTTATGCCTTTAGCAGAAAGAATAACATTGCTCCATTCATAAGGAAATGGAAGGGCTTGGGAAAAAAATTATACTAAGTGAAGTGAGCCAGACCCAAAGAAACATGAACTCTATGGTTTCCCTCATAGGGAATAATTAGCACAGGTTTAGGCCAGTCACAGCAGAGGATCACAAGAGCCTAATAGCTATGCCCCTATGAATGCATAAGATAATGCTAAGTGAAATGAACTCCATGCTATGGAAATGAGTGTTAGGTCACTGTTGTAATTACTTTCAACATGCCATGTGTAACTGTAACTTCTATTATTGATGATCCTCTTGTATCCCCTTCCTGTGGTTGTACCTGCACTATCACTGTATCTTATCTGAGTGCATTGGAAATTGTATATACTGGTATTAGAACTAGGGAAGTGAAAGGGAATATTAAAATCGAGAGACAAAGGATAAAAAGACAAAAGACTACAAAAGCAATACTTGCAAAACTGTTTGGTGTAATCCAACTGAACAACTCATGGTGGGAGAGGGAAAGGGGGAGGGGGGAGGGGGGAATGAGGGAGGAGGTAACCAACAGTGCAAGAAATGTACGCAATGCCTCATGTACGAAACTGTAACCTCTCTGTACCTCACTTTGACAATAAATAAGAAAAATAAAAATTAAAAAAATATTTATAATTTATATCATTTTGTTCCTCCCTATCTTCTTCTGTTCTGCCACACTTTTCATCTGACCTTTTATCTACTACTGACCATTTTTGCAACACTTTGTCACTGTGCAAACATCATGTATTGTACTTACACAAATCTAAATGGCACCGCCCATTGTAGCTATTGTAAGCATTGTAGCATTGTATGCTATTGGTTTTGCATTTCCTGAAATGTAATTATGTGGTGCATGAATGTATATGATGGAAATGATAATTTTACATAAGTTTGTATTATGCTGAAGCACTCTTTCCTTTGGAGCTTTGAATTAGTCAATCGATATGGTATAAGCTAGCAAAAGGAACAAACCATGTGGTAAGCAATTGAGGATGAGTTCTGGCTGAAAGCCAGCAAGAAGCCAAAACTCATCCCACAGACTGAATTCAGTAAGTGAATGTTACAACAATAATCTCCTCCTGGAAGGCCATCCTCCCCTGTTAAACTTCAGATGAAACTGCAGACCTATATAACACTTGGTTTGTAGTCTTATGATTCCTTGGAACAGAGGACTTAACTGAGACATTCCATGACTCTTTACCCACAGAAATTGCAAGAAAGGAAACATGTTCTTTTTTGGTTGATTTTTTTATTTTAAATAATATTTTATTATCTTAAGTAGTTGTACAAAGAGGTTACCATCCAACATGTCATTTTATGAGTACAATATATCTTAATCAATATTATGTCATTTATTGTAAAACTTGTTTTTCTTCTTTCTCTTTTTCATTTTTTGTTATTATCTTTAAGTACTTGCACAAAGGAGTTACCATTTAACAAAGCAGTTTATGAATACAATGCCTTTTCATCAATAGCATCGCCTTTCAAAATTTTCAACCACCCCTCCCAACCCACCCTTCCCTCACCCACTGAGTTTCTGGCAATTTGTTCCATAGTTACACAAACAAACACATCATTATACTTTTCCCTTTTTAATGTAGTACAAGCTTCCCCAAGTCATGATACCCCTATTAGATCTTACATTTCTTATATTTCTTATATAGATCTTATACAGATCTTATATTTCTACAGAAAATCTTTATATCATGATTAACTGTCTCATGTTCCAGTTTGTGGGATGTTGCCAGGAAGTGCTAGCAAGGGGACTGCATAGATTTAAGACTCTGAGATATCTCGAGAGATATCTGAGAGATATCTTCAAATGATATGTTGCTTCCACATCATAATCTATGTCTTGCCTTTCATTTAAACACACATACAATGTTGTTATCTTTACTTTCTCCTACTGTTGGCTATCTTCTATTTTATTTTATTTTTAAAAATTTGATTGTAAATGTGATGTACAGAGAGGTTAAAGATGCATATGTAAGGTAGTGAGTACTACCTTATTGAACAATGTAACATCCTCCCTCATTCTCTCCCAATATTCCCCTCCCCCAAAATTGTATAGTTCGTTTCTGACATAATGTCTAGGGAGTGTCATTGCTGAATTGGTTCACCATTTGTCCCACCATTCCAATGCTTCCTCCTCCCCTCCCAAATTAAAAAAAACTTATATGCAAGACACAGTATACAGAAATTTAAAAAACGGAGACAAATGGGAATAACCCAAAGAAAAACAAAGAGCTGAAAACAGTACAATAAAACCTCTAGTTTCCATTTCTTGGAGCTCGTTTTAATGAGCATCATTTTATATGATCATATGCATATAGCTTGTGATCATCTCCTAAGAATGCCCTCCTTTGGTATCACTGTGTGAATATTTAGAGTGCTGCTTAATTAATCATGTCCTAGTGTAGCTTTCCGTCTCTTACTAGTCATTGGTTTTACTTGTAGAGTTATAGGCACATACTAAATACTACAAATGAGGGAAACCATGCAGCCTATGTTTCTTTGTGTCTGACTTACTTCACTTATCTACCAAGGAATGTATACTTTTGCTTCAACCAAGACTGAATACTAAATGTGAATTTTATTTACAGCTGGTTAATTCTACGCCTTAGGAATTAGTTGAGTTTTGATAGTTTTTCTTCCTTGCGAGCCATTTTTCTCTAGGGTCTGCCCTCAAAATGGATGAATGAGTTCAATCAAGTGAAGAAACAAAGGGAGGAATTTCCAGGAACAAATTCACCGTGTGAAAAATCTCCATGTGAAAGGGCACATGATGCAACATAAAAGCAGAAGTAGTACATGTGAAAATTAGGAAGGTAAATGGAGCCACTTGAGCTAAAATCTTTATAGAGTATGTTCAAGGTTTAGCTTTTCAACCTAAGAACAATGAAAAGCTACTCAAGGGTTTTAGGTATGTGGAGGAGTGGGCAAGATCAAAGTAGCTTTTTGAAAAGATGAATGTGGTTAAAATGAATGAGCATATCATGAATACACAAAAGGTTGGATAAAGCAGTTTAGTGGAGATTATGATAGTCTGGATTAGTATGATAGCAAACAAAATAGAGCAGAGTTGGAGATAACTGGAAAGAAATTCTTAAAGCTATTGATCATCACTATTTCGTTGACATTCTATATTTCTCATCTTAGAAATATTCTAATTTAATTTTTAGATACCCAGAGAATTTCCTCAGTGTGTTCAAACAGAATGTAAAGCTAATATACTTCTTTTTTTAATCCATATATAACATCACTGTAACTGAAAAGGTCTCAGTGGTGTTTCCTTAATTTTTTTTTCCTTCTTGAGCAATTGCATATATGAAAATTCAGGGGACTTTTTTCTCCAATGTTATAACTTTTCCTTTTGAACTAAGATTATTAAATTGATTTGTACATTATCTGCCTATCTTTGGAGATGAGTTTCATGGGAACTGCCAGGATGCAGTATCTTGGTGGAAGAATGAGCTAAGAAAGGTTTCATGTTTAAACACTGATGTTCAACAACTGCACTGATTGATGCTAAGGATGCTAGTAGTTCAGTGTTTTCCTGATGTGAGTTTTATGTTACTTTCCACTTTCATTCTCAGTAGAAGGCACAGTTCATAACAACAGTCCCCTTCAAGCACGGCAAGAATTGGGATTAGTAGGGTATCAGAGATATAATGAACAAGTACAAAAAGGTCATCTCCACATATTGAGACAATCCTATAATTTTCTATCTTCCCTCTCAGAGAGCTTGGAATCTGAACTCCTTATTTCATGCCACAACATTAAGAATAGTCTCTTTCCTCTTGGTGAGTGAAATAATGTTACAGAGAAGGTAAATTTCTCTTTTTTGCCTGACCTTCATAGAGAATGTCTTCTGGGAAGCCTAAAAGTCCCAGATGTATGAGTTCCCCCCTCAGATTATAACAGAGAAACATGGTCATCTCTTTAGTATCTTTCAATCCCTACCAATCCCTAAAGACAGACAAACATGAACATACACACACACACACACACACACACACACACACACACACACACACACACACACCTTAATTTGCTGGTGATTTACTCCAACAGGAAGTGGGAAGAAGCAAAAATGTCTTCAAACTGGCATCTCAGAATCCTTCTTCTGGGTAGATGGGGTTATTTACTTTTTCCCTTCCATCTATATTTAATTTTTCCTGAAGGTAGGAATATTAGGCAGATTTTTTTCTAAATCAGATTGTGTCATGAAGGCAATGCCATCCAAAACCAGTAGATATTTCTTTAAAATAGTAATGACATACTAAACATGATTCATAATTAGTAAGTGGATGAGCAAAGAAAAAGCACATACCTTGGAACTAACTACTAGGAAATATGGTCACATTAGCACCAGAAATTGATTTTTTTCTCTCAAGCTGTTTGCCAATTTTGTATTGATTAGTTTCTATCCTAGAAAATCAAGATACTATTGACCTGATTCAAGTACTTAAAAACGTCCTCAAGAAATATCTGTGGATCTTACAAAGTAGAATGAAACCATGATAGACTAGTCCATGTTGCTTTTGTTGTTTGCATTTCTTAAATAACCTCATCATCTTCCTTATAAGCAATAGCAATTAAATAATGGAAATTCACTGATCACAAATCATTCCTAAGCCTTTATAGTTTAGGACTGGGTCATAATAAAGAATTTTAGAAGATGCTTGACCTACCTTAAGTCTTGGAGACCCTAGATCTTTGTTTGATCAATAGAAACTCACTTGAAGATGTATAGTTGAACGTGTAAAGTACTAATGCCCATAATTTTCTTCTGGTATGAATGTAATTGTCTCTCATTTTAAGCAAAAGTATTTTGAAAAGATAAAAAAAATTGAACACTGCCATTCTTTGGATATGGAAATACAGAGTAAGACCACTCTAACTGAAGACAGAAAGAAGAGGGAGAATAATGATGAAATGAGGACAAAGATATGTTTGCAAGATTAATTGGGTCACTCTTAAAAGCATAGAGAGTATCGCTAAGTGCTCAGTAAGGAAAATTACTAAACTACCTAAAGAAGCATAATTTGGGGAAGCCAAATGTCTATAAATTTGAACAGAACGAATCTATTTTTTCCTCCATCTAGTACAAATAAAATAGAGCTTTTTACTTTTCTTTCCTATATCTGAATGAGACTAAAGAGGCTCAGGTGGCTCTGAGAACCTTGGAATGAGATTATTATGTACAGATGACAGCTAGAGAAATCTCAACCTGGGGTACAGCTTAATTAGATTCTGTCTGCAGGACCCCACATTATTTATCCCAATATGGGTCCAAAATTCTGAGGTTCTCTGAAAATAGATGCTCCCTGAGATTATCTCCTATCAAACTGAGTCTCTATTAGTTGAGATGTTTTTCTAATAGTTGGTACTTCCATGTACTTCCATTTTAGTGCAGCTCAGTTCAGAAATGGAAGGGGGTTTTGATAACCACGTTGAATTTATGAAATATGGTACTGTATCTTATGCACAGGTGTTTTAGGAGATACCTTATGTGATTCCCACGTATCTTGTTTAGAAATTTCTGCCTTGTAACTGGATACCAATACTCTGTTTTGAAGATGGAAAGAGAAATTCTGGACTCAGAATTCTGCTTTTAAAGAGTTCTATTCTGTACCTCCTCAAACTATTCCCTGCCAAACAAGGGGAAAATATAAGGCATCAAAGTATGTGAGCCTTATCATTTGAACCAGGATTTCTAGGGTTTAGGAAAGTATATTTGTCAAGCTAGATGCATAAAACATACTTTGATAAGTTGTTTGCTAGCTTGATTTGTAATATTTATATATTCAAATAAATAGGTTCATTGGGCATAATTTGTTCTCTTTACCCAGGATCTACCAATGTTAAGAGCAGGTCTGCTTGTTACTAGTCCAGTGGGGCAGAAGAGTCTTTTAAAATTGTTATTGTAAAAGTGATGTGTCACGTCTAGGATTATCCTAGCAGAAGAGCGCAATAGATCAATAGCTATGTACATATGAACACAAAAGATGGTGCTAAGTGAAATGAACTCCAAGTTATGGAAACAAGTGGTTTAACACTGTTGTTATTTTCAATATACCATGTGAAATTATGCCCTGTTTCTTTTGTCTTTCCCATGTTTTAACCCCTAAGTGGTTTAACACTGTTGTTATTTTCAACATACCATGTGAAATTATGCTCTGTTTCTTTTGTCTTTCTTTCCCATGGTTTAACCCCTGATGTCACTGTCACTGATTTTGGTACCCTGGATATTGTATATATGTGTACTGGAACTAGGGAAGGGAAAGGGAATATCAAAATCGAGAGACAAAGGATAAAAAGACAAACCAATGCAACAACAATACCTACAAAACTAGATGGTGTCAACCAATTTCACAACTCAAGGGGGGAGGGAAGTGGGGAGTGTAGAGGTGAGGCAAAAATGAGGGAGGAGGTAAGAAGTTGGATAAGAAATGCACACACTGCCCTACGTATGAAATTGTAAACCCTCTGCACATCACTCTAACAATAAAGAAATGAAAAAAAAAAGGTGATGTATCGAGGGGTTGTAATTACATAAATTGGGTAATGAGTGCATTTCTTTTTGAACAGTGTCACCTTTCCCCTCATTTTCTCCAAGTTTTTCCTTCCCAACCCCCTGCCCCAAAAGTTGTATAGTTCATTTTCATCACAGTGACTAGTAAATATCACTGCTGCATATGTTCACCCCATTTCCCACCATTTTTTGCCCCTTTTAGCTCCCCCCAAATTATTAACTTACGTACAATACAAAAATTACAGGGACAACAGAGGAAAAAAAAGAAGCAAAATAATATAAAACCTCTTGATTCCATTTCTTAGAGTTCATTTCAGTAAACATCATTTTGTATGATCATATGGGGCAGAAGATTTTACCTTTCCAATTCCTTGCCTAGTTGCAGGACTGCTCCTGTCACATCTCACAATGAATCTAGCCTGGATCTCACACTACTTAATTGGGGGAAACTTAGCAAGTCACTTTCTTTGAATCTAAGATTTTCCATCTGTAAAACAATGAGGCTGAAAAAAATGAGCTAACATTTACAGTTAAGTCTTCTAGCAATAATAAAGGGTAAATTTTGTTTAAAAGTTAGACCCTTGGAAAACAGCTTTGAAGTGGAAGGCATTGGAGATCAGACTGTAGAAAATACAAGAGTTTAAAAATTCCCAGCTGCAGAGAATACAATGCCTTGCCTCTACCCTTTCTAGTCCTTCTAAGTTCTGCATGACCTCCCTTCCTCCCTCTCACTCTTCCTCTTTCTCTCCTCCCTCTCCCTCTCCCTCTTTCCCTTTCTTTCTCTCTCTCTCTCTTTCTCTCTCTCTCTCTCTCTGTCTCTGTGTGAGATGACAGAACTAATTGAAGACTACATGTGGTCAGTTGTCCTATGCCTCATTCACATAAGGGAAACAAATTAGAACACAGCACAGGATATAAAAACCCCAAGTCAATCACCTGAGCACAGGGCATCAGCCTTCAACAGTTTCTTCTTATTTTATTATTGTTATTGTAAAGGTGATATACAGAGGGGTTACAGTTACATAAGTCAGATAATTAGTACATTTTTTGAACAGTGTCAAATCTTCCCTGGTTTTCTCTCAGGTTTTCCTTCCTGACTCACCTTCCCAACAAGAAGTATAGTTCATTTTCAACATAGTGTCTAGTGAGTATCACTGCTGCATTTGTTCACCCTTTGTCCCACCATTTCTGTGCTCCCTCTTGCACTCCTCCAAATAGATAAACTTACATACATGACAAAAAGTGCAGAAAACACCTTTTCATGTGAATAAAGTTCCTCACAATTATCTTTCCTAGTTTGTGAGCCCTAGTAATTGTGCCAAATGAAGAGCTGTAACATTCACTCACTGCCCACTGTAAGCAGCTGGGTAAAAAATGTATCAATAATATTCGCAAAGAGTAGACAACTATCGCTGGCTTTTCAGGACTTAACAGGAGGACCTTTACATCCTTTGGAACCAGGGCTTCTGTGGGAAAAGCAGTGTAGATCCTCAGTATACTTTTGTATAATGAATATGCAGTGGAGTTGCACTATGTTTCACCACTTGTGTGTATGTACATGGCTTTGATAACTCTAGTTACATCCATTTCTATGTGAATGCATAGGCAAAAGCCTCTGCTCTCAAAATTTGACTCAACTATTGATGAACATGCATGGAGTTGGGCAAGTGAATTTCTTAACAGTTCTTAGAATTTGCCATTCCAGGATGACACTTTATTGTCTTCCAGACAATTCTCTTTTCCTTTACTCTGCACAATGCACACAGACTCTGAAACTGACAAACAGCATAAGCAGTGGTGCTGAGGCACCATGTCTTAATTCTTAATTCCTCCAAGGTCAACAGGGAAGGGCTCCCTTCTTTCCTGTCCCCTTTTAGTTTCTTTTCTGTTTGTCCCTGGAATATCAAAGCAAAATCTATCTCATATACACAGTAGGAAAGTAGAATTTCTCTCAATAAGGCTCAGGTACAGATTCAAAGATCACAAAATAAGCCAGTGTATTGGTGGCTCACATCTATAATTCTAGCTACTCAGGAGGCTGAGAGCTGACCATAGATAGCAATTCAAAGCCAACCAGGCAGAAAAGTTTGTGAGACTCTTATCACCAATTAACCACTAGAAAACAGGAAGTGGAGCTGTGGCTCAAAGTGCTAGGTTTGATCAAAAAAGCTTGGGGACAGTGCCCAGGCCCTGAGTTCAAGTGCCATAGTTGACAAAAAAAGTCACAAAATAGTCTTTGACACTGTCTTTAACGTCCTTGTCCCTCCCCTTGTCTGACATCCACAGAACTTTTCCATGGGACTGCCAATCTGGAAGAAGCCCATGGATTACTGCCTTGCTAATTTATCAGAGATACTAGATATGACAACTTAACTGTGGTTCAGAAAGTTAGTGACTAAAAGAATGAGATGCATAAATACCAAGAAAACAATGAACTATAGTGATAGCAAATAATTTTTCCAAGCATCTCTGAAGCTCATTTAGATGTACCTTATCTATGGAATATAGCTGTGTCTTTAGGACTTAGTAAGTGGTTCCTAAAAGTTTGGCAACTGAGAAAGGAAAGGTTTTATATTCACTGAGTGCTTGATATGCCTAAACCAGGCTACACATTTTTATACATGATCTTATTTATCCCTTTATGTCAGAGACTAATAAAAGATTTCTATAAAGGCCAAGAGAGTAAATTATATTCAACCTTGTGAACCATAATGTGTCTATCTCACTATTTCACTGCAAAAGCAAATTGTAAATGAATAGGTATGGCTGTATTCCAATAAAACTTTATTTGCAAAAATATTTGGGAGACAGAATTTGGCCCACCAAAAAAAATTGCAAACCTCTACCTTATGAGATCCATGAAGTTAATTCTGTCTGTATGAATCATCCTTCAACAGACAAGGAGAAAGAATCACAAAGGGAGGCCAAGCAACTTGCTTGAAGTCTCGGATATCAAGGAATGAGACTAGGATTTGAACCTAAAGAGACTGATTCCAGAGCTTACACACTTTGGTCTGAAGTCATTTCAGGTACTGTGCAGTAAGCTAAAGATCACTGTTGGTTGAAAACCTAAAGTGAGCCCCTACCCTATCTGGAACAAGCATTTTGCACGGTCAGAATGTTCCCTTCCTTAATCATCATCACTGCCAACCCAGAACGTGTATATGTCTGTGTGTGTATGTGTGTGTAGACACACATATATTCTTTATCTGTTAAAGAAAAGCAGCCAATCACAGATGAAGGGTCACTTTCTTGATTTTTAATCATGAATTCATGCTTCAAAATATGAAAGAATGTTGTTCTATGATCTGTGCTAACAGCCCCTAATTAGAAAATCATAGTACTCATGATTCTTAATCATTAATAATGTAATTTAACTTACTCATGAATTTCATTTCCAACATGGCCATCCCAGCCTCAAGCCAGTCCTACATTCCATCAGGAGGCCAGGAGTCAGTAATAACAATGATGACAATTCTATTAATGACATGCTTAAACACTGCACTCCAAAGCCACTAGTTCTAAGCACTTGAATGCACTCATTCATTTAACCTTCCCAGCAACCACTGTACAGCTAAAAGTACTGAGACTCAAAGATGTTACACAGCCTGGCCAAGGGAATAATGCTAGTCCATAAGTTAGTTTGGATTTGAACATAAACAGTCTGACTCCAGAGTCCATGTTCCTAAATACTACACTCATAGCCTTGCATGGAGAAGTTTTTAATATAGCAAATTTTATCATTTTGGTTGGTCACTTCTGCATAGTAGAATGGACTTGATAACTGGGTATGAAGCAGTCTTACTTGATAAGGAGTGTGTACCATTTCTTATTTGTGAAGGGTTGAGAAGCTCTGGCATCAGTATGTCTTGTTGGACACGTGTGTGTGTGTGTGTGTGTGTGTGTGTGTGTGTGCTTGCATATATGTGACAGTACTGGGACTTGAACTCAGGATCTCAGTGCTGTCCCTTAGTTTTTTCACTCAAGGCTAGTGCTCTCCCATTTGAGCCACAGCTCTATTTTCTGCTTTTGCTGGTTAATAGACATTCTTTCTTTGGCTGGCTTTTACCTGTTATCCTCAGATCTCAGCCTCCTAAGTAGCTTTGATTACAAGCATGAGCCACTGCACCTGGCTTGCTTATCATTTTGGCACTGGTATTATTTGCACATGTTAGTTTCCATCCAGAGACTTTGGAGAAATGAACACTTGAGTGTGTGTAGTGTTAGAAGTATAGAGGAGACATCGGGCACCTCAAGAATGTCCAAAGACAGGATGCAGGCATACTGGTGTTGAGAAGTAAAGGTACTTCCTTGTCATTTTTATTTCCTACCTTGAATTTTCTCTCCCAAACTTTAGATTCTCCAAAGATGCAGTAGCTAAATGCTGCAATGTCACCCATACCTCCTAGGAATTTACCAGTTTCCTAAATGCATACTAAGTTCTTACTGCTAGCACCTGTGCCTGAAAGAGCTCTCTAGTCTCTGCATCCCTTTTCTGCATACTTGCCTGACAAGATGGAAGTACCTGGGAATTAAGACTCTCTGGGAACAGTTCTGTCATTGATATTTGAGTTTGTATATAGATATCCTGGCACCACAACCCTGCCTCCCAGGGCAGAAGAATTCTGAGGCTTGTAAGCCCGTTTTCCAGAACATTTGGATGATTAAGTTCTAGTTGTCCATGTTGGACTGGCTTGATAATTCTATCAGTTAGGATTCCATCTTATAAACAGACCTAGTAAGATATATATGTGTGTGTATGTATGTATGTATGTATGTATGTATGTATGTATGTACATATATATGTCCCTTTCAGCATAGGTTTCACAATTCAACCAAATCCAGATAGAATACATTTTTTAAGAAAATAATTGAGGCTGTATTGAACATGTATAAACTCTTCCATGTCATGTTATGATTCCATGCAATACAGAATAGTAACTATTTGGTGAATGGGATTACTGGGATTTGAATTCAGACCCTTGTCTTTATTGGGCCAGTGTGGTATCAATGAGACCCAGCTCCTGTGGAGGTGCTGGCTGTATAAATAGAGGGGCGGTCCCCGATTGACCCTCCCCTCCTCCCGCCCTGGGGCTGTATAGCCGGAAGCCACTCCTGCGCCTTCCGGGTCCGGAACCAGAAGGAGTACTTCTGGCTCGGCCTGCCTCCCATCTCGATCTCGGGTCCATGTGGATGCCTTCAAGATGGTGCCGCCGAGCCCAGGGACAGTCCTATTGGGGCATGACGTAAGCCTGTGGGGGGGAGTCCCAGGGTGCCACTCTTGCCGAAACAGCGAAACAGACCGGCTCAGCCAATTAGCCAAGTCCTTTCCTTCCCACCTTCCCGCCTTCTTCACCGTAATAAATCCTTCTGCCCGCCCCCTGGGCAAGGAGTTCAGTTCAAACCTCAGGCTGTCTCCCCGGGGTCTTTCTTTCTGTGCTGATCTCTGACACGTGAGAGGGGGCAAGGGGGGAGGTTTCCAGCAACTCTCTTCTTGGCTAAACGCGATCCACATGAGCACGTTTTGCCTTCTGCTGGCGGAAGTCAAAGCCGAGTGCTCTTTCATAATTCGGGATTCAAGCATTTTCCCCAGGAGATAGGGGGGAAAAAGGGATCCTTGAGGTCCCAACAATCTCCAACCCTGCTTTGTACTGATTTATTTTAGGATAGGGCCTGACTTCCTTTCTAGACAAATACCTAGCCACTATTTACCTACTTTAGGCTTTCCATACTTGCTGGGATCACAGGCATGTGCCACCACAATTCAGCAGTGCTACTCACTAGACACTATGTTGGAAATGAACTTTACAACTTCTGAGGGAGGGGATTCAAAGGGGTAAAACTGGAAGGAAGTGAGGGAAGGAGGAGATAGCACTGTTAAAAAAGAAATATACTCATTACCTGCTTCATGTAACTGTAACCTCTCTGGACATCACCTTTACAATAAAATTTAAATTAAAAACAATAACTAAAGTTGTAGGGAGCTTGCTTAGCAAGCATGAAGCCCTGAGTATAAACTGCAGAACCATAAAAAGTCATATTCACAAGAGATGAGGACATTTCAAACATTCTTTATCATTGCAAACAATGATCATTCTGTGTCTACCATGGCTGGAATGTACTAAGTGTAAAGGGATAGGATGCAGATTATTTTTAAATTAAGGCCAAAGCATTTATATATTTTGATGGTCCTATAATTACAGACATTTATACATTGAGGAAATTCTTTAATTTATGATGTAGCTCAGGGTTGATTAGTGCCCGTAAAAATAATTCATTGATACTCCCTCATGCAAATTTTCCCAAAGTCTACTTTCTCTTTTTAGAAAACTTTTACCCTCCTTAGTCTGACATTCAGACTACAGACACCATGGCCAGGTCTGTCGTTCTTTGCCTCCCAGGCCCAAAACACATGGAACCACCATTTCTTAGCTTGTACTGCACCTCTACCACCTCTGATTAGATTGCCCCTTCTTCCTTTGATGCAGCTGCACTTACTGGTTCTCACTGAGTTCAGTTCTTTGCTGTCTAATGGCTATTTGAATTTTAAGAGTCCTCCAGTCACCTTGACTCCAGTGACTCACACTTTTACTACTACCTATTCAGTAGGCTGAACTCTCAGGTTCATGGCTCAAAGCCAGTCTTGAAAGATAAGTCTGTGAGACTCTTATTTCCAATAAAACACCAAAAACTCTGAAGTAGCCGGGTGCTGGTTGGTCATGCCTATAGTCCTAGCTACTCAGGTGGCTGAGATCTGAGGATCGTGGTTCAAAGCCAGGCCAGGCAGAAAAGTCTGTGGGACTCTTATCTCCAAATAAGCACCAGAAAACCAGAAGTGGCACAGTGGGTCAAGTGGTAGAGCACTAGCCTTGAGCTGAAGAGCTCCAGGATAGCACCCAGGCACATAGTTCAAGCCCCACAACTGATTTTAAAAAGCCAGAAGTATGAGATGTGGCTCAAGTGGTAGAGCACAAGCTTTGAGTGAAAAATAGGGACAGCACTCAGGCTCTGAGTTCAAGTCCCAGTATCAGCACACACATGCACATGCACGCACACACACACACACACACACACACACACACACACATACCACATCACACACAAGCCATGCCATGGTGAAACTTCATAGTATATTCATGTTCTTATCTGAATTCCATGCTTTTCCTTCCTGCTCCATCACATTGCTTTAAAGCCCCCTCGAGTACAATTAGTCTGTCTCTTTCTTTTTGCTTAATTCCTAGTTCAGTACCTTATATAATATAGTCAAGAAGTATTTGAAATCAATTGAGTAGACCCAGTTGGGCTCTCAAAGCAATTGTATTCTGGGCTTTCTTTGAACTGAAAGGACCTAGAATATATCCATATTTTAAATGCCACTCTTTTCGTTAAGAATAAACCATCATCATCTCCAGGATAGACATAGAAGAAGATCACAATAGCTCAATACCTATGCCTGTATGAACACATGAGATAACACTAAGCGAAATGTACTCCATGTTATGGAAATAAGTGGTATATCATTGTTGTAATTAATTTCAACATACCATGTGAAACCATACCTGTTTTTTCTCTCATATTTCCTTCCTGTGGCTTTACTCATGCTATTACTGTAACTGATCTTAGTACCCCAGATACTGTATAAACGTGTATTGGAACTAGGGAAGGGAGAGGGAACAGCAAAATTGAGAGACAAAGGATAAAAAGACAAACCATTACAATAGCGATACTTACAAAACTAATTGGTGTAAACCAACTGTAGAACTCATGGGGGGAAAGGGAAACGAAGAGCAGGGAGAGGGGAGAAAATGAGGGAGGAGGTAACAAGTTGGATAAGAAATGCATTTGCCTTACATATGAACCTGTAACCTCTCTGTACTTCACTTTTTCAATAAGGAAGAGAAAAAAAAGAATACACCATCATCCACATAGAGCTGCAAAGACAACATTTTCTCTATGGACCTACACTGTACCATTAGTACAGTTGGACCTACACTGTACCATTAGTACCATTAGAAGGAGGAAGTTTTCCACATGTGGTCATAATTTATATCACTCCCCTGGCTCCACTCCCAAGAAAAAATGGCAAATCTATTACATTTGTAGATTTGTAAAGATCTGTCATGACTCAGTGTGCCATCTAACCACAAGAGAGAACTCAGAACCTTTTACTGGGGAATGGCAGGAAGGAAGGCAGTGACACCGAGAGGCTGCTAGTTCATCCAATCATCGCTAGAATTCAACATTTTGAAATTACTGATAATCATACATTGATAATTGGTAGACTATTTTGGTTGAAACAGGAGTAGATATAGCAGGCAATTGAATGTGTTTTCAAGGGATTGTGACTTAACTGCTTGTTCTTGTTCGCATGAGCCTTTTGGCCACAGGGACAGAAGCCATCATCAGTAGGCATTCTTTCTCTAGGACTGTAAGACCAGACCTCATGTGTGCTGTGGATGTATATGTGCAGAAGAATGTATGGAGATCCTCTGCCACAGAGTCTGAAACCTGAAATTTCAAGCAAAGAGAAGGAAAACACAGCTCATTCTTACTCTGAATGTTATGTCACAGTTTGTTTCTCCAGTGGTGTTAGCAACAAGCTAGACAACAGCTTCTATTCATCAAGCACAGTTTACCACATACTTCACTGAGATGGTTATATTCATGACAACATATCTTCATGACCAGCACATAAGCTGGTTTACAGGTGAGCAAACTGTGGTCACACAGGGATAAATACAGGAAGTAGGAGGAATTCTGAGTTCAATGATTAGAAATTTTGCTTTAAAGAAGACTTGCTGAGAGTCTTTCTCTGAGCTGTTGCTTTCATTTAGAATTTCAGTCTTTATCTTGATTAAAAATTTCAAAGATGATGATTAATCTAACTTGAATTACTGAAGATCTATTTTGCACCATATGTCTTGAACTGACATGGGGTGATAGTGCCAGTATTGAGATAGATGATTATAAGCCCACAGCCCAGGATCTTTCCACTGAATTGTTGACAACTGCTCCTTTCAAGACTGAAGGTTAGTCTTGCTTTCCCCAGTCAATGTTACAAGTATGTCCTTGGCATGGAGACGCCAGCCATGGAACTGAGAGTTGCTTTCCTTCTGGATCTTCACTGCCTCTTTCCCAATTCTGAATTTTGTTTCTTATTTTGTCCCAGTTCTACTGTGATAGATCTTCTAGCTTTCCATTGATACCTCTCTGGCCCAAACACCTGACTCCACCTACCACCAGTTAATTCCCCTAATTGATGAGTCTCCTTTCTCCCTCTGAATCTGAAGTTATTCATAAGCACCTGTCCTAACTCCTGTTGGTGGAGCTTGTTTCATTTTCAGGCTAACGCGTCAAATTCTCTGGCTTAGCCCTAATTTTGAGGGTATGAGAGCCTATCCTGGAGAATGAAGGGGAGTTTTGCTGTTTAATATTCATACATTAAAGTCAGGAATAATCCCATATATAATCCCAACATATTAATTTGTAAGGTATTATTACTAATGAAAGTTGAATAATGTTTTGAAGATATTAATTGAATTTAAACTATTCAGACATTAAAAGAAGAGTATAGTTTAAGCTGGAAATCAGTATAACATGATATATGTGTTTTTCTAAGATCAGTAAAAATCTTTGACAATGTGAAGTCCAATAGAGCCAAACTGTGAAATATTTGTTCTATACAGAAAATATTCACATTTAATACAGGCATTGACTGAATACTGAAATTCAGGAGTTAAAAGTCTACTTAGAGTAATTGAGGACCCAATGGACGAAGAGAAAATCACTGGTAGGTACACTGCAGTATTGATATGTTTTACTTAAGTCATTTATTTGGGAATAAAAAGGAATTATTTCATACTACTTGTGACAAACACAGTCACCTGCCACATATCGTCAATATTGTCAATTTTTTCCAGTCAATTGGAAATAAAAAATGGCCCTTCCACTAATATTCTCCCATCCGTGGACTTCCCTTAACTGTCCCCATACGTGGACTTGTTTCCAAACCACAATCAGGTGAAATCTTTGTAATTTAAAGGCCTAATTTTCTGCACTTATTTTTATAAAGACTTTTCTAGTAGGTAAATCACACTCCAGTAGGTAAGTAATGGATTATTCCTTGGTATATGCAGACATTATTTCATTACATACAAAAAAAAACTATAGAAAGAGGCAATCTATCTTTCAACACTGAGGAAACGGCCACCAGTGACTATTTAAAATTATTTGAGTATACATAAAATTATCTGAAATATTTTCAGTTTTAAACATACAATGGCATAAAAATGGATCCCTTTCTAAAACAGCGGACTCTTTTTAAAAAAATAATAATTACTTATCTATTGTCAAAGTGATGTACAGAGGAGTTACAGTTCCATATGTAAGGCCATGGGTACATTTCTTGTACTATTTGTTACCTCCACGCTCATTCCCCCTTCCCCCTTCCCCCTTCCCCTCTCCCCCCCATGAGTTGTTCAGTTGGTTTATACCAAATGGTTTTGCAAGTAATACTTTTGGAGTCATTTGTCTTTTTATCCTTTGTCTCTCGATTTTGATATTCCCTTTCACTTCCCTTGTTCTAATAGCACTGTATATAATGTCCAGGTACTCAGATGAGATACAGTGATAGTGCAGGTAAAACCACAGGAAATGGATATAAGAGGATCAACAATAGAAGCTAGTTTCACATGGCATGTTGAAAGTAATTACAACAGTGATATAACAGTCGTTTCCATAACATGGAGTTCATTTCACTTAACAACATCCTCTGTGTTCATAAGGGCATAGCATTGGGCTCTTGTGATCCTCTGCTGTGACTAGCCTAAACCTGTGCTAATTATTCCCTATGAGGGAGACCATAGAGTCCATGTTCCTTTGGGTCTGGCTCACTTCACTTAGTATAATTTTTTACAAGTTCTTCCATTTCCTTATGGATGGGGCAATGTCATTCTTTTTGATAGAGGCATAAAATTCCATTGTGTATATACACATTGTGTATTCTCCTGATCCATTCATCCACTGAGGGGCATCTGGGTTGGTTCCATATTTTAGCTATGACAAATTGTGCTGCGATAAACATTGTTGTGCTGGTGGCTTTAGTGTGTTCTTGTTTGTAGTCTTTTGGGTAGATGCCCAAAAGTGGGGCTTCTGGGTCATAGGCAAGCTCTATGTTTAGCCTTCTGAGTAATCTCCACACTGTTTCCCACCAACAATGAAGTAGGGTTCCCTTTTGGCCACATCCTCTTCAACATTTGTTATTATTAGTTTTCATGATAATGGACATTCTTACTGGGGTGAGGTGGAATCTCAATGTTGTTTTGATTTGCATTTCTTTTATGTGCAGTGATATAGAGTAATTTTTCATATGTCTCTTAGCCATTCCATTTCCTCATCAGAGAAGTCTCTTTTTAAAACTTTAGCTCACTTGTTGAGGGGGCTTTTGGTTCTTTGAGGTTTTGTTTTGGAGGAATTTAATTTTTTGAGTTCTGCATATATTTTAGATATGAGGCCTTTGTCCATTGTATGGCTGGTAAAGATCTTTTCCCAATCTGTGTGCTTTCTGTTTGTCTTGCGAGCTATGTCCTTTGCCGTGCAGAAGCTCTGCAGTTTGATGCAGTCCCATTTGTCCAACCTTTCTTTGATTTGTTGCAATTCTGGGCCTTTATTAAGGAAGTTTCTCCTGTGCCGAGGAGCCCAAGTGTTTCTCCTACTCCTTCTTTTAGTGTTTTTAGAGTATCTGTTTTTATCTCAAGGTCTTTGATCTATTTGGAATTGATTTATGTGTGGGTGATATATAAGGATCTAGTTTTAGTTTGTTCCAGGTATTGAACCAGTTTTGCCAGCACTATTTGTTAAAGAGGCTATCTTTCTTCCATCCTATTTTTAGCTACTTTATCAAAGATTAAATAGGCATAGTTCTGTGGGTTCATTTCTGGGTCTTCAGTTCTATTCCATTGGTCTTCAGGCCTGTTTGTGTGCCAATACCAAGCTGTTTTTATTACTATAGCTTTGTAATACAGCTTGAAGCTTGGTATTGTAATTCCTCCAGCAATGTTATTTCAACAGCAGACTCTTAAGAGAAAAAATTAGCAAGAGAAAAGCAAAGACATTTTTAATAACATGTATATAAAATATATATGCCTATACATGTATATGTATATATAGCATATATATATTACATGTATATAACACACACATATATTTCATACATAGATGAAACACACTCTGGCAAAGAGCATTTCTGAAATGTCTTTGAATGCCAACATATAGAGTGTCTTCATAACAAAGTAATGAATTTTTAAGAAGTGATGAAACAAAGGAATTTTTTTTAATCTTTAGGGGCAACAACTTGCAGAAAGCAAATAACTGGCAGATGAAGGTTAGTAAAATGTATTAATGGAGATTCCTCTGGTACCAACTTCAGAACAATAAGAGTTGCCTTTGGTGGTTAACTTTGTGATTCCTGATAGACAAACAAGGCAGGATGGCTTTCTGAAACAATGATATCTATGTCTTGCTTTTAGGCAAAGATGAGGGAGGGTTCAGAGCTCTCCTACATGCTGCTTCTTGTCTGGTCCAACACACCTTCTAATTGGTGCATTTTCTTCCTCACTTTTTGTGAAGATTGACTTTTTGTTTTGCATTATTATTACAAATTTAACTGATGGTAGTTTCCATACTTATATCCAATCATTGTTAAACTTCAAAGAAAAAAATCCTGTAGTCAATACTTCTGTTATTTTTTTCTCTTGTCTCAGATCTAACTTAGAAATGGATTTGGGTGAGGAAAGGAGTCTCATGGCTCTTTTGTGATTTTGAACTTTTGATTTAGCCACCAGCAATGATTTATGCTCCTGAGGACACTGGGCCTTTAGTTTAAGTTCTCAGTAGGCAATGCATTAGTCTGTTTTGGGGTGCCACAGACTGAAGTTGTCATCCCTGGAATCAGACTTTGAAGCTTTGCAATCTAAATTTACAGCCTACCTACTTTATGTCTTGGCCCGATTTCTGTGCAGGGCAAACGTTCCTGTTTCTCTCCCATGTACCACCAGCTGAGGGATTATTACACTTTTGTCTGCATAAGCATATGACAGGGTTTGTTGAAACAAAAGTGATCAAGCCCCACCCCACAGAGGATCTAGATTAGTTTGACAACAGAACCTGACAATGGCCATGTTTAACAATCTCCCAAGTGATATTGGCTCTACAGTCCTGAGGCTCATACTTTTAGGTTTGTAACCACAAGGTTATTTGGGGATGGAATGAGAAAACACCTGCAGTGTTCTGAGATTGAAGTATAGTAGATGCTTATAATATGAAATTTTCTGTGTTATCATAATTGTAAAAGCTGTATTTTTCCATTAATGATCATTGAGTTGAAACTCGGTGCCTAAAGACAGTTTCAGGGAAGGAGTAAATCAGAGAAACAAAAGCATCTAAGGATCATATGGCTGTACACAAATTCCATGGACCACCAGAGGTGACCAGTCATAAAAATATCACAAGAATGTTGAGAAATGACAAGCTGAAGAACACCCTCCTTGAGTTAGGACAATACCCCCTGTATCTTTGGCTAAATCTTGGGACTTAATGTAGTGCCAATCAACACCACTGCCAGACTCCCACCTGTAACTTTTCTCATTTCAAATTATCTGAGCAGGGTCTGTGGAAAAGAGGTGCGATATGGAGTAATTATTTCTGTCTCAACTCTATTCTCATTGAGAAAAATCAGCTTAATAAATCAAAATATCCTTATGGTTAAGTTGTTTTAATCATTAGGAATACTACTTTTTTAGTCATGACAAATACAATTCTTTTAATGTAATCAACGACATAGAAGTTTTAAACCTCTCCGCTTCCAGCTCACCAAAGGTGATTCTATGAGGCTTATAGCTAGGGTCATTATTTACTACCTGGAATCATACCAGGAAAGAGTGGGTTGGAAAAGACAGGATTCGTTTTCAAGGATTTTAGTTTGTTCTCAACATTTCTCTGCAGCTCTGATCAAACTAAACATGAATTCAAATCAAGGAAACATTTCATGTACTAAAGGACAGGATTTAGGCTAAGTGCTTATTAAAATATTCATTGTATAATCTTCACAACAATAAGCAAATCTACTACCATATATCATGGTGATACAGGCTTAATATGCTAGAAAAAATCTTACAGGAAGCAAGAAACATAAGAAATCCACTCATCATTCATTTGCAGTAAATGATTTGATATTTATTTAAAAGAAAAATTGGTTTGAATGTCACATCTGCACATTGACTTTCACGCTGTTCTTTTCTTTCATATAGCTCAGTGACTGCAAACTGTTGCACGCATATCAATTAATACACAGAATTGTACATTTAAAATTCAGATGTATTGTACCATACAGTTGATTTAATGATCTTTCAAGGAGATTTTTAACTATAGGGGAATTTCACCTTAAAGGCTGACTTCCAAAACTCATTTCAATATAAAATGACACTTTTATGAACAGTTTAAACCAAAAATCTCTGGGCTGTTGGATTACTCAGTATATCAATATGACTTTTGCTTCTCTTTTCCACAGAAAAGCAAAGAACCTCATTTAAGAATAAGGCTGGGACTGATAAATGATGATCTTAAAAAATGATTCCCATGTGACTCAGATATGAGAAAAATGTCTTCGCGATTCTGTTTCAGTTATTTTAATCAACTTGTTCAATGAATATTTATTTGACATTGAACACATAACAGGCACTGCTGTAGATGTTAGGGGGAGGGAAGTAAATAATGCATCAATTACTAAACACCAGTGGTTCATGCTTAAAATTTTAGGTACTTAGGAGACTGAGATATGAGAATCACAGAAAATGCTGGGAAAGTCTTTTTTTTTCCTTTTGGTAATTTATTGTTAAGATGATGAACTGATGAACAGGGGGTTTACAGTTACAAAAGTAAGGTCTTGAGTACAATTCTTTTTAAACATTGTTACCCACTCCCTCATTTTCTCCTGCTTACTAATCCCCACTTCCCTTCTCCCAAACTGTAAAGTTCATATCCAACATAGGGTCTAGTGAGTATCATTGTTGCATTCATTTGAATCAAGTGGTAGACTGCCAGTCTTGAGTTAAAATGCTATGGGACAACACCCAGACCCTAAGCTCAAGCCTTAGTACTGGCACACACAGAAATACACATATATACACACATATATAAGCATACATATATATATGTGTATATATACATATATCACAAATTGCTTTTAGGGAGTTTACATTTTAGAATCAGATGAGACAGAAAAATAACACCTAAACAAAAATATATATATATATTACATATATATACAAACATATATACACACACATATATAAACACATATATATGTAATTTATTGTGCTGTATTTTGGTATGTGAAAGAGAAAGTTATTTTAGGAGTGATTATCATATTTGAAGAAGGAAAAAATGGCATCCCACAAACAAAATGAAAAGGCTTATAATTAGTAGGGAGAGGCCAGCTGAACTGTATTCAGATGGAAAGTCCAATGATACCAAACTTGTGAAATATTATTGGATTTAGCAACAGAAAGGTCATTAGTGAGCTTTGACAAGGAAGTTTTCATGGACTGCTGGGCATGGAAACCTGATCAGAGTGAGATCAAGAGAAAGTAAGAACGGATAGTAAATAAGAAAAGCCTGCTGTGAGTTTTGTTATTGCAAGCAAGAAATGGTGTATACCCTTTCAGTTTCCTAGTTCTAATACCTGTATACATGGTTTCCAGTGTACTCAGATAAGATACAGAGATAGTTCAGGTACAACCACAGGAAGGAGATACAAGAGGATCATCAATAATAGAAGCTATGGTTTCACATCGCATGTTGAAAGTAATTACAACAGTGATATAACAGTCGTTTCCATAACATGGAGTTCATTTCACTTGGTACCATCTTTTGTGTTCATAAGGGTATAGTTATTGGGCTCTTGTGAGCCTCTGCTGGACTAGCCTAAACCTGTGCTAATTATTCCCTATGAGGGAGACCATAGAGTCCATGTTTCTTTGGGTCTGGCTCACTTCACTTAGTATAATTTTTTCAAGTCCTTCCATTTCCTTACAAATGGGGCAATGTCATTCTTTCTGATAGAGGCATAAAATTCCATTGTGTATATGTACCAAAATCGAGAGACACAGGGTAAAAAAAAAACAAATGATTACAAAAGCAATACTTGCAAAACTGTTCAGTGTAAATCTACTGAACAACTCATGGGGGGAAAGGGAAAAGGGGTGGGGAGAGAGGGGAATGAGGAAGGAGGTAGCAAACCGTACAAGAAATGTATCCAATGCCTAATGTATGAAACTGTAATTGCTCTTTGTATCAGTTTGACAATAAAAATTTAAAAAAAAAAGAAATGGTGTATATATAGTACAAGCCAGAAGCTGGTGGCTCATGTCTGTAATCCTAGCTTCTCTACTCAGGAGGGTGAAGATAAGAAAGTTCATTTTGTATGCTTCTGTTTTCTAAGTAATTTTGGTAGTGATCTTTCCGTTTCAATTTCATCAACGAGTTTGAGGAGTATTGTAGTGAGTTCTCCTTTAAAGGCCTTGTCGAATTTCGCTGTGAATCCATCTGGTCCTAGGCTTTCCTTGGATGGGAGGCTGTTTATTGCCATTTCTATTTCATTACTTGTCTATTTAGTTGGTTTAAATCTTCTTGGTTTAGTTTGGAAAATCAGTATTCTCTAGGAATTCTCTGATTTTTTCCATATTGTACAATTTGTTAATCATAGAGGTTCGCAAAGTATTCCCTGATAATATTCTGAATCTTGCTTGCTTATGTCGTAATGTTACCATTTTTGTCTTTAATTTTATTTATTTGCATGTGTTCTCTTCTTTTTTTGGTCAGGCTTGCTGAGGGTCTATCAATTTTATTAATTTTTTCCGAAGAACCAACTCTTTATTTTGATTCTTTCTATGATTATTTTAGTCTCTTCTTTGTTTATTTCTAATTTAGTTTTGATTATTTGTTTCCATTTGCTGGTTTGGGTTTGGCTTGTCCCTGGTTTACAAGGAGCCTGAGTTGCATCATTAAAGTGTTGATTTGAAATTTCTCCAATTTGTTGGTGTAGGCACTCAGAGTTATAAATTTTCCTCTGAGTACTGACTGTGCCATGTCCCAGAGGAGCTAGTATTTTGTGTGTTCATTTTTGTTAGAATACATGAACATTTGAATTTCCATTCTGATTTCAATGAACTACTGATCATTCAACAATGTGTTGTTCAGTCTCCCTGAGTGAGAGAATTTTTTGTGATGACTTTTAGTATTGAGCTCTAATTTTATTCCATTTTGGTCTGACAGGATGTAGGGAATCATTTCAATTTGTTGGATTTGCACAAATTTGTTTTGTGACCAAAAATATGAATGAAATAAGAAGCAAGAGCATTTTTGAGAATGAGAAAAGGTAGGGGAGACTGGTGGTTTACGAAAACAGACAAACACAGAGGAACAATCCTCTAATAAGAAAGTCAAAGAATAAATTGATTTGAGAAAAATAATAGAATTTCTCAGCCACTTTGAGGATTCACTGGAAGTCAGTGCACATGTGATTTGCATCTTGTGAGTTGGCGGGCACAGAGCCCATCTCCAGAATGGTAGATGGGATAGAGGTCTTCAGATGTTATACCTCTGTCTAAGGGCATGTGGTGTTATTTCCGTTATTTCCTGCTTTATGTAGCTATTTCCATAAATTTCTATGACCTTTGTCATGAGAGAAATTTGACATCCACTAGCAGTGATTGTTTACATCGCTGCATCAATCACATCATTTGTCCATTTTGACAAGCAAGGACTAGGAGAATAGCATTGTCATATTCTTCAGGCACCTTGCCAATGCAGCAAAGGTAGAGATGCTCCTTATTCACTTCTCAAGAATAAAGCAGAGTTCTACATGGTGTGTGTAGATGTCACCATGTGAGAGCCACTAAAGCCAGTGCATCTAAACCCATATTTATTTTTCCCTACTCCACTCAGGCTATTCTCCTAGTCTGACTACTACTTAACTCCCTAAAGTCTATTTAATTCTTCTTTCTGTGCTAGTTCTGGGACTTAAACTCAGGATCTGAGCACAGGCACTGAGATTTTCTGTTCAAGGTTAGCACTTTACTACTTGATCCATAACTCCTTCCAGGTAATTTTTGGTGATTAATTGGAGATAAGAGTCTCACACGCTAGGTGCCAGTGGTTCACACCTGTAATACTAGCTACTCAAGAGGCTGAGATCTGAGAAGTGAGGTTCAAAGCCAGCCTTGGCAGAAAAGTTCCCTTGAGACTTCTATCTCCAATTAACCACTCAAAAACAAGAAGTGGTACTGTGCCTCAACGTGGTAGAGTCCTAGCCTTGAGCAAATGAGCTTGGGGACAGCACCCTGGCCCTGAATTCAAGCCCTATGACTGACAGAAAAAAAAAAGTGTCTCATGGGCTTACAAGCATTCTTGCCTGCTCTGGCTTCAAACCATGTTCCTCAGATCCCAGCCACCCGAGTAGCTAAGGTTACAGGCATGTACCCTTGGTGCCTGGCTTCTCTTAATATCTTAACACTTATAGTCTTGTATGAAGAAAATAATTATCCCAAAGGTTATCCTAACCTTTGATGGTGTCTCATTTCATACTGGTAACTTTTATGCTCCTAAGCCTACTATAGAGCCTTGTAGTCTCTCTCTGAGATATCACCTGCCCTATGTCACATTATCCATCCTATCCCATCTGTTATATCTCCCTAGATCTATTTTATTGTGTGAGTCTGTTGTGCTATAAGATGGTTTAGGCTCCAGAGACAAAGTAACTCAGACGCTCCCAGCAAAACTCCTAGCTATTTTTCACACCAATTCTTGGCCTGAATTAATCATGAGAAGAATTCCCCTCTATATGTGCTAAGGATACCTGTCAAGCCTATTTCTCAGGAAAAAGTTAACATGACCCCCAACATCTACTTCAAAACAGTTCAAACTGAGAGAACTTTAAAAAAGACCCTTCTTGCAAAGATTATTTGTTAATTTTGACTAAGTCTATTGTAAAAACAAAGAAACCAAACCAAAAAAGCTCATCCATTTTAGCATTGTATAAGTTCTAATCTTCCAGAATGCAAATGTGAAGACAGAATTAGAGGTGTAACAGATTTATTAGGATAAGTTTTGGAGAAGGATAAAAGGGAGGAGAAAGCAGGAGGGGAAGATTGAGGTGGAATTTTTACATCTAGATTGAGGTTTGGGCCATGCAATAGAGAAGAAGGAAAGAGGATAGGTACAGAGAGCCTGTTAGCCAATAGTTCTCATAGCAGATTTTCTTTTAGGATAATATTTGTATAAATTTTTATGGATACTTCAATCGTTTGTGCTATATAAATGCATAGTCCCAACTTACTCTTTTTAATTCATTCATTCATCCATTCATTTAGATAAGGACTGTGTGGATCAGGCTGATCTTAAATACTAGATCCCTGTCCCTTCCTCCAGAGTGCCATGATTACAGCTCTGTAACACTATGCACAGCTACTTTGTTGTGGTTAACATTCATTACCAAAGTTATTTTCTGAATTTCCACAAATTTTAATATATTAGTGGAACCAGAGTCCTACAGGGCCAGAAGCCCAACTTGGTGAGAGAAGGAGGGATTTGAAGATGTCAGATCCAGTTACTATGATCAATATACCAATTAAAGAGACAAGTAGTGGTAAAAGGCAGGGGGTGGAGGTTAATGAATTAGCTGAAGGAGGAGGGAAACTAGGTCTTTATTCCATCTTCCAGGTACTGAGGCAAGCTTTAGGTTTAAACAGAAAGAACAAGGGTAGAGGGTGAAAGCTATTTGTAATTAAGCACTCTTGTTCAAAAATGTGGTCTGTGATCTGTGGGATCATTATCTCAGGATTGGTCAAGTAACTCCTAGTCAGGGTAAGAAAGTCACTACTGCCCAGGTATAGTTTCAACTCTTACCACAACAAGTTTATGCATAAGTTCAGGAATCCAAAGTGACTTCAAAAGAGCTGTTCAGAGCAGAAAGGACACATGGGAAATGGAGGCAGAAATGCTGAGTTTTTGTTCTGCTTTCAGTTATCTTGTGGGCCCAAGGCTGGTATGGAGTCAGTTCTTTTTAGCAGAAGCAGTTTCTAAGTACTGTTATATTAAGGGTTTTAATGATATTGTTCTCTTTCTACCATACTTTTTCCTTTGCCTTATTTTTCCACCCACTCCTTCCCTACTCCTCCTTTTCCTAATCCTTCTCTTCCCTCTCTTGCTCTAATAATGGAAATAGAATGTAGAGCCACACACTTGGTAGGTAAGTGCTCTACCACTTAAGCCATGCCTCAGTTTCTCCTCTTTATTATGTTGACTCTTTTTTGAGGTTAGGCATTGTTTTATGCCCAGGCTGGTCTCCATGCAATCCTCCAACTTTTGTTTCCCTGAATTGCTGGGGATGGCAGGTGTATACATGCTACTAGCCCCAGCCATTGTGCTTCTCCTACAGTTGGGATGGCAGGCACATGCCACTATACTTTGCTTGCCTGACTATTTTCTAATCAAATGTGATTTTAATCAAATAGACCTTCTTTTATGACATCCTTCATACTCCCTTCAGCTCCTTTTATATCCCCCATAGATTTTGGTAATACCTTCAGTTAAACATTTATAACTTCTCAGCAAGTTGTTTGCATGTGTCTATAGTAGATGTGAAAACTCCCTTAGAGAAGGAAATATATTTTACTTTTTTCTTTTCTTTTCTTTTTTTTTGCTGGTCCTAATAATGCTTCATCTCTGGGCCTGGGTGCTGAACTTCTTTTGCTCAAGACTAGCACTATGCCCCTTCTGTTTTTTTTTTCCTTAGGGGGTGCACTTTATTTGAGATTAAAATCTTACAGACGTTCCTGACCAGGCTCACTTCAAACCACTGTCCTCAGATCTCAGCCTCCCAAGTAAAGTAGTGAGGATTATAGGAGCCAGCCACCAGCACCGGGCTGTTTTACTTATTTTTATATCCCTAATTGCATGGTTCTCAAACTATATGCTCAATGCCCCTGAGTGTTACAGTGAGGTCACAAGGAGTATCATTAAGCAATTTAAATTTTCAAAGAAAACAAAATCACAATATAAGATAAGACTATTAATTTTGCCAAGATCTAGTTACCTAATAAACAACCAGATGCTGCTGGTTTACACCTGTAAAATGCTAGCTACTCAAGAGGCTAAGATCTGATGATTACAGTTCAAAACTAGCCTGGACAGGAACATCCAGGAAAATTTTATATTCAAATAATCACCCAAAAAGCCAGAAGTAGAGTTATGGCTTGAGTGGTAGAGTGTTATCTTTGAGTAAAAACGTGCAGAGGCAGTGATTAAAAAAAGTACAGAGGCAGTGATCAGGCTCTTGAGTTCAAGCTGGAGGGAAAGTATTTAAGAAAAAAAAGGAACAAATTGTTTAATAGTTCTCTTGGCCTAAGGTTACTATAGAATAAACAACTGAGACACCAAGGACTCTAATGATTTGAGAGTTTGGCAAACCTCATCTTTTCACTGACTGCACTACTTAACACACAACAACTATTTGGTAAAACAACACTACCATTGATTTTAGATAATTTATCTTACATTTATTCAGCACATGCATGCTGTATGCCAGCATTATTTTAAGCGTTTTTTTATGTACTGTGTTGTTTACCTTTGCAATGATCCTGAGAGGTAATAAATATTCTTACCTTCATTCTAAAGATTTGAAAACTAAACCATGAAGAGATGTAGTAACTTTGGAGATTATAAAACTGAGCTATTGTATGTTCAAGCAATAGATTCCAGACAGACAGTGGTGGTGCATACCTATAATCCTAGCTACTCAGGGGCCTAAGAGCCAAGAGATTGAAGTTCAAAGCCAACCAAAGCAGAAAAATCTAAGAGACTGTTCTTCAGAAAGGTTGGAGGCATTTCTCAAGTGGTAGTGTTCCAACAAGCCAAAGATGTACCTGGCCCTGAGTTCAAACTCCAGCACAGCAAATAAGTGATGTGAGTGCAAATCCTGATACTGGCAAGACAGAAAAAAAACCCACAAGTACACTTCATCACTTGGCACCATCACCTCATGCCTATAATCCTAGCAACCTAGCAGGTGGTGATCCAAGGTTCAAAACCAGTCTGATAGAAAACTATGAGATTTCATTTCCAATTAACATTTTAAAGCTTAATGGGAGACAGATCAAATTGGTAGTGCTCATCAGGCATGAGCAAAATAAGCTGAGTGAAAGCCCTGAGATCAACCTCAAGTACTAGCACAAGAAAGAAAGAGAAAAGAAAAGGAGAAGGAAAGAAAAAAGAGAGATTTCATGGCTGGAGGTGTACCTCAGTATTAGAACATTTTCCTAGTATATACAAGGTCCTGTATTTCAATCCTAGAACAATAATCCAAAAGAAATCCAAATACATAAAAAAAAATCCAAGGTCACTCTATTCTACACATAATTTCCAAAAGATTTTCAAAATGACAAGTAGCAAAGTTGGTGAAAACTAATAAATCACATTAATTTTATCCTACTTTACAAAGTGATTTTAAGAGTTGAATAGATGAACATTTATGGAATATTTCTTCAACGGGTATTGAGTAAGTTGTGGGAATAAAGCACTGTGAATGATACCAGGATGAATAAAGTGATAATTCCAAAGCTGACAATTTGGAAGCAAAGTTATTTTTACAGTAGTTTCACATTTCAAGATACCACAAGTCTGTTCTCAATCTGCCAATGAGCCTTTTCATCTTTGCCTACATTTTGTTTTTCAGAGATGCTCTGAGGCAACTTAGACTTGTCTGTTCAATTAGTTTTTTCAGACTGAGGTTAAGCTTTTTCCAATCCATGTCAGAAACTGAGCTTACTTTACCTAGGTTTTGGTAGCATTGGACAATTGAGAGGGTGATCTTCCTTAGTTGATAAATGAAAACTAGAACAGGCCCTAGGGGTGCATGCACATTAGAATTTATATAAGTAGGAATTAGGGGCAAGTGTTTGTCAAATCTCAGTAGGGATGGGAGTACCAGGTGAATAAGATCCACCTTGGCAGCTGACTCTTAATAATCAGCATTAATTTTTTTTCAGAGATCTGTGACTTAACTCCAGACTCCTAAGTTTTAGCCTTGTGAAAACTGCCCTCCAAGTAGATCTCACACACCCTAAAACGAAACTAGGTCAAATCCAACACAGGTAGTACAAAAATTCAAATTGAGATGGACATTTCTAAGTCTGTAATTATGTCAGGTGAAATTGTGAGCTGAAGTTTTGCAGTGTTCTGAAAAAATTTGGCAAGTAGGAGGAATTCTGATGCTGACTCTGTTTTTAACCTTGAGCAAGTCACTTAACCAGTCTGAGTGTGAGAATTCACTTGAGTCAAATGGAACTATTTCTAACTTCATAATCTTGAAGTACTAAGATTGCATTCTGCTATGCATAATCATAAAAAATAATTTGAGAAGTTACTATTGGATTTTTTAAAGGAGGAAGTTTTTTTATATTATTTATAATGGATAAACATAACACCCTAAAAATGTGGAAGAAGACTTTCAAAAGGCACCATTCTCAGCCTGCACAAGCATGCATACAAATCCCTCTGGAATTCTGTATGAATAAATGCAAAAAGAGGAACTTGTTTTATCTTGAAATTATAATGGCAGCTTAAAAAAAGACCAAACAGAATCAATATCTATCTTGAGAATTTGATTAATTTTACACTGTCTTATATGATAGATGCACTGCTAGTAACATCACTGAGAACACAGGATAAATTGAGTAACAGAAAATCATTTTATATTGCATAATCATATTTCATTGCTTGATTATATTTCATATCTGCTCAATTTCTAGATACAACAAAGTAAGTTTATCCTGTTACCACAAGCATAATGATTGATGTAGTACTGATGATGAGATGAGAAAATGCACACTGGATTTTCAGATATATAATTCCTTTCTTAGGACATTTTACTTTATTTTTAAATTAATTTATTTTTTGTCAATGTGGTGTACAGAGTTTCGTACATAAGGCAGTGAGTACATTTCTTATCTAACTTGTTACTTCCTCCCTCAATTTTCTCCCACCTTCTCCCGCCCCAGTTTCCTCCTCTACCCCCTGAGCTGTACAGTTGTTTGCAGCATATTGCCTTAAGTATTACTTTTGCATTGGTTAGCCTTTTACCCATTGTCTCTCCACTTTGATGTTCCCCTTCCCTAGTTCTGATAAATGTCTATAAAATACCCAGGGTACCAAAATCAGTTACAGTGACATCAGGGGTAAAACCATAAGAAAGAAAGACAAAAGAAAAAGGCATAATTTCACATGGTGCATTGAAAATAACAACAGCAGTGATAAACCACTTATTCTCATAACTTAGAGTTCATTTTGCTTAGCATCATCTTATGTGTTCATATGTACTAGCTATTGAGCTATTGTGATCTTCTGCTAGGACTATCATAGACAGACATATATTAATTATTACCATGAGGGAAAACATAGAGCCTACATTTCTTTGAGCCTGGCTCACTTCACTTAATATGATTTTTTTCCATTTTTTCACGTGCCTATTGGCTATTTTTACTTCCTCTTCAGAGAAGTCTCTCTTTAAGTCTTTAGCCCACTTATTAATGGGGCACTTGTTTCTCTGAGGATTTGTTAGTCCTAGCAGATGATCACAATAGCTATGTACATATGATCATATAAGATGATGCTAAGTGAAATGAACTCCAAGATATGGAAACAAGAGGTTTTTCTCTGTTGCTGTTGTTTTAAATGTACTATGTGAAATTATGTCTTTTTTATTTCCTTCGGTTTACTCCATTTTGTCACTGTATTTGATTGTGTTACTCTGGGTATTGTATGTATGTTTATCTGAATTAGGTAAGGGAAGGGGAACATCAAAATGGTGACACAAAGGGTAAAGGGTGAATCATTCCAACAGTGAAAGTCACACAACAATATGTTGAAAATTAACTGTACAACTCTGGAGAAAGGGAAGGGATTGGGTGGAGGGAAAGTGGAAGAAAAATAAGGAAGGGGGTAACAAGTATGACAAGTAATGTACTTACTAGCTTATGTATGTAACTGTAACCCCTCTGTACATCACCTTGACAACAAAAATAAATTTTAAAAAATACATTAAAAATCAGCACCTAGGGAAAAATAAGTAGATACAGAAAATTGCAGATAGGCTGGGGATATGGCCTAGTGGCAAGAGTGCCTGCCTCATATAAATGAGGCTCTGGGTTCGATTCCCCAGCACCACATATACAGAAAATGGCCAGAAGTGGTGCTGTGGCTCAAGTGGCAGAGTGCTAGCCTTGAGCAAAAAGAAGACAGGGACAGTGCTCAGGCCCTCAGTCCCAGCCCCAGGACTGGTCCAAAAAAAAAAAAAAAAAGAAAATTGCAGATAAAAATCTCAAAGATATGGAAACAAAAACTGTGATCTACCACATCAAAAGGGTAAAAAAAGAATTATATTCTTACATGCTGAAAACAAAAATATTGGACCCAAAATTTCAAACACAGCATAATTTATAATTGAATAAAAGAAAAGAAATAACAAATGGGATCTTTACACTAAGGATCCAAAATAGTAATCCACCAGATAAACGGAAATTAAAATCATAATGAGATAACATTACATGCCTTTTAGAAAGCTAAAATAAAAGGAGATCTAAAATTTAATGAATGGAGAGGTATATTTGTGGATTAAAACACTCACCATAGTAACACTTTGTTTCTCCTAAATTTATCTACAGTTTTAAAACCATTCATTAAAACTCTCAAACAGAGCTATTCTCTTGCAAATATAGATAAGAATATTCAAAAATTTATACACACACATATATATATAGATAGAGAGAGAGGACATAAAACATTTAAAACAGTTTTTAAAAAAGAAAAATTCAATGAGAGAAACAACTGACTATATAGCTACAGTAATCAAGACAGTCTGTTACTGGAGAAGGTATAGATACATAGATCAATGCAACAGAACACAGAAGCAAGAAAGAGAGAAACACAAATACACTCAATTGATTTTATTCAAAGGTGCAAAAACAACTCAATGAAGGAAGGATGGTTTTTCCAATAAATTGTGCTGGAACCATTAGAATCACACACAGAGAAATAACTTGGATCTATCTAATCCTTACACTATATACAAAAATTAATTCAAAATAGATCACAAATTTAAATGTAAAGTATAAAGCTATAGGCTGTTTACAAGGAAATAGAGAATATCCCTAGAACCTAGTAGAAGGCATAAGATCTATTGCTTAGGCATGACCAATGCTGCATCACAAACATTTTCATGAACAAGCATTAAAAATATGTTATATTACATTTTAATAAATTAGACCACTAAAATTAAGAGTTCTTGTTAAAGGTCTCTGTTGTGAGCATAAAAATAACCATTCATTGACATGGGAAAAATTGCTGAGATGTATGTGTGAAAAACACATTTTATTTAAAATATATAATAGCACAGAAACCATGCCAGGTATTATTTTTACAAATACTTATGCATTCTCATTATAAAATAGATAAAAGTCATGAAAAGATATTTCTCTATGAAAAAGTATGGATGTCAGTAAACACATCATGACAATGGTCTTATCACTAATCCACTACATTTTTTGAACTATAACTAGATAATACTACATACCTTTCAGAAAGCTAGAAATAAATGCTAGTGACATTTCCAAATTCTGGCCATGATATAAAGAAACTGGACCTCTCAAACACTGTTGGTGATACAGAAACTCTGGAAAACTACTTGGGAATCTCTTACAAAAATAAGTATGGCGCTTGCTTGCCCCAGCAATGGCATTGCTGAGATTAGAGAAATGTAAATATGTGTGAACACAAAATTCTATACATGAATATTCAGAGCAGCATAATTTATAATAGAAAAATACTAGAAAAACATCTCAAATACCCTTCAATGAGTGAATAGGTTACATACCTACAACAGAATATTATGCAACAATAAAAAGGAATGAAGTGATGTTGCACACAATTTATTAGGCCACATAGGCATTTTGTTTAGTGAAAAATGTCTCAAAGATTATATGTATGAAATGAAACAAATTACAGAAATGAAGAGGAGATGAGTGATTATTAGGAGACAGGAGCAAGTTGGATGAAATCTGGATGGAAATTCAAGAAAAACATATGAAGGAACTTCCGGGAGTAGCAGAGCCCTAGCTGAGCTCCCTCCGACATGGCAGTTTTATCACCCCATAGAAACTTTTACTCCTGGAAAGACAGCCAGAGTAAGTTCTAACAGTACAGGGATTCTGGCCAGGAAGGAAAAATCGACTTTGCTCGTCTGAAAACACAGATTTGAGCTCCGGGTGGTGTCCCGCCACCGCACCAGTGCCTGCGCCAGCACAGTGCCCAGCACAGTGACCTGGACTCCGCGAGGCTAAAGCACACAATAGACCAGGGAGAAATCCTCCAGATGGCGGCTGAGCACGGATGGGCTGAAATCGCAGAGAAAGCCTGAGTAACCCATGAAAGACATTCTCACTCGCGCCCACAGAGCAGCTTCTGGAAGGTAGCCCTTCCCCCACCACCAGAGCAAAGCACCATATTTGACACTGGCAGAGGATCAGACCAGACTGGAACTAAAGCGGGCCTGGGGAAAGGAAGGACAAAGGAGCCATCTTTGAAAAGGGCAAGAGAGACCGACCAGTGACAGCCAGCTTCGCCCAGAAGAACGCCTCCTGCCAAGGCAGGAGGCTTGTCCTGGGCCGTGGCTTAGCCAGAGGTGCCCCGCCCTGCCCACCGGAATTTCTAAATTTAAAGCAAAAGCGGCAAGAAGCAACTGGTGGCATGGAAACACCAGATGGGGGAATAAACAATTCCTGAAACAGAGAAACGGTCCTGTCACAGATTAAGCCCAAGTCCAAGCCCAAAACAGAGCTGAATTCCATAACCAGCTCAGCCAGGCGGCTGCCCCGTCCAGGAGGGAGGAACCTCCCCCAAGCAAGCAACTCTCAGCCAGGTAAACCAAGCCAGAACAGTCCTGTCACAGAGGAAGCCCAATTCCCAGCCTGAAACGGAGCTGCAGTTCATAGCCACCTCCGCCAAGGAGGCCGCCTCGCCCAGGCAAGCAACTCTCAGCCGGGTAAACCAGGCCAGAGGCGCCCCGCCCTGCTGAGTCCACAGCCTATTCAAAGCCAGGCGTCAAAGGTAGCAGCCCCACAGCAGACAGAGGAGCCACAGTTCCCGAGACTGCTCACATCCCCATCTACAGAGGACTCCCAAGGCCTACTTGCAAGCTATGCGAACCACAGAGTCCCAGGAGTGCACCAACAGGGGAGAAGGGTCAGAACAGATCCACTCCCTGAAAACTGAAAGCAAGTCAAACCAGCCAATCAGGAAAATACACTGCAGATCATTGCAAGGAAACCAGAGACTGGGGAAAGACTACCCAAACAAGGAGGACTCCACTTTTTTTTTTTTTTCTAACATTTTTTTTTATTTTGTTGTCTTGTTTTTTTTTTTTTTTTTTTTCAAATTTTTGTTATCAAACTGATGCACAGAGATGTTACAGTTTCATACGTTAGGCATTAGCTACATTACTTGTACTGTTTGTTACCTCATCCCTCATACTCTTTTCAAACATATTTTAAACTTTTTTTAAAATTTTTAAAAAAAATTTTTAATTCTGAAATGTCGTTGGTTTTTTTGTTTTCCATTTTTACCTGTTTGTTTTATCAAGGTTTTTTTTCTTGTTGTTGTTCGTTTTTCTGTTTTTTTCTTTGTATTTTTTATTTTATTTTTTAAGACAATTTTTCTGTTTTGTGCATCTGTCTTCCAATAATTTTGCTTTCTTTCTCTCTTTGGATTCTCTTTCTTTAAAAATTACTTTCCTATGAATAACACCTCCACTCTTTACTGCTAACTCTCCATTGTCTATCATTTTAACCTTGTTCTTTCTACTGATTCTACTCTTCTCCACATTTCCACGTCACTGCAACTAAACCAAAATCAACACCCCCCAACCCAATACATTTTACTTTATCCTCTTTACTACCTCTAACTTTCCCTACTGACTTACTGCCAGGACCACCAGGTTCCATTGACTCCAGGTTATTGGATAGAGGGTATCCCTGCTTAATCTGAGTGAATCAAAGGGGTTCATAGAGAAAGCCAGTCCTCAAAGAAATTAATATAAGAAAAAGAATTGCTCATAGGGTTGTAACAGTAAATAAGTAACTATTTAATACAGGGCCCAGAATCGGTTGTTATATTGAAACTGTATTCATTAGGAACACCAAATCTAATGTTATAGACAGGTATACAAGGTATCTGTACAAAATTGTGAACGTATAAAATTTACACAACAGTGCTTGGTAAGGTCTGCTTTGAGTCTTAAACGGTGCTCACAGGTGCTTATAGATTGGCATTCCCAATCCAAAGGGGCAGAAGAAACACAAGAAAAATGGCAAACAATGGAGTCTTTTCTCCCACTCAAAACAAGTAGGAAACAGAGCAGACAATCCAAGAAATAGAAGAGAACCCCCAAAATGCTCTACAAAGACTACTGACAAACATGTTAAATGAAAAGTTTGAATCAAAACAGCACACCTTCCATAAAGTAACAGATGATTTCATGGCCTCAACAAATAGAAAGATAAATGAAATTCAAGAGTCAAATGAAAAGATAGCTACCCAGGTAAAATATTTGACAGAGGGCAATCAAAATCAAATTAATGAAGAAGTCCATGCAAGACCTAAGAGATGACATGGAAATCATCAGAAAAGACCAGTCAGAAGGAAAAGAGATTCGAAATCAAGTAGCTAGCCTACAGTCCCGACTAACTGAAGCAGAGGATCGAATCTCAGGAGCTGAAGATTCCCTAGAATCTATGAAGAAAGATCAAAAATCAATACAAATCCAGTCCAAGCAACAAAACAGATCGCTACAGGAGATTCAAGACACGATCAGGAAGCCCAATTTAAGGATAATAGGTACTGAGGAAACTTGGAGAAAGAAGTTAATGGGATAGGCAACCTATTTAACAGAATATTAGCTGAGGACCTCCCAAATATCAAGAAGGAAAAGCCTATACAAATACAAGCAGCATTGAGAACCCCAAACCGACCAGACCAGAATAGGACATGCCACCGACATATTGTGATTAAAACAGGATCAGTAGAGTACAAGGAAAGAATCCTTAAAGCTGTTAGGGAAGAGAAAACAATCACATATAAAGGAAAACAAATCAGAATTACCCCAGACTTCTCAGCAGAGACCATGAAAGCAAGGAGAGCCAGGAATGAGGTATACTAAACAATAAATAAAAATAACTACCAACCACAAAACTGTACCCAGCCAAACTCTCATTCATAGCCAAAGGTCAAATAAAAGTCTTCCACAGTAAGGAAAAACTGAAACAATATATCTCCACCAAAACAGCTTTACAGAAAATCCTCAAAGATGTACTATACGGGGAAAATAATCAAGATCCCAATACAGACAGAGAAATGAACCCTAAATAGTAAACATCAGATCAAGAAATGGGAAGAATCAGCTTTTAAGAAGACAATGATAATGAAATTAACAAACGATCATCTCTCAATCCTAACTCTCAACATTAATGGACTTAATTTTCCAATCAAACGACATAGGCTCATAACTTGTATCAAAAATCAAGATCCATCTTTCTGCTGCCTCCAAGAGACACATCTATCCAGCAAAAGTAAACATCTTCTAAAAGTGAAAGCCTGGAATCAAATCTATCAAGCAAATGGCCCCCATAAGCAGGCTGGAGTTGCAATCCTAGTATCAGACAAAATTGACTTCACATTACAAAAGGTAAGAAGAGACAAAGAAGGCTACGACATACTAGTAAAGGGATCTCTCCTACAGGAAGATATAACCATTCTAAATATCTACACACCAAATGCAGGAGCACCCAACTTCATCAAAAAAACACTACTGACTCTAAAAACACTCATAGACCCAAACACATTGATAGTTGGGGACTTTAACACTCCACTAAAACCTCTGGATACATCAACATGCCAAAAACTGAACAAAGAAACCACAGAACTAAATAATTGCATAGACTAACTAGACTTCACCGACATCTACAGAATATTCCACCCAGTAACAACAGAATACACATTCTTCTCCGCAGCACATGGAACATTCTCCAAAATAGATCACATCTAAGGGCACAAAGAAAATCTGTACAAATTCAGAAGTATCAAAAACATTCCCTGCATTGTCTCAGACCATAATGGAATAAAATTAGAACTCCACTCAAACAACAACCACAGAAAATCCTACAATTCATGGAGACTAAACATCACACTGCTGAACCATCACCGGGTCATTGAAGTAATTAAAATGGAAATTCAAATATTTATGGACTTCAACCAAGTTGAGGACACAAAGTACCAGCTCCGTTGGGACAAGCAAAGGTAGTACTCAGAGGAAAATTTATATCTCTGAGTGCATACATCAACAAACTGGAGAAACAGCAGCTCAATAATTTAAGGAAGCACCTTAATTTCCTTGAGAGAGAACAACAAGCCAAACCCCAAGCCAATAGATGGAAGCAAATTATTAAAATCATATCAGTATTAAATCAATTAGAGATGAAAAAAACCACCGAAAGAATCAACAAAACAAAGAGTTGGTTCTTTGAAAAAATCAACAAGATAGACAGACCCCTGGCAAACCTGACCAAAAAACGAAGGCAGCACACTCAAATAAACAAGATAAGAGATGAAACAGGTAACATCACCACAGAAATAACCGAAATTCAGAAAATAATAAGGGACTATTTTGCAAACCTTTATGCCAACAAAATCGAGAACTTGGAAAAAATGGATGATTTCATAGAAAAAATTGATATCCCCAAACTTAACCATGAAGATTTAAACCTTCCAAACATACCCATATCCAGTATTGAGATAGAAACGGCAATAAATGATCTCCCATCCAAGAAAAGCCCAGGTCCTGATGGATTCACTGCAGAATTCTACAAGGCCTTCAAAACAGAACTCACACCAATATTTCTCAAACTCTTCAATGAAATTGAAAGAGAACATTCACTCCCAGACTCATTCTATGAAGCAAGTATTACCCTCAGCCCAAAACCAGGCAGGGACTCATCACGGAAAGAGGAGTATAGACCGAATTCCCTGATGAACATGGACGCAAAATTTTCAACAATATCTGGCCAATCGAATTTAACAGGTCATCAAAAAAATCATACACCACGATCAAACTGGATTCATCCCAGGGATGCAAAGTTGGTTTATTATACGCAAGTCAATTAATGTAATCCACCACATCAACCGGAGCAAGGTAAATCACCACATGCTTTTATCTCTGGATGCAGAAAAAGCATTCGATAAAATCCAGCACCCATTTATGCTAAAAGCCCTGGAAAAACTGGGATTCCGGGGAACATTCCTGAATATAATCAAGGCAGTTTATGACAAACCAACAGTAAGAATAACTCTAAATGGTGAAAAACTAAAGCCATTCCCTTTAAAATCAGGAACAAGGCAGGGATGTCCACTCTCTCCCCTGCTCTTCAACATAGTACTAGAATTCCTAGGCAGAGCAATTAGGCAAGAAAAAAATATAAAGGGGATCCAAGTAGGAAAAGATGAAGTTATACTTTCTCTCTTCACATTTCATTTATGGCCAGTGATATGGAGAACTTTTTCATATGTCTCTTGGCCATTCTCATTTCCTCATCAGAGAAGTCTCTTTGTAAGTCTTTAGCCCACTTGATGAGGGGGCTATTGATTCTTTGCAGTTTTGGAATTGATTTTGGTGCAGGGTGACCTATAAGGATCTAGTTTTAGTTTGTTGCATGTGTTGAACCAGTTTTGCCAGCACCATTTGTTAAAGAGGATATCTTTCTTCCAAGCTATTGTTTTAGCTCCTTTATGAAAGATAAGGTAGGTTTTGAGGGATCAATTCTGGGTCTTCAATTCTGTTCCATTGGTCTTCAGGCCTGTTCCGGTGCCAATACCAAGCTGTTTTTATTACTAAAGCTTTATAATACAGCTTGAACTTGGGGATTGTAATTCCTCCAGCACTGTTCTTTCTGCATAGGATTGTTTTTGATATTCTAGGTATTTTATTGTAACATATGAAATTCTGGATTGCTTCCTCTATTTCATTAAAAAATGGTGTTGGGATATTAATGGGTATTGCACTGAATTTGTAGATAGCCTTTGGCAATATTGCCATTTTGATTATATTAGTCCTCCCAATCCAGGAGCATGGGAGGTTCTTCCATTTCTTTAGTTCTGAATTAATTTTGTTTTTCAAACTTTCAAAGTTCTCCTCAAAGAGGTCTTCCACTACTTTGGTTAAGGTTATTCCTAGGTATTTTATGTTTTGGGGGGCTATTGCAAAAGGAGTTGCTTTCCTGATTTCAGCCTCAGTCTTCGGGTTGTTAGCATAGAGAAAGGCCGTTGATTTTTGAGGGTTTATTTTATTTCATTTTTATTTGTTTTTCAAATTTTTATTATCTAACTGATGTACAGAGAGGTTACAGTTTCATATGTTAGGCATTGGATACACTTCTTGTACTGTTTGTTACCTTGTCTCTCATACCCCCTCCCACCTCCCCCTTTCCCTTTCCCCCCCTGAGGTGTTCAGTTCACTTACACCAGTTTTGCAAGTATTGCTTTTGTAGTTGTTAGTCTTTTTTTACCATGTGTCTCTCAATTTTGGTATTCCCTTTCATTTTCCTACTTCTAATACCAGTATACACGGTTTCCAATATACTCAGATAAGATTACAGAGATAGTGTAGGTACAGCCACAGTAAGGTGATACAAGAACATCATCAATAATAGAAGGTACAGATACAGATGGGACGTTGAAAGTAGTTACAACTGTGATATAACAATCGTTATAACTGTGATATATCATGGAGTTCATTTCACTTAGCATCATCTTATGTGTTCATAAGGGTATAGCTATTGGGCCTTGTGATGCTCTGATATGACTTGCCAAAACCTGTACTAATTATTCCCAGTAAGGGAGACCATAGTGTCCATGTTTCTTTGGGTCTGGCTCACTTCCCTTAGTATAATTTTTTCCAAGTCCTTCCATTTCCTTACAAATGGGACAATGTCATTCTTTCTGATAGAGGCATAAAATTACATTGTGTATATGTACCACATTTTCCTGATCCATTCGTCTACTGAGGGACATCTGGGTTGGTTCCAGATTCTAGCTATGACAAATTGTGCTGCGATGAACATTGTTGTGCTGGTGGCATTACTGTGATTTTGTTTGTGGTCTTTTGGATAGATACCCAAAAGTGGGGCTGCTGGGTCATATTTAGCCTTCTGAGGAATCTCCACACTGCTTGCCAGAGAGGCTGAACCTGTTTACATTCCCACCAACAATGAAGTAGGGTTCCCTTTTGGCCACATCCCCTCCAACAACTATTATTGTTAGTTTTCTTGATATATGACATTCTTACTGGGGTGAGATGGAATCTCAATGTTGTTTTGATTTGCATTTCTTTTATGGCCGGTGATGTAGAGCATTTTTCATATGTCTCTTGGCCATTCTCATTTCCTCATCAGAGAAGTCTCTTTGTAAGTCTTTAGCCCACTTGATGAGGGGGCTTTTGGTTCTTTGTGGTTTTGTTTTGGAACAAGGTAATTTTTTTAGTTCTGCATATATTTTAGAGATGAGGCCTTTGTCTGTTGAATGTCCGGTAAAGATCTTCTCCCAGGCTGTGGACTTTCTGTTTATCTTGCGAGCTATGTCTTTTTCCGTGCAGAAGATCTGCAGTTTGATGCAGTCCCATTTGTCCAACCTTTCTTTGATTTGTAGCCTTTCTGTGTCTTTGTTAAGGAAGTTCCATCCTGGGCCAAGGAGCCCAAGTGTTTCTCCTACTCCTTCCTTTAGAGTTTTCAGGGTGTCTGTTTTGATTTCAAGGTCTTTAATCCATTTGGAATTGATTTTTGTGCAGGGTGACCTATAAGGATCTTGTTTTAGTTTGTTGCATGTGTTGAACCCGTCTTGCCAACACCACTTGTTAAAGAGGCTATCTTTCTTCCAAACTATTGTTTTAGCCCCTTTATCAAAGATTAAGTAGGCGTAGTTCTGTGGGTTCATTTCTGGGTCTTCAATTCGGTTCCATTGGTCTTCAGGCCTGTTCCGGTGCCAATACCAAGCTGTTTTTATTACTATAGCTTTATAATACTACTTGAAGTTGGGTATTGTAATTCCTCCAGCACTGTTCTTTCTGCTTAGGAGATTTTTGCTATTCTATGTCTTTTATTGTTCCATATGATTTTCTGGATTACATTAATTGACTTGCGTATATTAAATCAACTTTGCATCCCAGGGATGAATCCAGTTTGATCGTGGTGTATGATTTTTTGATGACCTGTTAAAGTCGAATGGCCAGAATTTTGTTGAGAATTTTTGCTTCTATGTTCATCAGGGAGATCAGTTTGTAGTCCTCTTTCTGTGATAAGTCTCTGCCTAGTTTTGGGATGAGGGTTATACTGGCTTTATAGAATGAGTCTGGTAGTGAACGTTCCCTTTCAATTTCATTGGAGATTTTGAGAAATATTGGTGTGAGTTCTGTTTTGAAGGCCATGTAGAATTCTGCAGTGAATCCTTCTGGACCTGGGCTTTTCTTGGATGGGAGATCATTTATTGCCGTTTCTATTTCAATACTGGATATGGGTATGTTTAGAAGGTTTAAATCTTCATGGTTGAGTTTGGGGATATCAATTTTTTCTATGAAATCATCCATTTCTTCCAAGTTCTCGATTTTGTTGGCATAAAGGTTTGCAAAATAGTCCCTTATTATTTTCTGAATTTCGGTTATTTCTGTGGTGATGTTACCTGTTTCATCTCTTATCTTGTTTATTTGAGTGTGCTGCCTTCGTTTTTTGGTCAGGTTTTCCAGGGGTCTGTCTATCTTGTTGATTTTTTCAAAGAACCAACTCTTTGTTTTGTTGATTCTTTCGGTGGTTTTTTTTCATCTCTAATTGATTTAATTCTGACTTGATTTTAATTATTTGCTTCCATCTATTGACTTGGGGTTTGGCTTGTTGTTCTCTTTCAAGGAAATAAGGTGCTTCCTTAAATTATTGAATTGCTGTTTCTCCAGTTTTTGGGTGTATGCACTCAGAGATATAAATTTTCCTCTGAGTACTGCCTTTGCTGTGTTCCAAAGGAGCTGGTACTTTGTGTCCTCAACTTGGTTGAAGTCCATAAACATTTGAATTTCCATTTTAATTACTTCAATGACCCGGTGATGGTTCAGCAGTTTTTTGTTTAGTCTCCATGAATTGTAGGATTTTCTGTGGTGGCTGTTTTAGTTGAGCTCTAATTTTATTCCATTGTGGTCTGAGAGAATGCAGGGAATGGTTTTGTTACTTCTGAATTTGTACAGATTTTCTTTGTGCCCTTAGATGTGATCTATTTTGGAGAATGTTCCATGTGCTGCAGAGAAGAATGTGTATTCTGTTGTTACTTGGTGGAATATTCTGTAGATGTCAGTTAAGTCTAGTTTGTCTATGCAATTATTAAGATCTGTGGTTTCTTTGTTCAGTTTTTGGCATGTTGATGTATCCAGAGGTGATAGTGGAGTGTTAAAGTAAGTCCCTAACTATCAATGTGTTTGGGTCTATGAGTGTTTTTAGAGTCAGTAGTGTTTGTTTGATGAAGTTGGGTGCTCCTGTATTTGGTGTGTAGATGTTTAGAATATTTATATCTTCCTGTAGGAGAGATCCCTTTGCTAGTATGTCGTAGCCTTCTTTGTCTCTTCTTACCTTTTGTAATTTGAAGTCAATTTTGTCTGATACTAGGATTGCAACTCCAGCCTGCTTATGGGAGCCATTTGCTTGATAGAATTGATTCCAGCCTTTCACTTTTAGAAGATGTTTACTTTTGCTGGATAGATGTGTCTCTTGGAGGCAGCAGAAAGATGGATCTTGATTTTTATACAACTTATGAGCCTATGTCGTTTGATTGGAGAATTAAGTCCATTAATGTTGAGAATTAGGATTGAGAGATGATCGTTTGTGCCTTTCATTATCACTATCTTGTTTAAAGCTCTGTCTTCCCATGTCTTCATCTGATGTTTATTATTTAGGGTTCATTTCTCTGTCTGTATTGGGATCTTGATTATTTTCCCTATATTTTTGAGGATTTTCTGTAAAGCTGTTTTGGTGGAGATATACTGTTTCAGTTTTTCCTTACTGTGGAAGACTTTTATTTGACCTTTGGCTATGAATGAGAGTTTGGCTGGGTACAGAATTCTTGGTTGGTAGTTATTTTTATTTATTGTTTGGTATACTTCATTCAAGGCTCTCCTTGCTTTCATGGTCTCTGCTGAGAAGTCTGGGGTAATTCTGATTGCCTTTCCTTTGTATGTGATTGTTTTCTTATCCCTAACAGCTTTAAGGATTCTTTCCTTGTACTCTACTGATTCTGTTTTGATCGCAATATGTCGGTGGCTTGTCCTATTCTGGTCTGGTCGGTTTGGGGTTCTAAATGCTTCTTGTATCTGTATAGGCTTTTCCTTGTGGATGTTTGGGAAGTCCTCAGCTAATATTCTGTTAAATAGGTTGCCTATCCCATTAACTTCTTTCTCCAAGTTTCCTCAGTACCTATTATCCTTAAATTGGGCTTCCTGATCGTGTCTTGAATCTCCTGTAGCGATCTGTTTTGTTGATTGGATTGGATTTGTATTGATTTTTTATCTTTCTTCATAGATTCTAGGGAATCTTCAGCTCCTGAGATTCGATCCTCTACTTCAGTTAGTCGGGACTGTAGGCTAGCTACTTGATTTCGAATCTCTTTTCCTTCTTACTGGTCTTTCCTGTTGATTTCCATGTCACTCAGATTAAGCTGGGATACCCTCTATCCAATAACCAGGAGTCAATGGAACCTGGAGGTCCAGGCAGTAAGTCAGAAGGATAAGTTGGAGGTAGTAAAGAGAATAGAGTAAAATGTATTGGGAGTGTGGTGGTGATTTTGGTTTAGTTTCAGTGACGTGGAAATGTGGAGAAGAGTAGAATCAGTAGAAAGAACAAGGTTAAAATGACAGACAATGGAGAGTTAGCGGAAAAGAGTGGAGGTGTTATTCATAGGTACGTAATTTTTATAGAAAGAGAATGCAAAGAGAGAAATAAGGTAAAAATACTGGAAGATAGGTGCACAAAACAGAGAAAAATTATTTTAAAAAAAGAAAAAGAAAAAAAACAGAAAAGGAACACCCCAAACAAACAAAAAAAAAACTTGATGAAACAAACATGTAAAAATGGAAAACAAACAAACAAACAAACAAAAATCCAATGACGTTTCAGAAGTGAAAAAATTAAAAAGAATTTTTTTTTTTAAAGTTTAAAAAATGTTTGAAAAGAAAAAAAAATGGAGTCCTCCTTGTTTGGGTGATCTTTCCCCAGTCTCTGGTTTCCTTGCAATGGTCTGCAGTCTATTTTCCTGATTGGCTGGTTTGACTTGATTTCAGTTTGCAAGGGGTGGATCTGTTCTGACCCTTCTCCCCTGTTGGTGCAATCCTGGGTCTCTGTGGTTCACACAGCTTGCAGGTAGGCCTGGGAGTCCTCTGTAGATGGGGATGTGAGCAGTCTTGGGAACTGTGGCTCCTCTGTCTGCTGTGGGGCTGCTGCCTTTGATGCCCGGCTTTGAATAGGCTGTGGACTCAGCAGGGCGGGGCGCCTCTGGCCTGGTTTACCCGGCTGAGAGTTGCTTGCCTGGGGGAGGCGGCCTCCTTGGCGGAGGTGGCTATGAAATGCAGCTCCATTTCGGAGTTGGAATTGGACTTCATCTATGACGGGACAGTTTAGCTGTCCCAGGAACTGTTTGTTCCCCCGTCTGGTGTTTCCATGCGCCCGGTAGCTGCTTGCAGCTTTCCCTTTAAATTTAGAATTTCCAGAGGGCAGGACTGGGCACCTCTGGCTAAGCCAAAGCCCAAGACTCGCCTCCCACCTGGGCAGGGGGTGTTCTCCTGGGCGGAGCTGGCTCTCACTGTTCAGTCCCTCTTGCCCTTTTCAAAGATGGCTACTTTGACCTCGCTTTCCCCAGGCCTGCTTTAGTTCCAATCTGGTCTGACCCTATGCCACTGGCAAACATGGTGCTTTGCTCTGGTGGTGAGGGAAGGGCTGCCTTCCAGAAGCTGCTCTGTGGGCGCGAGTGAGAATATCTTTCGTGGGGTACTCACGCTCTCTCTGTGATTTCAGCCCATCCATGCTCAGCCACCATCTGGAGGATTTCTCGCTGGTCTATGCTGTGTGCTTTAGCCGCGCGGAGTGCAGGTTGCTGTGCCGGGCGCTGTGCCGGCGCCGGCACTGGTGCAGTGGCGGGATGCCGCCCGGCACTCAAATCTGTGTTTTCAGATGAGCAAAGTCGATTTTTCCTTCCTGGCCAGAATGCCTGTACTGTTAGAACTTACTCTGGCTGTCTTTCTAGGAGTAAAAGTTTCTATGGGGTTAAAAAACTGCGATGTCGGAGGGAGCTCAGCTACGGCTCTGCTGCTCCTCCGCAGTCTTCCGACCAGAAGCTTTCATCTATAAGCATTAAAAAAATACTTTTATAATGTAGGCATAATGAAACGGACTATCCTAGAACAAATAAGCACACCTTGTATGTTCCTGGAGCCCCAAGTTTGCTAACTGCTTAGAAAATAATGAAGAAGAGGTTCATGTCCCAGTTGGTACAAGATGATCAAAAGACCCTCCATTATAATAAATGTTTTTCTTTTATGCAAAATAAGTAAATCAATGTGGCAGAGTTAGATAATGATTTATTATCAAGGTCTTCATAATCAGTCCATCTTTCAAACCCCATCTCTATCTATTCACATATGTAGCTTGAAAAAGTAGGTATAATGGACTACATATATTTTCCTTAAACACCTTGTATATCATCACAACAGTTAGTCTTTCTATTCATTTTTTGTGGAAAGTCACTTTCTCTTATCTGTCTTAGACAAGCTCACCTATGCCCCTATCATAGGTTCTTACGTGTTATAACACCACAGCCTAGCCAGGCAAAATTATTGCTTCTTCTTCATTGAGGAATTTACTATATTTTGTTGTATAGAGGGCTCTGGTTAATCAATACTTTCCCCTGAGATATGAAATTTTCAGTGTAAGGTACCTTATCTAATTTAGCACTATAATACAGTAATTGGCAGTCATGTGTGATAAATCTTTTGATGAAATTAAGTGATACAATTAGAACGAAGAATGAAGAATTGTTGACTTTACCAATTGTCAAATGGGTAGCCTAGATGAATAAAAAGATTTAGAGATATAAAATTGGAAAAACTGGTCTTCTTCTAAAACAATAAAAAGTGAAAGACCTATATAGAAGTGAAAGACCTATTAATGGCCTGAATTAGACAAAATGTGGCATAGGAAAAAAAACTGAACAAAATCCTTTATAAGGAGAAAAGTGAAGAGGGAGAGTTAGCAAGATAAATAAAAAGCCCACCGGTTGAGAGAAGGTCTTTACAGCCATGCTGTACAGATAAGGGCTTCACACCTAAAATATACTTAGAACTAAAAAAATTAAATTCCCCCAAATCAAATCCTGGAAGAAACAAGTGCCCTACTAGTAAGTGGGCCAAAGACTTAACAAGAGACACATGAAAAAATACTCAACATCTCTGTCCATTAAAGAAATGCAACTCAAAACAACATTGAGATTCTACCTCACACCAGTTAGAATGACCATTATCAAGAAAACTAATAATAACAGATGCTGGTGGGTTTGTGGCCAAATGGGAACACTACTAAACTGTTGGTGGGAATGCAAACTTGTATAACCACTATGGAAAGCAGTATGAAAGTTCCTCTAAAAACTAACATAGATCTCCCCTATGATCCAGAAATCCCACTTGTGGGCATTTACTCAAATGTACACAAGACCATACTAAAGTTACCAGGAAAACCATGTTCACTGCAGCATTATTTACCATAGCTCAGATATGGAACCAACCCATATGTCCCTCAGTAGATGAATGGATCAAGAAAACGTGGTATATATACACAATGGAATTCTATACTTCCATCAGAAGGAATGATATTGCCCCATTCATATGAGGGAAGGGGTAACAAGTTTGACAAGAAATGTATTTACTACCTTACATTTGTAACTGTAACCCCTCTGTACATCACCTTGACAAGAAAATTAAATTTAATTGAAAACAGAGAAAAGTGAACAAGTCAAGAGAACAGAGGACAATGTAGACAAGAATTCAATTCTTTGCATTACAACATTAAGTAAAATGAGGGAAGGGTTGGTTGGGAGAGATGAGTGAGAATGTTGACAGGGGTGATATTGATCAAGATGCATTGTATTCATAAACTATGCTGTTGAATGGCTACTCCTTTGTATAACAACTTTAACACAATAACAATATTTAAAACAAAGAAAATGAAGGGTAGTGTGATCTAATGCAGAGACTTCAGCATGGAAGTAACATGACGGTTCTCAAGGCACTGATACACACCTTATTATCCCACTTGAGAAAAGTGTTAATTCAACATCGATAATTGTTCTTTAACAAATTGATCAGTAGAATTATGGAAAACTGAAATGAAAACCTTTCAGAGTTGATAACTTTAAGGAATGAGAGAAACAGAGATAGAGATTGTGTCTCCAAAAGGGGACATCATTAAGGAAAAGGCTTGGGAAGGGGATAAGGTATAGAGGTAAAACCGGGAGGAAATCTCATCATGATTAAGCCCGTGGTGAGCAGTGTAGTTTAGAGACACATTGAATAGTGGACTATAAAGTGAAACCAGTCATGCAATATATGAGTTAAAAGAGACTTTTTATATTATTGAAACAAACTTCTCTTTTTATATCTAACTAAACTATCTTGCAGTCATTATTCTGTCTCCTTCCCCCACACAGAACTCTTTATGCCATCTCTGAAAGCTGTAAGAGGATCTAAGAGAGTCACCTGAAACCTACTACCTTCCCATTTAGTTTACAACACTGCCCAAGGAGTGGCTTCCCCATCCCTATATCCTGATTGAGATGTAGTAATATGTAGTGAAATAATATGTGGCTACCTGTACCAATTGATCTGTGTGATCAGTGACTGGGTCAGGAGGAAATGAAAACAGGTTTGACTTTATCCTAGAATATCCTAAACACTCAAATATATTGCACAGAATCAACTTCCCCACCACTTTACTGTGATCCTCACTTGGATTCTATCTACTTTCCCAATCTCACTATGAATGCTTCACTGGACCAGGGCCATTCCCCAGAAAGTCCAGCCACACTGCTGTCTCCACCACTTAAACCAGACTTGACCATCATGATCACCTGCTCTGACACCGGTACTGTTTTATTGAAATAGGCTAAAGCCTGCATATGACTAGATAAAAATTTCTTAAATCACCAAGTTTCCTTATATTGCCTTCCCTGAAAAGCCCCCAGATCTCCTGCTAATGATTCTTCAGGAAATAAACAACAACAGCAAACAGAAAACAGTTATTTCTGTCAATAATGTCACGAGTTAGAAATGGAGCTTTGGCTCAAATGGTAAAGCACCAGCTTCGAGTATAAGAAGTGATGGAGAGCACCAGGCCCTGAGTTCAAGCCACAATACAGGTACAAAAAATAATGCTATACACTCAAAATCCCTAATACAGAATATAACATGCTCCCTTGAAAGACAAATATGAAACTTATAGAGAAGTATGCTATCCAATCAACAAGCAACTTCTTTTTTTTGGTTTTTAAAAAATTTCTATTGTCAAGTTGATGTACAGAGGGGTTACAATTATTTATGTAAGATAGTGAGTACATGTCTTGTCAACATTGTTACCTCCTCCCTCATTTTTCTCCCACTTTTTTCTCCTCCACAATTCCCCCCTCCAGGTGTACAGTTGGTTTACAGCATATTGTCTTGTAAATATTGCTGGTTCATTGGTTCACCTTTATCCCTTTGTCTCATCATTGAGATATTTCCCTTCCCTTCACTAATTCAGACAAACATATACACAATACCTAGGGCATCAGAATCAAATACGGTGACAACAAGGGCTAAATCACAGGGAAGATAAACAGAAAAAAAATAATTTCATACAGTATGTTAAAAGTAGCAACAACAGTGATAAACTGCTTGTTTCCATATCTTGGAGATCATTTTGCTTAGCATCATCTTATGTGATCATATGTGCATAGCTATTGAGACCAACCTCTGCCCTCTCCCTTCCTATGGTTGGGTAGGTAGAATTGAGCTCCGTTTTTGTAGCTTCTGTCCTCCTTGCTAGTTGAACATGCAATAAGACTTTTTCTTTTTACCAGAGCCTCGTACCAGAGAATAGGCTTCTATGTGGATAGGCTAAAAGCAGGTTTTTCTTCCAGTGCTTACTATGCACGCATGTTATTATGCTTCTGTGGTTGTATCTGAAAAGTCAGTCATTACTTTCCATTTTAACCTTGTAGCTGGTATTAAGCTAGACTATCTCTTTTTTCATTATCCCTGCACTTTGCCATTCAGTGGAAGACTAGTCTCCACCAAAAACTACAGCATACACTATAGTATGTTTCTAGTGTAACAGTCTCTCCTTAGCCCCAGAGGACATATTCTAAGGTCCTTGGTGGATCCCTGAACTATGTATATAGATACATTATGTGGGATATCTTAATTAGCAACAACTAATGGTAATGATAATATATCTTTGTGCCATTATTGAGTCTTAAACTCGGGGCCTTGACTTCTTGCTAGGCTTTTGTACTGAAGGCTAGCACTCTACCACTTGAGTCACATCACTATTTCTGGATTTTGGCTGGTTAATTTAAGATAAGAGTCTTTTGGACCTTACTGCTTGGGCTGGATTTGAACCATCATTATCCTCAGATCTCAGCTTCCTGGGTAGCTAGCTAAGATTACAGGTATGGACACTGATCATTCGTTATAATCGTATATTTTAATAAAAGATATGTGAATATGGGCTGTCTGCTTTTACTGGTATTTTCCATTTAATATTTTCATAACTCAGTGGACTACAGGTAAACGAAACCATGAAAGGGAAACAATAAATAAGGGATGGGACCTACTATTTGATTTTGAACATACTAATATATTTTGTGGGTAATTTCATCCCCTATCATATATTTCCCAACATGGTAATAAATAATTTTGTCAGTTAAATCCAGGCTTGTGATATAATAGTTTTAAAGTGGAGGCCATTGTTATCTGGGCTGTGAATCAGGCTGCACCCGCGGCACTGCTTTCATTTCTACCAGACATCAAAACTGCTGCCATTTTCTTAGAGCAGTTTTACTATATTAACACCTCCAAGCAGCCAAAAGCAGTGTGATATTTCAGTACAGCAGCAAAGACGAGTTTGTAATTTTTATGAGAACAGCAGAAATAACACCTTTTATACATATGCACTCGTGTTAAGTGTTTTAATTCAGAACGTGAACAAATCAAAGCATGCAAACATCAAACGTAATCTCTGATTCTGATTAACAAATCATTAAAAAAGAAAATACTGTGCTTTAGAATTTAGATATTTAGACTCACATCCATAGGACAAATGTATCAGTTAATACTAGATATAAATTTTTTCTACTGTTTTCCAGAATGTCGTAGGCCATTTCATTGTGTGTTATAAACTCTTTTAATATTACTTTAAGATGTTATATTTCACAGGGAATATATAAACAATAATTGGACTATGTAAAATGGCACTATATATGTATGCATATATATATATTGAGAGAGAGATGGAGATAGAGAGAGAGAACAGTAGTAGAGAGCTTGCCTAGCATGTACACAATCCTGATTTTCAACCTCAGCATCACCAAAACAAAAAAAAATCATAATTATAATTGCAAAGATTTGCCTAAAACTCTAAAAATGAAATTACTAAACTAAGGTATATATACTCATACATTGTCTACAAATATGTTTAAAATAAATGGCTGGGATTTGTGGCTTATGCCCGTAAATCATAGCTATGCCAGGAGGTGTGATTGGGAAGATCATGGTTCAAAGCCATCCTGAGCAAATTTTTAAGGAAACTATATCTTAATGAATTTTTAAAGAGCTGGGCTTGGTTTCGTGGTTTTTTGCCATTGTAACTATGCAGGAAATGTAAACAGGGGAATCACAGTCAGAGCTAGCCAGGACATAAATGTAAGATTCTGCTTAAAAGTTAACTAAAGCAAAAAGGGGCTATGAGAGTGTGCCTCAACAGGTAGAATACCTGCCTAGTAAGCATAAGGCCCTGAGTTCAAGCCCCAGAACTGAAAATAATCAATCAAAAAATAAAGCAACCATCAAGGTTCTACTCCTTAATTGATTCAAAAGGTATTTCTGGATGATGTCAAAACTATCTGTTTTTATGTCAAAAACTGTACCATTACTGGGAGTCACTAGTGATCAGATCTCAGTCCCTGTTCTTACACAGCTTCCTCTTAGATGAACAATAAATCACATAAATATACAACTGAATTTCTTATAAATCACTACCATAAAAGGAAAGACTAGAATGCCTTGGAAAACTATATATAACAGAGGTTTCAGGTGTCAACATACACAGAGAGGGTTTTCTAACGTAACTTAAAGGCTATAATAATATTAATAATAAAACTATGTTAAAATATTTTATTAATTCAAAAACAATTTTTGCACTATGCTATCTAAAGTGTTCTGAGAGAATGAATAACAGTTTATAAACAAAAAACTAAACAAAATATATTCTGATCTTTTTGCTCAAATATTACAAACCAAACTTTAACATTTATGAATTGAAATTGCTGTTTTTTTAATATCTTCTTTTATTTTTCACCAGTACTAGAGCTTGAATTCAGGGCTTTGTGTTCTTGGGTGACCATTTTGCTCAGCTTTAGCATTCTACCAAGTGACCCTCAGCTTAAGACTTTTCTTTCCCTAGCTGGTGTTGAATCTTGATCCTCAGATCTCAGCCTCCTGAGTAACTAGGATTTTAGGAACAACTTATCTACACTGGGCTAAAAGGTGTTACATCTTCTAGCTAACACGTATTCAAATAATTACAGAATGCCTTCTGAATATTAAATCTCAATGAACGTTACATTAGGAGGTTAGAAGAGAATGTAGTTCAGTAGTAGAACTACATGTGTCTAGTGTACACGAAGCTCTGGATTTTGTCCTATGAGAAATGCTGTCTTTTCTATAAAAGTGGATTGCTTAAGAGTTCCTACTTTGGCTTGGTAGCTGGCTCTTGTTGATTATTCCTGTGAAGAAAATATCAGCAAGTAAAGAAAGTAGCAGAAGGTATGAGTAATTAAGACATTCTACCCTCTTCACACTAGCCAGTTGTGAGCAGATTGTGAGCCTGAGTTTGGCCAATGCAAGCAGAAGGGTGGGACCTGCTGTATTAGAGATAAAAAGGGAGCAGCCCCCCTTCGCTGTGTGCTTGTTTGCTGGGATTTCAGCTAGTGGTGCACCCTTCTACAGAAGTAAGCTTTGCCTTGCCAAGTTCCTTTCAAGTTGAGGTCCTTATTCCTATGTAACACCACAACATCTCAAGACATTTCCAACAATCCCCAGCACCAAATGGTGAGTGCAGAACTGATGGGTTTGAAGTATAATTTTAATTGCAAAACTAAATAAAGGATTCATTTTTAATTAATTTATTTCTTTTGCTGATGGGTTTGGAATCCAGGGCTTGATCCACAGTAGCCAAGGGCTCTACAACTGAGAACGTGAAACATCAAATACCATGTCCAAGACTAACCATTTATGATATAGGAAGGAAATCAACACAAATTTAGAGTTTGAAAAAATACTATTAATTGATCAAATAATTTCGTAGCAATTAGAAAAGTACCATTCTTTTTTCCTTTTTGCTCCTGTATAGGGCCTGAACTCAGGGCACTGTCTCTTAGCTTTTTTAAACTCAAGGCTTGTGTTGTGTCATCTGAGTCACTGCTCCATTCCCAGCTCTTTTGGTGTTCGTTGGAAATTAGTCTTATGGACTTTCCTGCTTGGGCTGGCTTCAAACCTTAATCCTCAGATCTCAGCCTTGTGAGTAGTTAGGATTATAGCCAATATTGCCCAGCTACCTTTCTTTCAAATTAAAATAAAATCTAGAGAAATTAGTTGACAATTCATTTATAGCTTTTGGGTTGAGTTCATAAGACACGGTTTTAAGTGTTCAATGTGAAATCTATATCTTAGTTCTTTGGATGAGCAACACTGTCTACATTAGGACATTATTGTGAAGAAGCGTTGTATGCTGCCCTTCCCCATTAAGTAACCCGTTTTAATGATTTGTTACAGAATTCACAGACACAAACATCTGGGATTGTGCACTGGGCTGGGAACTTTCAGGTGATGTGCAAAGTCATTACTCTGGATCACTGAATTTAGAGGGAGCCACTGACAAACTATTTTTCTACTTCAAGTGCTTGTAAGATGAGGTATCATTAGGAAAAGCCACATAAAGCTGTTGCAGCTGTGTTATATAAAAAGTGGAGCTAATTTAATAGAAAATGTCATCCTTTGCAGAATGTTGATTGCCTATTTTTTTCCATAAAGACTTCTCATCAGAGGCTCTCCAGCAGCTGTGAGAAGGCATGCTGTCAATGATGTTCCCAGACATCCTGGCATACAAAACTCTCCATGTGTTGGTTGGTATCCAAGACATTCTGCTTTTCTTCTCCTACCCTTTCATTTCATAGACCACTATATGGAGTGTGGAATATTTTCTTCTTGTAAGGATAGAGCAAGAACCTACCTCTTCACACTGGAATTTGACTATAAACAAGAAAAACATCTGCTGAAGTCATGAAGTGCTATTTTTTTCAGATTCATGACTGAGGAACCCTAAAGCCATAACAGTCCTATAATTCTATAATGTTAAGGACTTCTCCTTTAACAGATGGCAGCCATTACAAACTACTGCAGGGCATAATTCTTCAGAGGCTAAAATGAAAATCTGTCACATGCAAAAAAAAAAGATTTGATAGAGAAGAGACAGGGTCAAGTACTTTTTAAAATCATGGTCAAATTCTCAAACTTGAATTTTCCTTTTTTTCTTATAATTAGTTTTAGAAAGGTGACTTGATCATAAATTTCACATCATAAAAATCAACAAACTTCAGAAATATAATAGCTAAATGTCTTCACCAAGTTCAAAAAAATACCATAACTCTTGTCAATGCTTTCATTTAACCATGTATAGATTATTATCACTAAAAGCATAATGGTTTATGTTATTTCCATGGACAAAAGGCTACAAATATGTCATTCCTTGCTACGGTACCAGTTGCAGGCATGAAATAGGTATTCATTTGTTTAGCAATCATTTTCCTTCACAAATATCTATTGATACTGTGTGCTGTGTACTTTTCTAGATGCTGAGGAGAGAACTATAAATGAGAGACAAAAAATCTCTTTTATCATATGGCATACTATTCCCTGGAAACAAGCATATACACATGCTGGGGTTCAATGGAGGAACAAAATAAGTATGAGTTGGATTGAAAATGTGCCCATGAACTTCATGTGTTGATGATTTGTAGAAGTGTTCACAGATGGGGTGCCTGGGAGGTGATCACAACCATGATGATTTCACCTCATCAGTGCTTTAATGTATTGACAAAACTTCACAGGAGTATGTCCTTGAATGGAATATTTTGTCCACAGCATCTTTATTTCTCACTGGTCCTGCTTCCTGAGTGAGTAGCATTGCTCTACCATGTGTTCACCACCATGATATTCTACATTACCAATCCAAGAAACAATGGAATCCAGTGATCACTGATTAAAACCTCAAACTGTGAGCCAAAATAAGCCTTTCTCCTTTACGTTGATCATCTCAGGTATTTTGTCAGAGTAGTGAAAAGCTGATCAACACAATATACTTTAGGATTTGTATAGTATAGAAGTCAAACTTTAAGGCAAACCCAACGATCTATAATGCCTAGTATTCTGGCTTTTGTGTAATATCCTTCCTCGTGAGTTCTTCAGGATTTGTGGATTGTTTTTAACCAATCCAATGTGACAAAGTGGATAAGACTAGCAATCACATGTACTTGCTAGAACCTCAATCCTAACCCTCACAACCTAGCACATGAATGCTTTGAAGAATCAAACTATAATGTGTCCTATGACTTCAAGAAAAAGATTCTGCCAACTTAAGGGAGCATTGAAACAGATCTTGCCCTAGTTGGGCCTTTGAGAACCTATAACTGATGACACCTTAGTGGCAGCTTACTGAAACACTGATATAACCCAGTTCCACTATGACCACATTTCTATCCCAGAGAAACTGAGATAATTACTGTATGCTTTTTTTAACTTGAAAAAAATGTGTATTTTTTGTTTTTCAGTTCAAGATAGGGACTTGAACTCAGTGTTTGATCCTTTTGCTCACTGGATAGCACTCCACCAACTGAGTCATGCCTCCAACCCTGTATAGTTTGTTATATCGCAGAGAAAATTGATATAAACAGACTTTTAACTTTTAATGTCATAGAAATATCTATGACTCTAAAAGAAAATACCTCTGCCTCACCTTTGGATAATTAGGTTATGTCTTTTGTGAGGGACTATTTTTATGAGCATTGCATTACTGGGTCAAGTCATTGTTTTGTGTTAATGTATTTGCCACACAAGTTCCTATAACCTGCATTAATCTGATGAACTAAGCAAAAATCATCTAGGACTAGCTTTGTATGTACTGAATCAACTGATGTATAAACAGGTCCATAATGGTCCTATGTCTATTCCTATAATGAGCCACCACAATGGGCCCATTTAAATGAAGTGAGTATAATTGTACTTCATGTATGTAGACAAAGTTACCAAGAATATTTACTAACTTCATCTCATGATTCCTTGCCTTTCAATAAGGAAACAGGTGAATGGAAGTAACAACCTTAAGCTCTATAGTTAGTAAGTGACAGAGGTGGGATTGGAGTCATTGAACATCATCAGAAAGACAGTACCTTGCTGATTCCAGGACACCACTTTTACCTGTATAAGAAATTGACAACTCTGTCCCTGAAGTCTTCCATGGGTCAACAGAGCCCTTTGGAGTAGCCCCAAAGAGGAGGAAGCTCCCTCCTCACTTTTTTTTTTCAATTTTTATTATCAAACTGATGTACAGAGAGGTTACAGTTTCATACGTTAGGCATTGGATACATTTCTTGTACTGTTTATTACCTTGTCCCTCATACCCCCTCCCCCCTCCCCCTTTCCCTTCCCCCCCCCTGAGGTGTTCAGTTCATTTTCACCAAACAGTTTTGCAAGTATTGCTTTTGTAGTTGTTTGTCTTTTTTTACCCTGTGTCTCTCAATTTTGGTATTCCCTTTCAATTTCCTACTTCTAATACCAGTATACACGGTATCCAATATACTCAGATAAGATTACAGAGATAGTGTAGGTACAACCACTGGAAGCTGATACAAGAACCTCATCAATAATAGAAGCTACAGATACAGATGGGACATTGAAAGTAGTTACAACTGTGATATAACAATCGTTTCCATAACATGGAGTTCATTTCACTTAGCATCATCTTATGTGATCATAAGGGTATAGCTATTGGGCCTTGTGATGCACTGCTATGACTTGCCTAAACCTGTACTAATTATTCCCAATAAGGGAGACCATAGAGTCCATGTTTCTTTGGGTCTGGCTCACTTCACTTAGTATAATTTTTTCCAAGTCCTTCCATTTCCTTACAAATGGGGCAATGCCATTCTTTCTGATAGAGGCATAAAATTACATTGTGTATATGTACCACATTTTCCTGATCCATTCGTCTACTGAGGGACATCTGGGTTGGTTCCAGATTCTAGCTATGACAAATTGTGCTGCAATGAGCATTATTGTGCTGGTGGCATTACTGTGATTTTGTTTGTGGTCTTTTGGATAGATACCCAAAAGTGGGGCTGCTGGGTGATAGGGGAGTTCTATATTTAGCCTTCTGAGGAATCTACATACTGCTTGACAGAGTGACTGAACCAGTTTACATTCCCACCAACAATGAAGTAGGGTTCCCTTTTGGCCACATCCCCTCCAACAATTGTTATTGTTGGTTTTCTTGATATATGACATTCTTACCGGGGTGAGATGGAATCTCAATGTTGTTTTGATTTGCATTTCTTTTATGGCCAGTGATGTAGAGCACTTTTTCATATGTCTCTTGGCCATTCTCATTTCCTCATCAGAGAAGTCTCTTTGTAAGTCTTTAGCCCACTTGATGAGGGGGCTAATGGTTCTTTGTGGTTTTGTTTTGGAACAAGGTAATTTTTTTTAGTTCTGCATATACTTTAGAGATGAGGCCTTTGTCCGTTGAATGGCCGGTAAAGATATTCTCCCAGTCTGTGGACTTTCTGTTTATCTTGCGAGCTATGTCCTTTGCCGTGCAGAAGCTCTGCAGTTTGATGCAGTCCCATTTGTCCAACCTTTCTTTGATTTGTAGCCTTTCTGGGTAATTGTTAAGGAAGTTCCGTCCTGTGCCAAAGAGCCCAAGTGTTTCTCCTACTCCTTCCTTTAGAGTTTTCAGGGTGTCTGTTTTGATTTCGAGGTCCTTAATCCATTTGGAATTGATTTTTTTGCAGGGTGATATATAAGGATCTAGTTTTAGTTTGTTGCATGTGTTGAGCCAGTTTTGCCAGCACCATTTGTTAAAGAGGCTATCTTTCTTCCAAACTATTGTTTTAGCCCCTTTATCAAAGATTAAGTAGGCATAGTTCTGTGGGATCTTTTCTGGGTCTTCAATTCTGTTCCATTGGTCTTCAGGCCTGTTCCGGTGCCAATACCAAGCTGTTATTATTACTATAGCTTTATAATACAGCTTGAAGTTGGGTATTGTAATTCCTCCAGCACTGTTCTTTCTGCTTAGAAATGTTTTTGCTATTCTATGTCTTTTATTGTTCCATATGAATTTCTGGATTGCTTCCTCTATTTTATTAAAAAATGGTGTTGGGATATTAATGGGTATTGCATTGAATTTATAGATAGCCTTTGGCAATATTGCCATTTTGATTATATTAATCCTCCCAAGCAGGTTCCCATGCTCTCCTTCCAATCAGAATCATATGGAAACAGCACAAGGGAAGGATTAAAAATGGATATCTCCTCCAACTTCTTTTGTCAAAACTTCTAGCTACAGCTAGGCACCAAGGCCTCATACCTGTCATCTTAGCAATTATGTAAGTTGAGATGAGGATAACAGTTAAAAGCTAGCCCTCGCAGGCAATTCCAAGAAACTCTTATCTCCAGTTAACCATCAAAAAGACAGAAGTGGAGCTGTGGCTCAAATGGTAGAGCACCATCTTTGAGCAAAGAAAGCTAAGTTCAAGCCTAGTGCCAGAACAACACCCTCCCCTACCCCCCAAAAGGGTATTTCTTAGGTTCTGTGCTGGGTACTGGGAATGAAAAGATAAGAAATTCTTTCTTCTACTTCCACCAAAACCAATCTTTTAATCTGGAAGTCAAAACTAACATTTTCACTTGATGTGTGAAGTCCTAGGGGAGAGGACTGATGCAGGGGCACTGTAAGACTACAGTGTCTACAAGGGCGATTTGATACTACTGATAGTTTTCAGTAAGTCTTCTGAGAGGAGAAAGAGCTGTGGGGGATGTGTGGGAAAGCAAAGAAACTCAGTAGGCAGTTATGCAAGCAGGAAGCAAGTTGTCTTGTACAGGAACTCTTAGCACTCGAGTGTTAATAATACATGAAACCCAGGGCATGATGAACCAGAGTCAGCAGTAAAAAGCATAGATTAAATCACCTGTGTGTCTGTTATATGGAAAGCTGTGTAGTAAAAGCCTTACTCCAAGACAATCCTTTAATTCTAAGAACTAAGACAAGAGCCATTGTAATCATTGTTTTCCAAATGAAGAAACTGAGACTCAGAAAGACTTAGTAACTTACACAAGTTCCCACAACTAAAACTTGGCTATTTAATTTCAAACTCTAAGGCGAATCCTGCACTGCTATTCGAGGTAGGAGATTGGTCTGAAGACACTAAACTTTACTTAGCCAATAGCAGGGCTCAGAAACCTCTTTGGTAAAGGAGAAGACCATGAATATTTTAGGCTCCATGGGCCATTTGTTCTCTTTGGCAACTACTCAACTGTGCTGTTATTGTGGGAAAATAGACATAATTCATTAGTGAATGTATATGGCTCTGATTCAATAAAACTTTATTTACAAAAACAGCCATCAAAATTAATTGAGCCCATAAGCTATAGTTTACTAACTGCTGATCAATAGGAAAATGTCCAAGTGCTTTAAGAAAGTAATGGACATAGTTTGGGACAGTTCCATTTCAAGTCTGACTCCTACCAGGAGCATCCATATGGTATCCTAATTTGTATAAAATGGCTGCTTGAAGCAAGGGTCAGCTCCTCAAACTTGCACTTGCCATTCTTTTTTTTTTTTTTTTGTCCATTCCTCATATACTACTGAAATACTGCCTCATTGCAGGTACTGTTTAGGCACTACGGATATAATTACAAACATAAATAAAGCTGCTTCTCTAATGATGCCTGCATTCTGGTGGGAGGAAAACATAAACACAGCACACATCCAAACAAATATACACAGTGTGTTATGGAAACTGCTATGGAGAAAAGTAAAATCAGGTAAATATTTCTAAGAGGGTTAATTCTATATAAGTAGTTATGAAAGTCACTGTGATGATTAGATATTTGAAAACTTCAAGGAAATAAGGGACTGAACTGCATAGATGTATGATAGGAAGAATAAGCATAACACCCAAGGCTGGGAATGTGGTTGCATGGATTATTCAAGAAGCAGTAAGGGGGTGGGTGAAGTTGGAGTCAAGTAAGATAGTAGAGTATAAGTAGTTGAAAAAAATCAGATAGTAGCCAGGGGTAAGATTAAAATATTATCTGTGTGGCTTTTTATGTGAAGGGTTAGGAGTGGCGATCACAGAGCACTGAAGTAAGCGTTGGTAAGTAAAACTTCTTAATAAATGAGTCATTTCTCAAGAGGCAGACTGTTGTCTCAGATAATTTGACTTGAAGGAATTTCCTGACATGAATCCTGAAGCTATTTGTTGGTTTACAGTCTTAAATTTTCCAGGGAAATATTTTCTAGGAACAAATAACTGTCCTCACATAGATAAGCTTACCTGTTAATGCTCACATTTTGAAAACAAATTATATCATGAGGTACATATGTTAATGTCTTAGTATATTTTACTGTTATAACAATACCACAGAGTACATAACTTATAAAGAAAAATTATAGAAATTCAGAAGACAAGTATCAAGGAGCCATATTGCTAAGTCACCACATACCATAAGGAAAAAGGCAAAGAAGGGAGTTGAACTCATTCATTTGTCCTACTCAAGAAGGCAGAGTATTCATGGCATAATTTCCTCTTAAAGGTCCTATGTGTATGTATGTGTGTGTGTGTGTGTGTGTATGTGTGTGTGTGTGTAAAAGACTATAACTCAAGGTTTAAAAAACATATTACAAAGTAGTGAAACTTTATTGAATAACTTCAGAATTCATGTTCTAGTTAACTTAATAGATGCTACTACTTGTCAGGTTTTTCTATAATGTAAAAGAATATCTGAAAATTCTGTTCCCTTTCAGTTATGTCTTTGAGAAACCAAACCTACTTCCACTAGAAGGAAACATATCATTAATAGACTGACAACAGTAACATACAAGGATCTGTTTTTAAGACACCAAAGATATTTCCCCAAATGCTTTTGTGTTGTTTCTTCAGTCTATGTTTTTACCACTTAATTGGAGATAAGAATCTCCCAGACTTTCTGCCTGGACTGCCTAAGAACCACCATCTTTAGGCTCCTCAGATCTCAACCTCCTGAGTAGCTATGATTATAAACATGAGCCTGTATATCTTGGGTTGAAACAAATTCTCTCATCCTCCTTGCTTTCTGCATTGTTTTCTTGTAAAAAAAACTTTTAAAGGAGAAATTTCCTCATACAAAATTAAAGAGGATAACAATCATAACAAGCACTAATTGAGTGCTTATTTCATGCTATGAACTGGGCACAATTTTAAAAGCTTTACATGCATTATCTGTTTTGATCTCCACAACAATTCTCTTAGGCCCAGGTTAAGAAATCAAACCTGTTTAGCATAAAGAAATGCTATGGAATTCACAAGGAAGGTATTTCACTGAAACTTGCTGTATTCACCCAAAATAAAATCAGCGAAATACAGATAATGTTTCCTGACTACTGATTTTTATATGTTTATAAAAAAAAGGGATTTTAAATTTTACCCAAATCAAACTAAATCCATTACTTAATGAAAATAAGAAGCAATCACATTCTCTTTCGGCCCCACAAAATGGATAGCATTTCACACAGATAAACATTTAAGGAATTCCTAAATAAAGAGAAGAGAGGAAACAAAAAAAGGAGAGACTTCAAATTGGTTCTGGATTAATGAGTCAGGATTATTTAAGGGAGTGGTAGCACAGGGTCTTGTGCCTAACTATGCAGTGCCTTCCCACTTAGCTACACCTCTATCCCTTCACACTTTGATCATTTTTTGACATGAGTCACTTTAATGTCCAGGCCAACCTGCACTGAGGTTTTCCTATGCAATACTGTCAAGGAAAGCTGACTTCTTCCCTTGAACTGTAATCCTCCTGTCCTCACCCTCATGAGTATCTATAATCATAGACAAGAGCCACTGAGCCTGTATTAAATAAGTGTTATTTAAAAATATCCAAAGGGTGAATGTGGTGATGCACACCTGTAATCTGAGCTACATGGAAGATATGGTACTATAAGGATTGCAGCTCAAAGCCATTTAATAAAAAACAGTCAAGCTAGCAAAATCCTAATTCAAAAAACAAGGCATGGGTTGTGTTATACTCCTGTAAGTCTAGCCAGGTAGCAAGCAGAACTAGGAGTATTATGATCCTAGGCTTGCTCCAGGCAACATATGAGACCCTATCTGGAAAAAATAAATAAAAGCTAAGAAAATGGTCTGGAACATGGTTCTTGTGGTCAAATCACTGCCTAGAAAACATAAGTCTCTGAATTCAAACCCCAATATTGCCAAAAAACAAATAAGATACCTAGAATCCTTTGCCCCTTGCCCCTCTTGCCACAGCAAGAAAATCCTCACCAGCCCTGTATTGAAATTCCTATCATTTATTGTCTCACTATGTAGTCCATGCTAGCCTCAAATTTAAGATCCTCCTGCCTAAGTTTCCCAAATGCAAGGATTACAGGTGTGTACCATGGTACTTAGGCTGGCTGGATTTGAATGTTGTGATCCTCTTGCTTCAGCCTTGCAAGTGGTCGAATTACAAGAGTGTCCTACTTCACCTGGCTCTCTTATTTACATACATAAATATAAACAAAATATGATTTTTAAGCAGATGGAATAAAATTCAAGGAGCGAGGAAAAGGGAGAGGGAGAGGGAGGGGAGGGGAGAGGAGAGGAAAGAATATAAATATACATCTTAGTGTAACTGCAGAAATGATCAGGGGTATGTTGCATATGTATACTGTAGAAGATCAGAATACACTGCCTCAAAATAAGCTTGTTTTGCATAAGGATTATTTTGAACTGAATATTCTGAGAAACTGCAGACATAGGAGAAGCTCTAAAAAGAGAGAAGAAGTTTCCCTTTTATATGGGAAATTAGCATGTCTAAAGGAAATCCCCATTTGTAAGAGTGTCTTCCTCTAGGCACCAGGAAGAAATTCTAGAGACTCACCAGGAAGAAATTCTAGAGACTCACCCCAGAGAAGACACCTACTTAAGGCTGCCTAGCCAATCTTCCCCTAGTTTATTCTCATTTTCCTACTCACCTTTCACACAACTACTCCTTCCAAAACCTTTTCATTCTTGTTTCAACTTGCAATCAATGGTATTTTTTTCTTTTTTTATTATAAAACTGATGTACAGAGAGGTTACAGTTTCATATGTTAGGCATTGGATACATTTCTTGTACTGTTTGTTACCTTGTCCCTCATACCCCCCTCCCCCCTCACCCTTACCCTTTCCCCCCCCTGAGGTGTTCAGTTCACTTACACCAAACAGTTTTGCAAGTATTGCTTTTGTAGTTGTTTGTCTTTTTTTTACCCTGTGTCTCTCAATTTTGGTATTCCCTTTCAATTTCCTAGTTCTAATACCAGTATACACGGTTTCCAATATACTCAGATAAGATTACAGAGATAGTGTAGATACAATCACAAGAAGGTGATACAAGAACATCATCAATAGTAGAAGCTACAGATACACATGGGATGTTGAAAGTAGTTACAACTGTGATATAACAATCATTTCCATAAAATGGAGTTCATTTCACTTAGCATCATCTTATGTGATCATAAGGGTATAGCTATTGGGCTCTTGTGATCCTCTGCTGTGACTTGCCTAAACCTGTGCTTATTATTCCCAATAAGGGAGACTGTAGAGTCCATGTTTCTTAAGCCTGAATTCAAAGCTACTTCCTTAAGACTTAATCCTTGCTATAGCATCTGCTTGATTTTTTTCTTAGTAATATGTGTTTCATTACAAGACTCTTTGTCAATAAGAACTTGAAGAGCCCAGGCAGCTTGCTTGGTCCTCCCTACATTAGAATGACCATTTTGGTTTATATTAGAAAAATGGCAGCAAGGACATACTTCTTCCTACATGAAATCAACTCCCATCTGCACCCAAAGGAAAGGAAATAGAAAATGAGATAAATTTCCTTTTTTAAGTGAAACCAAGGAAGGGTCACCACAAATCATAACCTAAGATTACCAGCCAAATGCAAAGTAATCTGAACCTAAATAGGGATAGATACCTAAAGAGACCTAATATTTTCCAGGCCCTAGGAAGTAATTGATAACAAGTATCCAAGATGTGTCATGTACCAAGAAATAGTCTAATTTCTCATGTAATCCTGACAACATTATGGTGTGGGCATTTTTACTCCTATTTACAAGGGAGGACACAGAGTCATGGAGAAGGTAATTTGTTAAAGATCCTACTTATCAGTACAAAAGTTGGAACTGTGGAATTTGGCTAGAGCAAAATGATCTCCATAAGCAAGTGATAACACAAATCCCTTGCTTAATTCAAAGTGAATTCTGGCCGTGGGCTGGGTTTGGCTCCAGGGAACCCCTTTGAAACCTCATCCTGATACAGTGTGTCTGTCAAGAAATGCAGCCTGTACAAAAACCTGTCAGAAGGAAACAACAGGTGGCCAGTGAGGCTGCAAGGAGATGGGCAACCAATTTGTAGCTGCTGTTCTTTTGTCAGCTGAGGAGCAGGAAGTCATCACTCAAAAAGCCTCCAGCACTTGGGGCTTTATGGCATGATGGTCAGGCACATCTTGACAGATTGTGCTGTACTCAGAGACTGCTGACTTGAATCCAAGCTGGCTGAAACTTCATGTGAAGCCCTTCACTGCACTTTTTTTAATGTGATCAAATGGTTTATAACAAATGTTCTTCAGAATATGTTGAGGATAGTTTGAATATCTTTGGGCCAAAGATGAATTACTCACAATATATGGCATTGCATGGTCATTGGGAAATAAAGCAGGGTTGGAAAGAGGACAGTAAGAAGGACAGGAATTGTTGAAATTTAACAAAATGAAACTTAAAAAAAATAGAAAGGGGAGTGGCCCCCAGAGGAAACTAATCAATTTCAAACACTAAATTTAGGGATTTTGGTGAAACAAAAACTTGAATTTCTGGAGGTGTGGCTCAAGCCATAGAGCTCCTGCCTAGCAAGCACAGAGCCTCAATTTCAAACCCCAGTATCACAAAAATAAATAAATATTAAAAACAAAATAAAAGAAACTGGAGAAAACTACAATATCAGTTGACCAAAAATGTGTACTACCCCTCTCAATATGATTAAACCTGTAGCAAATATAGTTACATAAACACACATACAAAATATTATATGGAAGACATGGATTAATGTCTACAATTACACATAGTTGTTTATTATACTCTTATATAACCAACCTATTACTACACAAAGTTTATGGCTGGACTGGACCAAGGGAACCATCACTACTGTAGAGATATATTTAATACAACTCTAAAAATCACATGTATAGAAATATTCACAATGTGGAATAATACTAGTAACATAGAAATAATGTATGTATACAGGATATATAATGAAATATATGTGGTCTTTGATTTATAATAGAATTTTGTCTTCATATATCCATTTTAAATTGGCAATGCTATAATTAATAGGAAATAATATCTGTCCAGCTACTTGGGAGGTAGGGCTAGGAGGATCATGGTATGAGGCCAGCCCTGCCAAAATGTATGAGCTCTTATGTCAAAAATAACTAAAGCAGAAAGGTTTGGAAACATGGCTCAAGTGGTAAATGGACTGTCTAGTAAGTACAAGGCTCTGAGTTCAAAGCCCCAGTACTACCACACATACACCCCACACCAAAAGTGAAAATAATTCTCATAAAAAGAGAGTAGAAATTGTTTGTACTTTAAGTCAGAGAGAACTCCCCAAAGTAGCTGCTACAAAAAGATTTCTCAGAATAGAATTTTCTGGAAAAAAAAAAAACAGTACTTTCTTAATATTAAAGGAACATGTATCCAACAAGAATGGATAAAAGTTAGATGATTTTCCAAATTTATAGTTTTCAAAACATGAGATATGAAAAATCCTCAGCGTTGATTAGTGTTGCCATTTTGATTTCCTGATTTGGCTTCTCAATGGCAACAATGCATGCTACAGAACAACATTAATTCAAAATGAACAACAAATCTCCCTGTGCACTGAAACATGAAGTCAATTTATGTCAAATGTTGTAGCACAGAGATTGAAATTTAATAAACAGAAATCTTACCGGTGTATCTTATGAATTTATTTAGCAGAACAGTATTTTATTTTTAAAGCCTACTCTAAAAAGGTGAAGAAAAGAAATGAAGTTAGGGTAAGTTTTGCTTTTTCTTATGACTCTAACTTGAAGCAGAATATTTTGTACATTGGCTCAGAAGGTGAATTTCATTTCCACTATCTCAGCAGCAGCCAATTTGAACCTGATTTGAAGCTGATTGTTTTCAAACAGTTACTAGTATATGTATGTATGTATATATATATATATATATATATATTTATTTATTTATTTATTAATGGACAGGCACTGAGTCTCATTTTCTTTCTACTTCCTCCATTAATCTAGTTATGAAATGTGATTTTTCAGCACCCTTGAATATACATTCGTTGAGATGAAATAGAATTTGTGTATTTCAATATCCATCCAACCTTACTTTTTAAATAACATTTTTATAAGCAGAGGAACTTCAAAGACAATAAACCTGTATACTTAAGGTTTTTCCTCTCCTTTTATTTTTTCATTGTTTGAAATGCTGGTGTTGGAGTGAGGGCCTCATGCATGAAGTGCTCTACCACTGAATCATGATACTTCAGCCCTTGACATTTCTTGTTAAGTAGCTGGTGACATAGCATAACCTTATCTCAACAACAACAACAACCAAAGAATGAATGGATAAAAAGAAAAAAGGAAAAAAATCTTATTAGATGATCTGCTAAGATAAGAAATATTCTTGTGAAGAGCTGCTAAATCAGTGTAGACCTTGAGAAAAAGACACAGATGACCCACAATGAAGATGCAAGGTGAGTGAGAAATAAACATCTGCCATTGTAGTCTCTTTGAAGGGATGTTTGTTATCATAGCATGATTTAGTGCAGACTGACCAATATGGTCAAATTGCACAGGTTTTGTCTTGAATATGTTCTTTTTAGAGATTTGGTATATTTACTTTACAAGGACTAAGGGGCACCAGGTTATACATATTCTCGCTGGTAGGAATACTACTGAAGTTTAATTTGCCTTTTGATCTTATTCCTATATTCTGTTCACTTTAGCATTCCATTCTCTTGTCACTCCTGAGAACAGTGTAGACAAGAATAAGAAACCAAGGTTGGGAGGTTCATTGATAAGATACATCAATTAAAATGTACTACTCAGTGAATTTTGATAAATATATGCAACCATCTAATATCACTGCATCAAGATATAAACATTTCTAGAAACTTCTAGTATGCCCCTTTGCAAATATGCATCCCTAATCTCCAGCAATGAGCAACCATTGATCAGTTTGCTTATTTTATAATTTCAAATGCTCACATAAGCCAGGAGAGGTAGAGACTGTAGGACAGGAGAGACTGTAATTGCAGGTATTTAGGAGGATGAGATAGGGAAATAACAGTTTGAGGCCAGTCCAGGCAAAAGGTTAGCAAGGAAGGCCCAGTTTCAAAAACCACCTGGGTGTGGTGGTATACACCTATAATTCTAGCTAAACAAGGGACAGAAGTAGGAATATCACTCTCTGAGGCCAATCTGGGCAGAAGTGTGAGTTCTTATCTGAAAAACAAACTATCAGCACTATCACTATATCTCATCTGAGTACCCTGGATACTGTATATACTGGTATTAGAACCAGAGAAGTGAAAGGGAATGTCAAAATCGAGAGACAAAAGATAAAAAGACAAACAACTCCAAAAGCAATACTTACAAAACCATTTGGTGTAAACCAACTGAACAACTCATGGGGGAGAGAGAAAGGGGGAGGGGGAGAGGGAGTGAGGGAGGAAGTAACAAATAGTACAAGAAATGTACCCATGGCCTTACATATGAAACTGTAACCCCTCTGTACATCACTTTGATAATAAATAAGTAATTATTATTTAAAAAATGGGATGCAGAATTAAAGACCCAAGTCATGGCAAGCTTGAGCAGAACAATAACAGGATCTAACATTTTAAAAGAATCATCAGTCTGCTGTGCTTAAAGATGGACTCTAAGACAACTAAAGGAAAGGCAGAAGATGTTTCTGTATTATCAGAGAAGACTTCCTTCTCAGCATGTTTCACCATGTGTTCTTTCTGTCAAAACTCTGACAAACAATTTCACGTATAAAACTAAAGTCCCAGGGCTAAAAAAGCTAAAAGATTGGGAGTGTGGTTCAAGTGGTAAAGCAATTGCGTAATGAATGAGAGAACCTGAGTTCAGTTGCCAGTACTACAAACTAATTAGTTAGTTATACAAATTATATAAGATACTCTTAAGATAGCCAGTCTCCAAGATAACTTCCTGCCTTCTGGTAGTAATACTTTTCCTACATTATACTAGCACTGGCCAGTATAACCAAAAACATACAGCAGAAGTACTCATAAATCATTTCTGACATTTGATAATAAAAGACACATCTTAGGTAATCTTATGTACATAGCTATTGAGCTATTGTGATCATCTGCTAGTGCCGGTCTAGATTTACCTCCCCTGGTGAGGGAATGCTAAGCTTACTCCCTTATCAGTGCTCCCCTTTTCACCCTCTCCCCTGGGCGCCCGACCCGCGGGCGGCCAAGGTGGAGCGAAGGGACACGGGCAAGCCTAAAGTTCACGAGGCCAAACGAGATCCCCTTTTACTCCCTCCTTACGCACCAAGGAAGCCAGGCACACACGGATCTCGGAGACACTTTGGAGAGCAATCCAATTTAATCGGGAGAGGCTCACAGTAATATAGTAGTGATGACGAGGATTGAGCGTGAGCTGGCGATAGGCTGGAGAGCTTGTCCATCCAAGAGCAGCTCCCAAGGACCTCCCTCATGGGCTAACGTCACTTCCCATAGTCCCGCCCTCTGGGTAAAGCCCGAGAAAGGGGGGCACATGTGCTTGCTGGAGAGAAGTTGGGGGGCTGGTCTCAAAGCTACTCCTTCTGGTTCCGGACCCAGAAGGAGATAGGTGTGGCTCACTTCCACACTGCCCCAGGGCTGGGGGAAGGGCGGCGCCTCAGGAGCACTCTCATGCCCTTCCCCCCTTAAGGCCAAGATGAATCCCCAATATGCTAGGACTATCCTAGACATACACTAATTATTACTAATGAGGAAAACCATAGAGTCTATGTTTCTTTGGGTCTGGCTCACTTCATTTAGTATAATGTTTTCCAAGTCTAAGTGAAATGAACTCCAAGATATGGAAACAGGTGGCTTATCACTGTTGTTGGTCTTTTTAAATGCACTATATGAAATTGTTTCTTTTTTCTTTTGTTTATCTTCCCTATGGTTTAGCCCTTGTCACTGTATTTGATTTTGGCACCTTGGGTATTATATATACGTTTGTCTGAATTCGGGAAGGGAAGGGGAACATCAAAATGGTAAGACAAAGGGTAAAAGGTGAGCCAATGCAACAGCAATACTTACAAGACAATATGTTGTAAACCAACTGTACAACTGGGGGAGGGAGGGAATTGAGGAGGGGCTAGGTGGGAGAAAAATGAGGGAGAAGGTAACAAGTTTGACAAGAAGTGCACTCATTACCTTATGTATGTAACTGTAACCCTTTTGTACATTACCTTGACAATAAAAATTTTTAAAAAGATAGATCTTTTTATCTTTCACAAATCTTTTTTTTCTTCTTTATTGTCAAAGTGATGTACAGAGGGGTTACAGTTTCATATGTAAAGGAAGTACATTTCTTATCCAACTCGTTACCTCCTCCTTTTAGACTACTCATTCCAAGGAAAACTAAGTACTCCGTGGCCCTAACGACAGATGGCAAGGAACTGAAGCCTCCAGCTTATAACCATATATATGATTAAATATGGAAGCAAACATTGTACAGTGGTACAGTCTCATACGACTACATTTCCAGCTGAACCTCGATTGCCACTTCATGAGAAACTAAATCAGAAGTACCTAGTTAAGCCACACTCAGACTCCTGACCTAGAAAAATAAGATTGAAAAAGAAATGTTTTTTAAGACACTGAGTTTAAGGGTGATATGATGCAGCAATATATAACTCATTCAGTCCTCTTGTGTGTATAGTATCTTTCATTCAACAGATGTTTGTGAGACTTATCAGTGTGGTTGCATGTATCATGTAGTTTTAGTTTTTTATTGTGAAGTGGTACAGTCTGTCAGATATGGCCTCTTTGGCTTTGTCTCCTTTAGAATTTGAGTTGACCATTACTTATTTCTTTTATATTCTTCAGGAAATAAAAAAAAACTTTTAGCACTTTAAATTGTTTTAGTAGGAAAGTGAGTTTGAATTCTCCCCTGTTTATTATATTCATAATGGTTTGACCTTAGAAGTTTTAGTTTTATTAAAGTGACTGCTACTAAGCTGTGTACCAGGGGATCATGCCTGTAATGCTAGTTCAAGAGGCTGAGATCTGAGAAGCATGGTTCAAAGCCAGCTAGGACCTACAAATCGAAGAGGCATGTACCACAAATTAAACAACAGAAAACCATCCAGAAGTAGAAGCATAGCTCAAATGGCACTCCATCAACTGTGAATGAAAAGCTGGATGAGAGTATGAAGCCCTCAGATCAAGCCCCAGTACTCATGTGTGTGTGCAAACATACACACAAACACACACACAATTTAATAACTAATTATGAATTTAAAAGAATAATTTTAAAATCTAAATAGATTTGGAAAAAAACCTCTAAGTCTAATTTAGAAGCTTAGTTTACTCTTCCTCTTGTTTCAAAAAGAAGACAGTGGTGAGATATTTGTCTAATGATCTGTTGGTTATTGATGGTGTTGGAGCTCAGAACAAGATAACCCACAGTACCATAATTATTTGAGCTAAAGGAGACTGGGGAGTTCAGGGAAGCAGGAAAGTTTCTTCGATATTCCATACACTCTTTTCCTCCACCCAAGCCAGTTCTCAAAATTAGAATTCCTCTCTCTTAAATCAAAACCTGAATATCTAGGAAGTTTTCTTTTTCTAACATCCTCCTCTAAAGACCTCATGTTGCAGATGTCCTAACTTATACTCAGAGGTGAGAGGTGTCACACAAAGATGCAGAAGAGCATTGGAACCAACTGGCCTTTCTGAGAGCTCCCGAGTTTATCTGCATTAACTTACACCATTTTTATCTCATGTAGAAACGTTACTGTCCAATCCTCATTTAAAAATATGGAGTTAAATGTGCAACATAAAAATATACACTTTTCCTTCCATCTTCATTTATGAAGCCTCTCGGGGCAGGCACAGCTTTTATTGGATACATTTGTTAGGCTTTTCTCTTGTTAATTTGTCTTTTGCTATAAGAATGTCAGTTATGAACTTAGTACTGAGCAAGGAAAAAAGGTATTACTTATCCTTTCCTGCTATGGTGATGGATTTGTACAACATTTGGCACAAGGAAACTGTTCTACTGGTGATTTTCATGCTGATAAATTTATGAAAATTCTTTTCAATTTAATATTGTAAAATGGGTGTTAAGTGTTTTAAGAGTAGGAACCAGGACTATTTTGTTATTGGATTCCCCACAGAGTACTACCACAGTGTACTGCTCAATAGACATTTGTTAAATGAATAAATTAATGAAATTGGTGGGATATTCCATTATGATTTTTTAACCAGCTGCTATTAAGCTTTCTTTTATGGAGGTAACTTTTTATAAACCCTGCTCAAAAATTAAACTATCTTCCAATATAATCTAAGTGTTATTTATAGGAGTTTAAAGAAAGAGACTAAGCAGTTAAAACTCCTTATGAGAGCAAAGACTAGAAGTGTTGTAGGTGTGCTTTGAAATTCCATTTAAGCAGGCAACTCCTACATGGAGATCTGGCTGCTGAAATGAGGACCTGTCTCCACCTCCCTTTGAATAAATACATGAAAAGCAAGAATGAGGGAGGGTAAGTATAATCTTAGGAAATGGGCTGTAGAAATGTTTCTTCTGTAATGAACCACACAGATGTATATTATATGCATGCATATATTATATGAATGCATTTTGCATTCATTCAGCAAATGAACAGGGAGCATTTGGTTTCTCTCACATGCTCATGAAGTCATTGCCTTCTTGCAAGCCTTATGCCATTCTAGGAGGGATGATCTCTGTTTATAAAAAAAAAAAAACAAATTTCCTTTGCTGTATGGCTCTGTCAGTCTTAGTGTTCTGTACTGCCAAATGCCAATCACTTTGTTCTTCCCAGATATTTGGCTTTCTCCCTGTAAATCTGCAGGCTCTGGCTGTCTGGCATTCCATCACTATGCAACAGCATAAACTAGGTTCCTGTCACTCCACTTTAGGTGGAAGAAGTTCCTCTTTACATAGGTTGATTTTTATGTCAGTTTAAACAGTAGGCCAATCACTGTAGAATAAAAAGTAAGACTAGGCAGGTCTAGCTTAGTAGGTATTTACTCATGAGTTTTGAACTGTAGTGTAAATTATAGTTACAAAAATGATAGCCTAGCTAAGCACTGATGGATCACATCTCACATCCTAGCTACTCAATATGCTAAGACCTGAGAATCACATTTCAAAGCCATCCCAAGCAGGTCCATAAGACTTTTATCTCCTACTAACCAGCAAAATAAGCCAGAAGTGGAGGTGTGGCTCGGTGAGTAGAGCACCATCCTTTAGTGAAAAAAAAAAGAGAGAATATGAGGCCATGACTTAAGCCCCAGTACTGACAAAAGAAAAAAAATACTAATAGCTTAGTGAATTGAAAGTTAGAAATAAAGGACAAAGTTAGAAAAGGGTTTTGTTGTATGCTTATTATAACATATTACTAAAATATTTCCTTAATGTTCCAAGAAATAGTCACTATTAGAGTTTTGTGATTTATTTTTACTCATTTCTACTTTTTTGCATGGATACTTCTTAACAAATCTAGTTTTAAAAAGTCATCTCCTTCCAGGGAAAAAGAACATATTCCTAGAAAGCCTGTGTACTCAATTCGCTATGGAGAATTCTGGGTTCACACTATGGAGGTGACAGCAGACATATATCTATGAGTCTATTTCTTCAAACCCATTTATATTAAAATATTCCAGAGAGGCCGGGGGTGGAGCTAAGTGGCGGAACCATTGTCAAACATGTGTGTGGACCTAGGTTTTCATCCTCAGCACTGAATAAACAGGAAAAGTGTTATAAAGAGATTTCTCTAATGGCCTCCCTACCAAAGCTTTGAAGTTGTCTTTGAAAACTTTTATCAACTTTTAGTTTGATTTGAGAATAGAAAAACAAACCCTATCAATAAGTAGACTAACACTTTTTCTAGGAACTATATCAGAAAGAATGAATTATTTTATTTCAACACATTTCTGAAGTTATCTGTAATCTCCCTTTGGGTGATTATTATGAAACTTAAAATATGTTGTCAACAAAGGTATTGATGAATCCCAAATACCTTGTATCTATCCTTTAAACTCCATATGACATGATTACTAACATCTGATAAACTTTTCAAGATGTAGCTAACAAATCACCTTTTGCATAGGAATAAAAGTGAGAATCTAGGTCAAGCGTGGTGGTCCAAGTCTGCAATCCCAGCTACATGAGAGACAGAGATAGAGAAGACCATGATTCCCAAGCAGTTTAGGCAGAAAATTTGTAAGACTCTATCTCAACAAATAATCCGGGTGTGGTGGTGAATCTAAGCTACATGGGAGGCATAGGTAGGAAAATCAAGATCCTAGGCTTACCCAAGCAAATATCAAGATCCTACCAGAAAATATAATCAAAGTAAAAAGAGCTGTGGGCATGGCACAGTGGTAGAGTAGTTACATAGCAAAGCTCCAGGCCTTAAGTTCAAAATGCCAGTACTAAAAAAATCAAGTGGTTATTTGAAGGCTTAACTACTGTAACAAATAATATACTTCCACCAAAGGCTTTCTCTTGTACAAAATTATCCACGGTAAGGCTCAGCTTCTTCAATTTGACAATTTCCAAATTTTGTACTCTAGTAAAGGCAACTGTTGACCCAGTTAAAGAATACAATATGCCTACCAAGAAAACTAAATCATTTCTTTTTTTTTCTGGTACTGTTTGAACTCAAAGATCTTCACTTGCTGGCTGCTGTTAAGCCACATGAACCACACATCCAAAACAAATTATTTCTGATAGACTTTCTCTCTAATGAGCGCCACTTCCTATGTTACAAGCTGATGACCTATGGGTTAGTGCTATTTAGCAATTGTCTTAGGAGCATAAAGAGGGGTACAAACCTTTTTGATTGTATTTACTTGATTCTGAAGTCTGAACTCAGAAAATAGTTTTAAGTAAGAGTAGAACTATGAGAGGAGAGAGAACAGCAATGCACTACGAATTTGGTTCTTCATGTTGCATTGCTTACAGTTGTATGCAATTGTGTGATCTCCAGAGAGATGAAAGCATAAAACAAGAAGTTACTTTTGTGAATGCAGAACGAAGGTAGGTGAGGTAAAACTCATTTGCCATCTGGGTAGAATACGCTGAAAGCATAGTAACTGCTCATTGCTGCACATTCAGAATAGAGAATACACTAAACAACGTTTTATTTCTCTTCTAAGCTGCTGCAATCTCACGCACAAATTTTAAGTAGTATATATAAATAGATGTAAATTGTGCTAAAATTGACAGATTATGACATTTCAAATTTCAAACAGAAGCATTTGACCTCTGTAAACATATTAAAAAAGGTTATTTTTATGGCAGTGGTGTTTGAACTCAAAGCCATGTACTTGCTAGGCAAGTGGTCTACAATTTGAGCAATGTGTCCATCCCTTTTCATTCAGGTTATTTCTGAGATAGAGTTTACTTTTTGCTTTAACTGTGATGGACTGTGATTCTCCTATTTTATACTTTCTGCCATAGCTGGGATGAAAAGCATGTACAACCACCTCCAGGTATTGGTTGAGATGGAATCTGGCTATTTTCACAGGCTGGGCTCAAGCCATGATCCTGTAAATATCTATCTCCTGATTATCTAGGATTCTGAGTGTAAGCTTTCAGCACTCACATAAAAAGTATAATACACACACACACACACACATATATATATATGTTTAGATACACACACATGCATGCATAGCTTCTTATGGAAAATTAACACTATATATATACATATATGTGTATATATGTGTTGCTTTTCTTACAGAAAGTCAACACATTATTATGCAAAATGCTCCCTGGAAATTCACACTGATATTTTAATAACTGAAAAATGTACAATCTTAATAAAAAGATATATCATGATAACTTTTTCCTGAAAAAGACTTTTTAACTTGATATGGTGCTACACATCTATAATCCTAGCCTGTGAGAGGCTGAGACAGAGGAATCATGAGCTCTAGATCAGCCTTGACCACATAGGGAGACTGTCTCCATAAACCAAGGCCAAAACCTAAAAGTAAATATTTTTGTGTTTTCAAAATATGTTTAATGTACATGAGAATACATAAATGAAAACTACCATTGGATAACAATTATTTTTACTCTTTGTCTCTATTTACTTTGATATCTTAAAAAATTTCCCAAGTGCCCTAAAATTTATTATAAATACTTATATCATAGTAATATTTATAGAAGGCTTAAAAGTATAACTGCAAGCTCCTTAATTAGCTATAAATGATATAACAGTATAGTCACTGTTGATAGTTAAAAACAACTCCTTAGAAAATAACACTGAACTTTTTTGCTCACACAGTATGAGTGCAGTAATTTTGTGACTCACATAATCTGACTCATTACTTGGTATTCCTAAGGACAACAAAAACTATGAGAAGGATGTTAATTGTAATTCAATTTACTTCAGCTTCCATATTTTCATTTATATATTCCTAAGATTTTATATCAGTAATAATCACTTGTCTGACCATGTAGGACATGTGAAGTCCCAAATAACTGGACTGTTTTGTAAGGAAATAAAATTAAGTGTCATATATGTACATATATATGAGTGTGTATGCAATGTTGTATGTATATTCTATTTATCGTGAATGAATAAGAAACAAGTTTAACAAAACAGTTTAACTTGTATGAGATTTACTAAAAGAGAATCATAAAAGAGCTTCTATATTCTTTCATAGTTATTTATCAACTAATATTAAAACCATTTGAATTTTGCTTAGAGCTTTATTTCAAAGAATTTCTTAAAGCTGGCTAGATAGCAATATGTATTTCTCTCTTACTTTCCTTAGTAATTTAAAAGACCTTCTTATTTAATTTATTAATTATAGGTAATTTTATTAATTTTAATTGCTCCCTATTGGGAACATTTATTTCTTTTCTTTTTGTTTCTTCATTTGTGGCAATGAGCTCTCCTAATATATATATATATATATATATATATATATATATATATATATATATTCTTAGTTCCTAGGCCAATTAAAATATGAGCTCCACTAAATATGCTTAATAACTTATTAATTTCCCTCTAGACTAGGCAATTTAATTTCAGCAAACTGTGTAACAAAGAAGGGGGAATTGCACTAAGCTTCACTCAGTTTTTCTTCAAGGAAAAAATTGGAGTGATACTAGTGGTATCTCACCCATAGGGAGCCACAGCTACCACCACTTCCCAAATCCACAGGAAGGTACAACTGGCCAGCCATCTCCACCCAGAAGGGAACAACTCTGAAGAGCCTTGTTCCCTACTGGGCAACACATGGAATTGCCTGAGGCCCTAGTTGGACAGGTCCTGTAGCCTGTGTGGCTTTCTTCTGCCCATACTGCCTGAGTTTCCTTTTTCCTACAGATGTTGATCCCTCATGCTAAACTCTATTTCAGAGTCTCTGTCTAACTTAACTCAATTTCAAGAATTAGGTAAGAAAATAAACAGTTTTCCTTTAACAACATTATCTCCAGAAGTGGCTCTATCTCTTAGACTTTTCCAGACAATCTCACTTACTATGTCCAACAAGAAAGCTGCCCCTTCTCTTCATGTGCCCAATTGTGACCTCTCACTGAAACAATCACCTTCTTAAAGGTAAGAAAGGAAGACCACGATCTGATATCTCTTTGCTCTCTAATGTTGTTGCATCAGAAAGGGGTCGCTATCTGGGTAAGCATGGGACTCTGAGTATTTGTCAATACACTATAGTTTTAAGACTGAAGGTATAGCTTAGTGGTCAAGTGCCTTCCTAGCATGCACAAAGACTTGCATTTGATCACCAGCATTGCAAGAAAACACAATATACCACAGCAAAAAATATTTTTGATGTAGCAAAGCTGGTGTACCAAAACTGCATGAACATGGAAAGGAAAAGGAACTCCTTCATCTTCTGCAGTACAGAAGGATGCACTTTTTACATGCTACCCTGCTCCATGAGGACAGTTGAATGATAGTATTTGGAAATGTTCCAAATAACCATAAAAAGTATTAATGATATTATAATATACTTATAAACCAACATCTTCATTTTATCCATACTCTAGCTCTAAATTTGAACTTACAATATAAGTGTACTTGAATTTGAATTAGTTAAAATCAAACTTAAGAATTCAATTCTTCCGGGGCCGGGAATATGGCCTAATAATATAGAGTGATTGACTCATATACATGAAGCTCTGGTTTCGATTCCTCAGCACCACATATATACAAAAAGCCAGAAGTGGAACTGTGGCTCAAGTGGTAGAGTGCTAGCCTTGAGGGGAAAAAAAACCAGAGATAGTGCTCAGTCCCTGAGTCCAAGGCCCAGGACTGGCAAAAAAAAATTCTTCCACCACAGTAGAGACATTTTCAAGTACCTGATAAGTAGCACTAGCTAGCATCTAACATGTTAGAACAAGTTATAGAATATTTCCACAATTGTAGGAAGTTCTATTGAAAAATTCCTAAATAATAAAACAATATTTAAAAATCTAGACTAGTGTGCTCACCACTAAATGGCTTATATTTGTATATACATATACACATATGGTAGAATGTTGTAATGATACATGCATATACACATAAATAAGTGTATATTATACTTACATAACATATATTTTAATAAAAAAACAAACTCCCTACTGCAATTATCATAATAGCTTAATTGAAACATACTTCCTTCAACTTGCATATATAATTGTCTGCTTTCATATTTATACATGCCATTTTGTATTCTTCTGGCTTTGCTTAACATTTGATAACACATCTTGTTGATGTTTCCACATAATTGTAATTATCATTTTAATGTCCGCATAATATTCCATCATGCTGATGTACCATAATTTATTAAATCATTCTTCTAGTGTTCTACATTCCCTTAGTGCTTATTCTTTTCTTTCTCCTGATTAAGGTTATGAGCATTTTTTGTGTAAATTTTTCTACTCTTTTCTTGTACTACATAACTACTTCTTCCATTCACATATGTTTTATAACACAGATGCCATTTAGAGCCTTTATAGTGTCCAGAATATAAGGCTGCTTCTGACTAATTGAATCCAACCACACTCAAAACAAATACTTGATTCAAGGCATTGAATTTAGACGTTATTTTCATTGTGTGTCTTTGGTGGAAACCTTGATTAATTCTGTAATTTTTATTACACTCCTAATTTCACTCCCTTCCATCTTGTAATATTTTAACCCAAGAACTAATGTTTAGAATAACGGAATTAATGTAATCCAGCACAAAGAACTATAAGGCCTCATTTTAATTTTACTTGCAAGCTCAGTCCTCTTCCTAGTTATGTTACTGATAAAGATGAAACTACTAGGATTAGGTGACCCAGTTGTTTCTATGCTGTTGCCTTGGCTATCTCCTGATTTTTCTCCACATATAGTGAAAACTAAGTTATAGAAGTCTATAGGCACCTTTATGACCTCTAATCGTGGCCCTGAAGAAGTCTTGTTATTTTGCCTTTCCAATTTGTGATCTCCAGAAGTTTCTAGGAGAGGGCACAAAGTTTTAGCCTTGAATCTAGTGTTCAGGGTATAACAATCCAAGTTAGGCAACTGGATGGGCTTACAACCATACATAAGATTTCTTTAAAAATGGTAAGCAAAGGGAGAGAAAGAAAATACAGGCAATCATTGAATAGTCTTATATGTCTAAGAGCAGCTCTCAGATTCAAAGGATGTGCTTTTCATTAGGTTATGAGTCACTAAGATAAATGTAAAACATACTTTAAGAAAGCCAAGATAAGCCAGGCTAGGCATTGTGTCTCACACCTAGTTACACAGGAGGCTAAGATCTAAAAATCATGATATGCAATCAGTTTGGGAAAAAGACTCAGCAAAAAAGCCAAGCAACACTGCTATCCCAGGTGTAACCCCTCTGTATATCACTTTGACAATAAATAAATCAATTTCAAAAATGTAAATTAAATTTTTAAAAAGAGTGCTATCCCAGATACCAACACAAAAGCATAATATAATATAAAGAGAAGAAAGACAAAAGTAAAGATACTAATTTGCTCAGTACTTTTTCTACTCTACCACTCACTACTAATACCAGACTGTAAATGGTTAAACCAGGTGCAAACCATCAATCTATATGTTTCTAGACAATAAAACAAGCCAACACAAAATGCCTTGAAAGGAATTGTGAATTTTAAATAGCACATTATAATAAATCATTAACTAGAATATTTCTGTCCCATATGCCAGACTTCCAGATATCCCTCATATAAGCACAGAGCTATACCAGTCCAGGTGCAAGTTAACCCTATCCTCACAGAGAGGAATAAATAAGTTTTGTATAAATCCATGGTTTTCCTTCATATATTGTCATTATTTAAGGCAATAAGTACTCGTATATAACATGAACTTTTCTGAAGGACACATCAAGTTTGATAAAATTTTCTTGTGCTTATTATCTTCCTTCATGTTGAAGGTCTTCAACTTGAAAAATCCTTTGAACTTTAACTGATTAATTTATTGAATAGCTAGAGGTGGTTAAGAGAATGAAAACTAGCTGGGAGCTTGCTTTTCAAAGGGATTTTCAGCTGCCATTGGAAAAGTGCTACAGAGCATCCTGTAGCAGATGGATAAGTGGCTCCTCAGCTCAGTCTTATTCAACTCTAAAAGAGAAAAAACCATAGGGAATTCCTTCCAGCAGCTTCTCTATGTATTTTTCTCCAGGGACTATAGTGATCTGTATGAAAATGAAATGTGCTAAAATACACTCCCACGGGCTGTTTGCCTAGAAACTTACTACTGGTTTTTTTTTTTTTTTTTTGGTTGTTGGTTTTTTTTTTTTGTGCTTTGGGACACTAGATGAGTTTGTGCCAGCTACCATAATAAAGTACCCCTAAACAATTGAAACTTATTGTCTCATCATTCTGGTGATTAGAAGTTTGGTTTTGGGTGGCTTTTCTGTTTGCTTTTGTTTTTGTGTTGTTGATTGTTTGTTTGTTTGTTTTGTGGTCATGGGGCTTGAACTTGGGGCCTGGGTGCTGTCCCTGAGCCTCTTTGTGCTAGCACTCCAGCACTTGTGCTACAACACCATTTATGGTTCAGTAGAGATAACGTCTTATGGATTTCCTTGCACAAAGCTGGCTTTGAACTGCTTTCCTCAGCCTCCTGAGTAGCTAGCATTCAAGTCATGAGCCACTGGCACCCAGATGAGTTAGAAGTTTTAAAACAAAGTGTTAGTAGGCTTAATTGCTTCTAAAGGTTGTTAGGGAATGGTCTGTTCTGGGCCTCTCTTGGCTACTAGATAGATGTCTTCATGTTTATGTGGTATTCTGCTTGTGTGTGTGTGTGTGTGTGTGTGTGTGTGTGTGTGTGTGTGTGTTCAAATGCTTTCCTTTTATAAGGATACCAGTCATTGTGAAGCCTACCTTAACTTTATCTTAATTCCCTCAGTAAATACCCTATCTCCAAAAAAAGTAATATTCTAAGACACTGGAAATTTGGACTTCAACATAGTAATAGAAGGTAGGGCACAATGTTTCTTAAAACAGACCCACTCTGATAATGGGGCTGCTTGTCACAGCCTCTACAGCATCCTCTGTTTTGCATTTCTCTTTCTCCCCTTGAAATTAGAGATAGGCTATCATAGGCAGTTGCCTTTTGTTAGTGAGGAATTGTTTTCTCATGTCCCATGTCATAGAAAGAAAAGATAATACCTTGGCTTGAGAATCGAGTGTGGGATTTACATGTGTTTTCAAATCAATTAGGTACCTATGTATATTTTCAAAACAAAACAATCAAGTCATCTTGGTTGCAACAAATGAACATTCAAAATGCACATGAAATTCTTTAATTCCTAATATAAAAAGGAAAGCAGTTCATCTGGGCTTTTAGGAAAAACACTGGACAATGTTTTACTACTCATACAATGACAAATTATAGCATAATAACATTTTTTTCTTGGAAATATACATTTTTTTTTTGGCCAGTCCTGGGCCTTGGACTCAGGGCCTGAGCACTGTCCCTGGCTTCTTCCCGCCACAGCGCCCCTGCTGGCCGTTTTCCATATATGTGGTGCTGGGGAATCGAACCGAGAGCTTCATGTGTAGGAGGCAAGCGCTCTTGCCACTAGGCCATATTCCCAGCCCCGGAAATATACATTTTTATACTGGAATATATGAAAAGTTTTAAATATTTTCTTTACATATGTAGATAGATATATCATCGAAAGGGATAGTTCAGAAGGTTAGAAAAGTAATGTTCAAGCTAGATACTGCTGGTTTACACCTATGGTCCTAGTGACACAAGAGGCTGATGGTCTGTTCTCCTTTACTTTCTTAAATTAGTAACAAATGATAGAGGGGTAAGAGGTTCTTGTTGGAATGAAAAGCTACAAGCATGTTTTGTGGCAAGACACTCAAGAGTACTTTCTTGATTATTATTTAACTGAGAAAATTATATTCCTTGTCTTCTAAGTATACTACTAAAACATTTAGGTAGCTATAATACCATTAAAAAATATTTTAAAGTAAATTTTATTAGTATGTATCTTGACCATACATAGCCTTAACTATTTTTTCAAGAGTTCTTATAAAAGTATAGCTGGAAGTTTCATAAAGATAGATCAGATCCTAAATCCTAAAACAATTCTCAATCTTGTATGAATTTAGATGATCCTGAAGGCAACTGGAAATGCCAGAAAAATAGCAGGAAATACTTAAATCCCTGAAAAAAATCATAAAACTTCTAAATAATGAAAAGAACATCTCAAACTATTTTGAGAATAAAAATGCAACATATCAAAATGCTGTGAGATGCAGCTAAAGTAGTTTTGGAGGAAACTGTATAGTAATATATGCTTACTTTAAAATCAGTTGGTTCTTAAATCCATAATTTAATGTTCTACATTAAGAAACTAAGAAATAACACAACCCAAAGCAAGTTGAAAGAATAATAAAGAGCTGAAGTTAAATTGAAGCATAAAAACAAGAAAACAAATACAAGCTAGCTCTTTGGAAAGACATAAAATTGATAAACAGCTCATAAGACTTTATAAAGACCAAGAGAGAAAGCACAAATGGGTAATAACAAGAATGAAACAGGTTATTTAACTACAGACATCACAGATATTAAAACAATAGGAAGAAAATGCCTCAAAACTCTTTCCAAATAAATTTGACAGTTTCATCAAATGGGCCAATTTTTTTTATAAACCACAAGCAACTAAAATTCATCTCAGATGAAAAACATAACTTGAAGAGATCTATAACTGTTAAAAAAGACAGCTCCTGGATAAAATCTTCCAAAATTACAACTCTGGGTCTATGTATTTTTCTTAGTGATTTCTACCAAAAATTTAGAGAAAAAAGTAACATTATTTCTACAAAATGTGTTCCAGCCAACTACACAGGATGGAATGCTGCCCCACAAAGTTTAAGATATCTGCACTACCCTGAAAACAAAACCAGATGAGGCACACAAAAAATATAAAGAAAACTATAGAAAAATTTCTCACAAACATGGACATTAAAAAAATCAAAAGTTTAGCAATTTGAATCCAGTAATATATACAAGAGAATAATATACCATAACCAAACCGAATTCATCCTCAAAATGCAAAGCTAGATTAATATTCAGAAATAAATTACTGTAATTCACCATATAAACATTTTAAAATTGAAAAATATATACAACTATCAACTGATGCAGAAATAGAAAATGCAAAACCCATTAAGGATAAGAAAAATTCTAAGCAAACTAGTAGTAGGAGGGAACGAACATCTACAACTTGATTATCAGCATGCAGCCATCCCTTGGCTTCTGTGAGGGAGTAGTTTTAGGATTTCAATATAAAAAAAAGTTAGTCTCACCAAATTGTTCTATTAATTGAATCCAATTTTAATCATAACTCAAGCAGAATATTTTCAGGTATAACTATTGTTTCTAAAATTTATATGACAAGAAAAAGAAACTACAAAAATAATTTTGAAAAATGTGGAATAAATCATACGATCTAACTGGAACTCTCTTTACACAGAAAGTATGGCACTGGCAGAGGGCTAGAACAGTACACAACAATGGAATGGTGCTCCATAGTGCAAAAATAGGCCTGCATTCAGAAGTATGCAGTAGATCTCTCTCTCTGTCTCTGTCTCTCTCTCTCTCCCTCTCTCTCTCGCTCATTCTGGGGCTTAGACTCAGGGTCTGAGCACTGTCCCTGGCTTACTTTTGCTCAAGGCTACTTAGCACTCTACCACCTGAGCCACACCACCACTTCTGGCCATTTTCTGTATATGTGGTGCTGGGAAATTGAACCCAGGGCTTCATGTATACGAGGCAAGCACTCTTGCTACTAGGCCATATCCCCACCTCCGACATACATTTCTCTATTCCTTTCACAAAGTGCAACCAAAGACCCTGGACCTTACTTTTGTAACAAACATAAGACCGAAAGGTAGAGAGCAAAAATGAAATGTAGGTAGAACTCTTAGAGCCCCATGAGAGAGATGTTAATGAACTCCTTGGGTCTTCTTTGTGCCTTACATGTCTCAATGGGTGCTGGAAAGGCTGGCAGCTAGGAATTGCCAATGGGTATAGACAAGGAGAAAAAAGGAATAAAAGCAAAAGAAAAGAAAAAACCTTCTCTCTTTAACATAAAGACTAGGCAACCTAACAAGCTTTTACAGAAACCTTTCAGAAAAGCACTATTCTACTACTGCCAAACATAACAGGACAAAATTGTCACCCAACCTGCTGGCATGTCAGTGATGTCTAAATGGGGAATATAGATGTCCAATCTTACCAATCTGAAAAAAGGACCTTCTCACCAAGACTCATTATACTAAAAGGGACTATAAATTCCCTAAAAGGATAACATCACTGAAAGTTATGAATGAGCCTTATACTTGTTTCCACACCAAGAGATCTCATCACCCTACCATGGAGTCAGTAGAAACCATACCTTTTCCATTACCTGGTAACAATGAGGCTCTCCTCTTCCTTCTCACAAGAGTGGTATTGGAGGAAGCTTACTGGAGAGTTAGTGTTTTGAATATCACCAAATGGCAACAATTTTACCCAACTCCTAGAGTCAATGGAAGTCATGAAGAAAAAATGAGATTTCTACCAATCCATGACAGTGAGATATCAGTGAATGTCTAGCAAGAAACTGAAATACCCATTCCTTCCCAACAATAATGAGGAACTCACTCCTCAAGTGCAACCAACATAGTGAGGAAATTGGACTCTACCTGCAACACATAGAAGTGAAGCAGTGCTCTTTCTTTCCCTCTAAAATATCAGGGGAGGCTAGCTAAACAAAACGTCTAAGTTTCTCTGTAGCTATTTATTGGTAATGTTATAGCTTTCCACAATGGAATCTCTAGGCTCAGAGGTTTTCACTGGAAAAGTCTACAAAATGATTGAAAATAATTAATGTTAATTTTACACAATCTCTTGCATAACACAGAAAAGGAAAAGCTTTTATTCACTTTATGAAGCTATTATTACTCCCATGCCAAAACCCATAGAGTATCCAAAGGAAGAAAACTTTGTATCAATTTATTTCATACATTTTGATGTGAAAATTCTCAACAATGTATTAGAAAACAATGCAACATTGTTTAAATAATTATGTACCATGTTCACCTGATGCAGGCTTTGTTAAATATTCAAAAATATGTATTACGTATTCAAAAATAAAGTTTGGTATTCTGCCATATTAACAGATTGAATTACTTAATGTACGGTTTGATTAATTGAGGCAGAAAAATAATTTGATGAATTCCAAACCCCATTTACTCTATTTATATATAATATTTTATATTGATTATTTTTTAAAGCCTCAGGAAAATAGATAATGTACAAGTTTCTTAACATGCTAGAGAGTATCTACCAAAACCCGACAGGTAAAATTATACTTAACAGTGAAAGAATGAAAGCTTTTCCTGTTGTTAAAAACACAGCAGTGGAAACAAAGATGCAATGGAAGTTTTAGCTGATGTGATAAATCGCAAGAAAGAAAGAAAAGGAATGTAGATGAGAAAAGAAGAAAATAATCAAAACCAGAAAAATTTTCCAGAACTAAATGAGTTCTTCGGGAACAGAGTATAAGTTCAAAACACAAAATCCAATTGATTCAAGGTACTTAGCTAGCCCGAGAAGAAAAGTCCTGTGAGACTGTTATCTACAATTAACCCCCAGGAAACTAGAAGTGAGAATGTGGCTCTAAGTGATAAAGAGCTAGCCTAAGCAAAAAGAGCTCAGAGACAGCCCCAGGTTCTGAGTTCAAGCCCCACTACTGATAAAACACCACACACACACACACACACACACACACACACACACACACACACTTGCATATCTATATATGAACAAATAATGGGCAGAAACAGAAATTTAACACACATCAAAACACAAACTTTTCTGAAAGAAACAAAAAATAAGCATATACTTTAAAAACCACACATAAGAGCATCACAAGGCCCAATAGCTATACCCTTATGAACACCTAAGATGATGCTAAGTGAAATGAACTCCATGTTATGGAGACAATTGTTATATCACAGTTGTAACTACTTTCAACGTCCCATGTGTATCTGTAGCTTCTATTATTGATGATGTTCTTGTATCACCTTCCTGTGGTTGTACCTACACTATCTCTGTAATCTTATCTGAGTATATTGGAAACCGTGTATACTGGTATTGGAACTAGGAAATTGAAAGGGAATACCAAAGTTGAGAGACACAGGGTAAAAAAAAGACAAACAAGTACAAAAGCAATACTTGCAAAACTGTTTGGTGTAAGTGAACTGAACACCTCAGGGGGGGAAAGGGTAAGGGGGAGGGGGGAGGGGGGTATGAGGGACAAGGTAACAAACAGTACAAGAAATGTATCCAATGCCTAACGTATGAAACTGTAACCTCTCTGTACATCAGTTTGATAATAAAAATTTGAAAAAAAATCTGTATTCTGAATATATATATATATAGTGCTGCCAACGATGATAAACATGTGAAAGATATAGCATGTTCGAATTGCACCGTGAAAATGACAAACTTCTCTTAACTGCTATAAAAGGTTAACAAAATTCCTACCAAAATCAAGTTTCTTTATAGTCGTAGACAAGCTTCTGTGAAAACTCACAGAAAAAGGCACAGGATCAATAATAGCTAACATGATCTTAATAAAGAAGAATAAGACTTCTTTAAGACTCATTCTACTAACATTAGGACTCGCTGCATAGTGCTTGTAATTAAGACAATGCAGTAATTGTAGAGAGATACATAAATCAATAGAATAACGCACCAAATACAAAAATAGTTCCAACACAAAATAACCCGCTGATTTAATACAATTCCATGGAGAAACAATACCTTTTTCAACAAACGGATGGAGCAACTGGCTTTCCATAAACAAAAATTAATGTACCCTTAAGCCTCCCACTCCTCCCACTCCGACGATTAACATAAAATAGATAATACACATAAATATGAAACTAAGAAAAGCCTTAGAGGAAATGCAAGAAAAAATTCCTTGAAACTGATTCTAGGCAAGACTTTTAGACATGACACCAAAACACAACCTTTGAGAGGAAATATTGATAAAGTGCACTTTATCAACATTAAAAACTATACCACTGTGAAAGTCCATATAAAAACATAGTCTATAGAGTAGGAGAGAATGTAAAGTGATGTACTAAGGACTATTATGTAGAACAGTTAGAATTTCCTAAAGAGGGCTGGGGATATAGCCTAGTGGCAAGAGTGCCTGCCTCGGATACACGAGGCCCTAGGTTCGATTCCCCAGCACCACATATACAGAAAACGGCCAGAAGTGGCGCTGTGGCTCAAGTGGCAGAGTGCTAGCCTTGAGCAAAAAGAAGCCAGGGACAGTGCTCAGGCCCTGAGTCCAAGGCCCAGGACTGGCCAAAAAAAAAAAAAAAAAAGAATTTCCTAAAGAAAACAGAAGAAACAGAAACAATACATTGGAAAATGGGCAAAAGCCTTGAAGAAACATTTTACCAAAGAGGATAAAATAATGGCAAACAAGCATAGAAAGTTGTTCAGCTCTAGCTAGGGAAATGTGTAATGCCAAAATGACACATCACCACATACTTAGAAGAATGGCTAAAGATAATTTTAAAATAGACATTATGATGACTTCTTTTAGTTGATGACTGAGAAAGCATTATTTTTGGTATGTCTTCTTCTTTCCTTGTACATCAGAACTCCAGGTTCTCAGGTCTTTAGCCTATAACTGAGAATCACACCATTTACCTTTGTTTTGAGGTAATGAACTTAGATTGAACCATGCTACAATCTCCCTTGTTTTTTTTTTTTCTTTCCTAGTTTGCGTATGGCTTATTGGGGGACTTCTCGACTTTCCATGATCACATAAACTAATTTCTTTACTAAGTCCCTCAGTCTATCTATGTATCTATGTATCTATCTATGTATCTATCTATCTTCTATCTATGTATATATCTTATTCTGTTTCTCTAGAATTTCCTGACTAATAAAATAAAATATATTTATTACCTGCATTCCTAGGAGAAACATAATATGGTGGAGGCACTCCAGAAAAGATAAACAATTTCATATAAAACTAAACAGGCATGACGTAGAAACTGTGCTCTTGGTCATTTATCACATAGTTATGAACGCATGGTCACATAAATATTTGTACATTAATAATGCTAGCAGTTTTGTGATTTTTTTGGTGGTATTGGTATTTAAACTTAAGGCCTTGCAATTGCTTATCAGGAGCTCTACCACTTGAGCCACTCTATCAGTCCCTTCTTGTGTTGATTATTTTCAAGATAAGGTTTTGCTTTATTCCCCAGAAGGCTAGACTGTGATTCTCCTTATTCATGCTTCCCTTTGTCACTGGGATGACAATGGGACACTTCTGTACCCTCATTATTTGAGATGACAGGCAGGTGCTACCATGCTCAATCATTGACTGAGATGAAATTTTGCTAGCTTTTATGCCAAGGCAAGCCTCAAATTCTCATCCTTAGGTCACTACCTCCAAAGTAGGTAGGTTTACGTGCTGGAGCTACCATGCCCCGCCAAACACTGGAATTAGCCCAGATGAACAATGAGTAGTTAAACAAATGATGACACATACATTTTCAACAATAAAAAGGAACAAGTGCTTGACACATGAAACAACCTGCATGAATCTCTGGAAAATTACACTGAGTATTAAAAAGCTGATCCCAAAACATTATAATTTTAACCTCCCTTACATATTGAAAAGACAGAATTTTAGAAATGTTAAATCAATTGCCAACAATTAGGTTTCAACTGATGTAGAGTTAACAAGAGGTGTGTTTGTATGTGTGTATGTGTATGTGTATATATATATATATACATATATATATATTTATAAAAGGATAACAGGAATGTTTTTGGAGATAACGCTTTTTGATACATTTATTGCTATGATAGATACACAAATACATACAACTTATAAATGTGTGCATAACTAAACATGTACAATTTAGAGCAATAAAACTGGAATGTATTTGAATAAAATTAGTGGATTGAATTAATACCAATATCCTGGTTTCAGTATACTACCATACATAGAAACTTGGTAAAGTATATAAAGGATCCTTTACATTATTTTCTACAACTGCATGTGTATTTACAATTATCTGATTTTTAAAAAAATATTCAGTGCACTGGAAAATATACTTCCCCAACAAACATATGGGCATAGAAAATAAGTACAAAAATGACATTTAAAATCTAAAGCCATCAGAGAAATGCAAGTTAAAAGGATGAGGAATACTATGGTTTGAAGGTGGGTCATGTCTCCCCAAAGACACTTTCATGTGTTAAAGGTTAGGTGTGGTGTGGTGCTATTGGGAGGAACTGAGGATCTTTAGGATAAGTGCCCAATGGGAAGTCTTAGGTGTCTCTGAAGGGGACTGTGTAACCTCAGTTTTGTTCTCCTTTGCTTCCCGGTTCATGAACAGTCTGCTCTGATGCATGATACTCAACTCTGTCTTTTGGTACTCTCACTGGAGGCCCAAAGAAATAGGGCTGCCTGATCTTGGACTGGTACCTCCAAAACAGTGCCCTGAACAACCCATTCGTGTTTATTTCTTTGAGTATTTCATTGTAGAACCATGAAGATGACTAGTATAAGGAGATACCAGTAGTCTTATTACAATTTATAGAAGTATACTGATCATACCAACTGGATGAAAATTTGTGAAGGAACACACACTTTCACACATCACTAGTGAGACTGAAAAATGGCCTAGTAATTTTGAAAACTGATTTGTCAGTTTTCTTATGATGTTAAACACACATTATCCACATGATCCAGCAAGCTTATACCTTTGTATTTACCCTAGAGAAATGAAATCATACATTAATACAAAAGTCTGCTTGTAGATTTATACAACAACTCTAAATTTCTCCAAGTTGGAAGCAACCTGTATGTTTTTCAGTGGCTGAATTATTTGGATACACATGCACAGTGGAATACTGATCATTAATGAAAAGGAAGAAACTGTCAAAACAAGGAACATTTTCAGTGAAGCACAAAGGCAACATTCTGAATGGATAGCACAAATCACTAAAAGTTATATGCCATATTGGTGCATGTATATCACATTTTGGAAAGACAAGGCTGATCAGTAGTTGCTGATCAGCAGTTGAGGAGGGGAAGGCAGGTATGACAATAAGGAAATGAATTCATTTTAAGGAAGAGAAAGAATTGCTCAGTGGCCTGAATAAGATAGTGGATATTTGCAACAGCAATACTTACAAAACCGTATGGTGTAAAACAACTGTACAACTCATGGGGGTGTGGGGAGGGGGGAAGCGAGTGAGGGGGAGAATTAAGGAGGAGGTAACAATTTGGATAAGAAATGTACTCACTGCCTTACATATGAAACTGTAACCCCTCTGTACATCACTTTGACAAAGAAATGCATTTTAAAAAAGAAATGTGTGAAAACTCACAGAAACGTATATCAAAAGGGGGGAAAGGAATGTAAAAAGAATTGGTAGGGAGCTGTTTGGTATTCAATCGCAGCAGTCATACTCAATTCTTTTTACTTCTCAGATTGAAAGACTGGAAGACACAGGAACTAATTCTATGCTTTGCCATATATATATATATATATATATATATATATATATATATTATCAAACTGAATTACAGAGAGGTTACAGTTTCATACATTAGGCATTGGATACATTTCTTGTACTGTTTGCTAAGTGTGATCTTCCTGTTAGAGAACAGGGAATTTGTCAAGCTTCCTTCTTCACACATGTCTCAGAATCAAGGCTACACGATATACCTTTTACATCATATAGGGTCCACTTTTCATGACTTGAACTTCTTTTCTAAGATTTGTAAATTTATTTTGAATGCTTCTTAGTTTCCCTGTCACAAAGTTTTCCATATTTAAGTAGAATTTGATGACCCTTGAATTTCACCGAATGTTTATAGTAGCTGGAAAAAATTCACTATTAGAAAAACTATATTGTTACAAAGTGAATTAAAGTCACATTTTAAGGTAGACAAAGTACTTTTTTGTTTGAAATGCGGTCTCACCATGTAGCCTAGACTTGCCTTAACCCCACAATCCTCCTGCTTCTGTCTTCCAAGTATAAAATTAGAGGGCAAAAGTCATTTTTAAAATAGCGTTTTCCTCTATAAAGAATTTTGACACATAAACCAAATGAATGGTGCTTTCCTCCCCCTACTACAGTTTAGACTAATTTCATCAAAACACCAATATAGTTATTTCCTATTTTTATACTATTTATTTTTCCTTCTGAGACTGGGTCATGAACTCAGAGTCTGATGCTTTCACTCAAGGCTGGTGGTCTATTACATGAACCATCCCTCCAGCCCCACATGCACTCATTTTGCACAGCAAAAGTCATCAGGGATTTGGGGTATTCTCCAAAGCATATAAATTTATTGGAAATGCCAGAATTAGGTTTCCCTTTCTCCTCTGTCTTCTACCTACTTTTTCTCTGAAATAAGAGTATCACTGGGATAGTTTTCCCCCTCATAATTTTGAAGTCCTGTTGTGTGTGGACCTGTCACCCATTGAACCATAATGAACATTTTTATGAACCCAGGAAGTAGAGGTCACTGCCACTCTCAGTTAAAAGCGCCATTTTCCTTCATCACATCACTGCCAAGTGTCATTATTGCTTTTAAAACCCCATGTACTCAATAAAGCCTTCATGGATTAATTGCCTGAATAAACACGTTTTCCCATTACCATTACGAAACATAAAATTCATTTCAACTCTCCACTCACTAATTCTTATATAAATTCAGTAACTCTTTACTTCTGCATAATGCAAACACCTGAATGTTATGCTTATTCATTCAGATAAATGTTCATTATTCCATTATCTGTGTTTCAGAGACATATTCAGTCTATCACAGTGGTTCATTGAAAGAAATTAAGCATATTCCAATGGAAGTTATGATCTGTCTTCCTCTACCAAGCTTGGCTCCATTCATACTTCATAAATGCTTTCAATTGCTGATGATAAGGATGACTTTATGTAGCTGGAGGGACAAAAAGATTTTATCCACATTTTATAACTGTGACAAGAGATACAGAGAAATTAAGAAATTACATTTCCAATAATACAGTGAACTATTATCAGATCTGAATGTAACAATACTATCAAAATTTCTAGTCTTTAAGTCACTTAGGAGTTTTGACAGAACGAAATTCTTTTTGCTTTGATTATCCAAAGTCCACAGTAGCTTTAGGATAGTAGCTGGTTTAAGGGAAAAGCTAATCCCAGGAAAAGATAGGGTCTTTGAAATAAGTTTGCATGATTTCTGAATGCAATCTTGCCTTCACAGAAAGGAAAAGGAACAGCCAGAAGAAACCAACTGAAATAGATCCTGATCAAACTTGGCATTTACTTCAAAACAGAAAATTTGCCACAAGCTCCAACACCTAACATGTGTTTTGAATGGAGCATATTGGAATTTTTTCTACATGAAAGGTATTTTCAAAATGAAATGCAAGTGATGGAATGGTATCAAATCAGTTATAATTTAAGACTTTGTGGCCATGAGCAAACTGAAGTATTACTGACCCTTAGAAATAAGTTTTTTAGTTAGAAGCATCAAGCTATGCATATGGACGATTTGCAGAACAGATTTCATCATTTTATCACATTTGCTATCAACATTTGCATATGTTGGCTATTATCTCTTCATTTGACTTTCTTCTCTGAATATCCTTTACCTCAGTAAACACCTGTTTTGTAATATCACTGTATGCTTTTCTCTGAACAGTCTCTCAAGCCTAGGCAGGTGACCAGAAATCCTCACATTACTGGTTGTGTTTAAAGATCACAAAACCCAAGACAAAATTTCTGTCCATTCTCATGAAATCATTTCAGGCTTGGAGCACAGAGGAGAATCTCTAGCTGCTACCAGTTCCCAACAGACAACTAGATAATGATCACCTGATAGGAATGCTTAAGTACATTACTTGGCTTTACTGTTTGCTTTTGCATGTTTATCACATCTTCAAGGAGGGAGATTGATTGAAGGAAACGATGGAGACAGGTTCTTTATTCATTCAGTACAAGGGTCTCTAAAGTGTGTATGTAGTCTTTAGCTTGGACTTGAGAAATGTTAACAGGGCAAACAGATCTTTCAGAGTCAGGCTCTAACAGTAGTTTCTAGAAATGCATTTTTGTGTGTGTTCTCTACAATGCTAGAAATTTATTCTTAAGGGTTTAAAGAAATCCTTTGAAAAAATACAACAATAAACTTTAAAAAAAATTTAAATTTCAGTTCTGCCTAAAAACTTGATATCCACTATTTTATCCTATTCTAATATACTTCAAATATGATTTGAAAATAGATACATGGCTTAAGTATGCTTTTTTATTACTTTGGCACCCCACAAAAGTAGCCTTGCGTGCAATTTCCTTATTTTAGAAGTGAGTTGTAGGAAATTGAAGTTAGAAATTAGTGATAAATGAAGGACTCAGTGTGGTGTAGGTACATTTCTGTAATTCAAGCCCCCCCTTCCCCCATGATGAGACAAGATAATGATATGTTTTAGGCTAATCTGGGTTACATAACATGACCCTATCTCAAAGGAAAGAAGATAAAGAAGGAAGAAAAGGAAGGGAAGGGGAGGGGAGGGGAGGGGAGGGGAGGGGAGGGCAGGGGAGGGGAGGGGAGGGGAGGGGAAAGGAGGTGAGGATAGGGGAAAGGAGGGGAGGAGAGAAAAGAGAAAAACATAATGAAATGTGCATTTATGAGCATGTTTATCATTGTAGGCAACTGGGCTTACTCTTGGTGGGGAACCTATGTAATATTTGGAATGAACATCCCAAGATTAGGGGCTTATTTTGTGGTATCTAGGGTATTTACCAAACTCCCGGTGATTGGTTTTGTCTGATATGGCATAAACTCCACCATACTATCATTCTATGCCTGTAATTTAGCAACTTGGGCTTCCACACTGAAAAAAGTTCACAAGCAGAGAAGGAGAAACAGGTGTGTGAGTTGGAAGCGGTGGTCTGGTTTGGATATGGTGTAAATGTATTTTACCTACCAAAGGTTCATGGATTAGAATCTTTTTGTTTGGTTGGCGTATTTGTTAAACTTAAATTTATGGAGCAGATTAAGATTTAGACTACAATATAGTCTTATGATAATAATAATAAAATATAGTCTTATGATAATAGATTTATATCATGAGAGTAGTAGAGAATTAATTAAATGTAAATTTTTTCTTTTTAAATTTTTTTTACTTTTTTATTGTCAAACTGATATACAGAGCAGTTACAGTTTCATACTTTAGGCATTGGACACATTTCTTGTGCTGTTTGTTACCTCGTCCCTCATTTCCACTTCCCCCTCCCCCTTTCCCTTTCCCCCCATGAGTTGTTTAGTAGATTTACACTAAACAGTTTTGCAAGTATTGCTTTTGTAATCGTTTGTCTTTTTCCCTGTGTCTCTCGATTTTGGTATTCCCTTTCAGTTTCCTAGTTCTAATACCAGTATACACGGTTTCCAATGTGCTCAGATAAGATACAGAGATAGTGAAGGTACAATCACAGAAAGGGCATACAAGAGGATCATCAATAATAGAAGCTACGGTTTCACATCACATGTTGAAAGTAATTACAACAGTGATATAACAGTCGTTTCCATAACATGGAGTTCATTTCACTTAGCATCATCTTTTGTGTTCATAAGGGTATAGCTATTGGGCTCTTGTGATCCTCTGCTGTGACTAGCCTAAACCTGTGCTAATTATTCCCTATGAGGGAGACCATAAAGTCCATGTTTCTTTGGGTTTGGCTCACTTCACTTAGTATAATTTTGTCTAAGTCCTTCCATTTCCTTACAAATGGGGCAATGTCATTCTTTCTGATAGAGGCATAAAATTCCATTGTGTATATGTACCACATTTTCCTGATCCATTCATCTACTGAGGGGCATCTGGGTTTGTTCCATATTTTAGCTATGACAAATTGAGATGCGATGAACATTGTTGTGCTGGTGGCTTTAGTGTGTTCTTGTTTGTGGTCTTTTGGGTAGATGCCCAAAAGTGGGGCTGCTGGGTCACAGGGGAGCTGTATATTTAGTCTTCTGAGGAATCTCCATACCGCTTTCCAGAGTGGCTGAACAGTAAATGTAAATGTTTTCTAAGAACTTCCTAATGCAAGTGTTTTGTAAATCCCTATTACACAGGCATGGAGCTGGCCATTTGAAGTTGACCTGTCTTCCTGAAAACTTTTTGAGTACCTTTCAAATGTCATGAGATACTGAGTTGTATCTCAATAACTTAGGACATGAGCTACTGGTCTCCATGAATCCCTTTCAGCTAAGGCACAGTCATACGACTTAGATACTAAAATTTTATTTGTTCAGGAGTGACTTCCATGCTTAATGCACTTTTCTGGGGCAGTGGGGAGGGGAAAACAGAGGCATCTGAGAGTCAAGTCATGGCAAAGTTGAGTTGCTCATATAGGAACTGTACCAGAAATTATACAGGTGCTGAAAGTAGCAACTACTTCAGTCAAGGCTAGTTGATAGCAGCTGTTCAAGATACAGCATCCAAGATTTGGCAGCAGCAGGAGATACAGCTGTGTTTTAATCAAATTCTGCAAGTTGCTTTTGGCATTGATCATGGAAACTCAGCCTAAGACACTAACACTTCTATGAGCTACCCCAATACCTTTTTTTAAAGTTCCCTTTTTGTCTAATCAGGCACTCGACTTATGCTATGTGCAGCTAAGAATGAGGAAAGATACAGAAGATGCTGAAAGCAACAGAACCTTTGGAAAATGAAGACATTCCATAGCTTGTATCGCAGCCATGGAAACGTGCTGCTCAGCTGTCCTTCAAGAAAATCTGCTACGTAAAACAGTGAGCCTGGTGACAGTTTCCAGCTGCTCTTCCACACAGTCAGTGCCTGAGCATGGCTGAGGCAGTAGGCCCCACCCATTCCCTACTCAACTTGGAATTTCTCTGAGAACTAAGTTATCCTTTGAGAATACTATCATAATTGCCAAACAGCCTGGATCTGTTCCTCTTCATTCGTGCCTTTACCCTTCAGAGGCATTTCCTCCCATAAGTCTTCCACCTCTACTATCATCTTGGTACCTGCTTCTCAGTGGACCTTGATGATACTGATGATACTAGGAGCAATCAGAGGAAACAGGTGTAAAAATGGAGCTTGGGGAATGTCTCACTCATCACCTAGCTGGTAAGTAGAACCCTTCACCCAAGTGCCCATGGGGCATAGGTAGTCCTGGATACAATGAATAACCCAATTATTGAGAATATTAGCTGTGATGACTGATGGGTACCATATCTTAGTGAGGGGGAATGCTCTAACTGGTTGAGTGAATTGGGCTCTTGAATGGTAACACACGAAGTAATGCCCATTTATATAAGAGAGCTTGCTAATGGTTAAATTCTGTTTACACCCTTCAGACTATGAGATGTTAGCAGTAAAAGACAACCAATGAGGGCCATAATGTCCCCTGGTATCTCAGTAGGGAGGCCTTGCCTTCTGTCATATGAAAGTAGACATACGTATTGGCAGGAGTGGACATAGAACACAACTAGTTAAAAAGGTCCAAAGGAATATAAGTGCTATGTCAGAACAAGTCAGTTATGTCAAATTAAAGATCTTGGGAGGGAAATCCTTGATATCAAAATATTCATTGGGAACATTAGAATTTCTTATGGCTCTACACACCTCTCCAATCCTTCAAAGGTGGCAGATATAACAATTTCTCTGGAGTGAGACATAGCATTTCTCCCATATTGACTAGAAAGATGCTACAGATTTCTACACTGCATGGTAACAGGTGGCCTGTTATCATAAGCTGCCCTATATAAGGGGCTGTCATGCCTAATCTCATAGTCTTTAGGACAACTACTAAGGTTAAATCTCTGAGTAACTTGAATGGAGAAATAGCAGGCCCCAAACTGAAGAAAGTGATTATATACAGTAAGAAAATAAAGAATTACTTAGTATACACCAGCAGGAGCCAGAGATGTGGGAAATATTAGATTTTGAAGATGTTTGAAAGAGGCTGGAATATGTAAGTGAGTCAAAAATTGGGATGTACCAAACCTGCTGTTGAGGAAGTTCTCAGAAGCCTGGAGAAAGTGATCACCAATAAATGATTGAGTGTTGGGGAACCCTTGGCCTTGTGGGGGATGGGAATTGGAGAGCGCGCCCAAGACGCCGCCCTTCCCCCAGCCCTGGGGAATGCAAAAGCAAGCCACAATTCTCTGGGTCCAGAACCAGAAGAACTGGCTTTGCAAACAGCCCCCAAACTTTCTTGCCAGCCCATGCGCCCCCAGTCTCCCCATGGCCTGGCGCTTTCCGAGTGACGTTAGCTCATGGGCGGGTCCTATGGCAAGCTCGCCAGCCTATCAGCATCCTGGCCAATCAGCCTTCTTTCCTCCCTTCCTACCATTAGCCTTTGCCCCCGCCCTAATAAATCAGATTGCTCACGAAATGTCTATGAGGTCCGCGTATGCCTGGCTTTCTTCACGGGTAAGGAGGGTGGTAAAGCGATCTTGTATGACCGCGTGCACCTGAGGTCTTTCCTGGGCCCCCCACTCCACCCTGGCCTTGCCTCCGGGTCGGGTGACCAGGAGAGAGGGTGAGAAAGGGAGCTGTTAGAAGCATAGGAGAGCCTTGATCCCCACCCCAGGGAAGGTGACCCGAGCCCAGCAATTGAGAAAGGAGAGTAAATGTCTGAGTTGGGGGATGAAGAGCCTTAGAGAAATTGGCATGCTGAACTGGATGCACCACATGAAGTAAGAAGACCTACTCTAGGACTTTGTTCCATGAGAGCATCCACAGGCCACCCCACTCACCAAGGCCATCAGGAATGTGCTGGCAAGAAAGGTACTGATATTTTAAAATCAGTGGCAGCCTTCCTTCAGGCCAGAGATGACAGTAGATGGAGACAGATAAATGGTCACTGTGATCATCATTTTAATCATAGGGAACAGAGGGCCTTGAAGTAATGGATACAAGAGAGCATATTGGTGAACACTTTAATATCACATTTTAATGATCAGCAAAGAATATTTACTACAAAAGAGCAGGGGACTGAAAGTCAATCAGACAAAATGTTATGGCTGGCTGATGATAAACAGGTTTTGTCTGATGCACTTGGTATAGTGGAAAGTTCTTTCCAACTCTGACAACTGACTTTACCTGTTTCCTCTACCTCTCCAGCCAAGTGTTTTATACATCAACTTCCATCATCTCCCTGGAACAGTTGGCTAATAGTAAGAGATGGAATATCAGCAGTTGATGGTACATAGTAGAAACGGGTCACTTAAGTGTTCACTTATGATCACAGCAGCTAAATCAATGATTAATCACTGCAGGGAAATTGAAATGTGGTCCCCTTGCCTGGTCAGACCTCTGGACAGACCTTCCCATGGTGTCAAAAGGCCTTTGCTCTTAGCAGATCATGATTCATTCAACCACCCAGCTGAAGCTACTTCCTCATTTCCTTGTTGATGCTGAGCCTCACATTATGCCCCAATAAACCATGTGAATTCACATCCTTATCACAAAAATCTCTTTCCTTAAAAATCCACACAATTTCCTCAAATCTATTTGCATATTAGAGTTATCTAAAGATCATTTTTTTAAATTCAAAAGCCAAGTCAGGCATCAGTGGCTCATGTCTATAATCTGAGCTACTCAGGAGGCTGAGATCTGAGGATCATGGTTCGAAGCCAGCCTGGGCAGGAAAGTCCATGAGATTCTTATCTCCAATTAATCCCTAAAATACCCAAAAGTAGAGATGTGGCTCAAGGGTTAGAGCACCAGCGTTACGCAAAATGGCTCAAAGACCACACTCAAGACTCTGAGTTCAAGCTCCAGGACACGCTCAAAAGAAAAAGAAGAAAAGAAAAAAAATCCCAGAGTCTATGACCCACACCAATCCAATTAAATCAGTATATCTGAGGGTAAGGCCTATTCATCTGTAATTTTGAGTCTTCCAAAGTGATACCAATGTGCAGAAAGGATTGAGAAGCACTAGCACAGGTAGCTGTAAAAGTAATTAGGGCATCTGCTGACTTCCTTGATTAAGTTAAAATAAAAATAGAATAAAGAAATAAAATTATTCTAGCTACACAGTGCTTGTAAGAGGAGTGGAAGAAAGGAAGCTCTGCTTGAAGAAAACCACACCAAAATCTCTCTTGGTATAAGAATAACTTCTATAAATATGGTAAGCAGCTTTGTGTGTGAATGGGTGCTGTGACCATGTGAAGTAAGAGGCTATGACTTCTAATCTCAGCATCCTCATAGAGTAGGAACATTCATCTCTAATTTGACCCTAGCAAATTATACAGTACTTGGCTCTTTCACACCCAACTATTCACTAGAAGAAGTAGTCATTCTACAGTAGACAGATTGCTTATTTCCTCTCAATTTTCCTCTTCCTTAAACTTTTGAAGCACCTGGGGAGCTTAACAACACATTTCTCAGTCATTAATATACTGGGAAGTATTCCAGGATGATCTTCACTTATAAACAAATTCTGTGCTTGAATTAGACTTGTATGGCACTTTGGTTCACATGGGGAATAGAAACAAGAAGGAAAAAACTGCCACTTAGACAATATTATTTCATTTGGAATAGATAGGTTTGTATATAAAAGTCAACTTCCTTCAATCGTGTGTGTGTGTGTATGTGTGTGTGTGTGTGTGTATGTGTGTGTGTGTGTATACAAACATGCTTGCAAATATATTGGGGAGAAGCTAGGGTATACCATAGTGACAAACACCAAACCTGAGGTGACAGTCTCTGTGCTTACACAACTGCTGAGATGAAGAATAGAGAATAGGGTGAATTGCATACTGGTTTTAAGGATTCTACTCAGAAGTGACACACTTTCATTCTGCTCAAGTTTCATTAACCAGAGCAAGTCAAATATCTCCACCTAACTTCAAAGTGTCCAGAAAATTCAATACAATATTTCAAAATTCAATAAAATTCACTACAATATTTCCAAAGGAACTAGAAATATCTGAAAACTTCTTGAATGATTATCATAATTCATATTGTAGTAGTAACATAGAAAGTTAATACATCAATTGACTAGGAATTGGAAAGTTTGGATTATGTTTTTTAGTTCATTCACAACTATCTTGATAGTCCTGTTTTCTCACTTTTATCGATAATAAGAGTTGGGTTCTGGGGAGAATGGAAGATGAGAGAAAAATGAGGGAGGGGGCATCAAGTTGGACAAGATATGTACTTATTACCTAAGGTATGTAACTGTAACCCCTCTGTATTTCACCTTTACAATAATTTTTTTTTAAATTAAAAGAAGAGTTGTATTTAATCAGTGTCTCCTACCTGGCTGTTAGTTCACAGAAAATCATTAATCAGGACCCAGAGAATGTAAGAGTTAATTCCATTTTTAAAAATAAACTGTATCAGGGCTGGGAATGTGGCTTAGTGGTACACTACTTGCCTAGCATGCATGAAGCCCTGGGTTCAATTCCTCAGTACCACATAAACAGAAGAAGCCAGAAGTGGCACTGTGGCTCAAGTGGTAGAGTGCCAGCCTTGAGCAAAAGGAAGCCAGGGACAGTGTCCAAGCCTTGAGTTCAAGCTCCATGACTGGCAATAAATAAGTAAATAAGTAAATAAACTGTATCAATTCCATATTTATTGTTGGATCATATTTTATATGTATTTATCAAACTATAATTTTCACAAAATGTCAGTAATAACCACCATCAACTATTATCTAATGCCTTCAATAAATGTAACAGGAAAATATATATATAAGACTTTCTACGGGTCATTATCCTAAGTACTTTATATACTTAATTCATTTAAGTCTTAAGAAGTAGGTACTCTTAATGTCATTATATTATAGATGATGTAGAAATAAACTATATCATTTTAAGATCAAATAGTGTGGCTTCAGAATCTTCACTTTGTATGAGTGTGTGTACTGTTACTAGAGCTTGAAGTCAGAGCCTTGTGTTTTACAAGACAAGGCTTATGCTCTACCACTTGAGACACACCTCCATTCTGGCATCTGGCTGGTTAATTTGAGGTGGAGTCCTACAGAGTTTCTTCCTCAGCTGGCTTTGGACCATCATCCTCCATGTCTTAGTCTCCTGTGTGGCTAAGATTACAGATATAGGGCTGGGGATATAGCCTAGTGGCAAGAGTGCCTGCCTCGGTATACCCGAGGCCCTAGGTTCGATTCCCCAGCACCACATATACAGAAAACGGCCAGAAGCGGCGCTGTGGCTCAAGTGGAAGAGTGCTAGCCTTGAGCGGGAAGAAGCCAGGGACAGTGCTTAGGCCCTGAGACCAAGGCCCAGGACTGGCCAAAAAAAAAAAAAAAAAAGATTACAGATATAAACCACCAGGACCTTACTTACTTTTATCAGTATGTCATACTACACTAGCTTGGCAAAATTGAATCTGGGAACCAAATATTATATCCCTAGTTTTAGGTTGTAAGCTTTTAATTTAGATTCTCTTCTACTCTGCGACATTAAGAAAGCAAGTACTGAGAAGTCAGTATATCTCAGAGCATCACTAATTTACAGTGCATAGCATTAACTATGAGACTCCAGTAAGTATCATCCCAGTATCCTGGAATCTCTAATATTTTATGGAAATCAGTATAACTCTACATTTCCATACAGTTTGATCTGTTATTCTCTTATTGTTGAAAGAGTATGAGGAACAAACAGAGCTAACTGCATTTCTCTTTTAGGGGGATTCTAAGAAAATAAGTAAATACTTGGTCCAATTGTCTTTTTATTCTTTTTTGACTTATTTATTGTTACTGTACAGGTGATGTACAGAAAGGTTATGGTTACATAAGTCCTTCAAACAACCCCCAATGATAGGATTTGGAGATGTGACCCTTACGAGGAAGAGTTAGATGATATCATGAAGATGAGGCACCTATAAAATTAGTGCCTTCATATGAAGAAACAGCAGGAAGATTGTAAACTCATTCTATCTCTCTGTTTGTCTGTCCTACTGTCTGTCTGTCTGTCTGTGTGCCTCTCCTTCTTTCTCTCTTTCTCAGCTTCTGGATATCAAAGTGAGCAGCTATGTTCTGTCATGTACTCCCTGACATATTTTACATTACTTTAGGCCTAAAAGTAATGGATCCAACTAATCATAATCTGAAACTATATATATTCTCAGCTAATCATGATCTGAAACCGTGGATATCTATATCTATATCTAGATATATTTATTCTCCTTATGTGATTTTTTTCTTCAGGTATTTTGTCATAGCAATGAAAAACAAACACACCAATAATACTAGGAATCAGCTTTTAGGCTTCCTGCCTCCATAACTTTCTTGTTGAACATCACTCTACAATCCACTCTATAGCATTTTGTTATGGTAGCTCAAGCTAAGACATATATATTAGTTCATTTACTTAAACTGGGGATTCTGTTGCATTTCTGTGAGTGAACCACAGGGAAGAGGGTAAGGTTTGTAGCTTTACTTCTTCAGAACTGATATAAAACTATTCATCAAATGCTAACCTGTAAGGTAAGTTTAAACAATATCTAATGAGCTCCCCCCCACCACTTTCCATAGTTTCAGAAACAGAGCATGAGCTTCAACAGACCCAGTATTTTGCTAGTTATGCAGCAATTTCCCAGATGAGCTGGGTGCCTACAGAACACTATTTTCCTGTAAGACTTCCCTGGGACCAGGAAAACCATTTTTTCACCCACATTCATCCTTCATTTCCTTTAAACACAAAATGACTTTAAATGACCATATTTAAACCATTCCATTTTGCTCCCAAACCAAAACAAAACCTATTTACTTCTTAACTCCTCAGGCAAAGTGACCTCTCCATGTTTCCTGACTTTCTATTAACCAACTGTGCTACTTCCATACATCTACCATTCTACCAATGGGAAAAAGCAATAGAGAACCCTGGAAACCTGAGTGGTGAGACCTTAGGGGATTCATTTTACCCTTTAATTTTGATAAACATACTCTTTTAGAACTCAGTGACACAAGGACCATTTCTACTTCTCTGCTGGACTTTAGTTTCCTAGCATCCTCCCTAACCCTTTCAATTGCTTCCCAACTGGTCATGTTCTTGATTAAATTCACCAGTACCAACCTAGAGATGGTGCCTGTATTCTCTACCCTCTTGCTCCAGCACACATGCCACACAAATACTCATACTCACACATCAGCAAGGATATGTCCTCCTTAGTTTTCTCCTTCTAAATCTAGCAAAAGAGCCTTCTCAAACAATTTTACAAACTTTTCCAACTCTATCTTCAGATGCCCTCCCCATCAAGACTGATTCATGAGTTCTGACAATCAATTTCTTAGAATTGCTTATCTTTCAATTATGTATGTCATAATAACTGTAACAACAGAATCACAGACTATTAGAAAACTCAATTCTATAACATTACCATGTTCCTCTCTCACTTAGCAGAGTACTTGAAATAGAGTGCTCAGTATGTACTGACTGAATGAATAATCCCACAGACTTTATAGTTGAAGAAAGTCAGGTCCCCAGATATACAATATTTTTTGCTCTGGCAAGTTAATACAATACTTAAAACCAGTACTTTAAACTCAAGATACGTTTGTAGTATGGGCAATGATCTTCAGTTCATTGAGAGGGAAACAGAAGAGTTTTGTTTTGTTTTTTCAATTACTGCTTCAGGCTATGTTCCCAATCCTTCCTTTCTTGTTTAGAAGTTTAGTAATACAGTCAGGCATTATTTAGCATTGAGGATATGATCTGAAAAATGTATTAGTAATTTCATTGTTGTGTGAATATCATAGCATATACTTACAAACTAATAAGGCTGTGATGTCATGGACAACACAATTGTATGGGAACATTGCCATATATGCAGTCTGTCCTTGACTGAAGTGTGGTTATATGATGTGATTTTATCTTAATCCCATGCCTTTCCAACAACTCTCAATTATTAGAGCAAATTCATTCAAATTTTCATCGATGAATGGTCCTATTCATTTCACATAGTAAATGATATAGTCTGTCCACAGCTTTTCTCTTCTCCAGAAAATAAACTAAATGTGCATTCTGATCAACTTTCATATAGGATTTTCTAATGGTCTAAAGTTTGAGGCAGAGTGCAAGGTCCATGCATAACTACCTTCCACTCTTGACAATAAGTTGCAGAGACAAGAGCAGGGAAAGCCCCATATGTCATTGCACAAAGGTCTCCTCTCATTACATAGTTTAAATTGCTTTTTTGGCTTATTGCCTCTGAACTCTAGAGAGGTCATAGCTCTCATAAGCCACACTGATGAGAGCTTTCTGTCATGCTACTCTTCTCTGCAGTGATCAGCTGTTTCCTCTACATTCTCTCAAAGTGACTGCCACATGAAATGATAGTACTAAACAATGGTGTAATCTTCAATCTCTTCAGTGGCTTCAAAATGTGAGGCCTATGAGACGAAGTGGAAATAATTGTGATCATAAACATGACCTAAGGAAAGGCAAGTTTTCCTTTAAGTCTTCCTATTTGAATGCATGGAGAAAGAAAAGGGTTAAATTGCCAAATGGCACATGTCAGCAATATAAAAAAGCAGCATCCTCTAAAACCTGGCTGGTGTGAGAGTGTCTGTAAAGCTTAAATAGGGTATTTAGTACCCCTTTTCCTCAGTCAACAATTTCTACACTGCACTATCCTAATGTTCTCTAAATGATTCCAATCTTGGTTTAGATGCTTTGAATATATACTATACACATAACATATTATGAAAATATATGATGCATCAATATTCAATATTATGTCCTTGTATGTGCATAAATATAAATATACTCACACACTGAATGTATACATGTATGCATGATATATAAAGATATATACATACATTTAAGTATCCATGTTTTCAGCATCTGAAGCATAAGAAAAGGGATGCCAAAATGTTTTTATGAGCTGTATGTATTATGCACATTTATAGTAGCTCCTCATTCTTAAGTTTCTTCTATGGCCTTATCTTTTTCTTCTTTTTGTGTGCTGGTATTAAAGCTTGAACTCAGGTCCTGGGTGCTATTCTTTAGCTTTTTGTTCAAGGCTGATACTCTACCACCCGAGCCACAGCTCCACTTCTGGCTTTTTGATGGTTATTTGAAGATAAGAGTCTCATGGATTTTCCTTCCTTGGTTGGTTTTGAACTTCAGTCCTTAGACCTCAGCCTCTTATGTAGCTAGAATTACATGCAAGAGCCACAGCATTTTAGAATCTAAGATTAATATGAATGAGAGATAATTTCAAAGGAAATTTTTATTATGGAGATAATTTTAGAGTATTACAAAGGAAATACAAATTAAAGAACTTTATATATGGAAGCAAAGAAATGATGAAAATTACCAATGAAGGAAAACAAACATGCATATATAAAAATAGAATAGTAAGACCAGTTTAAAAATTAAGGGGAAGAGATAATAGGAAAGAATTACAGTATTTGGAGGGAGAAGGAGGAAGATGATGGAGATGCAGTTCAGTGCTAACTGGCCTCTCTCCAAGATCCAGTCTAAGTGGTCCAGCAAAAAGTCCACAGCTAGAATCACACCCAGTGAGCCATAATAGTACAGAGATTTGGGCCAGAGAGGAAATACTTTGCCAGCCTTCTTGAGAAGACAGATTTTAGCACATGCCAGTAGCTGCGGCAGCTGTAGCACCTGTGGTGCCTGCAGCAGTGGCAATGGCCACAGTAGCAGATAAAACCAGGATGAATGGTAGAGACAGAGAGCTTGGCTTTCCACTCACCTCCAGTATACATCAGTGACTAGGAGCAGAAATCTTTAGCCTGCTGGCCACAGACAGACACAGATCACCGACAGCCAGAAAAAAACAAGGAAAAGCAAGAGTACCCCACACAGGACAATCTCACTCCTACTCACAGGACAAAATTTGGAAGTTAACTCTTCCCACACCACTGGAAAAGAATGCCTATTTGACTCTGACACAAACCCAGTCAGAGCAAATAGGAGATAAGTTGGGCCTGAGAAATAGCAAAGACAATTGGGCCATCTTTTAAAAGTGCAAAGGAATTTGAACAGCCAGAGTCAGCAAAGGGCAAAGGAAACTGACCAGTGAAAGTCAGCTCACCCCAGGGGAAGGTCTTGTCACCCAGGTAGGAGGATCTTCCCATGAAGCTGGTCTGCTTTCATTCCTAGGTAAACACAGCCAGAGCCAGTCTTGCCCTTCTGCAGATCTGCAGTTTAACTGGCTACAGGAGTTAAAATAAAACTGTTATAAAGGAATTTACCATTATAAAGTAACATTTAAATTTGACACAATAAACTATATTTTATCTAGAAAATAAAACCTTATTCTTGAATTATACTGCTGAATTACACTATTTTTTAATGTTAGGCTTTAATTATATACCTAATTCAAAAGATTTCAGCTATAGAAACTAAGAAATCAGATCATAGTCATCTGACCAAAGTAAAAGTAAAATGCATTTTCAGCATCCTTTATTGATACTTTGAAGTCCCAAGTTTTATGAATAAAGTTAAAATACTGGTTATTCCTTTAAAAGAATATTTATACTATGTTGCATACTTCCTACCCCCTCCAAGACATCAAAACACTGTAATCGTGTATTGACTTTGTAAATTTTGCCTTATTAAACATTGTGCCTTACTTTATTAAGTTTTGTTGAAATCCAGCTCTATATTTCAGGAAAATAACAGTATTTTGTTCTTAATGAATAAGAATTTACTCTTAAAAAATCTAAAATCCTCATAATGTTTCTATTTGCCTATTATATCATTGCTTATCTGTTTATTAAACTTATACAACATGAATCCAAAAAAAAAAAAAACTGGTTAGGGGGCTGGGAATATGGCTTAGTGGTAGAGTGCTTGCCTAGCATACATGAAGCCCTGAGTTTGATTCCTCAGCACCACATAAACAGGAAAAGCCAGAAGTGGTGCTGTGGCTCAAGTGGTAGAGTGCAAGCCTTGAGCAAAAAGAAGCCAGGACTGGAAAACAAAAATAAAAGTGAAGAAACAAAAAAAATGGTTAGGCCTAAAAGTGGAGAATGGCTCCAGGCTAGACCAAGTGTCTCAGTAGCTAGCTCCCCTGGGAAAAGCCTCTGATTCCAGATAGTCCATAGATGCATCCACACGCAAGATCCCTGGAAGCAACCCCAAGCTACAGAAAATAGCCACCTCTCTCCTTCCAGACATGCAAAGCAGACCAGTCTACCAACAAACTAACCTGGGAGGAGGGTATTGTAGAGCCACATTTGTACAGCAGACACTTGGTCTTCCAGATTAAACAAACTGACTTTAGAAATCAACTAAGCCACAGAAAAACTGACAATGGCAAGGAAATCAGAGACTCCTTTAATAGAGTGGACAGTGGACACAATGGAGACACAAGATCGCCCAAATAAATTGAAGAACCCTTTTTTTCTAATTATAATTTTTACTCTTTTTAAATTTTTTCATCATTTTTATTTTTCCTTGTCCCCCTTCTCACTTTTTAAAATTATTTTTACCTTTTCTTTTTCTACTTCATCCCTAGATACATAGCCAACAGTGTTTATTAGACCTCCTTTTTCATTGTGCACATAAAAATTCAGACTCTGATTTCTATTTTTTTTAATTTTTATTGTCAAAATGATGTACAGAGAGGTTACAGTTTCATACATTAGGCACTGGATACATTTCTTATACTGTTTGTTACCTCCTCCCTCATTCCACCCTCCCCCCTCCCCCTTTCCCTCTCCCACCATGAGTTGTTCACTTGGTTTACACCAAATGGTTTTGTAAGTATTGCTTTGTAAGTATTGTCATTTGTCTTTTTATCCTGTGTCTCTTGATTTTGGTATTCCCTTTCAGTTTCCTAGTTCTAATACCAGTATACATGGTTTCCAATGTACACAGATAAGATACAGTGATAGTGCAGGTACAACCACAGAAAGGAGATACAAGAGGATCATCAACAGTAGAAGCTACAGTTTCACATCGCATGTTGAAAGTAATTACAACAGTGATATAACAGTCGTTTCCATAACATGGAGTTCATTTCACTTAGCATCATCTTTTGTATTCATAAGGGTATAGCTATTGGGATCTTGTGATCCTCTGCTGTGACTAGCCTAAACCTGTGCTAATTATTCCCTATGAGGGAGACCATAAAGTCCATGTTTCTTTGGGTTGGGCTCACTTCACTTAGTATAATTTTTTCCAAGTCCTTCCATTTCCTTACAAATGGGGCAATGTCATTCTTTCTGATAGAGGCATAAAATTCCATTGTGTATATGTATCACATTTTCCTGACCCATTCTTCTACTGAGGGGCATCTGGGTTGGTTCCATATTTTAGCTATGACAAATTGTGATGCGATGAACATTGTTGTGCTGGTGGCTTTAGTGTGTTCTTGTTTGTAGTCAAAATCTGATTTCTAAAATCTCTATTTCTCAAGCTCCGTACTCTTGGGTTTGGTATTAGTTTTTATTTATATAATTTTTAAGGTTTATATTTCTTTACATTTTTACATTTTTTCTTTCTTTGAATTAAGATCTCAATTATCTTTCTGTTCCTTTTATTCCCTTCATTTCTCTACTCTTACTTTTTCATCCTATTTTTCCTTATACTTCTTAATATCTGGTCCTTCACCCCTTTTCACAACTGCAGACTCCATTGATCCCGAGTTGTTGGTTATCTAGCTAGACTGTATCTGTATTCATATTGATTGTGTCAAATGAATTCATTGAGTAATATTTTCAGTCCAGATTGATTTAAGTGAAAAGACAGATTTGTTCACTGGTTATGACTATATATAATCCAACTCCTCAATCACAATTACCCCCTGCTTAGTTAAAAAAAAAAAAAGAGGAGATAGAAATAGGAATAACTACTTAACATTTTGAGCCTCTAATACTGGTGCAATAACAGGACTCTAGATTGGTTTTTGTCCTAAAACTGTGTTCTGTGATGATATTTGATCTGATTTTATAACCAAAAGGGGAGAGAGTGAAATTACCTATTTATGATTTTGAACATCTAAAGTCTGTGCAACTACAGGGCTCAGGGATGGTTTGTGTCTGACTATTGTGTTCTGGTGTGCTATTGGATTTGCTTTCCTTCTCAAATGGATGGAAGAAGCACAAGAAAAATGGCAAGTCAGGGAATCTCAACTGACACTCAAAATAAACAGCAAACAGAGCAGTCAATCAAAAACCTAGAGGATAATCCTCAAAATGCTCTTCACATTCTACTGGTAAAAATGATGAATGCACAGATTGAAAGCCATCATGCAGCTATACAAGAGCTTGATGAGGCTAACCAAAGATTAATATGCAAGCGTGATGAAGCTAACCAAAGATTAATAGAGGAATTCATGGCTTCCACAAACAGAAAGCTGAATGAAGTCCTCCAGAAGGAAAAGGAGACCAATGAATGGATAGCCATTCAGCCAAAAGATTTGAGAGACCAGATTCAGAACCAAATTAACAAAGTAAAGAAGTCCATACAAGATCTAAGAAAAAACAATAGAAGAGAGATGAAAGTCCTAAAACAATGAGCAGTGAGAAGGAAAGGGGATAAAAAAGTACAAAGCTTATATAGAAGGTTAGATAATGCAGAAGATTGAATCTCTGGAATTGAAGACACTCTAGACTTTAAGGAGAAAGAACAAAAAGTTATTGAAATATCTATCAAAAAATGAGACAGAACAGTTCAGGAGCTCCACGATGCAATCAGAAAGACAAATTTAAGGCTAATAGGTATTGAGGAGAACCTAGAGAGGGAATTTAATGGAATAGGAAATATGTTTAACAGAATACTATCAGAGAATTTCCCAAATACCCAGAAGGATAGGCCCATCCATATACAAGAAGCTTTTAGTTCCCCATCAGGCCAGACCAGAACAGGACATCACACTGGCACGTTGTAATCCATATGGGATCAATAAAGACCAAGGAAAGAATCTTTAAAGCTGTCAGGAAGAAGAGAACAATCACATATAAAGGAAAACCAATCAAAATTACTGCAGATTTCTCAGCAGAGATCATGAAAGAAAGGAGAGCCTGGAATCAGGTATGCCATACCCTAAAGAAAAATAACTATCAACCAAGAATACTGTACCCAGCTAAGCTCTCAATCATAGCAGAGCAACAAATAAAAACCTTCCACAGCAAGGAAAAATTGAAACAATATATATCCACAAAACCAGCATTACACAAAATTCTCAAAGATGTTCTACACATTGAAAAGTAACAAGAGCATGATAAGGAGAACAGACCTTCAATAGAAAACCTGGTAAATACAGAAAGAATTGAGAAGACACAGCCCTTAAAAAGACAGATATAATGACAGGTACTAACAAACATTTTCAATACCAACTCTCAATATTAATGGACTTAATTCTCCAATTAAATGACACAGATCCATCCAAAAAGCAAGATCCATCTTTCTGCTGTCTTCAAGAGACACACCTTGCCCACAAAAACAAACATATTCTGTAAGTGAAAGGCTGGAATGAAATCTCTCAAGCATAGGGCACCCATAAACAGGCTGGGGGTTACAATTCCTAGTATCAGATAAAATTGACTTCAAATTAAGATTAGTGAGAAGAGATAAAGAAGGTTATTATATAATAATAAAGGGCTCTCCCTCTCAGGATGATATAACCACCCTAAATATCTATGCACCAAATGCTACAACACCCCACTTTATCAAAAAAACAAAAAGAAAAAACTACTGACTCTCAAAACACACACTGGTCCAAACACATTTCTCATTGGAGATACCACTACTAGTCTAGACAGAAAAACATGGCAAAAACCCCACAGAGAAACCTCAGAACTAAACAACTGTGCAGATCAACTAGACATAACCAATATCTACAGAATATTCCACCCAGCAACACCAGAACATATGCTTTTCTCAGTAGCACACATCATTCTCTAAAATAGATCATAAGTTAGGACACAAAGAAATCTCTACGAATTCAGAAATATTGGAATTGTTCCCTGCATTCTCTCAGACCACAATATAATAGAATTAGAGCTCATCAATGCAAGCCACCATAGAAAATTTTGTTACTCATGGAGACTGAAGAATACATTGTTGAGCTGCCAGTAGGTCATTGAATAAATCAGAACAGAAATTCAAATGTTTATTGTATTTAACTAAAAATGAGCATACAAAATTCCATCTCCTCTGGAACACAGTAAAGGAAATACTCAGAGGAAAATTCATAGCTCTGAGCACCGACATCAACAAATAGAGAAATCTTAGTCCAGCAGTTTAATGACACACCTTAAGGTCCTTGAAAAAGAACAACAAGCCAAACCCCAAGCCAATAGAGAAAAACAAAAAAATTAAATCAGAATTAAATGAAATAATGTCCAAAAACATAGAAAGAATAAACAAGACAAATTCAATCTAATTCCATCAATAGTGAAATAGAGGAAGCAATCAAAAAATTCATATGGAAAAAATGAAAGACAATGAATAGCAAAACCAATCCTTAGCTGGAAGAACAGTGCATTACAACTACATTACAAAGCTATGGTAATCAAAACAGCTTGGTATTGGAGCAAGAACAGGACTGAGGACTAATGGAATAGAACTGAAGACTGAGAAATTAACCCGCAGACTTATGGCCACCTAATCTTTGATAAGGGATCCAATAAAAATAGGATGGAAGGAAGACAGCCTTTTCAACAAATGGTGCTGGAAAAAATGGTTAAACACCTGTAAAAACTAAAGCTACACCCTTAAATATCACCCTGCACCATAATCAATTCCAAATGGATCAAAGACTTTGAGGTAAAAGCAGATACCCTGAAAACATTGCAGGAAGGAACAGGAGAAACACTTGGGCTCTTTGGCAGAGATTGAAACTTTCTTAATAAAGACCCAGAAGCACAACAAATCAAAGAAATGTTGGAAAAATGGAATTCAACAAACTGTAGAGCTTCTGCATGGCAAAGGACAAAGCTGGCTGGATAAAGAGAAAGCCCTCACATTGGGAGAAGATATTCACTGGCCATACAACAGACAAGGGCCTCATATTTAAAGTATACTTAGAACTCAAAAAATTAAGTTCCCCCAAAACTAATCTTCAAAGAAACAACTGCCTCCATTAATAAGTGGGCTAAAGATGTAAAGAGATACTTCTCTGAAGAGGAAATGGAAATGGCCAAGAGGCACATGAAGAAGTGTTCAACATCCCTGGCCATGAATGCAAATCAAAACAACATTGAGAAAGGAGAGAGAAACATCAAAATGGAGAGACAAAAGGTAAAAGGCAAACCAATGCAAAAGCAATACTCACAAGACAGTATGTTGTAAACCAACTGTACAACCTGGGGGTGGGGGGGGGACTGGGGAGGAGGGAAGGTGTGAGAAAAATGAGGGCGGAGGTAACAAACTCAACAACCCCACTTTTGGGCATTAACCCAAAGAATTACAAACATGTCCTTACTAAAGTTACCAGCATAACCTTGTTCCTTGGAGAACTATTTACCATAGCTAAAATATGGACCAACCCAGATGCCCCTCAGTAGATGAATGGATCAAGATATTGTGGCACATATACACAATGGAATTCTATGTTTCTATCAGGAAGAATGACATTGCCCCATTCATAAAACAATGGAAAGACATAGAAAAAAATCACACTAAGTGAAGTAAGCCAGAACCAAAGAAACAGACACTATGGTTTCCCTCATTTGGTAATAATTAGTATATGTCTATGATAGTCCTAGCTCAATAGCTATGTACATATGATCACATAAGCTGACCCTAAGCATAATGATCCGCAAAATAAGGAAACAAGCAGTTTATCATTGCTGTTGTTACTTTTACTGTATTATGTGAAATTATTTCTTTCTTCTATTCTTCTTTGCTATGATTTTTTTGTATATATGTTTGTCTGAATTAGGGATGGGAAGGGGAACATTAAAATGGTGAGACAAAGGGTAAAAACTAAACCAAGGCAATAACAATACTTACAAGAAAATATGTTGTAAACGAACTGTACAACTCCGTGGGTGGGGGGGATTGGGAAGGAAGGTGAGAAAAATGTTGGACAAGAAATATACTCACAACCTTACATGTTATTACATGGGTATTGATGGAGATGACTTCATTGGAAAATAATTGTTCATTACCTCACAGAGCTGAACATGGTCACAACTTATATTCTACCAATCCCATATTTAAGTATATATAACAAGGAGAAACATTGGTGTATATTCTCTAAAATACACAAGACTCTTAAAAGCAGCAATGTCTACAGTGAAGAAAAAAGTAAAAATACAAAAAAAGTCAGGTGCTACTGAATGATGCCTATAATCCTAGCTATTCAGAAGGCTGAGATCTGAAGATTGCAGTTCAAAGCCAGGCAGGAAAGTCTGTGATATCTGTACCTCCAGTGAACTACTCAGAAAAAGCCAGAAGTGGCACTGTGACTCAAATGGTAGCCAAATGAAGCTGAGGGTCAGCACTGGGGCCCAGAGTTCAAGCCTCAGGACCAGCCAAAAAGAAAAAGTAAAAATACAAAACACAGAATAACCTAATATCCACAACAGAAGGAATAAAATAGATTATGATATATTCATAAAAGGACTATAATATATCAATTAAACCAAGTGAGTCAATTATAGCAGATACTGACTGGTTGTTCACTAAGGCTAGCTTTCCTTTTCCTGAGCATACAGATGCATATTTTCAGCTGCCTTTGTATTTACACGTGAACATATTTGTGCATTTGGATCCTTCAAACACAAAGATGGAATTAAAAGTATGACAGTTTTACTGAGAGTAAGCTCTGTGGAAAACCAAGGGCAGAGTTGGTGGGTGGAGCCTTTGGACTGGAATGCTTATCTGACCTCTATGAAAAGAAAAGGAGACAATGGAAAAATGTAGTTCTGAGACAGGTTGGTTATCCAATGTGGAGTTCTAGCATGAAGAATAACCACAGGTAAGTTCCGAATTGGGCAAGAATACAGGATCTTGTGCAATTGCTGTGCTTCATCAAATTACATGAAAGTACCTGGGGAAAAAGCCACCTTCATCTCAAATGCTGGACAGATCCTGATGATACTGCTGCTAGAGGCAATTAGTTCACTATACTTCTAGTTGCTTCATCTCCCCCATGGTCACCACCCCAAATGACTGAATTTACATAAGTAGAGTATAAAGCTAAGTGATTAAAAAAAAAAAAAGAAGTGATATCTGTCACCTCCAGAACTGACCCATAGAAATATGCAAATCCTCCATGTTTTTCTACCTTCTGTAGCATGGGGGAATGTGAGTTTGGCAATGTAAGAAGCCATATGTGGAACATAACAAGGACACAGTGAAGAAATATAAACATATATATATATATATATATATATATATATATATATATATATATATATATATATATAATCAAACTGACTAACAGAGAGGTTACAGTTTTATACATTAGGCATTGGATACATTTCTTTTACTGTTTGTTACCTCATCCCTCATTCCCCCTCCCCCCTCCCCCTTTACCTCCCCCTTCCCCCCATGAGTTGTTCAGTTGTTCAGTTCATTTTCACCAAACAGTTTGTAAGTATTGCTTTTGTAGTTGTTTGTCTTTTTTTTTTTTTGCCAGTCCTGGTCCTTGGACTCAGGGCCTGAGCACTGTCCCTGGCTTCTTCCCGCTCAAGGCTAGCACTCTGCCACTTGAGCCACAGCGCCGCTTCTGGCCGTTTTCTGTATATGTGGTGTTGGGGAATCGAACCTAGGGCCTCGTGTATCCGAGGCAGGCACTCTTGCCGCTAGGCTATATCCCCAGCCCAGTTGTTTGTCTTTTTTTACCCTGTGTCTCTTGATTTTGGTATTCCCTTCCAATTTCCTGGTTCTAATACCAGTATACCTGGTTTCCAATGTACTCCAATAATATACAGAGATAGTGTAGGTACAACCACAGGAAGGTGATGCAGGAATATCATCAATAATAGAGGCTACAGTTACATATATGGTCTCCCTTATATGGAATAATAGCACAGGTTTAGGCTAGTCACAGCAGAGGATCACAGGAGCCCAATAGCTATACCCCTATGAACACATAAGATAATGTTAAGTGAAATGAACTCCATGTTATGGAAACGATTGTTATATCACAGTTGTAACTACTTTCAACATGCCATATGTAACTGTAGCCTCTATTATTGAAGAATTGTAAGTTTGGATGAGAGCCATCCACTATTACAGCATTCATTTTCAAGTTTATGCAAGAGAGAAATAAATTCCTATTGAGTTGCAATACTGAGATGGGAAAGTTTATCTATTATGAGAGCTAATTATACCCTAAATCATGTTTTTAGTGACTTCTTGAGTCACAGTTGAATCTTGGATACCTAATTTGGAGAAGAAAAAGAACGTAGCTCACAAAAGATAAAATACAGTATGCCGCCATTTTTATAGACTCAGAAAAAAAGTAATTAAATGATATATTGTTTAAGAATCATATTTTCAGAGCTATAAACTGATTCAAGAAATAATGATAGTGGTTTATTGTCAGGGCACTTGCCGGGGGGACTGAGAGGAAGATAGCAGTAGATGGAGAACATGTGTAGTAAGATAAGTCAAAATTCTTCAGCTAGTAATTATGTCATTATGTTTAATCCTTATTTGCCTAGAAATGCTTGTTTAAAGCACAGGATTATTGTAAGGGGGAGAACTGTTGCTTTGGTTCTTCAGGACTATCAGACATGCCTCTCAAGGGTTTTATTGCTTGGGGAAATATATTTTGAAACATTTTTTCTATAAGTTACATCAATAAATGATTACATTAGAGCAATAACAAACAGAAAGGCCAGATCATTTTTATATGCCTAAGTATCAGATAAAAATTTTCAAGTTATATTTGCAAATAGTTATGAGTTTTCCTTGGTTTTAAGTGAAGAACCTGAAAACAAATCTAAGTCTATTGAGATGCAACTAGAAATCTTTGCCATTGTGTGGAAATAAATAAAAATGGGCTCAGAAATAAAAGATACTTTGAATAAAACTGAACATATACCAAACCTGTGAGCCAGCAGTTTGTACATATATGTATGTATATATATATATATATATATGTATATATGTATATCTATGTATATATGTATGTGTGTATATATATATGTATATATGTAGAGAGAGAAACATTCTTAAAGTGCATGGCAATAAGCATGAATTAAAGCATTTATATTAGTCCAGTCATGATAGCACAAGTATATATTCTCAACCACTCAGAAGGCTGGAGCATAAGGATTGCAAGTCCAAGGCTAGCCTAGAAAAGGTTAGTGAGATCCTGTCTCAAAAAAAAAATGACTAAGGGACTTCCGGGAAGACGGCTGAGGAGCTGCAGAGCCCTAGCTGAGCTCCCTCTGACATCGCAGTTTTCTCACCCCATAGAAACTTTTACTCCTAGAAAGACAGCCAGAGTAAGTTCTAACAGTACAGGCATTCTGGCCAGGAAGGAAAAATTGACTTTGCTCATCTGAAAACACAGATTTGAGCTCCAGGCGGTGTCCTGCCTCCATGGCAGTGCCGGCGCCGGCACAGTGCCCGGCACAGCAACCTGCACTCTGCACAGCTAAAGCACACAGCATAGACCAGGGAGAAAGCCACCAGACAACGGCTGAGCACGGACGACCTGAAATCTCAGAGAAAGCGTGAGTACCCCACGAAAGACATTCTCATTGTGCTCACAGAGCAGATTCTGGAAGGCAGCCCTTCCCCCACCTCCAGACCAAAGCGCCATCTTTGCCACTGGCATAGGGTCAGACCAGATTGGAACCAAAGCTGACCTGGGGAAAGCGAGATCAAAGGAGCCATCTTTGAAAAGGGTAAGAGGGAACGACCAGTGAGAGCCAGCTCCGCCCAGGAGGGAGACTTGTCCTGGGCCTCAGCTAAGCCAGAGGTGCCCCGCCCTGCCCACCGGAATTTCTAAATTTAAGGTGAAAGCGGCGAGCAGCTCCCAGCGGCAAGGAAACAACAGACAGGGGAACAAAACAGTTCCTGAGACTGCTAAACGGTCCCTTCACAGAGGAAGCCCAATTCCCAGCCCGAAACAGAGCTGCATTCCATAGCCACCTCTGCCAAGGAGGCCGCTCCGCCCAGAAGGGAGGAGCCTCCCCCAGGCAAGCAACTCTCAGCTGGGTAAAACAGGCCAGAGGCGCCCTGCCCTGCTGAGTCCACAGCCTATACAAAGCCAGGTGTTAAAGGCTGAGGCCCCACAGCAGACAGAGGAGCCACGGTTCCCGAGACTGCTCAATTCCCCATCTACAGAGGACGCCCAAGGCCTACCTGCAAGCTGTGTGAACCGCAGAGACCCAGGATTGCACCAACAGGGGAGAAGGGTCAGAACAGATCCACTCCCTGCAAACTGAAATCAAGTCAAATCCAGCCAATCAGGAAAATAGACTGCAGACCATTGCAAGGTAACAAGAGACTGGGGAAAAACAGCCCAAACAAGCAGGACTCCATTTTTTTTTCTTTTCAAACATTTTTTAAACTTTTAAAGAAACTTTTTTTTTCACTTCTGAAACGTTGTTGGTTTTGGTTTTGTTTTCCATTTTTACCTGTTTGTTTTAACAAGTTTTTTCTTTTTTGTTTGTTGGGGTTGTTCCTTTTTTGTTTTTTTTTTTCCTTTTTATTTATTTTTTCTTTTTTAAAATAATTTTTCTCTGTTTTGTGCATCTGTCTTCCAATATTTTTACCTTATTTCACTCTTTGCATTCTCTTTCTTTAAAAATTACTTTCCTATGAATAACAGCTCCACTCTTTTCTACTAACACTCCATTTTCTATCATTTTAACCTTGTTCTTTCTACTGATTCTACTCTTCTCCACATTTCCACGTCACGGAAACTAAACCAAAATCACCACCACCACCCCAATACATTTTACTCTATTCTCTTTACTACCTCCAACTTTCCCTCCTGACTTACTGCCTGGAGCTCCAGTTTGCATTGACTCCTGGTTATTGGATAGAGGGTATCCCAGCTTAATCCGAGTGAATAAAAGGGGCTTATAGAGAAAGCCAGTCCTAAAAGAACTTAATATAAAAACAAGAATTGCTTATAGGGTTGTAAGAGTAAATAAGTAACTACTGAATACAGGGCCCAGGATTGGTTATTATATTGAAATTGTATTCTTTAGGAACACCAAATCTAATTTTATAGACAGGTATACAGGGTATCTGTATATAATTGTGAACTTGTAAGATTTACACAACAGTGATTGGTAAGAGTACAAGGAAAGAATCCTCAAAGCTGTTAGGGAGAAGAAAACAATCACATAAAAAGTAAAAGCAATCAGAATTACCCCAGACTTCTCAGCAGAGACCATGAAAGCAAGGAGAGCCTGGAATGCAATATACCAAACACTAAATAAAAATAACTACCAACCAAGAATTCTGTACCCAGCCAAACTCTCATTCATAGACGAAGGTCAAATAAAAGTCTTCCACAGTAAGGAAAAACTGAAACAATATACCTCCACCAAACCAGCTTTACAGAAAATCCTCAAAGATGTACTATACAGGGAAAATAATCAAGATCCCAATACAGACAGAGAAATGAACCCTAAATAGTAAACATCAGATCAAGAAATGGGAAGACACAACTTTAAACAAGATAGTGATAATGAAAGGAACAAATGATCATCTCTCAATCCTAACTCTCAACATTAATGGACTTAATTCTCCAATCAAACGACATAAGCTCATAAGTTGGATCAAAAATCAAGATCCATCTTTCTGTTGCCTCCAAGAGACACATCTATCCAGCAAAAGTGAAAGGCTGGAATCAAATCTATCAAGCAAATGGCCCCCATAAGCAGGCTGGAGTTGCAATCCTAGTATCAGACAAAATTGACTTCAAATTACAAAAGGTAAGAAGAGACAAAGAAGGCTACTACATACTAGTAAAGGGATCTCTCCTACAGGAAGATATAACCATTCTAAATATCTACACACCAAATGCAGGAGCACCCAACTTCATCAAACAAACACTACTGACTCTAAATACACTCATAGACCCAAACACGTTGATAGTTGGAGACTTTAACACTCCACTATCACCTCTGGACAGATCAACACGCCAAAAACTGAACAAAGAAACCATAGAACTAAATAATTGCATAGACCAACTAGACTTAACCGACATCTACAGAATATTCCACCCAGCAAAGACAGAATACACATTCTTCTCCGCAGCACATGGTACATTCTCCAAAATAGATCACATCTTAGGGCACAAAGAAAATCTGTACAAATTCAGAAGTATCAAAACCATTCCCTGCATTCTCTCAGACCACAACGGAATAAAATTAGAGCCCATCTCAAACAGCCACCACAGAAAATCCTACAATTCATGGAGACTAACCAACACACTGCAGAACCATCAGTGGGTCATTGAAGAAATTAAAACAGAAATTCAAATGTTTATGGAATTCAACCAAGTTGAGGACACAAAGTACAAGCTCCTTTGGGACACAGCAAAGGCAGTATTCAGAGGAAAATTTATATCTCTGAGTGTATGCATCAACAAACTGGAGAAACAGCAGCTCAATAATTTAAGGAAGCACCTTAATTTCCTTGAGAGAGAACAACAAGCCAAACCCCAAGTCAATAGACGGAAGCAAATAATTAAAATCAAATCAGAATTAAATCAATTAGAGACCAAAACCATTGAAAGAATCAACAAAACAAAGAGTTGGTTCTTTGAAAAAATCAACAAGATACACAGACCCCTGGAAAACCTGACCAAAAAACGAAGGCAGCACACTCAAATAAACAAGATAAGAGATGAAACAGGTAACATCACCACAGAAATAACTGAAATTCAGAAAATAATAAGGGACTATTTTGCAAACCTTTATGCCAACAGATTCGAGAACTTGAAAGAAATGGATGATTTCCTAGAACAAAATTCATATCCCCAAACTTAACCATGAAGATTTAAACCTTCTAAACAGACCCATATCCAGTATTGAAATAGACACAGCAATAAATGATCTCCCATCCAAGAAAAGCCCAGGTCCAGATGGATTCACTGCAGAATTCTACAAGGCCTTCAAAACACAACTCACACCAATATTTCCCAAACTCTTCAATGAAATTGAAAGAGAACGTTCACTACCAGGCTCATTCTATGAAGCCAGTATAAGCCTCATCCCAAAACCAGGCAAGGACTCATCATGGAAAGAGGACTATAGACCGATTTCCCTGATGATCATAGACGCAAAAATTCTCAACGAATCGACTTTAACAGGTCATCAAAAAAATCATACATCACGATCAAACTGGATTCATCCCAGGGATGCAAAGTTGGTTTAATGCACGCAAGTCAATTAATGTAATCCAGCACATCAACCGGAGCAAGGTAAAGAACCACATGGTTTTATCTCTGGATGCGGAAAAAGCGTTTGATAAAATCCAGCACCAATTTTTGCTAAAAGCCCTGGAAAAACTGGGATTCCGGGGAACATTCCTGAATATAATCAAGGCAGCATATGACAAACCAACAGCAAGCATAACTCTAAATGGTGAAAAACTAAAGCCCATTCCCTTTGAAATCAGGAACAAGGCAGGGATGTCCACTCTCTCCCCTGCTCTTCAACATAGTACTAGAATTCCTAGCCAGAGCAATTAGGCAAGAAGAAAATATAAAGGGGATCCAAATAGGAAAAGATGAAGTTAAACTTTCTCTCTTCGCAGATGACATGATGCTATACCTAAAGAATCCCATAGACTCTACCCCCAAGCTACTAGAGCTGATCCAAAACTTTGACAAAGTTGCAGGTTATAAAATAAACCCTAAAAAATCAACAGCCTTTCTCTATGCTAACGACCCAAAGACCGAGGCTGAAATCAGGAAAGCAACTCCTTTTGCAATAGCCCCCAAAAACATAAAATACCTAGGAATAACTTTATCCAAAGAAGTGAAAGACCTCTTTGAGGAGAACTTTAAAAGCTTGAAAAACGAAATTAAGTCAGAACTAAGGAAATGGAAAAACCTCCCATGCTCCTGGATTGGGAGGATTAATATAATCAAAATGACATATTGCCAAAGGCTATCTACAAATCAATGCAGTTCCCATTAATATCCCAACACCATTTTTTAATGAAATAGAGGAAGCAACCCAGAAATTCATATGGAACAATAAAAGACCTAGGATAGTAAAAACGATCCGAAGCAGAAAGAACAGTGCTAGAGGAATTACAATACCCAACTTCAAGCTGTATTATAAAGCTATAGTAATAGAAACAGCTTGGTATTGGCACCGGAACAGGCCTGAAGACCAATGGAACAGAATTGAAGACCCAGAAATGAACCCACAGAACTACGCCTACTTAATCTTTGATAAAGGAGCTAAAACAATAGTTTGGAAGAAAGATAGCCTCTTTAACAAATGGTGCTGGCAAAACTGGCTCAACACATGCAACAAACTAAAACTAGATCCTTATATATCACTCTGCACCAAAATCAATTCCAAATGGATTAAAGACCTTGAAATCAAAACAGACACCCTGAAAACACTAAAGGAAGAGTAGGAGAAACACTTGGGTTCCTTGGCGCAGGACGGAACTTCCTTAACAATGACCCAGAAAGGATACAAATCAAAGAAAGGTTGGACAAATTGGACTGCATCAAACTGCAGAGCTTCTGCACGGCAAAGGACATAGCTTGCAAGATAAACAGAAAGCCCACAGACTGGGAGAATATCTTTACCCGCCATTCAACGGACAAAGGCCCCATCTCTAAATATATGCAGAACTAAAAAAATTACCTTGTTCCAAAAGAAAACCGCAAAGAACCAATAGCCCCCTCATCAAGTGGGCTAAAGACTTACAAAGAGACTTCTCTGATGAGGAAATGAGAATGCCCAAGAGACATATGAAAAAGTGCTCTACATCACCGGCCATAAAAGAAATGTAAATCAAAACAACATTGAGATTCCATCTCACCCCAGTAAGAATGTCGTATATCAAGAAAACTAACAATAACAATTGTTGGAGGGGATGTGGCCAAAAGGGAACCCTACTTCACTGTTGGTGGGAATGTAAACTGGTTCAGCCACTCTGGCAAGCAGTATGGAGATTCCTCAGAAGGCTAAATATAGAACTCCCCTATGACCCAGCAGCCCCACTTTTGGGTATCTATCCAAAAGACCACAAACAAAATCACAGTAATGCCACCAGCACAACAATGTTCATCGCAGCACAATTTGTCATAGCTAGAATAGAATCTGGAACCAACCCAGATGCCCCTCAATAGACGAATGGATCAGGAAAATGTACATATACACAATGGAATTTTATGCCCCTATCAGAAAGAATGACATTGTTCCATTTGTAAGGAAATGGAAGGACTTGGAAAAAATTATACTAAGTGAAGTGAGCCAGACCCAAAGAAACATGGACTCTATGGTCTCCCTTATTGGGAATAATTAGTATAGGTTTAGGCAAGTCATACCAGAACATCACAAGAGGCCGGATGCTATACCCTTATGACCACATAAGATGATGCTAAGTGAAATGAAGTCCATGTTATGGAAACGATTGTTATATCACAATTGTAACTACTTTCAACGTCCCATCTGTATCTGTAGCTTCTATTATTGATGATGTTCTTGTCTCACCTTCCTGTGGTTGTACCTACACTAGCTCTGTAATCTTATCTGAGTATATTGGAAACCGTGTATACTGGTATTACAAGTAGGAAATTCAAAGGGAATACCAAAATTGAGAGACACAGGGTAAAAAAAGACAAACAACTACAAAAGCAATACTTGCAAAACTGTTTGGTGTAAGTGAACTGAACACCTGGGGGGGGGGGAGGGAAAGGGGGAGGAGGGAGTGGAGTATGAGGGACAAGGTACCAAACAGTACAAGAAATGTATCCAATGCCTAACGTATGAAACTGTAACTTCTCTGTACATCAGTTTGATAATAAAAATTTGAAAAAAAAATAAAAAAGGACTAAGGATGGGGCAAAGATGCTAAGGTCGGAGAATACTTGCCTAAAATGTATAATAAGTTCCTGGGTTTAATTCTCAGTGCCCCCTCCGCACACACACATATACACACACAGACACGTTATCAACAGAGACATTCATAATATGTAAAAAAACTAGACACAATCAAATGTTATTAGTATAATAGAAGAATAAACTATGGTGTGTCCACGTAAAAATTGCTATAGTAAAGTGAAAATCAACCATGGATCTCAAAATTACAATTGAAACTGACAGAAGCACATTGAAGTGGCAGTTTTGGTTCCTTTGATGAGCTGTTCAAAATCATAGCAAAATTAAGACACATTTACATATGTTTATACCAGTAAGTAAATGTGTATATACATTTACAGATATTTGCATTTACACATGTTTATTTTTAAAAGAAAGGAAGTGATTGATACAAAAAAATCAGTGTTTTGACCTGAATTGTGTCTCTGCTAACTTTGTAGACTGAAGGCCTAACCACTAGTAACTTAGAAGTGTCTGTTCAGATATGCCCTTTGAAGAGATGATGAAGTTAAAATAGAGTCCTTATGATACACCCTGATACAAAATGACACACATTGAATTGATGAGGGAACTATATGAACATGCTAGAAGATAATTGCAAGCCAAGGAAAGAAATTCCTGCCAACATACCTTCATTTCATACATGTAGCTTCCAGAACTGTAAGAGTACAAGTTTCCATTAATCCGTCCATGCTAATGTACTGTTTTCTTAAGGTAGCTAGAGGAAATTAATCAAGTCAGAATTACAGATTTTGTCTTTGGGTGGGGACAGAAGGACGCAATAAGGTAGGTCCACATAGGAATCTTCTAAATCAGTGACAGTATTTTATACTTTAATGTGCAACATAGATGTGTTTTAGTAGTATTATTATTTAAACTTTAAATAGATTTTTATTGTCTTATGTCAGTAGTATGTTTTAACCTTTTAAATATGGTGAAGGATAGAGAAAGATGTAAAGATGGGTATATAAGTAAAGAAAATTAAAGACATTTAAAACGTGGAGCTGTGGGTCAAGTGGTAGAGGGCTGGCCTTGAGCAAAACAACCAAGTGAGACTGTGAGGCTCTGAGTTCAAGCCCACGTAATAGCACAAAATGGCCTATAAACAAAGATCTGTATTACATTATTATGATTCAGGACCAGAGCTATAAAACTAAAGAGCTCCAATTCCACTAAAGCCTCAAATGTATTTTATCCAAGGAAAAAGTTGAGCATTGGGAACGTTGATTTAATGTGGTAGCAAAAAATCTATCGTTGGTTAGCAACTGATTATACCTATTGCTGCTATTACTTTAATAAGGAAATAGGCAGTGTCTTCAAAGATTTTACACATGGAGACATATATATGTATATATATGCATATATATTACAGTAAAACTTAACTGAAGACAAACTATTAGTCACTGCTCATGCTTACATTATTTTCTTAGCAAACAGCCTATTGGAATGTAAATTAGATCAGGAATCTGAGGGATATGTCCTAGATGAAATTTTACTTGAACTCTCTGTGATTAATTCCTTCATCTGTATATCTACATAACAGTATAATTACCCGGTGATCTGGTGGTTCAATGTAAAAATCCTAGTAATTTAGAACTATAAGACAAGATAAATATATGGCTTAACTTCTTTCTTTAAAGAGAAACTGGAAGAGATCAAGGTTAATGATTATTGCAATATTGGATCTCCAAATCAAGTCTCTTTGGAAGAACTCTCAGACCAGAAGGAAGGAAAAAGAATAAATGAAAAGTTTTGGAGAGGAAAAAGAATAAAATTGGGCAAACCAGCCAGTAATTTCCCTTTTTAAAAATATTTTATTGTTACTGTAGAAGTGATGTATAAGAGGGGTTACAGGTACATAAGTCAGGTAAGGAGTACATTTCTTTTTGAACCATGTCAACCCTTACCTAATTATCTCCCAGTTTTTCCCTCACAAGTTGTATAGTTCATTTTCAACATAATGTCTAGTAGTATCACTGCTGAATTAGTTCACCCTTTGTCCTACCATTTCTGTGCTCCCCCTTACCCTCCCCCAAAAGGATAGACTTACATGCAAGATAAAAGGTATAGAAATCAAAAACAACAACAAAGGAAGGGGTAAAAAACCAAAATAACAAAAAAATCTTTTTTCCATTTCTTGGAGTTCCTTTCAATAAGCATCATTTTATATGATCATATCCACATAGCTATTGTGCCTTTGTGATCTGCTCCTATGTATATCTTCTTTTTGTTTCACCGTGTGAATATTTAGAGTCCCATATCATTTCCAAGTGTAATTTTTTGTCTTTTACCATCCAGTGTGTTTACTTATAGATTGTATCGGCATATTCTAGTTAAAACAAATGAGGGAAACAATGCATCCGATGTTTCTTTGGGTCTGACTTACTTTGCTTAATATATTTTTCTAAGTCATTCCATTTCTATATTAATGGTGCATTATCATTCTTTCTGATACCCATATACACATAACTCACATTTTTTGATACATTTATCCACAGAGGAGCATCTGGCTTGATTCCATATTTTGGCTGTGAGAAACAATACTGAAATAAACACGGATGTGCTGGTAGCTTTAGTGTGGCCTTGTTTATGGTCTATTGAGTAAATGCACGGGAGTGGAATTGCTGAGTCAAAAGGAAGTTCTATGTTTAGTCTTTTAGGAACCTCCATACTGCTTTCCAGAGTGGTTGAAAAAGTTTACACTCCTACCAACAGTGTAGTAGCATTCATGTTTGGCCACATCCCTGCCAGTATCTGTTATTGTTAGTTTTCTTGCTAACGGCCATCCTAATTGGATTGAAGTAGAATCCCAATGCTGTTTGGATTTACATTTCTTTTATGACCAGAGAAGTGTCCACTGGCCATTCTTACTTCTGAAAAGTCTCTCATTAATTCTTTAGCTCATTTATTAAGTGGGTTATTGTTTCATTAAAGGTTTATTTTTTATGGGTTTAAGCTTTTGAGCTCTAAGTATGTGTGGCATTGGTAATAAAGATCTGACATTCAGTGGGCTTCCTATTTATCTTGTTATCTGTGTCCTGTGGCATGCAGGAACTCTTCCGTTTGGTGCAGTGCTATTTATCAAGTCTTTGATTAGTTGTGATCGTGTATATTTGCTTAGGAAGTTTCCACCCATGCCTAGGAGCCCTAGGATTTCCCATATCCCTTCCTGTAATATTTTCATGGTATCTGGCCTTACATTGATCCATCTAGAACTGATTCTGGTGTAGGGTGATATATAAGGTTCTAGCTTCAGTTTTCCACATGTATATGGCCAATTCTGACAGTACCGTGTGTTCAATATCCCCATGTTTCTTCCATATTGTGTTTTTTGCTCCTTTATCAAATAGTAGGTAATTATAGATCTGTGGTTTCACTTCTTTCTCTTCAATTTTATTCCTTTGGTCCTCAGCCAGCCAGTAATTTCAGTAGCTGAATAACAACAACAACTACTACAATAATAGTGAAAGATAACAGAGAGAAATGGAGGAGAGGAAATCATCAAAACTGACTGGAAGTTGGGTGCCTGTGGCTCATGCCTATAATCCTAGCTGATCTGAGGATCATACTTCAAAGCCAGCTTGGGTAAGAAAGTCCTTGGGACTCTTAACTCCAATTAACCAGAGAGATATTGGACTGGAAGTATAGTTCAAGTGGTAGAGTGTTACCCTCATGGACAGTGCCAAGGTTCTGATTTCAAGCTCCAAGGCCTTCATACAACATATGTGTGCGTGCACACACACACACACACACACACACACACAGAATTGATTGCAGCTGAAGGAAATAAATTTTCATTTGAAAAATGCTACCCATTAGCTAGAACAATAGTGACATTAATGAAACATATGGATTCCAGAGAGGGGAAAATGAATATATGACATTAAAGAATCACAGTCAATGTGATGGGAATGTGGCTTAGTGGTAGAATGCTTGCCTTGCATGCATGAAGCCCTGGGTGCCATTCTTCAGCACCACATAAACAGAAAAAGCTGAAAGTGGCTCTGTGGCTCAAGTGGTAGAGTACTAGCCTTGAGCAAAAAGAAGCCAGGCATAGTGCTCGAGCCCTGAGTCCCAAGCCCCAGGACAGGAAAAAAAAAAAAGAATCACAGTCAGTATGGCTTCATATGTTTCATTAGCAACATTGAAAACAAGCAAAAAACATGAATTAATAGTTTCAAATTACTAAAAGTATGAGTGCCTGGTTCTAGTGGCTTAAGTCTGTAATCCTAGCTACTCAGTGGGTTGACATCTGAGGATGGAGTTTCAAAGCCAGGTGGGGCAGAGAAGTCCATGAGACTCTTATCTCCAAATAGCCACCAGAAAACCTGTCCCTGAGTTCAAGCCTTATGACTGACAAAAAACTCACAAAAACCCTAGAGGAGGTAAAAGATATCAGATCTAGAATCCTATGCACAGCCAAACAATGAATAAAAAACAGTCAGAATAAGCTCACAGGAAGAGGATATAGCTCAGTGATAGTGTGTTTAGGATGGAGGAGAAGGAAGAGGAAGAGAGGCAGCTTAAGTTGGGCAAAATAGAGAAAAGGAAATTCATAATACAAATATGGTCAAAGAGGAAGAGGAAAGATACAGTATGTACACACCGGTTCATTTTAGTTTTCAATAAATACCCGATGAGGAGATTGAGAACTGAGTATCAACAAAGGCAATGGGTTAATGGGGCTAGATTTAGGATGACATTTCTCATATATAGCTTCTATATAATCTTAAATCAGTATCAAAATCTTAAATATAGTATCAAAAATAAAGTGCCATTTAAAAAGTGAAAGGTTAACCTTTAAGATCCTAATTTCTTCTTTTATTCACATCTTTTTAGATGTGAGCAATTAAAATTTCATAAGAATATAAAATATCTTAAATGGATAGAGACTTTAAGTAAGTATTTTATGGAAAGGTAATCCTGAAAGATAAAGAGATATTTGGAAATAATACCATTCTAACTAGTAATCAGTGAAATGCTAATTGAAATGATAATTATATGGGTTTATACTGATCATTGGTTTGGCATACTAAGGCATAGAAAAATAATGACTATTTAAAGTTGCAATTAAGCAATATCTAGAAAGCTTATGATATGCATATACTTTAACATAAACAATCGTTGGGTTTTTATCTCACACAAACTCACATTTTTGCAAATGAATTTACAAGATTTATGTCAGAATCTATTTTCAATCATGAAAAATAAAAGTTTTGGAAGAATTTGAATGACAGAAGTAATACTAGGGTTATAAAAAGGAATTCATTCTCAAACCTTTCTCAGATATCGGGGGGGAAAGATTTTTACATTTGAAAATACCTCCCAATAATACTAAAGTTCAATTTTCTGTCTCTTTGCGTTCCCATTCTAATTCGGAAATAACTATGTTAGCATTTACAAAGTGGCTTTGAAGGAAATTTTGTAAAAGCAAACCATTCACATTAAGTCTGATTACACAGAGATTGGGAGATAGACTTCTTTACTTTTGGAAACAAAATGAACATTGGATACTAGCATTACTAGTTTTAAAATTTATTAAAATATTTAATGAGATTTAATTATACATTTTAATTTTATAATTTATATTTGGCTTCTTTTTTGACAGTATTGGGGATGAGAGCCAGTACCTTGCACTGTTCACCATTGAGCTACATTCCTAGATCTGTATTTATACTTGGCTTTTAATTTAAATAGATATTTTGGTTTAGAACGTTATTGTAAATAGCAGAATTTTCACAAATTATATGAAAATATTGAACAATCATTTCATTAGGGATTTTGCTGAAATGGAAGCTAGAAAATATATTGTAAATAAGCATACACTAATTAATAAATTACATTTCCATTTTTTACTCTCTTAAAATCACTAATTAAACACCTAAATGAGAAAGACTAATAATGACTAATTTTAGTAGATCAGCTTACAAATATGCAAACTTTGAAAGTTTATCACTGTGAAGCTGTATTTGCTAAGATTCAAGGAGTGTGTGTGTGTGTGTGTGAGTGTGTGTGTGTGTGTGTGTGTGTGTGTGAATGTATTTTAGATGTTATCTGTTTGCTCAATTTATAATTTGCCACTACTTGGGCATACCATCACATGTGGATCCTTACTCTGGGAGCCATACTATTAGGAAGTGCCTTTCTGACTCATATCTTTTCCTCAAGGAGTTTGGCCTTCTGACTGAATCTGCTTTCCTGCTTTTCCTTCCTTCCTTCCTTCCTTCCTTCCTTCCTTCCTTCCTTCCTTCCTTCCTCATTTCCTCCCTCCCTTCCTCCCTCCCTCCTGCCTCCCTCTCCTCCCTTCCTACACCAATCAATTTCTATGTGCCTTGGCTTCTACCATTAAACTTGCATACCCATCTAATTATGTTCCTCAGAAAAATGAAGGGGGTCCCAGTTAGCAGTACCTGTTCTTAGAATACCCTCACATGTTTATGGGGTTTTTTTTTGTTTCATTTTGCACATAGAACATTTTTGTAGGGAATCATCCTAGTCAGAGGACATACTATGTCTTGTTCCTGTACCTTCTTCCTTCTCTCTTATTCCTCATTTTTCGTGTGAGAACCAAGCACATTCTCTAATATCTTTTCATGGTTAAGTGTGAGATTCCACATAGTGGTATTTGCGTTTGAAAACTGTCCAGGTTCATTAGGGAAGTTTTAATGCTAAAATTCTTTAAATTTAATTAAAACAAAAAATGAAAAGATATTTCATTTCCTTACATTCTTTAATTATCTTTAGAAATCATATAATTAAAAGATATTTTTCACAGAAATGCCTCATTTTCAAACAATACATATAGGAAATGTAGTAAGTTTACACTTTGTGTTGCAGATTTTCTTGCAATTATAACAGAAGAAGTACAGAGAGGATTTTTTTTTGTTGGTTGTGGGGCTTGAACTCAGGGCCTGGGCAATGTCCCTGAGCTCTTTTGCTGAAGATTAACACTCTACTAATTGGAGCCACTGTGCAACTTCTGGTTTTCTGATTGTTAATTGGAGATAACAGTCCTAAGGACTTTATTTCCCAGGCTGGCTCTGAACCTTGATGCTCAGATCTCAGCCTTCTGAGTAGCTAGGATTATAGGCAGATGTTTTCTTAATCAAAGTGATAATTTCTTTTACCCAGAGAGATTCAAATTCTTAATCTCAAACCCCTCTTGAAGAAGCCGTTAAAATTGTGTGTTTACCATCTTTCAGTATTCTCTGGGCTTAAGAGAAATAGTTGATCTAATTTTTCTTTTAAAGTATTAATCCAACCTTTCAACCTGTAAATACCACTTATTTATTATTTCTTCACTCTGTGGGATTCCTGTTTTCATAGAATGTCAAGAAAACAAGCTGCATTTATTAAGTCATATTTACTTTTCTGTTTTGATTTAACCCCCAATCATCTACAACTACTGAATACAGTTTTTGAGAAGAATTAAGTAACTGTGAGCCCACCCTGAATTGATATGATTACAACAGAAGGCAACAAAAATGTTTTATAAATTTTATAAACATTGTTCTGACCTTTATTGAAATGAATATTCAATAAATGTTATTTCTAATAGTTTCTAAAAAACATTTAAAAGAACCTGCAAATAGAACTGCTTTCTACTAGTTATCATTTCCATTTACTCTTTAAAAATCCTTTAGCTGTTGACATAAAAAAAATGCTGACCTGAGGCTAAAGCCAAATAATGATACAGAGAAATCCTCTTCCCCAAATAGCAGCTATGGAAACATGTGAAATTGATTTTTTTAGCTCTGAAAAATGAAACTAAGCAACTCTGGAAAGTTACCAAAAGTATAAAATAATCTGAGGAGCATATATTCTTGAAAAACTGCTGAATTGTATCCATATACCTTGAGTCTGTAATGCTCTTGACCAATGCTTGGGTTTGGATATTAAAAATTAATTAATTAATTAATTAATTAATTAATTAATTTTTAAAAAACACCTTAGGGTCATATATTGAAGATTTGTCTGATGATGCTATTTGGGATGGGCCTGAAAACTTTAAGGCCTCACTGAAGACGTGGCTCACTGGGAGTGTCTTGGGGAGGGCCATCTTGTCCAGGGAACCTATCTGCTTCCTGAACACCATGAGATAACAATTTTGCTCCACCATACCCACTTCCTTATGATGCTCATCCCCTTGGCCCAGAAACAATAACAGTATACCATGCACTGAAATATCTGAAAATGTGAGCCAAATAAATCTTTCCTCCTTTTGAATTCTTCACTCCAGTATTTTGTCAGAGTAACAACAACATAAAGACCGACTAATACACTGTGGTTGCTCGCATTGAACATCACCCTCTGGCTTCTTTGTTGCAGCTGGTGGATCCTACCTTTGAGAACTGTTGTAGAGGGAAGTGGTGATGGCTAAGTTCCCACTCATCTTTATGTCTAGGTTATGGTAAATGTAGCACTCATCTTCATAGATGCACCTTAAAGAAGCATGGAATATGCATGAAAACCAGGTGCTGGTGACTCATGCCTATGATCCTAGCTATTCAGGAGGCTGAAATCCAAGGATCAGGTTCAAAGCAAACTTGAGCAGGAAAAGTCTGTGAGACTCTTTTTTATCTCCAATTAACCAGCAAAATACTCGACTGGAGGCATGGCTCAAATGGTAGAGTGCCAGCTATGAGCAAGCCAACTGTGAAAGTGTTAGGCCCTTCATTAAATTCCAATTACTGGCCAAAAATGCATTAATCAGGAGACAATATTTCAGTGCATTATTTTTTTAATCCCTAAAGACTCCATGATAAAGTAAGATTATACATTTGAACCAGTCCTAGTCCTGGCAGTGGGTCTCCTGCTTTTGTGGTTGAGGAATGTAAGTACATTCCTGGCTGAACAGTTATCAGAGAAAAACTTATTCAGGTTTTATTTGTTTAAATAGTTGAAGCTCTAAAATTGTCTCTGGTGTTTTGGCTGCGTGCATAATATCTAAGAGATGGTGTTTCTGTTATTATTTTTAAGAACATTTCAAGTTTTGGGTTGAATTTTTGTTTGGGTTCAAGACATTTTTAATATTTTTATTAGACTTTATGTAGAAAATATTTTGTTATTAACTTCCAGGTTTATTACATGGTGAATTTTGAGTCTTGTATTATTTCTGTTCTTAAGTTTTATTGAAGCTTTCTCAGTGGCCCAAGATACTGACAAATTTATGAATAATTCAGACATATTTGAAGAAAGTATATTCTCTATTATGAAAGTTCAGAGTTTGCTATAGAGATATGCATTATTAATTGCTTCCTATATCCTTCTAAATTTTTTAATGATTTTCTGTGTTTTAAATTGAGGGGTACATGCAAATCTCCTAGCATTAGTGTATACCTGTCATCTACTTCTCTCTCATATATTATATATATTTTTATATATGCATATGTGTGTAGATGTATTGTAAATGTGTATATATGTACATAAAACAGTATTTTACTTGAGAGTATGTTTTGTTTTTCAAGTGTTCTGGAAACAATATTTTTTGGATTCTTGCATGGGGATATATATATATATATATATATATATATATATATATGGGCTATAAAACCCTTGAATATTTTAAATATACTACTACTATCTATCTTAAGACCTTGACATAAAAAAGTCCAATGGATATCTGATTTTCCCACTTAAAAGGTCATATCAAAGATTTTAATGTAATTTTAAACATACTAGATGAGGAATAGTGAAAGTTATTTCAGTTCACTCACCTTTATTTTTAGCTATCTATACAACACTGACGTTTTGATGGCTGGTGATTATTTAACATTCATTACAAAAATTTCTAAATGTAGGAATCAGGGGGATTTTTTTTTTTTTTGCCAGTCCTGGGCCTTGGACTCAGGGCCTGAGCACTGTCCCTGGCTTCCTTTTGCTCAAGGCTAGCACTCTGCCACCTGAGCCACAGCGCCACTTCTGGCCGTTTTCTGTATATGTGGTGCTGGGGAATCGAACCCAGGGCCTCATGTATAAGAGGCAAGCTCTCTTGCCATTAGGCCATATCCCCAGCCCGGGGATATTTTTTACTTTCTCCTCAATTTTGATACTGTCACCATGATGATAGAATCATACTCTTTTCATATTGCTGGCCATAAAATGCAAGTGGTTTGTGTAATACACCATTGGATATAACCTACAATTTGAAATTTTTCTCCTTAGAGGAACTGAAAATAAATGTAATTCCTGAAATGAGAACATGAATAATTGAATTGGGAAAATAAATAATCTAAATGCACATTATAAAAGACATGTGGTCCAGGATAAATAAACATTCCAAAGTAGTATTTTTCCCTCAGAGGAGGGAGGAATCACTGTACTTAATGATGTTAAGAGAGCCAAGGGAGATAGGTGACATGTACATGAGCAAAAACAGATAAAGAATAGTAGTTCCACAATAAAAGACCCTAGATAACAAAAACAATCCTAAGCAGAAAGAACAGTGCTGGAAGAATTACAATACTAAACTTCAAGCTGTATTACAAAGCTACAGTAATAAAAACAGCTTGGTATTGGCACAGAACAGGCTAGAGGACCAATGGAACAGAACCAAAGACCCAAAAATGAACCCGCAGAACTGTGGCTACTTAATCTTTGATAAAGGAGCTAAAACAAATAGGATGGGAAAAAGACAACCTCTCCAACAAAAGGTGCTGGAAAAACATGTTCAACATCTGTAACAAATTAAACCAGATCCTTATGTATCACCCTGCACCAGAATCAATTCCAAATTAATCAAAGACCTTGAAGTAAAATAAGATACCATAAGAACACTACAAGCAGGAATAGGAGAAACACTTGGGCTCCTCTTGCACAGGACAAAACTTCCTTAATAAAGGCCCAGAAATGCAACAAATCAAAGAAAGATTGGACAAATGGGACTCCATCAAACTGGTGAGCTTCTGCAGGGCAAAGGACATAGCTTGCATGACAAACAGAAAGCCCACAGCTTGGGAGAAAATCTTTACCAGCCATATAATGGACAAAGGCCTCCTATCTAATATATGCACAGAACTCAAAAAAAATTAAATTCCTCCAAAACAAATCCTCAAAGAAGCAATGGCCCACTCAATAAGTGGGCTAAAGACCTAAAAAGAGACTTGTCTGAAGAGGAAATAAGAATGGCTAAGAGACACATGAAAAAGTGCTCTACATCACTGGCCATAAAAGAAACGCAAATCAAAATGCAAATTCACCTCACCCTAGAAAGAATGTCCATTATCAGGAAAACTAACAATAACAAATGTTGAAGAGGATGTGGCCAAAAGGGAACCCTACTACATTTTTGGTGGGAATGCAAAGTTGTTCAACCACTCTGGAAAGCAGTATGGAGATTCCTCAGAAGGCTAAATATAGAGGTCCCCTATGACCCAGAAGCCCAACTTTTGGGCATCTACCCAAAAGATTACAAGCAACACCACACTAAAGCCACCAGCACAACAATGTTCATCGCAGCACAATTGGTCATTGCTAAAATATGGAACCAACCCAGATGCCCCTCAGTAGATGAGAGGATCAGGAAAATGTGGTACATATACATAATGGAATTCTATGCCTCCATCAGAAATAAGGGCATTACCCCATTTGTAAGGAAATGGAAGGACTTGTTAAAAATCATACTAAGTGAAGTAACCTAGGCCCAAAGAAACATAAACACTATGGTTTCCCTCATAGGGAATAATTAGTACATGTTTAGGCTAGTCATAGCAGAAGATCACAATAGCCCAATAACTATGCCCTTACGAACACATAAGATGATGCTAAGTGAAATGAACTACACATTATGGAAACAAGTGATATATCATTGTTGTAATTATTTTCAACATGCCATGTGAAACAGTACCCTTTTTTTCCCTCTCATATTCTCTTCCTGTGGTTTTACCCCAGCTATCACTGTATCTCATGTTCTTACCCTGGATACTGTATATACATGTATTAGAACTAGGGAAGGGAAAGGGAACACCAAACTCGAGAGACAAAGGGTAAAAGACAAACAATTCCAAAAGCAATACTTACAAAACCATTTGGTGTAAACCAACTGTACAACTTGGGTGGGGGAGGGAAGTGGTAGAAGCAGGAGAAAAATGAGGGAGGAGGTAACAAGTTGAACAAGAAATATGCTTACTGCCTTACATATAAAACTGTAGCCCCTCTGTACCTTACTTTGACAATAAAGAAAAAAAAAGTTTAAAAAAGAATATTGGTTCCAGTAAGGTTATGAAGGAAAAGTACATGAGCACTAGACATGGAGAAACATGAATTATGTGAATTTAGATAATGGTATAGACTTGTTTATATTGACTTTTCCAGATGGAAACCTATTTGACCTAGAGTCATACCCATTTTAACAAAAGAATGATCTGTTTATTAAAATCATATACTAGTTTGAAATTTTATTCCTGGATTTACCAAATTCCTCCACATAAATTAATTATAACAATACATAATATTATAGTATTTTTGTATATATACATATACAAAACAACAATAGCAATGACAATCTACTAACTTTTCTAGACTACATCTATGATCAAAAGAACAGATTATCTTTACATCTACAAAAAACTATGAGAATGTTCAATTCTAGTATCCTGGGAAGTTCAGGCTCATCTTCATATCTTAGTTTATAGACAGCTTAAACATAAGGTAATTGTGCACTTTGTTCACACTTCTCATAAATTGACTTGATTTATGATGGTAGTTTTTGGGTTTTTTATTTTTTTATTTTTATTGTCAAACTGATATACAGAGTGGTTACAGTTTCATATGTTAGGCATTGGATACATTTCTTGTACTGTTTCTTACCTCCTCCCTCATTCCCCCTTCTCCCCTCCCCCTTTCTCTTCCCAGCCATGAGTTGGTCAGTAGATTTACACTAAACAGTTTTGCAAGTATTGCTTTTGTAATCGTTTGTCTTTTTTACCCAGTGTTTCTCGATTTTGGTATTCCCTTTCAGTTTCCTAGTTCTAATACCTTTATACACGGTTTCCAATGTACTCAGATAAGATACAGGGATAGTGCAGGTACAACCACAGAAAGGGGATATCATAGGGAATATTTAGCACAGGTTTAGGCTAGTCACCGCAGAGGATCACAAGAGCCCAACAGCTATACCCTTATGAACACCAAAGATGATGCTAAGTGAAATGAACTCCATGTTATGGAAACGACTGTTATATCACTGTTGTAATTACTTTCAACATGTGATGTAAAACCATAGCTTCTATTGATGATGGTAGTTTTTGATAACCCTTATTCTAGGAGGATGGCTGTGTGGCCCTGGTGGAAACATAAGAAATGTCCAGATGTATTGCTAACAATAATAGCATAACTAGGCTGATAAACTCACAAACACATCATGCACAATAGGAAAATGCAAGTTTTCTTAGAACCTTCATTTTCCCCAAACTGACCTCCCAAAAGAACTAACATTGCAATAATGTAAACAAAGCAAAGTAACTACTGTGACTTTCTAGGAATGAAGGGACTATGTTATATTACAGGTTAATCATTTTTAAGTATGATATGCTCTTTTTTGCCTTCCTTGAGTGAGTTAAATACCACTCAATATGCAAATTTAGATTCCAGGAAGAAATTGGGGGGGGGGGGCTGAATTAGTTTATTTTCTGTTGCTATAACAAAATGCCCAAGCAGCTAGATATTGTATGCAGAAAAGAGGTTTTCTTCACTCACAGTTTTGAAGGCTTTGACTCCAAGACCATTTGATTCCCTCAGTTTGGGCATCTGGTAAAGACCTTACTAGTGACTGCATTACAGAATGGTGAAGGGAATCTTGATGGGGTCATACATGAGATAACCATAACAATCATATCACAAGACTGAACACCAAAGAAATTCAAAGGCTGGGGTTACTTTATTTATTTGTTTTACTGTTTGTTGCTTCAGAGTTAATTTTCCCTATGGATCTCAATACATGTCACAGTGATGAACACTGGAATGGCCACCAGTATTTTGTCCTATACAAAGCCCAACTTCTGCTTCCAGGTATTAAGGCATTGAAGGTGATACCATGCCCTGGCCACCAAGTAGATACATAGAAGGAGGTCAAGAGCATGCCATGTTCATACAGTCATTGAAAATAAAATAAACAAGTCAGACACCAGTGTCTCATGGCAGTAATCCTAACTAGTCAGGACACTGAAATATTAGGATCCCAGTTCAAAGCCAGCCCATGAAATGAATCCTATTAGACTCTTATCTCCAATTAACTACTGGATGTAGAGCTGTGACTCAAATGATAGATTGTTGGCTTTGAGCACAAAAGCTTATAGATAGTGCCCAAGCTCTGAGTTCAAGTCCCAGTACCGACACAAAAAATCAATTCATAAAGTCAAATAAAAAGTCCAAGAAGCCCCATAACCACACATACTTACCAACAGTAATAGAAAAATGCATCATGTTTTGATAACAAGTCACACCTGTGGGAAAAAAGCAGGGACCTACAAGAACTACGCTGTTGTTTTGAGAGCACCAGACCTTATGCACACCATAGCCAAACCACAGTAGACCCCTATAGTACTGTCCAGAAAAAAAATATATATATGTTCCTTTTTATTTCTTATTTATCCTTATTTATTTTTATTGCTTTTATAGAGTTGATATGCAGAGGGGTTATAGTTACATGATCAAGTAGTGAGTAATTACCACAATTTTTTTTGAGACATGTCTCCCCTTCCCTTGCTCCTTCCCAGTTTTTCCCTTCTGTCCCCACCCACAAGATACAAATACAGTTCATTTTCTACATAGTGTCCAATGAGTACCACTGTTGTATTTGTTCACCGTTGTTCCACCTTTTTTGTGCGCCCCCTTGCCCTCCCAAATACAAACAAACACACAGGACAAAGGGTAAAGAAAGTAAGGCCAGCAATAACGGCAACTAAAAAATATTTAGTTTCCTTTTCATGGAGTTCTTGGTTATATGTCCATGTGCACATATTGAGCCTTTTTCAACCACTCCTATGCATATCCTCCTTTGTTCTCAGTGTGTTAATGTGTATAATCCTATATAAGTAAATAAAAATCCATCATCTAAAGGAACATATAGGAATATTAGATAAAAGTTAAATACAGCCAAACATTGGTGGCTCACACCTGTCATCTTAAATACTCAGGAGGCAGAGATCTAAGCATTGCAGTTCAAAGATAGCCCAGGCAGGAAAGTCTGTGAGACTCTTCTCTCCTACAAAACTACTCAGAAAAAGCTGGAAGTGGTGCTGTGGCTCAAGTGGTAGAACACTAGCCTTTAGTACAGAAGTTCACGAACAGCACTCAGGCCTGAGTTCAAGCCTTAGAGCCAGCAAAAACAAAACAAAACAAAAAATGAAAATGAAAATAAAAAGTAAACACATAGCAAAAGTGATTAAACATATCAAAAACAATTTCCAGCTGATTATGGCGGTATATGCCTGTAATCACAGCACTTGGAAGGCAAAAGCAGGAGTATTATGAGTTCAAGGGTAGCCTTTGATACATTGCAAAATATAATATTAATATTCATGTTCCAAAACATAAGTAAATAAATATAAAGCTAGAAGATTCTTTCCTTTTATACTTTTTATAGATTAAATGAGTAGGATATTCTAATGATTGAAGGCAGATAAAAATGTTAGTATTGGTGAAATACTAATCACAAAAACTAACACTTCACTTGGTTACTTAGATAAGAATTAATAAGAGAAAAATAATACAAATAAAATTTCAATAATGAAGCTTCACCAAAAAATAGTGGTAATCTTCTCTGAGTTTAAAAAACAATTTATATTATTTGTTTTTACTAATTTTCCAGTGATCAGGCACTTCAGAGACTGAAACAAACCAGTCATTTTTGTATTTACAGTGCTAAGGATATCTACCCCTACTTTCTTGTAAAGAAAAAAGCTAGAAGAGAATAGTAGCAGATAAAAAGTTTACTCATCTATTGATTCCACAATAATTTACTTACTACCACTCTCTAAGAAGCAGTATAGGGAAGCAAACCAAAGAATCATCATGCCTATACAATCTTATGTGGTGTTCTCAGGGATTGAATAAAGATTACTATGTGATATATGAGATGGAATCCATTCTATTTTACAAAGAAGGCTCATGGAAAATTCATGTATTATCAGCATCAATTCTTCAAATTCACAAACAAAGTATTTTCTCTACCATTTTAAATCTCCCCTAATTTCTATCAGCAATATTTCTACATATTATAATACAAATATTAAATATATTTGCTGAAATCTTACCCAATTACTTATTTTAGTAGTATGATAACTTCAGTTCAGTGTCATTTTGTAATTATTCTTTCTTTTTTATTTATGTCTTGTTTTTTTTCTTTTAAGGCTTAATTTATCATAACAACTATAAAAGTGATATATGCTTATTGTAAAATAATAATACCAATTACACTTACACAGATATAACACTTGTTTGTATTTCACTCACACGTAAATAAATAATAGATATAAAACATTGATTTTTTTCTCTCTTATATTTATTATTATTATTTTAAAATTATATTTTAGTTATCTTCAAGTAGTTGTACAAAGGGGATACCATTCAAAATGTCAGTTTATAAGTACAATGAATCTTGATCAATGTTATCCCTACCATCATTCTCTCTCCCAACCTCATCCATCCCCTCAGTTTTCCTAGTTTCATCAGATATGCTTTGAGTATTTTGACTGCATCCACCCCCACCCCATTCCTCTGTTCGTTCTTGATCATTCGTTCTTAAATATGGACATACAGTTGCTTTTTGGACATTGAGAATTAATCTTCTTAATTTCATCTATTAATTCTTGTAAATTCTTTGTAGATGATCATATACACACATACACCTATTTATTTAATACACACACATACATATATATCACATAAATTATATGCCTCAATGCTTGGCAATTTATTGGCATTTCCAAAGAACACTTTTTTGTTTCACCAATTGCTCTATTGTTTCCTTTTTTCTACTTTATTTTTGTTCCTTTTTACTTCTTTTAGCTTCCTTTGAGTTCAATGGCACTTCCTTTTCCTAGTTCCTTATGATGGAAACTTACAGTTTTAGGCATGACATACATTTTGATTGGATGTTTAAACTTATTTGAATTAAAAATATTTACTTTTCTTTGTTCTTTCACTTATATTTTGAGATTCCTTAATGATTTACAAGTTGTCTGATTACCACTCACACACAGTTATAACATTTATTCTGTTCTGACATCATTTTTTCTTGAAAAGCAGATGAGTTTGCATAATTATTAAAATTTGTCTATAAAATGAGTTAGTACTATTGCAATTTGTCTACCATTGTAATGGAGGCAGGAAGAGCTCTACAAAATTGAGGTCTGGAAAGCATGAGAAACAAACATTTAATGACAAAATAAATTACACCAACTTCCCCACCAAAAAAACATTTAAAAATATATAGAACAAAACATAATCAAACAAATAAGAACCACCACTTACTTGATGCAGGTGCTAGTGATTGTTCCTGGGCTCTGGTGGTTCACAATGTAATTGTAATTACTCAGGAGGCTGAGATCTGAGGATCGTAAAAGCCAGCCGGGGAAGAAAGTTTGTGAAATTCTTATCTCCAAGTAATGAGCAAAAAGCTGCAAGTGGATATGTGACTCAGGTGATAGAGTATCAGGCTTAAATGAAAAAGCCAAGTGAAAGTATAAGGCATTAATTTCAAGCCTCACTACTGGCACAATAAAAAATATCATCTAAGAAACATAAAAGAACTACCAAGTATTAAGGCATGAAGGAGTGTTACTAAACAAAAATCAAGGCAAAAAGCAAAGGTTAAAGAGGTGATCCTGAATTATTCCCTACATACTTGTGATTGGAAACATATCAGGCATATGTACACAAGGGGATAGGTAAAGGGTTTCCAACAGCAAGAAACTGAAAACAATCCTATTGCCCATCAAGAAAAAGAAAAGACAAAATCTAGTATACTTATGTAATAAAATAAGGGATCACAATTGAAATGATTAACTCCAGCTACATATACAGATGTATATATATATGTGTATATATATGTATATATATACATATACTGTGTTTAAAATTCATTTGAAAGAAAAATCTCTAATTTATACATATGCATCTCCATGAGATAAATTCTCCTTCCATAATATATTGAAGGTACCAATGAAATGCCACTGAATATAGGGCTGATAAGAAACGTACACAAGCCAAGCCAGGCTCTGGTGGTTCACACCTGTAATCCTAGCTACTCAGGAGGCTGAGATCTGAGGACAGGGGTTTGAAGCTAACCTGGGCAGGAAAGTCCATGAGACTCTTATCTCCAATAAACTAATGAGAAAAAAAATCTGGAAGTGGCTCAAGTGGTAGAGTGCTATAGCACCTTGAGCACAAAGAGGATCAAAGAAAGCACCCAGGTCTAGAGAGCCCCAGGACAGGCCAAAAACAAAAAGGAAAAATGATTAATGATTAAAAAAAAAAGAAACTCACACAATCAGTTCTCATGAGCTGGTATACAAGTAACTTAGTACACCACTGGCAAAATTTAGCAATGTAGATGAATTTGACCGATTTCAATGTTGAACATAAATAAAAACCAAGAAAGGAAAAAAATGCCTAAGTACTTGATCTAATTGTTGAATTAGTTTGTCCAAGTGAAATAAAAGAGAAAGAAAAAAATAAGTATAATTTTGTTCATACAAAATTCAATAAATGAAAAACTAAATTAAAGATTTGATCTACTTTTGAAAGAGGAAAGCAACATATGAGTGATAAAAGTAAAACAAAAGGAATTAGCACATACTAAAGAAAAAAAAGATAGTGGTTTTCCCATGGGCAGAGGGGGAGGGAAGAAGGTAGAGCGGATAGTAGCTTATCATCACAAGTACTGTACAATCAGCTGTTAGCAAGTTTCTATTTGTTGACCTGTGGCATGTTTACATAGTGTCTGTTTTATAGCAAGTTGTTAGGCCATATATTTAGGTTTTATGCAATTTTCTCCCGGTTATATTGCACAATCTTTTTCCATGATTAAAGGGTTTGCTTTGTCAAAGGGGTGCTATAAAGATTCAAGGATCTTTTCTAACTACCACCAGGAGAGCTAAGAACTGAATCTCATAATTTAAGTCACTTAAGGGATTCTTTCAACTAAATTTCCTCAAATCCCACAAGGTACATGAAAACTGCTAGAGTTAATGGTAAGTTTCTTATAAAACTCAAAGAATCAGAAAGCAATAGTCAAAATATTGTATTTATTTTCAGAGTTGCATATTTTAACCTAGTAACACATATTTGCTTTATATTTTGTTTCAACTTGTGTAGGAGGCTATCTCTTCTATACTCATTTAAGACCTATTTTTATTCTCTTCATACTTACAAGAAAAATGTCTACATACAACAAAATCCATGCAATATAATCTAAAAATGAAAATTGAAGTTTATCCCCTCAGGATAAACCCCATCATAGTCTCTCCCCATATCTTTGCTTTTAGCTTTTTCAGGAAATTAATACTCTCTCATTTTATCTTCTGTTGCCATGTTGCATTATCTTGCCCATCAGAGTATGAGTGCCTTGAAGTATTATCCACCACTGTAACCATGACACTTAGAAAACCATTAGTTCACACAGATAATGAAACGGGAATTTTTCACCACCTTCCCCCACCACACACACAACACATGCCTGTAGGAACCGAGAACTTCGAAGTCCCAGCATCTTGTTGGAATACAAAGAGAAATAAAAAATAAAAATATTGGTAGAGGGCAAAAAGAAAAGTTTTACTTCATTTACATCATGCCTCCTTCAAGGCAGCACACATGGTTGGGAAGCTTACTCCATCTGCACTTGCTCTTCTGAGAAAAAAAAAAAAGTGAGTCAAAGGGGTTTTTTTTTTTGTTGTTGTTGTTTTGTTTTAGCAATATTGCCTTGGAGGAGGCGTGGAGAAAAAATCCCATCCCATCCCCAGTGTTATCCAAAGAAGTAATTGAAAATATATTTCAAAGAGGTACCCCCCCCCCCATTCATTGAAGAGTTATTTACAGCAGTTGACATTCAGCTTGATCTTAAACCTCGTGCAACCAAATTTGGCCCCAAATTGGGAATTGTATGTGGCCCCTTCATGTGACACTGGAAACGCCCAGTATTTTAAGGGACTTACATAACTTCTATGAGCACTTGGGTAGGTGTAATTCTCTCTCTCTCTCTCTCTCTCTCTCTCTCTCTCTCTCTCTCTCTCTCTCTCTCTCTCTCTCTCCCCTCCCTCTCTATCTATCTATCTATCTATCTATCTATCTATCTATCTATCTCTCTCTGCCTCTCTAAACTCTGTGCTTGCCTATACAGGGTGGGCAGGTACAAGCTTCCAAGGATATCAATGCTTGTTTGCTAAATCTCAAGTTCCTTATCCCTGATTTCTTAACCAGGATTTTGTGATTATTTATTTTAAATTATTAAGAGCTTCATTTTATCTTACTCTCCCAAAAGTGACATTTCAAGTAAAATGTTTATATGGCATTTATATCTCAATTTTCTTCCCATTTAAGAATAATACATGCCTTTCTATCTAAATATCTCTTTCACTTCTGTATCTTTCAAATGTTTATTTATATTACTTGTACTTGTAGTTTTGTTTTACTTGTTCTTAGGTAATACAGTAGGATCTTTCCTTTTGTTTTACTAATAAAGATAAGTAGATACAGATAGATATACCATCATTTTGTAATTAATTCTACAATCATTTTTTGTCTTGTGGAAGTCTCAAGCACAGGAAACTAAAAGCTGGCCAGAATAAAAAGGTCTGTAAAAGCTGGGCACTGGTCACTTTTGCCTGTAATCCTAGCTACTCAGGAAGCTGAGAATTGGGTTCAAAGCCAGCTTAGGCAGAAAAGTCACTGTGAGATTCTTAATAACCACTCAAAACCTGCAAGTGGCACTGTGGCTCAAAGTGGTAGAGTGCTAGCCTTGAGCAAAACAAAACAACAACAACAAAAAGCTCAGGGACAGCACCCAAGCCCAGGGTTCAAGCCTCATGACCAACCAAAAAAATGGTCTGTAGAAACTATATCCTAAAAATAATTCCCAGATAATAGTAAGTCATTGTTTTAAACAGTGAAGGGAGCATTACCACATTGGATCATAAAGACTATATCAGCTGGTAGTTGTGTCCTTCAATGTGAGGATGGAGATGAGGTTAGAATTTAAACAATAAAATACAAATCAGGAGAGAGACACTAGAAAATAATCCAAATCTACTGACACACTTTGAATATAATTTTCTCCACCCAAACTAATAGTGAAGTTTAATTCACAGCTTGACACTATTGATAGTATTTTAAAGAGGTAATTAAGTCATTGGAGCCCTGTCCTGGTGAAGACATTAATGTAACTTTCACAAGAGTGGATAGGATATCATGAGAATTGATTATTATAAAATAAGATTGGCTAACACTCTTGCACATGTGTACTTTCCTAACACATGAGCTTATCCATTCCACTTTACCCATGAAGTAGAGAGATCAGGTCTGGCCAGAGCCATCTTGGCCACATGGTGGACAGTAGTGTCTGTCATCTTGTCTTTCTGGTGAAAGAAGGTAAAGACCCCTACCTCCCAGGTGAGGGGCATGCCTGAATCCCTGGAGGCAGGAGAGGGGACTTGGATAATGTTAGGAAACGGAGGATAAAGGGAGGAAACAAGCCAGACTTGATCTTCCACAGGAGAGGACTGTTTATTGGGTTAGAGCATCGAGGGACACAGCCTTCCCTTGGGCTTGGAGATTGTGTGTAAGAGCTGGGACAGGAGGAAGGTTTATGAGGTCTGAGCAAGAAGGTAGAGGTTAATGAAAAAGCCATTAAGTCAAGGGTTGTGGGGGGTTTTCAATTGGGCCCATAATGGAATGTATACAGCCAGGCAGTCTTTGGTGGCTTGCCTGGTAATTCATATTATATGCACCTGGGAAAACATAGTAGTAGTCAATCCTTCATATTCCATCTTGGGATACATAGAAATAATGGGCCAAGTGGGAGAAGCAAGTCCTTCATATAGGGTCTTTGAATACATGAAAAGTATGGGCTGAGAGGGGCACAACATGGAATTATGGGAACAAAGCAGATTCCCATCATTTGAAACTCTGAAGGAGTATAAAAATTTGAGGGACGTCATGGTCTTTTTTGGATACTTCCTGCTGACATTGGGACTTTGAGGAGTCACTGGAGCTGGGGTCTTCCGGGTCCAGGTCTTTACTAGGCAGGGCAGGGAGCTGTAAAAGGAGCTCCCGATGCCTGCAGTAATAGGATGGCCTTGTTGTGCTCCCAGGTAGTGTCCTGAGTGAGGGCTGTTATTCTGTTAGAGAAATGTGAAAATGGTGAGATCAAGCAAAAGGCTGAAAAGGTGGCAGGACTGGTTGATATGAATGACACAGGAAAACACACCAGAAAAGTTCCATTTGGAGCATAATACCAGTTGTGACCAATAACCAGACTATAAATGTCTAGATTATATAGTATGAATGGGAAATAGAAATAGCAGGAAACAAAGGCAAGTATGTAAGTTCCTGTCTAGTTACAAGGTAGACAGTTATGAATATTAGATAGGCATGCTTATGAACTATTTTGTTCATGCTCTGTTACTTTATTTATTCCTTACAAGGAAAATCGGCACTGGCATTTTTATTGATTTATTTATTGTCAAAGTGATGTACAGATGGGTTAAAGTCTCATACATAAGGCAGTGAGTACATTTCTTATCAAACTTGCTACCTCCTCCCTCATTTTCCCTCCTTCCTACCTCCCCATTTCCTTTCCCCCATGAGTTGTACAGTTGGATTGCAGCATATAGTTTTGTAAGTGTTGCTATTACATTGGTTTGCCTTTTACCCTGTGTCTGATCTCCCAGCTCTGGTTAGTTTTGAAAGGGAAGGCACAAAGTGACTTTATTTAGAATCTGACACCAACCCTTCTTAGATGAGAAGTTCTTCCCAACTGTCTCTTTGTGATCCCTGGTGACCAGGACTGTCCAGGAGTGTCTGACAGGTCTCTTCTCCTTGCTGGGATGATGTTTGGTGTTCCTTGTGGCTGGGATGACATGTCCCATTTGGCTGAATCCCATGTTGGAGGGGGTGCTAAAGTCTGTGCCCCTTTTATTCCCAATTCAAGCAACAAGGAGTTCAAATAAATAAAAATAGCTTTTAGGCAGGGTATACCTGAAACATATTAAGAATCAAAGCTAAATCTGACAAACTTGTAAGAGCCACCTGTCCCTTTGTGAGTCTGACTATAAATGCTGTAGAGGATCAAGTCTGTAACAACATAAGACTTAACAATAGTCATTACCAATTTTTGAAATAGAAATTGATTAAGCAATCTAGTTACTTTTAATTGTATATAATATATTTGGATACTAATTGAGATTAAGACATTGTAGATATTACTGACATTGTAGATATTACTAAACCTTTGTAACAATGAAGAATGTAGGAGCTGGTGTTCTCTTAGCTAGGCATCCAATGAGTCCTTTATAATTGGGGAACATATAATAAAGTACAAAAAATTATTTTTATAGATGGACATAAAGAATAACATGCTGGATAAATTTAATGTTTCTTTACAGGACATTTTTAAGAGATGAAATTCCATATAGAAATAAGAAGCCCTTTCAGAAGGAAAATTTCATAGTCTGTTATACTTTGGAAACTGTTTAAGTACAGCTTTGTTGTTTAAAAAAAGTGTTCCAGTCCCAAAACACACAAAAACTGTGTTGTTACAAGAGAAACTAAGAAAAGTTACACCAAGCATGGTATACACTGGGTCTGACTTGTGAGAGGACATACTAAAAAAATAAAAACAGTCACTTTCCATGCTAGCTATCCCTTTATACACTTCTCAAGGGAGAAACCTCCAAAATACTACATATTCCTCCTTTTCAGACCTTTTGATCCCAAATTTACTCCATATGTAGAGCTTTTTCCCCACTATTATCATTATAGACACTAAAACATTAGCTATTCTAGAACTTGGGGACTGTAGAAGACATTTCCATACTAAGTCAAATCTTAAGGCTCCAATAACCTTTAATTTTATAGTGAATATTCATAAACATTTGCACTATGTTTAGGATAATGAAATGACATTTTAAAATTCATTTTTGATCCCTGGTGGGAAGTATCTCCAGAAATTTAGGAACTAGTCCACCAGAGTGGACAGGATTTATGTGTAACAATTGGATATTTGTCATGTCTGAGTTGAAAAATGCAAATGAGCATTTTGCTAGTTCTATAAATCTGGTAAGGGAATGGTTTGTATTTTGCATTAGGAGAAGAATCTTTTAGTGCTTTAAGAATAAATTAACACTGAATAAGCCCAGGTATCTTCTTAAGGAGAGAACAAGGAAACCCAAAACACAGTTTACCACTCTCTGTATGTTATAATTGGTAATGAGGTATTGGAAGTGAGTAGTTGTTTCTGTTAGTCTCCTGAAAGGCCAAAGAAAACAATGATTTCCTTTGTATAGCTGTATCTTTAGATAAAATCAATGCACTCATTAAAATACTACCAATCTTCCAGCATTTACTCCAGTTATTGTGTAACAAACCTTAAGCTGTAGTGAATCTTACATGGACTTCATGTTGCTTTAGTTTTTGGATGTTTATAACAAATTTTATTTTAATCTAGAATGATCCCAAACATCTAAACAAATTATATAATAATAGACAAAATTTACATGTATTTTAAAAGAAATATGAAATATTTGAATTATTTCATGTAGGAAGTCTCAAAATAATCCAAATCAATGTGCTGTCTAAAATAATAGGAAGAAAATCTAAGTCTAAATTTAGTATTAGCAAGGGATGTTGTTCAAAGTGGCTTTTCAGTAATGAATACATGGCAAAGGGGGTTGGGAATGTGGCTTAGCAGTAAAGTGCTTGCTTAGCATGCATGAGGCCCTGGGTTCAATTCCTCAGCACTGCATGAACAAAAAATAAATAAAAGAAATTTGAAAGAGAAAATTAATCCATGACAAAGAAAAAAAGAAATGCCCAGTTGTTCATCTCTTAAATACATTCAAATACTTTCATCAGTTGCACAAATAGATCTGATCTAAATATAAAAATGAAGTACTTTTTCTATGGCAAGATTAAGTCTTGTCTTTCCTGTATCATCAGTAAATTAATGTACTTTTTCGCCTTTCTTGAGGCTGCTTGTTGTACAAACTTCAAATCTGGCTGGATTACTAATTACAAACTCTATAAATATTCTACTGATATCATTTGCTGTTTTCACTTAAAACTGGATATTATCTCAACATATTTTCACCATGACATTATGTGTAATAAGTGCAGATCATAACATTTCACATCATATTAGTTATATTCAACTTGGAATCCTTTACTCCCACCCCAGTGCCCAATCACGTGGCTGCCACTTGATGCTTAGATCAATTCCAACATGAGGCTGAAAGTAGGTGATTCACATCCATGCTAAAATTCAACAACCACCAACTCCTGTAGTATTTCTGTGCTTCAAGGGCTTTCATTCTCTGCCTTCTCTCCTCAGCTTAGAGAAAGAGGCTTCTTTACTAGATTTCTTTCTCATACTTTACACTCCTTTCATTCTTCTCTTCTCTAGACAGGAGCATCAAAACCAGAAGCCTTTGACTCCGGATTCATAATGGCCATCTTGCCTGCTATAAGAACTATCAAGAATATGTAACTCTCTTTTTACTGGACCACATTTTTGCCCTCCAACAGCCTTTCACATCGACTCCAACATATAGCCACTATTGCCAAACATGCAGAAAACAGAGAATAACACTGGTTTTCAAAGGCATCCTTGCCATCAGGTTTGATTATGTGCTACCAATTCCAGACCCTTCCTAGAACAATCATTGCAATGAGCAATCCACAATGATCTCTGCAAATGTCAATATAAGACAACATACACTTTTTTCTTTGTGTCTGAGGAGAACTCTTGTTGCTTTGGGAAAGAATAAAGCAACGAAAACCTTTACCAATAAGGAATGATGAATTGCACAAGTTCTCTTGTACCAACTCCCCACCCCTACCCCCATCCTTAGAGAGTATCAGTTCTGAAGTGTATTTCTACCATTTCTCAGAGGAATTTTTGGTGTTGTTGAAGCTCCAGTTGTTCACAAATGCTGCACCTAAGTAATTCATTCTTACATTGTGTGCTTCTGTAAACTGATACTAAAACAAACTACTTTCACCCAAGTCTTTGCCGCAGGATCTGTTTAAAATAATTTAAACAAGTTGCCTTTCAAAGCATGTGCAATTCCAATTATCTTGTTGCTTTTGACTCAATAATCCCAACAATTGGGATTGCGAATACAATTTTTTTAGCTTAGTACAAATAGAACCACTTCTGGATGGCTGGTAATACTGATTTCTATGCACACAACTCTACAAGGGCTTTTTATTATAAATTACAAAACTGAACTCTTTAGCAAGATATGAATTTACTGAATTACTACCAAAAGATGATACAATTGATAAGAATGTGGGAAACCTATTTTTTTAAGTGTGTTGAAAATCAGAATCATAGGGGAGATGGAGGAAGATGGCAGAGGAGCATCAGATTCCTATTTAAGCTCTGTCCAAGAACCCAGTTCTACTACTACAGAGAAACTTCTAATCCTAGAATGTTAGCCCAAGTAACTTATAAAAGTATAGAGATTCAAGGCAGGAGGGAAAATCTGAGACAGCAGGTCTAATAATTCAGATTTTGCTGGGAATATGGCTTAGTGGCAAGAGTGCACCACATATATAGAAACAGCCAGAAGTGGTGCTGTGGCTCGGCAGAGTGCTAGTCCTGAGCAAAAAGAAGCCAGGGACAGTGCTCAGGTCATGAGTCCAAGGCCAGGCAATGCCAAAAAAAAAAATTCAGATTTCTGCCCCAGGCAGTGGCACCCCAGCCCGCTTGCTCTGGTGGAACCAAATCCACACCCACCTCCAGCTCGCATCTGCTATAAGGAGAGAAATCCACCAGACGGGCAGCAGACAGACACGGTTTACAAGCAGATCGTGGAAGGTCCAAAAAGCCAGAGGAAGCGTGAGTACACCACAAAAGACTTGTGCCCATGCCCACAGAAAGCCATTTGGAAAGTAGCCCTCCTCTTCCCTCCTCCACAATAGTGAAATACCATCTTTGACTCTGGCATAGATGGGGCCAGAGCAGACCAGAAATAAAGCATGCCAGGGGAAAGCGAGGTCAAAGGGGTCATCTTTGGAAAGGGCAAAGGTAACTGAGTAGTGAGTGAGAACTGGCTCCACTCAGGGAAATGTCTCTCTGCCCAGGTGGGAGGAACCCCCCTAGGGGCAAGCAGCCTCTTGCCACTGCTAAACACAGTAAGAGGCATACCACCAGGTGGCTGCCACTGCCTTGGCAGCCAAGGCAGCAACAGACTGGTTCCCTAGACCCAGCATTGTCCACCAGTGACAGGGAGCACCCAGCCTCTACCCGCAAACCCCAGCAAACCATACAGCCAATTCCACCCAGGAGAAGGGCTCCTCACCCAGGTGGGAGGAACTTCCCCCGGATGTGCAACTTTCAGCCTCATCCAGCCCCACACCTCCGCGGCCCCAGCGGGGAACCTGCTGTTGCTGCCACTGCCACCACCACCACCGGCAACTCCGAGGCCCCAGCCGGTGCCCACCACTGCAGCAGCCAGCACCTTGGGCACCAACACCATTAGCCCTGCCGCCACCCCGATGCAGAATGCAACTGCTGCCAACATCTTGGCAGCAACAGACCGGTTCCCCAGACTGACCACACTCCCACCAATTACTGAGGGCACCCAACTTCTACCTGCAAACTGAAGGGAACCACACAGCCACCACTGCCCAAGAGAAGGTCTCCCCACCGAGGTGGGAAGAACCTCCCCAGGGCTACAAGACAGAGACAAAACCAAGGAAGACCTCATTTCTACCCATTTGATTGGTAGGCATTGAAGTTTATTATCTTCTAACCTCTTATTTTTTAATTTTTATTGTTTTTCCTGGCTTTTTCATTTTTATTTTTTTCTCTCTCTCTTTTCCGTTTAAAATCACTCCCTTCTGATTATTACCTTTGCAGTTTTCTTGTTGACCCTCAGCCTTTTTCATTTTAATCCTGCTTTTTCTTTCTATTTCACACTTCCATACTTTTCCATCTCACTGAAATTAAATCAAAATCTTCACCCTCCACTCCTTTGGTTCCCTTCACTTCACTTCTCCCAACTTCCCTGCCTAAATATACTGCCAGGACCTTCAGAATCCATTGATCCCTTGTTATTGGCAGGGAAGATAGAAGGTATCTTTGTCAATCCAGGTGAGTCAAAGGAGTTCATAGAACAGTCATATCTGCCCAAAAAGAAGTAAAAGCAAGAACAAACACGTTCACGATTGTAACTTTATACAATCTAGCTACTGAATACAGGGTTCAGGGTTGGTTTTTACTTCCAAATTGTAATCTGTGGCAATTTTAAATCTGCTACTATATATAAAAATAAAAGAGGGAATTGACCTGTCTGTGATTGTGAACCTAAAAGATTAGTAAAACAGGACTTGGTAAGGTTGGGTTCAGGTCCTAAACATGGCAAGGGGGACTAACAGACTAGCATTCCCATTCCAAATGGGCAGAAGAAACACAAGAAGTATGGCAAGACAGGGAATCTCATCCCCCACTCCAAACAAACAGGAAACAGAGCATTCAATAAAAGTCCTAGAGGAGAGCCCTCAAAATGCTCTACAAACTCTGCTGATAAAAATGATAAATGGAAAGTTCGAGTCTCTTCAGACAAGTAATCTAGACCATGTGGTGGCAAGCCAAAGGACAATACATGAATGCAATGAATCCAACTGAGTAGTGAGTGAGAACTGGCTCTGCTCAGGGGAATGTCTCTCTGCCCAGGTTAATTTATGGCTTCCACAAGCAGAAAGATAAATGAACTCCAACAGAAGGAAAAAGATTCCTATGAAAAGATAGCTACTCAGCTAAAAGAGCTGAGAGGCAGCACCCAGAACCAAATTAATGAAGTAAGGAAGTCTATACAGGACCTAAGCGAGAATTACAGCAGAGATATGAAAGCCATCAAGAAATATCAATCAGAAGGAAGAGAGAGAAAAAACCATGTTGTAAGCCTAAGGAACAAACTGGATGGTGTAGAGGATTGAATCTCAGGAACTGAGGACAGACTAGACTTTGTGAAGGAAGAACAAAAAATAATACAAAATCAATCCAAAAAGCAGCACAGATCACTTCAGGAGCTCCGTGATACAATTAGGAAGCCCAATATAAGGCTAATAGGTATTGAAGAAACCCTAGAGAAGGAAGTTAATGGAATAGGAAATTTGTTTAATCGAATACTAGCTGAGAACTTCCCAAATATCCAAAAGGATAGGCCCATCCATATACAAGAAGCATTTAGGACCCCAAACAGATAAGACCAGAATAGGACTTCCCATCAACACATTGTAATCAAAACAGGATCAATAGAGAGCAAGTAGAATCCTTAAGGCTGCTAGGGAAAAGAGAACAATCACATATAAAGGAAAACCAATCAGAATTACTAAAGATTTTTCAGCAGAGACCATGAAAGCAAGGAGAGCCTGGAATGTGGTATACCACACCCTAAAGAAAAATAACTATCAACCAAGACCTCTGTACCCAGCTAAACTCTCGTTCATAGACAAAGGTTAAATAAAAGTCTTCCATAACAAGTAAAAATTGAAAAAATATATCTCCACCAAACCAGCATTACAGAATATCCTCAAAGATGTCCTCCACATTGAAAATCACAAGACCACAATCCAGACTGGGAAAGGATCCCTACATAGAATTCCAGATTATTAGAGCAAAAAACAGGAAGACAGGGCCCCTACAAAGATAGAAATAATGAAAGGAATAAACAATCACCTCTCAATCCTAACACACAATATTAATGGACTTAGCTCTCCAATTAAATGACATAGATTGACAAGTTGGATCAAAAAAACAAGATCCATCTTTCTGTTGTCTCCAAAAGACACATCTTGCCAGCAAAAGCAAACATATTCTAAAAGTGAAAGGCTGCAATAAAATCTATCAAGCAAATGGCACCCGTAAGCAGGTTGAGGTTACCATCTTAGGATCAGATAAAATTGACTTCAAATTAAAAGCAGTAAAAAGAGACAAAGAAGGTTACTACATACTAATAAAAGGATCTCTCCTACAAGAGGACATAACCATCCTAAACATCTATGCACCAAATACAGGAGCACCCAATTTCATTAAACAAACATTACTGAATCTGAAAACACTCATAGATCCAAACACATTGATTGTTGGAGACTTTAACACATCACTGTCACCTAAGGACAGATCAACACACCAAAAAATGAGCAAAGAAACCTCAGAATGAAATAACTGCATAGACCACCTAGACTTAACCGACATCTACAGAATATTCCACCCAGAAACACCAGAATATACATTCTTCTCAGCAGCTCATGGAAGATTCTCCAAAATAGATCACAGTTTAGGGCACAAAGCAAATCTGTACAAATTCAGAAATATTGAAATCATTCCCTGCATCCTCTCAGACCATAATGGGATAAAACTAGAGCTCAACATCAAATGTCACCAAACAAAACGCTACAACTCATGGAGACAGAACAATGTATTGCTGAACCACCAACAGATCATCAAGGAAACCCGAACAAAACTTCAAATATTTATGGAATTAAACCAAGATGAACACACCAATTACCAGCTCCTCTGGAACACAGGAAAATTTATAGCTCTGAGCACCTACATCAACAAATTGGAGAAATCCCAATTCAACAACTTAACGAAACACCTTAAGCTGCTTGAAAGAGAAAAACAAGCCAAACCCCAAGCCAACAGACGGGAGCAAATAATTAAAATCAAATCAGAATTAAATGACTTAGAGTAAAAAAAAAACCATAGAAAGAATCAACAAAACAAAGTGTTGATTCTTTGAAAAAATGAACAGGATAGACAGACCCTTAGCAAGTCTGACCAGAAAGCGAAGACAACTCACCCAATAAAACAAGATAAGAGACGAAACAGGAAACATCACCACAGAAACAACTAAGATCCAAAATATAATAAGGGACTATTTTGCAAACATATATGCCAACAATTTGAGAACCTGGAAGAAATGGACAAATTCCTAGCAAAAATTGATATGCCTCAAAGTAACCAAGCATATTTAAACCTACTTAACAGACCCATATTCAGCAATGAAATAGAAACTGCAATAAGTGACCTCCCATCCAAGAAAAGCTCTGGCTCAGATGGATTCAAAGCAAAATTCTATAAGGCCTTCAAAGCAGATCTCACACCAACACTCCTCAAACTCTTCAATGAAACAGAGAGTAAAAGTTCTCTACGAAACACATTCTATGATTCTAGTATAACCCTTATCCCAAAACAAGACAGGGACACATCAAAGAAAGAGAACTTTAGGTTCATTTCCTTGATGAACATGTATGCAAAGCTTCTCAACAAAATTCTGGCCAACCTACTTCAACAAGTCATCAAAAAAAATCATACACCATGATCAAACAGGATTCACTCCAGGGATACAAAGTTGGTACAATATATGCAAGTCAATTAATGTAATCCACCACATCAACAGGAGGAAGGTCAAGAATCACATGGTTATATCCTTAGATGCAGAAAAGGCATTTGATAAAATTCAGCACCCATTTATGATAAAAAGGCTAGGAGAAAGTAGGATTCTGTGGAACATTCCTGAATATAATAAAGACTATCTATGACAAATCCACAGTGAGCATTATACTTAACCATGCAAAGCTAATGCCATTTCCTTTAAAATCAGGAGCAAGACAAGGTTGTCCATGCTCTCATCTCCTCTTGAACATAGTACTAGAATTCCTAGCCAGAGCAATAAGGCAAGAGGAAGACATAAAGGGGATCCAAATAGGAAAAGATGAAGTTAAACTCTCTCTCTCTTTGCAGATGACATGATCCTGTACTTAAAGAACCCCATTGACTCTACTCCTAAGTTACTGAGCTGATACAAATTTTTGGCAAAGTAGCAGGATATAAAATAAATCCTCAAAAATCAGTGGCTTTTATATATTCCAACAACAAAGCAACGACTTTTGCAATAGCCTCAAAAAACATAAAATACCTAGGAATAACCTTAACCAAAGAAGTGAAAGATCTCTATGATGAGAACTTCAAAACCTGAAAAAGGAAATTAAGGCAGAACTCAAGAAATGAAAAAACCTCCCATGCTTCTGGATTGGGAGGATTAACATTGTGAAAACGGCAATATTGCCAAAAGCTATCTACAAATTCAATGCAGTACCTATCAATATCCCAACATCATTCTTCAATAAAATAGAGGAAACAACCCAGAAATTCCTTTGGAACAATAAAAGACCCTGAATAGCAAAAACAATCTTTAGTAGAAAGATCAGTGATGAGGGAATATCAATACCAAACTTCAAGCTGTATTACAAAGCTACAGTAATAAAAACAGCTTGGTATTGGCACAAGAACAAGCCTGAGGACCAATGGAACAGAACTGAAGACCCAAAAATGATCCTGCAGCCCTATTCTTACCTAATCTCTGACAAAGGAGCTAAAAAGATAGGATGGAAGAAAGACAGCCTCTTCAACAAATGGTGCTGGCAAAACTGGGTCAACACCTGTAACAAACTATAACTAGATCTGTATTTATCACCTTGCACCCAACATCAATTCCAAAGTAAAATAAGATACCCTGAAAACACTACAAGAAGGAATGGGAGAAATGCTTGGACTCCTTGGCACAGGATGAAACTTCCTTACCAAAGGCCCAGAAATGCAACAAATCAAAGAAAGGTTGGACAAATGGGACTGCATCAAACTGCAGAGTTTCTGCATGGCAAAAGACATAGCTTGCAAGATAAATAGAAAGTCCACAGATTGGAAGAAGATCTTCAACAGCCATACAATAGACAACGGCCTTATATCTAAAATATAAGCAGAAGTCAAAAAGTTAAATTCCTCCAAAGAGCCAATGGCCCCCTCAACAAATGGGCCAAAGACCTAAAAAGAGACTTGTCTGAAGAGGAAATGAGAATGGCCAAGAGACACATGAAGAAGTGCTCTACATCACTGGCCATAAAAGAAATGCAAATCAAAACAACACTGAAATTTCACCTCACCCCAGTAAGAATGTTCATTATCAGGAAAACTAGTAATAAATGCTGGAGGGGATTGTGGCCATAAAGGAACCCTACTACATTGTTGATGTGTATGCAAAGTTGTTCAACCACTCTGGAAAGCCGTATGGAGGTTCCTAAGAAAGCTAAACATAGAGCGCCCCTACGACTCACCAGCCCCACTTTTGGGCATCTACCCAGAAGATTACAAACAACACCACACTAAAGCCACCAGCACAACTATGTTTATTGCAGCACAGTTTGTCATTGCTAAAATATGGAACCAACCCAGATACCCCTCAGCTGATGAGTGGATCAAGAAAATGTGGTACATATACACAATGGAATACTATTCACATATCAGAAAGAATGATATTGCCCCATTTGTAAGGAAATGGAAGGATTTAGAAAAAATCATACTAAGTGAAGTAACCCAGGCCCAAAGAAACATAAACACTATGGTTTCTCTCATAGGGAATAATTAGTGTATATCTAGGATAGACCTAACCTAAGAGCACAACAGATCAATAGCTGTGCCCATATGAAAGCATAAGAAAATGCTATGTGAAATGAACTCCATGTTATGGAAATAATTGGTGTATCATTGCTGTAGTTAATTTCAACATATCATGTGAAACTGTACCTTTTGTTCTCTCATATTCCCTTCCTGTGGTTTTACTCCTGCTATTACTGTAACTGATCTTATTACCCCGGATTATGTATAGACATGTACTGAAACTAGGGAAGGAAAAGGAAATGCAAAAAAATTAGAGACAAAGGATATAAAGACAAATCATTGAGAAAGCGATACTTACAAAACCAATTGGTTTAAACTAACCATATAACTCATGGGAGGGAGGCAACTGGGGAGGGAGGAGATGGGGGAAAATGAGGGAGGAGGGAACAAGTTGGATAAGTAATGCACTTGCCTTACATATGGAACTGTAACCCCTCTGTACTACACTTTTACAATAAAAAAAAAAAAGAAAATCAGAATCATAGCAATTTAGGGTGCTTTTCTCTGAAATTTGCATACCTTCATTTTATTGACATCTTGTTCATACTCGAGTTTCTATCTGCAAATAAAATGTTTTTAACACAAAATAGAGCATGTAATATATTTTTATGAATTATTTATAGAATATGCAGCATGAATTCAGGAGCAGCTTGTCTTATGCACAGTTTAACTAAATGCAGTAACCAAAGGACAATGGCAAAATAAGGTCAAGGTTCAGAGTACTTGAGATTGGTTCTTGGTATTCCATGAGCTGAAGGTCAGAGTATGGCAAGAACAAAACCACAATTCTAGGCTCCTGAGGAGATTCATCAACTACATTCTACGAGCAATGGTATAACACACACACACACACACACACAGCCAAACACACACACACAGCCCAACACACACACACACATAAATGTGCACAAACTAACACATACTAATACACAGCCAAGCATGTGCACAGGCATCTCGTATTAAAGGAGAACTTTGGACCTTCTACATAGCAGTGCAAGTGTCAGAGATACACTTATCTTTCTCATACATCATCCCCTTAGTCACAGCATTTATACATGAGATTTTCTTTCTACTTTTCTTTGTTGGCCTAACAGATGTCTATTGGACCTTGAAAGGAAAAGAAGTCCTCAGTAGCTCAGGAGGAAAAAGAAATGACCCCTCAGAGCTCAGAATGATCTCTGGCCTTTCTCTCTAGTCCTATCAGATCTCAGAGCTTAATTTTTCATGCTTTTGCTCTCCTCAGTCTCTCTCAGGATACTTGCTTTTCCAGCTTCTCTCTTCCCCAGAATATTTGTGTTTCTGATTACTTTCTCCAGGCATAGAAGCTTCTATTTTCCCCGAGTTGAATTTAATTTTATTTCCTGCCCTGACTTTAACCTTTCCAAGTCCTAAAAAAATGATTTCTCTGTTTTGCTGGTCAAGGCAATACCTTCCAATTTAGTAGCTTCTGTGCATTTAATTATCTTTCTGTTTACATGGCAAGATATCACTTCAATTCAATAAGCTGCTGTTTGTCAGCCCCTTTTGTTAATGTTTTCTCTCTGCCCTTTTCATTCATTTTAGTCTATAACAGCATTTAATTAATTTTTCAAGGTCTATTTCCCAGTGCAGTATCCATACTATGATTAGCAAGGTGCTGGATTGCGATGGCATTTATCAAAGTTACATACTCACAATGAATTCTTCTACACTTTGACAGTTTTGTACATCATTGATTGATAATAGGATTGCTTATGCAAAACCTTAGCTTTCTAGAACAATAAATGGAAAATCTTGGTGCAAGAAATAACAACACACCATGCATGTTAAACCACAATATTTAATTGGTATCATAATCTCAATAAGAATGTGGTACAAATCACTATTCTCAAAACTTATACAATAATAAAATTAAACAGTAACAACAATAATAAAAGATAAGGAAAGTTAAGTGAACATGGGAATCTTCATGCACCTAATGTTTTTCAAGATTTAGTGACTTTTAAAATATTTTCTTTTAGCCAGGCACTGTAGCTATAAATATAGCCAAAAACTATAGAAAAGTGGTTATATCACTTACATTTCTCCTTGTAGTATCTTATTTATATATTTTTAATTATTCTTCTTATTCCTAATACTCTGACTTGTTCTTTAGTGGATCCAATAACAATAATAAAATATCAGCTGGATGTTTTCTCTGTGTATCTAATTCTCTTCTACTGCTTGAGGAAACATTGAGTCTGCTCTTTAGATTACAAAGTGACATGTGACAGTACCTCTTATGCAATTGACTCCAGAAAATGTGTTCAATCAATGAACTCAGAAGAGCCAGAAGGATTTGTCATTGTAGATGTCTACTGCAAATGTTTATTTAATGTATGGACAAATCCAATGAAAACCCATAGGAAAAAACATCATTTCAATATGTGTGTGTGTGTGTGTGTGTGTGTGTGTGTGTGTGTGTGTGTTAATGGCCCAACAGTCTTTTGTTGGAAAGCAGGTTTTAATAAGAGTTAGAGTATTATCAGAAAAATGAATAATGTCATAATTGATAAATAATTCTCTTACAAGTACTTTTTTTAAAAAAAAAACCTAGTGAGTGTGTGTTTAGTTTTTGTTGCATCCAATATTTTGTCTCCTATAGTGTTAAACATAAGTAGTAGATATGATGTCATTATTTGTGAAATTCATGGTGAAACAAAGCAACCAAGAAACTCTCCACAGTTTTATTATATCTAATTAGATAATTTATTCAAACCCTCAAAAGGGACTGTTTTGGGCACAAAAAGAAGTTTAGGAAGAAACAAAAAGGAGATGAGAGGAAAACAGATGATTATTTGATGAGAAGAAAATCTGCTTATGACAGTGCTGTGGGTAATATTTTCCTGTCAACCTTTTCAGCCCTGACATCTCCAAAATAATTCCCTGACCATCCATAATTAAACTAAAAGGAGTACTTTGATTTCTAATATTTTCTTCTGTAGTAGTCATGAACTTCTACATATGTGAGCACAGCATATTTTTTAACATTTTCCAAAAGATTTAGCTAATTTTTCTATGTATTGTTCTAAAAGTCTAGATTAAATTAAACTAAATTATGACCTAAATAATTCAACAATGTAAGCATTTAGTAGAATTTTCATCTCAAAGGACAGACCTGGGCTCCATACTATCTAGAAATAAACAATATCTAGTGCCCTGGCTCCATACTTTGTAGTAAGAAAAAATATCTAGTGTCCTTTCAAAATTAGTGGGCTAATAGCTTACTCCAGAGGCTATGATCTGAGTATAACAGTTCAAATCCAGCCAGGGCAGAAAAATCCAAGAAACTCAAGACTAAATCTCCAATTAACCAGCAATGAAACTGAACTGGAGATGTGGCTCAAATGGTAGACTACCAGCTGTGAGTGAAAAGGCCAAATGAGAGTTTGAAGCTCTGAGTTCAAGCCTTGGCACCAACATGAATGAATGAATACATGCATACATGTGTGCATGCATGATTCAAACATACGTACATACATGCATACAAGTAAAACAAACTAAGGCTGGAGATGTAGCTCAGTGAGAGAGAGCACTTGCCTGACATACACAATGCCCTTAGGTTCCATCCCCAGTATCCAAAAGCAGAGGAAGAGGATAAAGGAACAGCAAGAGGAGAAGGAAGAAGAGAAGAACAGGAGACAATAAGAGAGACTGGTGGCCAGAAACAAACAACTCAAATAGAACTATTTTTTTGTTCTCATTTTAAATTCAATCTTCCTGGTAACTTACTAGCTGTACAATATTTAGCAACTACACATGGATTTAACAATAATAAAAAACAATTATGAAAATCCAGGATTCACTCAGATATATCATCAGCTCCATCAAAGCAGAAATTACATTTTTATATTTGAGTGCATCTTAAGAATTACATTAGAATCAATGCTCTTTCTTCATGCTGTTACAAAGATATGGGTATTTTTTGGTGGTGTTTACTAACTCTAGATTGAGCCAAGACTTCGTGGATATCAGATATACCAGTGTGTCAGAAAAACAACAACATTCTGAGAGCAGTTAATGAACCATCACTCAAAGAAATGTGTGTGATTATATGGGCACCAGTGACTCACACCTGCAGTGCTAACTACTCAGGAGGCTGAGATCTGAGGATGGCAGATTGAAGCCAGCATGGGCAGAAAAGTCATGGTAAGACTCTTCAATTAATGACTAAAAAACTGCAAGTGACACTGTGGCTCAGGTGGTAGAGTGCTAGCCTTGAGCACAAAGAGGCTCAGGGACAGCAATGAGGCCCTGAGTTCAAGCCCCACAACCTACCAAAAAAGGAAAAGAAATAAAAAGAAACATGTGAGTGTATTTCCTAAAAGTGGAATTTTACAGACAATATCTAAACATGCAAAAAAATCTTTGGTTAGTCAATTAGTTTCATTAGACCATTTAATTGTTCATTAAGCGTCATGGTATCTAAGCTTAATATATTTCGTTATTTAATATCAGCTCCAAAAGGCAAGAAGGAAAAAAAGAGGAAGGTATAGGGCTAACTAATAAATTTCTATTAGATAAAATAAAAATCAGAATAAGAAGGTTAAGAAACATAACAGAGAAGAAAAATGTTACTGATTCAAGCAATGTTTTCATATCCCCTGTGAATGACATTCTTTTTTTTCAAATTTTTATTATCAAATTGATGTACAGAGAGGTTACAGTATCATTCGTTAGGCATTGGATACATTTCTTGTACTGTTTGTTACCTCGTCCCTCATACCCCGCTCCCTCCTCCCCCTTTCCTTTCCCCCATGAGTTGTTCAGTTCACTGACCCCAAACAGTTTTGCAAGTATTGCTTTTGTAGTTGTTTGTCTTTTTTTACCCTGTGTCTCTCAATTTTGGTATTCCCTTTCAATTTCCTAGTTCTAATACCAGTATACACGGTTTCCAATATACTCAGATAAGATTACAGAGCTAGTGTAGGTACAACCACAGGAAGGTGATACAAGAACATCATCAATAATAGAAGCTACAGATACAGATGGGACATTGAAAGTAGTTACAACTGTGATATAACAATTGTTTCAATAACATGGAGTTCATTTCACTTCACATCATCTTATGTGTTCATAAGGGCATACCTATTGGGCTCTTGTGATCCTCTGCTGTGACTAGCTTAAACCTGTGCTAAGTATTCCCTATGAAAAAGACCATAGAGTCCATGTTTCTTTGGGTCTGGCTCACTTCACTTAGTATAATTTTTCCCAAGTCCTTCCATTTCCTTACAAATGGGACAATGTCATTCTTTCTGATAGAGACATAAAATTCCATTGTGTATATATACCACATTTTCCTGATCCATTCTTCTACTGAGGGGCATCTGGGTTGGTTCCAGATTCTAGCTATGACAAATTGTGCTGCGATGAACATTGTTGTGCTGGTGGCATTACTGTGATTTTGTTTGTGGTCTTTTGAACAGATAGCCAAAAGTGGGGCTGCTGGGTCATAGGGGAGTTCTATATTTAGCCTTCTGAGGAATGTGCATACTGCATGCCAGAATAGCTGAACCAGTTTACATTCCCACCAACAGTGAAGTAGGGTTCCCTTTTGGCCACATCCCCTCCAAAAATTGTTATTGTTAGTTTTCTTGATATATGCCATTCTTACTGGGGTGAGATGGAATCTCAATGTTGTTTTGATTTGCATTTCTTTTATGGCCAGTGACATAGAGCACTTTTTCATACGTCTCTTGGCCATTCTCATTTCCTCATCAGAGAAGTCTTTTTTTTTAATCTTTAGAACACTTGATGAGGAGGCTATTGGTTCTTTGTGGTTTTGTTTTGGAACAAGGTAATTTTTTTAGTTCTGCATATGTTTTACATATGAGGCATTTGTCCATTGAATGGCCGGTAAAGATCTTCTCCCTGTCTGTGGGCTTTCTGTTTATCTTGTGAGCTATGTCCTTTGCGTGCAGAAGCTCTGCAGTTTGATGCAGTCCCATTTATCCAACCTTTCTTTGATTTGTATCCTTTCTGGGCCTTTGTTAAGGAAGTTCCGTCCTGCGCCAAGGAGCCCAAGTGTTTCTCCTACTCCTTCCATTAGTGTTTTCAGGGTGTCTGTTTTGATTTCAAGGTCTTTAATCCATTTGGAATTGATTTTGGTGCAGAGTGATATATAAGGATCTAGTTTTAGTTTGTTTCATGTGTTGAACCAGTTTTGCCAGCACGATTTGTTAAAGAGGCTATCTTTCTTCCAAACTATTTTTTTTTAGCTCCTTTATCAAAGATCAAGTAGGCGTAGTTCTGTGGGTTCATTTCTGAGGCTTCAATTCTGTTCCATTGGTATTCAGACCTGTTCTGGTGCTAAAACCAATCTGTTTTTATTACTATAGCTTTATAATACAGCTTGAAGTTGGGTATTGTAATTCCTCCAGCACTGTTCTTTCTGCTTAGGATTGTTTTTGATATTCTGGGTCTTTTATTGTTCCATATGAATTTCTGTATTCTTTCCTCTATTTCATTAAAAAATGGTGTTGGGATATTAATGGGTATTGCATTGAATTTGTAGATAGCCTTTGGCAATATTGCCATTTTGATTATATTAATCCTCCCAATCCAGGAGCATGGAAGGTTTTTCCATTTCCTTAGTTCTGACTTAATTTCATTTTTCAAGCTTTTAAAGTTCTCATCAAAGAGATCATTCACTTCTTTGGTTAAGGTTATTCCTAGGTATTTTATGTTTTGGGGGGCTATTGCAAAAGGAGTTGCTTTCCTGATTTGAGCCTCAGTCTTCGGGTCGTTAGCATAGAGAAAGGCCATTGATTTCTGAGGGTTTATTTTATATCCTGCAACTTTGCCAAAGTTTTGGATCAGCTCTAATAGCTTGGGGGTAGAGTCTATTGGATTCTTTACTCTTAGGATCATGTCATCTGCAAAGAGAGAAAGTTTAACTTCATCTTTTCCTATTTAGACCCCCTTTATATTTTCTTCTTGCCTAATTACTCTGGCTATGTTTTCCAGAACTGTGTTGAAGAGAAGGGGAGAGAGTGGACATCCCTCTCTTTCTCCTGATTTTAAAGGGAATGGCTTTAGTTTTTCAACATTTAGAGTTATGCTTGCTGTTGGTTTGTCATAAACTGCCTTGATTATATTTAGGAATGTTCGCTGGATCCCAGGTTTTCCAGGGCTTTTAGCATAAATGGATGCTGGATTTTATCGAACGCTTTTTCCGCATCCAGAGATAAAACCATGTGGTTCTTTACCTTGCTCCGGTTGATGTGGTGGATTACATTAATTGACTTGCGTGCATTAAACCAACTTTGCATCCCTGGGATGAATCCAGTTTGATTGTGGTGTTTGATTTTTTTGATAACCTGTTGAAGTCGATTGGCCAGAATTTTGTTGAGAATTTTTGCGTCTATGTTCATCAGGGAAATCGGTCTATAGTCCTCTTTCCCTGATGAGTCCCTGACTGGTTTTGGGATGAGGGTTATACTGGCTTCATAGAATGTGTCTGGTAGTGAACGTTCTCTTTTAATTTCATTGAAGAGTGAGAAATATTGGTGTGAGTTCTGTTTTGAAGGCCTTGTAGAATTCTGCAGTGAATCCGTCTGGACCTGGGATTTTCTTGGATGGGAGATCATTTTTGCCATTTCTATTTCAATACTGGATATGGGCCTGTTTAGAAGGTTTAAATCTTCATGGTTAAGTTTGGGGATATCAATTTTTTCTAGGAAATCATCCATTTCTTCTAAGTTCTCTAATTTGTTGGCATAAAGGTTTGCAAAATAGTCCCTTATTATTTTCTGAATTTCGGTTATTTATGTGGTGATGTTACCTGTTTCATCTCTTATCTTCTTTATTTGAATGTGCTGCCTTCGTTTTTGGTCAGGTTTGCCAGGGATCTGTCTATCTTGTTGATTTTTTCAAAGAACCAACTCTTTGTTTTGTTGATTCTTTCAATTTTTTTTTGGTCTCTAATTGATTTAATTCTGACTTGATTTTAATTATTTGCTTCCATCTATTGACTTGGGGTTTGGCTTGTCATTCTCTTTCAAGGAAATTAAGGTGCTTCCTTAAATTATTGAATTGCTGTTTCTCCAGTTTGTTGGTGTATGCACTCAGAGATATAAATTTTCTTGTGAGTACTGCCTTTGCTGTGTCCCAAAGGAGCTGGTACTTTGTGTCCTCATCTTGGTTGAATTCCATAAACATTTGAATTTCCGTTTTAATTTCTGCAATGAACCATTGATGGTTCAGCAGTGTGTTGTTTAGTCTCCATGTATTGTAGGATTTTCTGTGGTGGCTGTTTTATTTGAGCTCTACTTTTATTCCATTGTCATCTTAGAGAATGCAAGAAATGGTTTTGATACTTCTGAATTTGTACAGATTTTCTTTGTGCCCTAAGATGTGATCTATTTTGGAGAATGTACCATGTGCTGCGAAGAAGAATGTGTATTCTGTCCTTGCTGGGTGGAATATTCTGTAGATGTCGGTTAAGTCTAGTTGGTCTATGCATTTATTTAGTTCTATGGTTTCTTTGTTCAGTTTTTGGCGTGTTGATCTGTCCAGAGGTGATAGTGGAGTGTTAAAGTCTCCAACTATCAACCTGTTTGGGTCTATGAGTGTATTTAGAGTCAGTAGTGTTTGTTTGATGAAGTTGGGTGCTCCTGCATTTGGTGTGTAGATATTTAGAATGGTTATATCTTCCTGTAGGAGAGATCCCTTTACTAGTATGTAGTAGCCTTCTTTGTCTCTTCTTACCTTTTGTAATTTGAAGTCAATATTGTCTGATACTAGGATTGCAACTCCAGCCTGCTTATGGGGGCCATTTGCTTGATAGATTTGATTCCAGCCTTTCACTTTTAGAAGATGTTTACTTTTGCTGGATAGATGTGTCTCTTGGAGGCAGCAGAAAGATGGATCTTGCTTTATGATCCAACTTATGAGCCTATGTCATTTGGTTGGAGAATTAAGTCCATTAATGTTTAGAGTTATGATTGAGAGATGATTGTTTGTTCTTTTCATTATCACTGTCTTCTTAAAAGCTGAGTCTTCCCATTTCTTGATCTGATGTTTACTATTTAGGGTTCATTTCTCTGTCTGTATTGGGATCTTGATTATTTTCCCCGTATAGTACATCTTTAAGGATTTTCTGTAAAGCTGGTTTGGTGGAGATATTTTGATTCAGTTTTTCCTTACTGTGGAAGACTTTTATTTGACCTTCGGATATGAATGAGAGTTTAGTTGGGTACAGTATTCTTGGTTGGTAGTTATTTTTATTTAGGGTTTGGCATACCTCATTCCAGGTTCTCCTTGCTTTCATGGTCTCTGTTGAGAAGTCGTGGGTAATTCTGATTGCTTTTCCATTTTATGTCATTGTTTTCTTCTCCCTAACAGCTTTAAGGATTCTTTCTTTGTACTCTACTGATCCTGTTTTGATTGCAATGTGTCGGTGGCATGTCCTATTTTGATCTGGCCGGTTTGGGGTTCTAAATGCTTCTTGTATCTGTATAGGCCTTTCCTTCTGGATATTTGGGAAGTTCTCAGCTAATATTTTGTTAAATAGGTTGCCTATCACATTAACTTCTTTTTCCAAGTTTTCCTCAATACCTATTATCCTTAAATTGGGCTTCCTTATTGTGTGATGAATCTCCTGTAGTGATCTGTTTTGTTGATTGGACTGGATTTGTATTGATTTTTTTATCTTTCTCCATAGATTCTAGGGAATCTTCAGCTCCTGAGATTCGATCCTCTGCTTCAGTTAGTCGGGACTGTAGGCTAGCTACTTGATTTCGAATCTCTTTTCCTTCTGACTGGTCTTTCCTGATGATTTCCATGTCATCTCTTAGGTCTTCCATGGACTTCTTTACTTCATTAATTTGGTTTTGAGTGTGTTTCTCAAATCTTTTACCTGGGTAGCTATCTTTTCATTTGACTTTTGAATTTTATTTTTCTATTTGTTGAGGCCATGAAATCATCTACTACTTTATGGAAGGTTTGCTGTATTGATTCAAACTTTTCATTTAACATGTTTATCAGTAGACTTTGTATAGCATTTTAAGGGTTCTCTTCTATGTCTTTGATTGACTGCTCTGTTTCCTGCTTATTTTGTGTGGGAGAAAAAACTCCATTGTTTGCCATCTTTCTTGTATTTCTTCTGCCCATTTGGATTGGGAATGCCAATCTACAAGCACCTGTGAGCATCGTTTAAGACCCAAAGCAGACCTTACCAAGCACTGTTGTGTAAATCTTATTTGTTTACAATTACATACAGATACCTTGTATACCTGTCTATAAACTTAGAGTTGGTGTTCCTAAAGAATACAATTTCAATATAACACACGATCCTGGGCCCTGTATTCAGTAGTTACTTATTTATTGTTACAACCCTATGAGCAATTCTTGTTCTTATATTAAGTTCTTTTAGGACTGGATTTTTCTATGAACCCCTTTGATTCACTAGGATTAAGCAGGGATACCCTCTATCCAATAACCAGGTGTCAATGGAACCTGGAGGTTCTAGGAGTAAGTCAGGAGGGTAAGTTAGAGGTAGTAAAGAGAATAGAGTAAAATGTATGGGTTGGGTTGATGATTTTGGTTTAGTTTCAGTGACGTGGAAATGTTGAGAGAATCAGTAGAAAGAACCAGGTTACAATGCAAGACAATGGAGAGTTAGCACGAAAGAGTGGAGCTGTTATTCAAAGGAAAGTAATCTTTAAAGAAAGAGAATGCAAAGAGAGAAATAAAGAAAAAATACTGAAAGACAGATGCACAAAACGGAGAAAAAAAATTTTTTTTTTTTTGGCCAGTCCTGGGCCTTGGACTCAGGGCCTGAGCACTGTCCCTGGCTTCTTCCCGCTCAAGGCTAGCACTCTGCCGCTTGAGCCACAGCGCCGCTTCTGGCCGTTTTCTGTATATGTGGTGCTGGGGAATCGAACCTAGGGCCTCGTGTATCCGAGGCAGGCACTCTTGCCACTAGGCCATATCCCCAGCCCACGAGAAAAATTTTTTGAAAAAGAAAACAATACAAACGAAAACAACCAGAAAAACGAAAAACCAAGAAAAAAAAACTTGATAAAACAAACAGGTAAAAATGGAAAACAAAAAAACCAACAACGTTTCAGAAGTGAAAAAATTTTTTAAAAAACTTAAAAAGTTTAAAAAAATGTTTGAAAAGAAAAAAAAAATGGGTCCTCCTTGTTTAGGTGGTCTTTCCACAGTCTCTGGTTTCCTTGCAATGGTCTGCAGTCTATTTTCCTGATTGGCTAGTTTGACTTGCTTTCAGTTTGCAGGGGGTGGATCTGTTCTGACCTTTCTCCCCTGTTGGTTACAATCCTGGGTCTCTGTGGTTCGCACAGCTTGCAGGTAGGCCTTGGACATCCTCTGTAATGGGGACGTGAGCAGTCTTGGGAACCGTGGCTCCTCTGTCTGCTGTGGGGCCTCGGCCTTTAACGCCTGGCTTTGAATAGGCTGTGGACTCAGCAGGGTGGGGCGCCTCGGGCCTGGTTTACCTGGCTGAGAGTTGCTTGCCTGGGGGAGGTTCCTCCCTCCTGGGCGGGGTGGCCGCCTGGTGAAGCTGGCTATGGAATTCAGCTCCTTTTTGGTCTGGGAATTGGGCTTCCTCTGTGATGGGACCATTTCTCTGTCTCAGGAACTGTTTGTTCCCCCGTCTGGTGTTTCTATTCCGCTGGTAGCTACTTGCCGCTTTCACTTTAAATTTAGAAATTCCAGTGGGCAGGGCGGGGCACCTCTGGCTAAGCCAAGGCCCAGGACGAGCCTCCTGCCTGGGCAGGGGGCTGCTGGGCAGAGCTGGCTCTCACTGGTTGGTCCCTCTTGCCCTTTTCAAAGATGGCTCCTTTGTCCTCGCTTTCCCCAGGCCCGCTTTAGTTCCAATCGGCTCTGACCCTATGCCAGTGTCAAAGATGGCGCTTTGCTCTGGTGGTGGGGGAAGGGCTACCTTCCAGTAGCTGCTCTGTGGGCACTTGTGAGAATATCTTTCGTGGGGTACTAACGCTTTCTCTGCGATTTCAGCCCGTCCGTGCTTAGCCGCTGTCTGGAGGCTTTCTCCCTGTTCTATGCTGTGTGCTTGAGCCGCAAGGAGTGCAGGTCACTGTGCTGGGTGCTGTGCTAGCGCCGGCACTGGCGCAGTGGCGGGACACCGCCCGGAGCTCAAATCTGTGTTTTCAGATGAGCAAAGTCGATTTTTCCTTCCTGGCCAGAATCCCTGTACAGTTAGAACTTACTCAGGCTGTCTTTCTTGGAGTAAAAGTTTCTATGGGATGAGAAAACTGCGATGTTGGAGGGAGCTCAGCTAGGGCTCTGCTGTTCCTCCACCATCTTCCTGGAAGTCCAATGACAAACATCGAACATTCTTAATGAAACAAGGTTAATAAGGCTATAAATCATTAACTCAGAGAAAATAACTTGGACTTCTGCAAATTTTTAAACTGATGAACAGGGTTGGGGATTTTACTGTGGTGTGATGAATGCTTCATCCACATCTGGTTTTTGGAAATAAGCTAATTCATCTGTACTGAGAAGGTACTTTTTTTTCCAGTTCAGAGGTAAGAATTCAGCCTTTGAGTAAGTATAGATCCAGTGTTAAGCTAAGGATATGAAACTGCTAAGAGGGAAAACACAGAAAGAGGAAAATGAGGAAACTTGCCAGTGGTAAGGTTGAATTAGGGTTCTCAGGTATTCATCTTTGGAAATCTAATGGGTGAACATCCATATTATTTCCATAGTGGCTGCTGTATATGTTTTTGAAGCTCTTTAGAAAATTTCCACCTCAAACATAGGGTGAACCAATTCAGCAGTGATGCTCACTAGACACTTTGTTTGAAATGAACTTGGGGGAAGGGAAGGTGGTCAGGAGGGGAAAACCTGGGAGAAAATGAGGGAAGAGTGTTAAATTTGAATTAGGTTAACCAAGAAAGAGACTACCAAATGTTTTTCAGGCAGAAAGAGAAATTTATTCCCAAACTGTCTGACCCAGCATAAGCTAGAGATGCACGTGGTCTAAGGGGAAGGCAGCTGCTGGCCTAGGTTTAACTAGAGAGGGGACAGAGAGAAGGTGTGGCCTGGTGGGGAAAGGTGTGGCCACACCACAAGCAGATGTGACCTCAGAGCCTGGGAACAGTCCACGGTCTGAGGGCCTCGTGACTGGGGCAGTCCAGGATGTGACCTCAAAGAAGGGAGAGATAATTGCCTCCAGGTTTTCCAATTACCTAGGTAACACAGGTACAGGGCACAGACTTGAGGGTTCTTGCTCAGGACCTTCCTGGACAGACCTTACAAGGGGCGGGGGTGACACTGTTCAAAAAGAAATGTACTCATTTCCTGACTTATATAACTGTAACCCCTTTGTACATCACTTTTACAATAACATTTAAATTTAAAAAAGAAAACTTCCACCTCCTATTGTAGCCCATTTGGGTTGCCAAAATCTGTCACAAAGTGCAGGAGGATTTGTGAAGTTTCCCTCTAAAAGTAAGGACTCTTTTCACTTAGGGTCCTTAACTTTGATCACAGAATAGGAATTTCTGGACAAGTCATAATGGGAAGAAAATGTGGCAAAGTTTTATTGAGTAAATAAGCATGCAGGCAAGCAGACAGACAAACAGCAGACAGACAAGCAGAAGGGAGGAGCACATGGAGTATGGGTGCCCTCAAAGGGAGGAAGACAGAGCTCTTTGGCATCAGGTGTATTTATAAGGTAAAGGCAGGCAGTCTGACTTCAAGATAGGAAAAGAGTTCATCTTTAATCTCAATCACTATTGGTGTTGTTACACTTTCTAAGTTCCTGGCTCTGGTTTAGTATTATGGTTGTTTACATTTTGGGCCCACCCTTTAGTTACTTTAAGGGAGTATTTCTCTCAGGAAAGTATATATCTTGCCAAAAAAATGTTAATTCTTAGGGTGAGAAATCCATCTCTCAGGAAGGAATGCATCCTGTTTTTTTTTCTCTTTGAAGCAAAGATACTGCTTCTATGTTTCTAAATACCTTGTTTCTGAGTTGCTTTTTTACCAGTTTCCTTTCCCTAATTTATCCTGATTCATTTTCCCCTATAATGACATTAGTCCCTTGATCCTACGGGAAGTAGATGGATGAATATCTCCCGTATTTACTTTTTGTTTTTACTTCCTAGATCTGTTTACTGTTGTAGGGAGTACAGCTGACTCCATGTTGACTAGGGAAACATGGTAGGAAATGTAGGGGGGACTAGATTAGGTCAACCTGACCCCCAAATTCTGCTTCTCTAAATGGCTTGCTTAACTTGTTTGTTGCTTGCTCTACCCCCTGTGTCAACCCCCTACATCTGTGCTATGATTTTACCTTCTTCTTTTTTTATGGAGAACTCCATGCAGAGAGATAACATTATTCCTTGGAAATGACAGCCTGCTGCTAAATCCAAAGCATGTGTCCGCTTTTACCTTCTTTATAAACCCCAAGTTGAGGCCTGCTCAGGGTCAAGGTGGCAGCTTCCCAGTCTACACTGTGTCCCTAGCAGGTCAGCCCGCTTTTCACTGTTGCAGTTTCAGCTCCCGAGTCTGTGCTGCATCCCTGGCCAGTCAGTTCACTTTTTGCTTCCCCAATAAACCCATCTTTTTGCTTGAGACAGTCTCTGAGTGGTGGACTCTTGGAGGGATGGGGAATCTACTCCCTCAGACTTGTAACATTTACCATGTCTCATTTTGAAATAAGGATATTGGATGGATCTAAACTGGTGCCATCTTGGCCACATGTTGGGTGATAGGGTATTGGGTTGAACTGGTGCCATCTTGTTGTCTTCATGGTAGAGGCAGGGTAGTTCCACCACCACCACCATCCCCAGGCAATGGGTGTGCTTGAATTCCTAGAGGCAGGGGCAGGGACTTGCCCTATTGGTAACTGGATCTGTCAGTCCTCTGCTTTGAACTTGTAAGACTCTAGAGTTTCCTGTTGTTATGGGGCCCGGGGGTGGTACCCCATGTGGGGCTCAAATCCACGTCCCTCCAGAGTCCACCACACAGAGACAGTCTCAAGAAAAAAGATGGGTTTATTGGGGAAGCAAAAAGCGAACTGAGTGTTTTGCCTGTTTGGGGGTAATTTGTGAGCTCAAGTAAGTAATCAGTGCTCTTTAACAAAAGCAGCTTACAATTTGATGTGTTCCATTGCCTTAAATGTGACAATGTTAAGTTTTATATATCAACTTGATTGGGTCTGGGGGTGGCCAGAAATCAAATGAATCTATTGTTTCTGGCTGTGTCAGTGAGGATGTTTCTGTGTAACAGTCAAATTTGAATCAGTAGACTCAGTAGAGCAGATGTTTGTTCCTCAAAGTGGGTGGGCATGATTCAATCCACCGAGAGCCCACATGGAACATAGGTGGAGACAGAATGAATTTTCCTCTGTTCTTCTGCCTCACTGCTTGAGTTAGAACATTTCTTTTATCTTCGCCTGCCCTTGGACTATGTTTCACATCATCAACTCCCCTGGTTCTCAGGTTTTCATACTTAGACTGAATTGTGCCATTAGCTTTCCTAGGTCTTCAGCTTACATACTGTAGATTGTAGGCTTTTAAATCTCCATAATTTGTGTGAGTCAGTTTCTCATAAATACATACACATGAATATGTATGCATGCACATGCATAGACACACAAACACATACACACACATACACCACACACACAAAGGGAAATTTCCTACCTGTCTTCTCAAGGCTCACTAGTAAAAACTGAAAATGATTAAACAGGATAAATGGCAAATAGATTTATTTATTAGCATATAAGAGGGAAAATAACATGGAAAAAAACACAGGAAGTTTAGTTACCTTCTGACACACCCACCCAAATTCAGAAGTTTATATAAATCTTTTCCTTGGAGAAAAGTATGGAGAATGTGAAAATTTTGAAGGGCTGAGCAAGATTATTATGGAGAAGAAATGATCCTGAGACAAAAATTAACTTATGAAATTATTCTCCTTGGAATATACATGAGCCCAATAAACAGCCGTTTTCTCATAATAGAAGTCAGTGTAGATATGACCCAGGTGTGCGTCCTTATTATTTTTTTATATAGATAACAGATTTCCTGGTACAAATGGAAGAAAATTCCCTTTTTGTAGTATAGATTTAAGGCCAATAAGGGAATTCTAACTAGAGCCTCAATCTGTCCTGGTAAGCAGAAGCAAGAAGTTCATATTGCTTAGAGAAGAAATGAGTAACATTCAGCCAGCAGACTATGTCAGGTTTGTGAAAGCATTTGGTCTGGCCCTATCAAAATAACTACAGTTGGAACTTGAACTTCAATAAATCTATGGTCTTTTTCATAGCAACATAAATTTATATTAAGTGAATTAATAATGTTAATTTTGAGGGACAAGCTGGGTATGTCCATTACAGATAAACAGGACACATATTGGTACATGGTGGGATAGATAACATATGCTTCTCATTTACTTCCTGAGACCCAATTGCATGTATTGCAGTGATGAAGAGAACAGTCAGTGCCAACCAGACCGAGAGTGTACACATATATATTGCAAGAGTGTTAACACACTGAGGAGAAACTACTGTGATCCAGTGATGATGAGCTATGTGATGGACGATCCCTGGCAACACCAAGGATTTACAACTGTGCTATTGACCTAACACAAACAATAACTCCAATTCTACCTTTAGCCATATGTCTGTAGACAACAACACTCAAAGAAACTGAGTATCAGGTGAAGATTTAGGAATTTTACAGTACATAGAAAAAGCCTCAAGATTTGTTAATATGTTTCTAATCCAAGTTGCAAGATTCAAAGTGATAATAAAAATTGAATCACATTACTGGGGATACACACACTGGATAATTGTAAAAACAGGTTATGTGACATTCAACAAATGATGACTACAAAGAAAGGAAAGTTGCAAAAGATATAAGCAAGTGGGTGTGTGTCTAGTTTATGATGATGCATTAGTAATATTGAAAAAATGGATTATAAGTGTCATTACAGCTTGAAGCGTACAAAACTCAATGAATTAGAAGGCCAAATGTGTCTGGATTAAATCAATGCTTTTCAGTGCAAATTGCAATGACTACAAGGCGCTTTCACTAGGCCTCACTGTAACAGAGAATGATATTCACATTAGTTATATAGTGAGAAAGCTCTTCACAAAAAAAGCTGAGGACTTATGTATGGAGAGGGTGAGTTTGTGAAAGAATACATGATGGCTGCTATAGAGTTGTTAGCACCCAATAAAGTTAAATGTTTCAAAGTGTGTTTGTCTCAGGGAATGGCCTCAGATTGGATTACTGATTTAGCACAAGATAATGAAAAATCGTTGCAGGATTCTGTAGGAGATTTCCTATTTTTTTCCCTCTGGCTTGTGATGAGAAAACAGACATTAAAAGACATGACTGATACTATCCCCTTTCATTAGTGGAATAACTATAGTGCTTGACATAAGAAAGGAACTGCCATCACTGGAAGCCATGCACTGCACTACAAGAAGTGAAGACTTGTTTGAGAGACTTATTCTGTTAAGGTAAAAACGAGAGCTAATATTTGAAAAATAAAGCAGTTTTATAATACTAGATTCCCAGTGATGGTTGGATTACAAAAAGGATTAATTGCAGCCAGGCACTGGTGGGCCACACTGGTAATCATATTAACTCTGGAGGCTGAGGTCTTCAGGATTGAGGTTTGAGGTCATCCCAAACAAAAATATATGCTTCACTTCATCTCCAAAATAATCAGCAAAATCTCAGTCATGATCCAAGTGATTTAATTATATGCCACTGCATCATGCACCAAGGAAGTCCCGCATAGTCTTTGTGGGTCAACAATGCAATCAGCACTGGTGTCACACATAAATTTTGCCAAAAATGCAGAGGTTTTAACAACCATCTTAAGGAGTTACTGAGTGGCTTATGAACTACAGAGTAAAGTTAAGCAGTTCACAAAGATGAAGGGGAAAACCTGTCAAGGAACTCAGTGACAGCAAGTGGCAGTGTGATCTAGCATACATAATGGACATTACCAAAGTCAAACGTCAAGCTCTTGAACCCCAACCAGCTAATCAGCTAGCTGCATGCTATTAAACATGACCTCTCTTGAAGGTAAATTAAGGCTGTGGAAAGTGTAAGTTGAAAGGAATAATATGGTGCCTTTCCCCACTCTAGACGGACAAAAGCTTTCCGCATTTGAATATGCTGGTGAATGTGAGAAACTATTGGAGGCATTTAATGAGAGGTCCAAGAATATAAAAAGTAAATAAATGGGGGCTAGGGAAATGGCCTGGTGGTGGGATGTTTGCCTCATATACATGAAGACCTGAGTTCAATTCCTCAGTACCACATATATAGAAAAAACCAGACATGGTGCTGTGGCTCAAGTGGTAAAGTGGTAAAGCCTTGAGCAAAACAAAGCCAGGGCTAGTGCTCAAGCCCTGAGTTCAAGCCCCAGGACTATCAAAAAAAAGTAAACAAATGGAATTGAACATTTGTGATACACTGTTCAATATGGAACCAGCTGACGTGCCTGCTAACCTACAGCATGAAATCATTCCACTATAAAACAATGATCAGGTGAAAGCTATGTACAACAACTTCCCACTGTAGAGTTCTGTAAATGTTGCAAAGCAATGATGAATTTCCCACTTTAAGGAGACACCTATCTATGTCCATAACTTTTCAAAAACTTAACATCGCAAAGCATCAGCTGTGCTTCAGACTGACCAATGTACAAGTGGAAATGTAGTTGAGAGTAGTAGCAGCATCAGTACCAGATACTATCACACACCTCACCAAAGGAGTAGTTCCAGCCACCATACTGAAATGAGTAAATTAAATATTTAACCAAATACAGCAGATTAATTTTAAATTAACTATTTTGTATGGCCTATGGAATAATGTTATAAATATCCAAATGGCCTTTGGTGGGGAAATAAAAGGCTCCCTATCCCTGGCTTAAAGGAATCTTGATTATGAGACTGGTTTTAAGACATTTTTTGTTTCTTTTAGATCAAATGTGCAGCATGAAAAAAATAATGTTTTGTGAGTCTCTCTCATAACTGGGGTTTGAACTTAGGGTCTTGTGCTCTGCCACTGAGTCACACCTCCAAACTTCTTTTGCTTTTTTAGATAAACTTTCATATTTTCCCAGGGCTCACCTGGACCAAAAACCATCTGCATGTGACTTCCCACAAACAGAGCTACTAGGACTTGATTTTAGGTCTGTATACAAAGAGGGATGGTAGAGGTATATCTTGAGAAGAATGGATATTGTTTATACTGCAACTGCTCCAGTGGAGGCCATTAAAATTTCCTAGGATAAGGAAAAGTTAATGAGTTTGAGGGTTTTTGTTTGTTTGTTTGTTTGTTTGTTTGTTTGTTGCCAGTCCAGGGCCTTGAACTCAGGGCCTGAGCACTGTCCCTGGCTTCTTTTTGCTCAAGGCTAGCACTCTGCCACTTGAGCCACAGCACCACTTCTGGCCTTTTCTATATACTTGGTGCTGAGGAATCTAACCCAGGGCTTCATGTGTATGAGGCAAGCACTCTTGCCACTAGGCCATATTCCCAGCCCAATGAGTTTGAGTTTTATCACTTTCAACCCTGAAGTTACAGGAGATAAGACATACCTAAAATTTCTTGGGTCATCTACGCAGTGCTTTATCTGGGAATTCAGATCCTTAACGTCATCCTTTTCTTTTGCCATATAGTTAAGAACTTTAGGAGCAACCAAACAAGGTCATTGTATTCCTTATTTTCCAAGTATGTTCACAAGTATCACATACTGTATGTAGTTCCTTGTTTTTTGCACTTAATTAATTAGAAGCATCTATTACAGATATTTTGCATGCTTCTGAACAGTTCATGCATAGATTATCAATGCCCTTTTAAAAACTGCTATAAGAACAGGGTGTAACACAATGACTCTTATCTCCAATAAACTACTCAGAATAAAAAGCCAGAAATGGTGTTGTGGCTAGTGCTAGAGCACTAGCCTTGAGCAAAAAGGGGTTCAGGGACAACACCTAGGACTTGAGTTCAAGCCCCCAAACAGACACTAAGTAAATAAAAGTAACCAGGTGTCATTGACTCTTGTTTCTAATCCTAGCTACTGAGAAGGCTACTGAAATCTGAGAACTGCAATTTAAAGCCAGCTCAGGCAGGAAAATCTGAAAGTTTTATCTCCAATTAACCACCAAAATAAAATGTTGGACAGAGAGCTGTGGCTCAAGTGGTAGGACAAGCCTTAAACAAAAGTTCAGGGACAGCACCCAGGTTTGAGTTCAAGCCCCAGGGCAGGCACCATAAAACAACTAAGAAACCTGCTATCAGAGACATTAATATCTTTTAATCCAGTCATCAGATCAGAAACACTATTCCAGAACCCCAGAACAAATTGAGAAAACTCATTCTTAAAATTCTATTTCTCTAAATTCACTGTCAGTAAGAAAGTCTGTTTTAGCCAGAACACTTCAAAGAAACAAAAGTAAAAGTAAAAAGAAGTGAAATGAGGAGGGTGGGGAAGACAAACAGACAGACAGATGACAGAGAATTCACATTTCCACTGTTTTTTGTTCTACTCTGGTCCCTAGTAGATGGGTGATGTCTATCCACATTGGTTATGGCACTTTCTTTACTCAGCCAACAATTGCAGATTAATTGCTTCCAGACATACCCAGGAAATTGTATTTTACCAAAAATCTGGTGAAACATCCATTAGCAAGGTGAAATTGAGATATAAAATTAATCACCACAATAGTACACGAGTAAAACTCTATGATATGCTGGAAAAGACAAAAATGTACAGACAGTAAACTATCACTGGTTTTTAGGGCACTAGAATAGGGAAAGGTGACCAGGTGGGAGATAGATAGATAGATAGATAGATAGATAGATAGATAGATATTGATATTGCTGACATCATTTAGTCATGACACTGATATTGTTTTGTTTTCTTTTTTCCTAATTTATTGTCAAAGTAATGTACAGAGAGGTTACAGTTTCATACATTAGATACTGATATTATTGATTCTTGACATTGTAAAATTCCAATAGCTCTTTACCTTTGTGGTCTTATTCTCAAAACCCCACAATCCCAATTCAATTATGAACAACTCCCAATTTTGGAAGACTTTAAAGAATAGTGGATCAGCACTCACCAAAATTGTCAAGGCCATGAAAGACAATCAGAGAAACTATCCTAGTCAAAAGGAGTCTAAGGAAAACATAATACTAAGGAAGTTGAGATCTAAGGATATTTGTTTAAAGCAAGTCCAGAGGTAGAAATCCTTGAGACTCTATGCCAGAAATGGTGGCATGGTTCAAGTGGTAGAGCACTAGCTGTAAGGAAACAAAGCCTAGCAAGATCAAGGCCCTGAGTTCAAGCCACGGGACTGGCACAAAAAATGTAACATACTCTACAAGGTTTATTGTTTGATCCTATTTTTTTCCAGTCCTGGGGCTTGGACTCAGGGCCTGAGCCCTGTCCCCAGCTTCTTTTTGCTCAAGGCTAGCACTCTACCACTTGAGCCACAGCACCACCTCTGGCCTTTTCTGTTTATGTGGTGCTGAGACATTGAATCCAGGGCTTCATGTATGCGAGGCAAGCACTATACCACTAGGCCATATTCTCAGCCCTTTTTTTGATCCTCTTACATATCCATGGCCTACTGTTCTGTAGCCTTTCCTCATCTTTTGCTATCCCTAATGACATTTCCATCAGAAGATTCAATACTGAGTTATCTTTACTAGAAACTGATCTGTATGGACCACACTAATGGGATCCTATTGGTTTGGAGAAGTGAGAAGCCCTGGTAGTAGACTGAAGGGGTATGAGACAGGGTATTTACTAGTGATTTTCCCTGGAAATTGCTTTGGTCTGGCTCCTTCCCTCAACCAAGGTCATTCACCACATCATTCTCCCTTAAGCTTTCAAGCCTGCAGTCATGACATGTAGGCTCCTAGTAGCTCTATGCTGCCAGATTTAAATAAAACCTTCTTGAATTACCCTATTTTGGTGTATCATCTCTGCTTTATGCAGGGACTGGTCCTGCCTTTAAAGATTTAAGCAAATTTATATGTATGTATACTTTAAATACATGTATCTGATATATAGATATATACACACATATATATCATCCTAAATTTTAGATAGATTTAAATAAATTTCTGATGTATTTTATAATATTACAGAATTATAAAATATTAAAGAATTATAAAATATAGAAATTTCTATATTTCTATTTGATTAAATTTCTAAGATATTTACTTTATCCTCTCCCCAGAAAACATTATAAATATTAAACTTTGGCTGACTCTTAATAGAAATTTATAATAATTCCTCTAGAATACATTTTTAATTGTAGAATTGATGGTTGAAAGACAGTGAATGTATGTAAATAACTTAATACAAATTTCTATTTTGCCCTCCAGTAAACTTGTGACAATGTATACTGATTTATATCAGTCATATATGAGGCAAGCTAATTTATTCAACTGTAGTTAAAGCTGGGCATTAATATTTTATAATTTGATGGTTGAAATATAATTTTATTGTTGCCTTAATTTGCATGTCATTTATTATTTCTCAAGTTGATCATCTTCATATTCATATTTCCATTTATATGTTAAGAATAAATAGCATATTATATATCCTTTGTCTTTTTGCCTGATTGTGGCTTCACTATTGTTTTTATGTTAAACTATTTGCCCCCTGTTGATATTTGTTTTTCAAGAGAAAAAGTACAAACAAAGAAAAAACAGGACAATGTATGATTTTCATGGTAGGTTTTCTGAAGGACTAAATCAGGAATTTTCAAGAGTTATTTTTAGGGCAAATTTTATTCTCTTCTTGAATAGTACACAACAATTATCATTAACATCACTAGGAACTGCATGAATAAGTTAGCAACATGAAAAAAATATCTTCAAATTGATATCAAAACTTACAACACTGTTATTTTAAAATGCTAGGATTTTAAATGTAGTACCATTTCACAGGAACTAATACTGCTTTCCATTTCTTTTCCCCAGGATACATAACTGCTTTTATACAGAAAAAAAGTCTAAGCTATCAATAATAATAAAAAATACTATTCCTTGGTAGAAACAAATTTGTGTGATGAGAAGCACATGTAGGCAATGTCACAAAGTAATAGCCTATTTACATATTATTTCCATAAAGTTTCTTTCCTCATAGGGTATTCGCTTAAAAAATGATTTTACTACACAGGTACATGGGAAATTTGCAGAAGAGATAATTCATTCTTCCCATTTTAAAGCAATAACATATACTAACACATCATTGTTCAGTCTCCACCAGAGCAGAGTATTTACTTCCAGACTGTTATAGACAATTGAAAATGAGTTTATGCTACTCTCAGCATTCAAATGGCATTTTGGAATTATAGTTTCTTGTTAAAGTAGCATCTTCCTATTATCCTGACAGTTCAATCAACAATATTTCCAAATCAGGTCCCATCTCTCTATTTTATCACAAATATTATTATTACTACCTACTCTCTTAGTCCAAGGTCTTCCCTTCTTACTTGAGCAATTGTAAGTGATGCTTAAAATCACCTCACGGTGAGTCTCATTTTTCTCCAATTCACCTTCCAGGATTCTGTGAGATTGACTTTCTAAAATGCACATCTGGCCCTCTTCAATCTTCCAACAAGAATTTTTCAATGGATTTCCATTGTCTAAAATAACATCCTAGCTCCTTAGCACGGAATGTAGTGTCATTCATATCTAGCTTCTGAAAGAGTTCTCAGGTATATCTTTTGCTTCATGCCATTCTCCAGTCAAATGGAAACAAAACCAGTGACTATATATTTTTGAACTTTTCTCTCAGGTGAATACCTCTCTCAAAACTCATTTCAAGTTCACCTTTCCATTAAACCCTTTCCTTGCATTCTGGATTAGTGATAATCATGTTCTCTATAATACATTCATAGGTCACTGGATATATTTCAAACTCAGCCTGTTTTCTGCTTGACTATACTTAACAGTCTGTGCTTGTGTCCTAGGTTTCTCTTTGAAGGCTGAACCAGTATCCCTGCATACAATTGCTATCTTAGCATATGGCACACAGTGAGCCCTAAATACATCTGTAATTGAATGGACAAATGGAGAAATAAACAAGTATTCACAGGAGAAACTGTATTATATAAAACATGTTTGTTTATTAAGACCCAAGTGTAAGTTGAAGCTTCTGCCTCAGGTTGCTTATATAAAACTAATTAGGTAGAAATGGCAGACACATATAAAAATAAAAAAAGCAAGGGTATGAAACAGGGTCCCAAATGAAAACAGATGGCTCATTCCAATTAAGATAATTTGAAAAGGCTTGATTTACAAAGGCTCTGATAACAAGTTAGGGCAGTGTGTAGAGAAAATACAAGGGATAGTACAAGAACCTATTAGTAATGTTAGAGAGATGGAGCTATTTCTTCTTCCATGCTGAGAAAGATGAGAAGATAAAGAGAAATTATTGGATTCTGGAAGGAGAGAAAATTATATTTAAGTCATAAAAGCAAGGTTCACAGTCAAGGTTCCAGGCAAGGTTCACAGTCAACTTTAAGTGACCTCCAAAAGGGAAATTCAGAGGTAGACCTCCCATCTTCATTATCCTCTGTCCTTTCAATACATTGCCAAAGGTCTCGGGTCAAATCCAGCTGAAAATCTGAGTGCTCTAGAGCCTTGTGGAACATTCTACAAAAGTCAGGCTTGAGAAGCAATGAACAAGATGGATAATCATGGTTTGAGCTTGGTTTGTCCCCTCTGAAACTCATGTAGAATGTAGTCCCCACTATGAAATAGAAAGCAGTGGAACCAGGCAAGAGCCTTAAGAAGTAATCAGGACTCTATCCTAATGGATGGATGAATTTATTCATATGATCAATGGATATATGCATTAATAGAGATTGTATCAACTAACACACACACACGCTCATTTTCCAGAGCATTCCCTACATTGTGCCATGTGCACTTTCTTGTGACTTTGCTTATAAGAAGGCCATCACCAGGTGCATAGACCTTAATTCAGAACCATGAGCCAAAATAAACTTGGCTCCATATCTTACCCTGTCTGTGGTAGTGTTATTAACAAAATAAGGCAGTAGACAGAGGACAAGGGTAAAAACATAATCAATACAGCATGTGTTTTATGCATCTCTGTGTTGCAAGTCCTCAGGCTCTTCTTTGATTGAGACAGGCCAAAGACAAAGATGGCAGGCATAATAAGAATAGATAGGCAAGCTCTTTTCACAAAGACTTTCCTGTTTATGGAGTCCACAGAAACAGGATATTGTTTACAAGCTCATATTCTGTCCCCAGCAGCAGTACCACATCCAGTGGCTAGACACTGTTTGAGAGTGGTGCCAGTTTTTAACCTCTGTAGATTAAAGTAACATTTGGTCAAGGATGGCCATTCAAGGTTGCGCATGCATACCCAAAGTCAAGGCTATGTGCTGGGTTACCTAGGGTAGCACATGAGTACATGACTTAAAGTTACATAGATAAAGTCATGCTAGCATCTTAAAGCTATAGGGAATACCAGTCCTTGGAAACTGCAGACCCAAAGTCTCTGAAGATTGCAGTGACAGAAGCCTGACTTACTTCATTTCCTCTTCAATCCCTGAATCCTCAGAATCTAGAAGATCAGTTTATACATAGTAGGAATTCAACAAGTGTTGATGAACTCCACAGTCATATTTAACCCTTTCTCTCTTGAATACTGGAATTACTTCAAATTTGAACACATTGTTCCAGTGTCTCTTCTACCAAGAGTAGCCATTTGAAATGAAATTGATATAAAAAATGAGTTTATGGGGTCATCTTTTTCTTTGCTGATAACTTAGTTAGATGTAAGTGATAAAGCCATCGATTTATGCCAAAAAACAGGCATGGCAAATGGCAATAAAATGTAGTCAGAGAGACAAAGCAAATCTCAAAAAGTCTCAGACAAGACAAATGTTGGAATTACCACAGGGAAATTAAATAGTAATTAATATTGAATTCTCCAATAGAGAAAGTAGACAAGTGCAATAACATATGGGAAGCATAAGTAGAGAGATGGAAATGCTGCAAAGAGAAAGGAAATGTTGGAAGTGGGAGAGATTGTAACAGAAATGAAGAGTGCCTTTGGTGGGTTCATCAATAAATGTGATATGCTAAGGGAAGAGGCTCACAGACACTTCCTAAATTAAAATGCACAAGGAAAAAAAGAGAATGGAAAAAAGTGGAAAATTTGAAATTTATAGGGAAATATCAAAAGTTGTAGCATATGCCCAGTTCTAACACCAGTAGGAGAAAAAAATACAGAACATGTAAATATTTATATTAATGGCTGAGAGATTTCAAAATAATGACAGATACAATCTCAAATCCATGGAATTTAGAGAACATCAAACAGAATGATTGTAAGAAAAATCTATACAAGCATATCATATTCAAATTGCAGAAAAATCAATGAAAAGAAAATCTTTTAAAAAAATAACAGAGAGGGATAAAATCTACCTATACAAGAATAAGGTTAGATATCTTGTTGGACATCTGTCAGCAACCATATAAAATAGTGGAGACTAAAGCGAAATATTTAACATATTAAAGGAAAACACTTATCAAACTAGGAATCTATTTCCAATGAAAGCATGCTTTTATTTTTTATTTAGTCTTTATTTCCTGTCTGTCATGGGCTTGAACTCAGAGCCTGGGTGCTGTCCCTGAGCTTTTCTGCTCAAGCTAGCACTCTACCACTTTGAGCCACAGCGCCACTTCCAGTTTTAAGGTGGTTAATCAGAGATAAGAGTCTCATGGCCTTTGTTGGCTTCAAACAGTGATCCTCAGATCTCAGCCACCTGAGTAACTAAGATGACAGGCATGAGCCACCAGTGTCCAGCTATTTAAAAATCAGAGCCTGGACACTGTCCCTTAGCCTTTTTCTGCTCAAGGCTGGTGCTTTACCTCTTGAGCTACACTACCACTTCTGTCCTTTTGCTGGCTAATTGCAGATAATAACCTCATAAAATTTCCTGCAGAGCTGGCTTTGAACCACAATGATCAGATCTCAGCTTCCTGAGTAGCTAGAATTACAGTCACGAGCCCCTAGTGCCTGGGTGAAATTATGCTTTTAGAAAGCAAAAGAAAATCATACAGACCTTTCCTGAAAGAAAGGTTAAAAGATTTTCTTCAGGAAGAAGGATACAATATACAGAATATAAACTTGGATTTATATAAACAAATGAAAAGCACAAAAACCAAACAAGTTTAATTAAATCTTATTTATTGCATATTTAACTTAAAGTATGACTATATGTTTAAAGTAGCTACAAATAATGCATTTGGTGATTATAGGATCTAGTAAAATGAAAGAAAGCACATCATGCACTGGCACTGGTAGATCACGGCTGTAATTCTAGCTAGTCAGGATGTTGATATCTGAGGATCACGGTTCAAAGCCTAAATCTAGGGAAGACAAATTCGAGAGATTCTTATCTTCAATTAACCAGCCAAAAGACTAACTGGAGATGTGACTCAAGTGGTAGGTTGCCAGCTGTGAGGACGTGAGATCAGTAAGTTCAAAGCCCTTATTTCAAGCCCCAATATATCAGCACAAAAAAAAGAAGGGAAGGGAAGGGAGGAGGCATTTCATGCTACTTAGGTGGTAAAGATCAGGAGGATTATGGTCTAAGGTAAGACCAGGTGAAAATTTAGTAAGAACACCTGTAATCCTAGATAATCAGTAGGCATGGGTGGGAGGATTTTTATCCAAGCATAGGATTTCTATATGCGAAATAACTAATACAAATACAAATACAGGCATGGCTCCAGTGTTAGCGCAACTGTCTAGCAGGTGTAAAGGCCTGTGCTCAAACCCCAGTACTGCTACTACTAAAAAAAAAAATTGCAGTTCTTCCTATGGAAAGGGAACAAGGAATTGGGGATAGTGGGTTATGCAATACCTACAATATATATAAAGCAGTATAGTATTTATATGGTGGTATATTTAAATTAATTTAAAGTATATAGTGCAAAGTATAAGGTTATCACTAAATTTTTTAAATTATAATTGATATTTTCAGAGAAAATAAAATGAAAGCATACAGAGAAAGCTAAAGAGTTGTCTCAAGCAATGATGATAAGAGAGTTACAAGTATAATTGATACTAAGTAAAATATATGAGTAAATACATTAAATGCAGATGGTTAAAGTATACCAATTAAAAGACAGATTTTCAAGGGGATACAGAAACAAGAACTAGCTATATGCTGTCCATAAGAAGCTCACCTTAATAACACCAGTAGTTTAAAAGAAAGAAATGGAGAATAGGGTACCATGTTAATATTAATGAAACAAAAAGAGAAGAAGTAATGTTCACTTCAGACAAAGTTGACTTCAGAGCAAAAAGACTTACAAGGGAAAAGGAGGAGAAAGAGAAAGAGAAATGCTGCATGATAATAAAAAGACCAATTCTCTAACAAGATGAAGCAATCCTGAACATGTGAGAATCTAACAACCAAGTGCTAAAAATACATGAGACCAAATCTGATTAACGAAAGGACAAGTAGACAAATTCAGTATTATAGCTGTAGGTTTCAACACGTTTGTCAGGAAGGGATAGGTCAAGCAGGCAGAAAATCAATTAGGATATAGTTGACTTGAACACCACAATCAATCAATTTAATCTAATTGACATTAATAGAATATCCTATCCAACATCAGAAGTTTCTTGGAACATTCATCAAGAAAGACCACATTGTGGACTATAAGATACATTTTAGCAAATTTAAAAGAATAGAAATTTTAAAATATCCTTTCTTTCCACAGTGGAATTTAAAATAGAAATCAGTAACAAAAAGACACTTGGAAAATGCCAACATACATAAAGATTACACAGCACACTTGAACAATGTAGGAGACAATGAATACTCAAGATGATAATACACCCTATTTTGCAAGAGTCAGCAAGGTTGGCTGGGAGGAAGTTTCAGGCTTTGTAGGTTATATATGGTCTCTGCCATGTATTTCTTTTTCTTCTTTTCAAAAGCTCTTTTAATCTGCGCACTGGTGGCTCATCCCTGTAATCCTAGCTACTCAAGAGGCTGAGATCTGAAGATCATGGTTCAAAACCAGTCCAGGCAGAAAGAGTTCATGAGACTCATTGCTAAAAACAGCTACCCAGAAAAAGCTGGAAGTGGGGCTATGGCTCAAGTGTTAGCACTTGAGCACAAAGAGACTCAGGGACAGTGTCCAGGTCCTGAGTTCAAGCCCTGGGACCGGCAAAAAATGATTTAAGACATGTAAATACCCACCCAGACACCAGTGGCTCACACCTGTAATCCTAGCTACTCAAAAAGCTGAGATCTGAAGATCGCACCATGAAGCTAGTTTGGGCAGGAAAGTCCATGAGACTCTTATCCCCAATGAACTACCAAAAAAGCTGGAAGTAGAGCTATGCATCAAATGGTAGAGCACTAGCCTTGAGCAAAAGAAGCTCAGGGACAGTGCCTAAGCCCTGAATTCAAAATAAGCACATACCATACTTCACACTTACAAAAATAGGTAGCAGGCTGGATTCCTATCTCTGTCCCCCAGTTGTAGTTTGATGATCCCTGGCCAAAAACAGCCCAGAGGTAAGTAAAGCCACAGGGTCATCCAGCACAGAGTGCAGAGCTCCAAGGTCTCTAGGATACTTGGGTCTCCTGTAGATGGGGTGAAGGCCAAATCCTATCTGACAGCATTTCAGCAGCAATTAACTAATGAACATTACAAGCTCTCTGAAAATATAATATCCTCTACAAAACTAAGTATTCAAGTATCATCAAATATATTCTTCTTTGCTATTTAGTCAGTTGTCATCTGCTTGTGATTAGTATAAAACCTCAAGAAATTGTTAAAAAGACCTGAAGATCTTTCAAGCATCAAGTGTTCCTAGCAAACCTTAGTACATACCTTAGACAAAGGGAAGAGGTAGATACACAAAAGTTAGAAACTGAAAAAGACACATATGCACATAGAGAAGAGAGAAGAGAAGTAGGGAGGGAAGAGGAAGAAGAGAGAAGGGGAGAAAAGAAGAGGGACAAAAAGAATAAAATGAAACGCAAATACAGACAGCATGACAAGAGAAAAGACAACAACAGAAACTCAAAGAATGAGAGAAAAATGAGAGAGAAATGGAGGGGCAGAGGTGGGAAGGAAGGAACAGTAACCAAATCAGAGAACAAGAAGAGCTCTTTTCTAAATTTTATTTATTTTTATTGTAAAGGTGATATACAGAAGGGTTACAATTCCGTAAGGGAGGTATTGAGTACATTTCTTTTGGAACATCTTATTACTTCTCTCATTTTTTCCCAGTTGTTCCTTCCTGACCCCCCCACAAGTTGTATAGTTTCCTTTTCAATCTAGTTGCTGTTGAAGATCACTGTTGCATTTGTTCACACTTTGTCCCACCATTTCTGTGCTCCCCCTTTCCCTCCCCCAAACAGATAAAAAAAGCCATAAAGGATAAAAAAGAACACAACAAACCCTCATTTCCATTTCTTGGAATTCATTTCAATAAACATCTTTTTATATGATCATAGCTCAATAGCACATAGCAATATTTTCCCCAACAATCCAAAGCCTGTTCTTACCCATGAAAGCTTAATAAATAGTCAAGGATTTATCTCCCTTTAGCCTTTAACTTCATAACTCATTATCTATAGTAAGGACCAGGTAGGTGTGACTTGTTTGATTTCAAAAGGATAAACACTTCACACTTTAGAATACTTTAGAATTCAGGAATATATTTACTGGTTATTTAGTAGAAGGCATTGATTATGTTATGATGTACCTACTGATGGCATGGAACAGACTCTGAGTGAGACAGCAAAGAGTAGAAAAGGACCTACAAAGGCACAATCAAACTTAGCTGATTATTTTAAACAGCATATTAGAAAGAATATTGTTTTCAATACAGATGCCTACAGTTAAGTCTGTATTTTATCACTAGTGATTTGGGGGAAGTTACTTAATGTATCAGAGATTCAAATTTCTCATCTGTGTGTGTGTGTGTGTATGTGTGTGTGTGTGTGTGTGTGTGTGTGTGTGTGTGTGTGTGTATACCAGTCTTGGGCTGGAACTCAAAGCCGAGGCACTCTCCCTTAGCTTTTTGGCTCAAAGCTGGTACTCTACCACTTGGGCTACAGTTCTACCTCTGGCTTGTTAATTGGACATAAGAGTCTCATGGATGTACCTGCCTGGACTGGCTTTGAATCAGATCTCAGTCTTCTTATTAGCATGATCCCCTGGTGCCCAACTCTCACCTAGGTGATTTCTCTTTCACAATATGTATGTATAGGTGTGAACATGTGTATGCACGTACATACATATAGTTTATCTAGTTAGGTTAAAAAAGAGCAAAAGTGGAGTCTGAGGACAAAAATGTAGAAGGTAAGTTGGGAACAGGTCTCTCTAACCTTCCTTCTCCATTTTGATAAAGCTCAGCCATACCTCAGAAAATAAAATATTGAAAACATCAGAAATAATATTTTAAAAATTCATGAAGTTGGTTACATAAATTGTGAAACATAAATCTCCACCTTCTTTTGTTTTGTTTGTGTGTTTGCTTTTCTTTTTAAGCAACTGAAGGATTTGGAAAGAATTCTGTACAGCCACAAAAAGAAAGGTGAGAACTCCCCCTTTGTAATCCAATTCTATGGATTATGTGAGATAATGTATATAAATTACTTTTACAGTGATTAAATGTCATAGGTATTGATTATATGTAGTCTAATTTTAGAGCAATGAGAGTTTTAGCACAACTAGTACTATAGTTCATTCAAATAAGTGTGATCTTTTAAATATAATAACTCAGATCTTTCACATGTAATGCCCCAGGTACAATCCATTTCTTCCAGTTAAAGGAAGCAAGGCTGAACTATGATTTTTTGGAAAGGATTTGTGCAAAGCAAGCTAAATTCCCAGTCTTTTTATCATTCTACTGCTAAGCTACATTTCCCAGCCCTTGGTTGTTTTTTTTTTTTTAATTTAAAATCCATGGTAGTAACGCTGACCTGGAACTCATTATTTAACTCAATCTGGCCTCCAACTCATGATCTCTTGCCTCCGCCTTCCACGGGGTAAGGTTAAAGGTATGTGTCATTATGCTTGGATCCAGTCATTTATTTTCAAAGGAAAATATCCAAAATTCCTCTAGCGAGGAACCAGACCTGTGATTAACTAAAAAATAGTTGAGTTTTACTTAATTTCATCCCAGTAATTTCCTTTTGCTTTGTTTCTTCTTCCCATCTGTCATATATACTGCACTAACTAATCTTCTGATCATATTTCTCTTCAGCGAAGGCCATGTGGTCTCAGGTGGAACTATTGTGGACAGCCTCCATCTGTTAGCCTTGTATCTGAGCTACTCAGTAGGCTGAGATGTGAGGCAAACGTAGAATTTGGCAAAGGATAACTACACAAGGTTGTGCATGCACACCCAATGCCAGGGCAGAAAAGTCTGAGAGACTTTATCTCCAGTTAACCATCAAAACCTGGATTTTAGGCATGGATCAAGTGGCAGAGTACACGAGTTCAAACCCTGCCACACACATGTACAAATATACATAACAAATATATATATATACATGCATGCATATATGGACAAATATATACAGACAGACAGATAGATAGATAGGCTGATGGGTAGAAAGGCATGCAACAGCTCATAATGGCAAGATCTCTGTGTACCGTTCAATTCTGAGAAATAAACTTTTAAAACCATGTCCCCTGATAGCCTAATAAAATTGAAATTTGGTTTGTAGGGAAGTAAATGGCTATTGACTGAACAACTAACTCCCATACTTGAAGATTCATTTCAAGGATTTCTAAAAGGTTTTCATTTATTTGTTTTGGGTTCCCTGAAAACAGGCTCCAAGACAATTTGTATGCAGGTAGTTCTTAGAGGAATGCTCTTGTGGACAGCTTATGTAGCAGAATTTATGGATGAAAGTGAACTACAAAGTACTTGCTACAGAGACCAATCAGCTTCATAGAAAAATCTGAAGCTTAGGGTGGCCCTTCAGAGATGTCCCAAATTTTGCCAAGGAGACTGGTCTTATATTCTGCATCAACCAATCATTCAAGGCTGGTTGCCCCCTACAAAGGACACACAACCTTGGAAGAAGCAGTAATTTTTGCCAAGGACAATTCCTGAGGATGGTCTGAGCACTAAACTGGAAGCAACTAACACTCCTGGGAAATAAGTATTTCAGACCTGAAGTGGAAATTTGGACAGCACATCTTAGCATCCACTGTGTCAGGCTAATAATAAGTTGACCCTCCATGCTGATCTCACAGAATGTGTTAGAGAGGCAAAGGAGGGACAAAATGAGAACAAAACCTTGCAAAACACAACTTCTTATGCAAATGCTATGGCATCACTTTTTGCAGACTTTCAGTGCTAATGATTACTGTTTACCTTAAGTAAGTATGTAGTTTTAATAAAAACTGGGCTCTTCCATTTTAAGTGAAAGTCATAGGAAAGCTTATTAAGAAATGTATTTTTAATATACCAAAAGTAGGCCATTTCTACAATGAGAATGATTTTTAACTGAGCAGAAATAATCATTGCAGTATAAGAGGCTCGAAGCTTTAAGTCCTTCCCCAGGACCAGCACTCAGAGCAGCTGGTCTTCCTGACCTTGGAGGAGGCATACAGAAGGACACTTGACATCTAAGGCCTAAGATACTGGCTTGGGCAGTGAAAGATCTATAGTTGCAGGAACTATTTATTGTAGCCACACTTTGACCCATCAGGCTTGAATAAAGCCTTTAGTCAAGACCTGAAAACATCTTGGGATATTCAATGATCTTGGTTGGCTACTTTGATTTTAACAGAAGCTGGGTCACTGATTAGCTAGTGAGTTTTAGTTCCTACATTTCCTTTCAGAGAGCTTGAGATCACTTTTTGCATTTTAGATTTCCTTTATATTCCCCCACAGTTGATAGCTAATTGCTACCTATCATGTCTCACAAGGACATGAGGCTCAGAAAACTTTTAGGAAATGGATAGTTGAAGTCAGTCTTTAGCTACTTCTTTCTTGCTAGTATGGAGTACAGATTAGGTCAGGAGTCTATTGTTCTTTCTCTTGTTCTTTCAAGACGCATTGTACTTATAAACTGGCATATTGAATGGTGACCCCTTTGTACAACTACTTAAAGGTAACTTAAGAAAGAAAATATTGGAAGCTCTTGAGTGTCCTGTGTGTGGTGTACCTTCAGTTTTTCTGTTAGCTTCTGTGTGCATCTCCACAGGTGGCCAAGAACCTGGGATCTTTGCTTCTGAGGCCGACCAACATGGGTAACAGCATTTTTGAAGGTCTTAGGACTCCTCATTAAACATCCCAGTTGTCAGCCGGTTGCCAGTGACTCAGGCCTGTAATTCTAGCTACTAAGGAGGCTGCAATCTGAGGATCACAGTTTGAAGCCAGCCTGGGTAGGAAAGGCTGTGAGACTTATTTCTAAATGAACTACTGCCTGCCCCACCCCGAAAAAAACAAAAAGCTAGAAGTAGAGTTGTGGCTCAAGTGGTTCAGTAGTACTAGCTTTATGGCAAAACAAAACAAAACAAAACCCTCTAGGACAGCACCAAGGCCCAGAGGTCAAGATCCAGGACCAGCACACACACACACACACACACACACACACACACACACACACAATCCCAGTTTTCATCTTTAAGCAAGTTGTATATGTGTATGTTGTATATATGTATATATATTGTATATACATATATATTATATATGTACATGTGTACATATATAGGTACAATATATATTGTATATACATATATAGTTGTATATATGTATATGTGTTGTATAATGATTTAAATTCACCCAGTGTGAGATAGGTGCCAAACAGTTGGAGATACATAGTGGAAGAAGATATTAAAACTTTAAAAAATTCTGTAGTAAAGGTAATGATTCCCACACCACTGGTCACAAAATACTAGACTGTAGAAACTGAAGATTTCATTACTGTTTAGTGGAGATAATTCACAATGCCTAGTGATGTTTATGGGATATTATATTGAGTTTAATGTAATAAAAACAAGAAAAGAAAGAAAATATTAATTTTATTACACATTACCTATAAGTGCATCTGGGTGAAAAGACACAAAGGTGTCTTGGGTGACAAGAATGTATAAAGAAGTCACATGTTCCATGTCTAACAATGCCATATTTGTACTGAGGAAAAGCTCTCTTGTACCATTTTGGGATGAAGGATTAAAAACCATGTAACTTGAAAGGACAATTCTATTTCTAATTTGTTTTTAACCATGTCATTTGCCTGTATCATGTTTTTTTTTTGCATTGACACATAATAGGTTGGTGGGAGCAGCTAGAATCCCATCACAAGAATCTAGAGAATCTTGGCAGAAGGGGTACATTCTTTGGAGATGCTAGTTATCAGAAGTTTAGTAGACTCGGCCATTGAGCTGTATCACTTGAAGTTTTGCAGTCTGGAGTTCATCCAGTTTAGAAGTAAGTACTTGTAAAACTCATCTTTTATGGGCATGACAATAAGTGCTCCTGAGAAGGATTAAAATTATTGTAGAAACAGACTAATAAATCAGAGTCACAGCATTGAAACTGCTACCAGAGTCAGCATAGCTTTACACCACCATCTTTGCATTTGGCAAAGAGTAATTCAGGGAACATGGGAAATGTGGTGTAAGTGACAGGAAAATTCATTAGAAAAAAAGGTACTTTCAATAGACTAAAAGTGTCATCTGTAAGGTGAAAATTATCCAAATTGAACCCTTAACAGTGTGCGATATTAGTTAAAACTTGGTGACTTTCTAGAAAGCTATTGCGATTGCCCATTTTTAATGTCATAACATACAAGATATTGATAAAAAGAAATTCATTTGGATAACTGTTTTCCAATTTTATGAAGATAATCTTTTTTAACTGTATTTTTTTTTTGCCTTTTTGTTTTTTGTATTGGGAATCAAACCCAGGATGTTGCACTTGCTAGGCAAATGCTTTGCCACTGAGTTACATTCCAACCCGAAGATAATCTTTTAAAGATGCAAGTAACCCCTCTAAAGACTATACACATTAGAAAAAGTCGTCGTCACTAGGCATGTTGGTGCATGCCCACGATCCCAGCACTGTAAAGGCTAAGGAAGAAGGATGCGAATTCAAGAAGAAAAAAAAGAAAAAGAAACGATGAAATGAAAATAAAGGAAGTGATGAAAAAGAGAAGAGAAGGGAATGCAATGCGAGGAAAATGATAATGAAGGACAAGGAAAAGAAAAGATAGCTCATTCACTTTGGGCAGATGCAGTCTTCAAACTGAGATAAAATAGCTTTGTATATTAAAATTACCAAAAAAATGTAGAACTAATATACCACATAAGAACAATGCTCTTAGATGCTCTTATAAGAAATATTTAAATCTCTAAAAGTGAGGTGTGAGGGGGAGGGATGTATACAAATATGCCTCAATCATTCTACTTCTCTGAATGAGATTGAAGATTCTCTAGAAAGACATACCAAGTATTGGAAAATACAATAACTTGATAGCAGAAGCGAAGGAAGAGACAGATTTTTCTTGTTAGTCACAGGGCTTGAACTCCATGTCTGGGTGCTGTCTCTGAGCTCTTTTGCTCCAGGCTAGCACTCTACCAATTTGAGCCACAGTGGTGCTTACGGTTTTTAGGTGGTTAATTGGAGATAAGAGTCTCACAGCCTTTCCTGCCCAGGCTGGCTTTGAACCAGCCTCCTGAGTAGCTAGGATTACAGGCCATCAGCACTCAGGGGGAGGAAATTTAGAAGGGTTAAAAATGAAGCTTATAGGGGCTGAGGATATGGCCTAGTGGCAAGAGTGCTTGCCTCGTATACATGAGGCCCTGGGTTCAATTCCCCAGCACCACATATACAGAAAGTGGCCAGAAGGGGCGCTGTGGCTCAAGTGGCAGAGTGCTAGCCTTGAGCAAAACGAAACCAGGGACAGTGCTCAGGCCCTGAGTCCAAGCCCCAGGACTGGCAAAAAAAAAAAAAAAAAAAAATGCAGCTTATACAAGCACAACTATATCCATACCAGCATTATTCACCAGAGCGAAAATATGGAAACAACCTAGATGCCTTTCAGTAGATGAACTGATGAAGAAATGGTGGTATATATATACAGTGGAATTCTATGATGCTATCAGAAAGAATGACATTGCCCCATTCCTAAGGAAATGGAAAGGCTTAGGAAAAAATCATACTAAGTGAAGTGAGTCAGACACAAAGAAACATAAACTCTATGGTATCCCTTACTGGTAATAATTACTATATGTCTAGATAGTCCTAGCAGAGGATCTGAATATCTCAATAGCTATGTACATATGATCTCAGAAGATGACGCTAACAGAAATGATCTCCAAACAGAAACAAGTGGTTTATCTTTGATGTTGTCATTTTAATGTGCTATGTGAAATTATTTCTTTTTTCTTCTATCTATCTTCCCTATGATTTGGCCCCTGTTGTCACTGTATTTGATCCTGGTACCCTGGGTATTTTACATATGTTTGTCTGAGTTAGGGAAGGGAAGGGGAATAACAAAATGGTGAGCCAAAGGGTAAAAGGTAAACTAATGCAAAAGCAATACTTACAAGACAATGTATTTTAAACTAACTGTACAATTCAGGGGAGGGGATTAGGGAGAAGGGAAGGTGGGAGAAAAATGAGGGAGGTGGTAACAAGTTTGACAATAAATGTACTCACCATCTTATATATGTAACTGTAACCCCTCTGTACTTCACTTTGACAATAATTTTTTTAATGCAGCTTTGCTGGACAATGGTGGCTCATGCCTATAATCTTACTCAGGAGGCGAGATCTGAGAGGACCATGGCTCAAAGCCAGCCCAAGCAGAAACTCCTATCTCAAATTTACCAGCAAGAAGCTGGAAGAAAAGTTGTGACTCAAATGGTGTAGCATCATCTTTGAGAGAAAAACCCAAGAAAGAATGAGAAGCTCTAAATTCAAACCTCAGTAATAACCAAAATAAACACAGCTTTAAAAAAGACAAATATTACATATACAAAAATCCTTTTAGATGTTCCTTTTAATGTTAAACAACAAATTGGGCTCTACATACTTTTAGGCATTTATGTGTAAAATATTTTTCAGTCATTGAAAACATCATGTTATCATTTATCTAACCAAATTATATACCTGGATATATGTATTTTTGTCTTATGAAAAATATATAAAACAGTCATTCTTGAATCCTGATTATTCCATTTGGCTCTACAGACTCTTAGGCATTTTTGTGTAAAATACTATTCAGTCATTGAAAATGTCATGCTATCATTTATTTAACCAAATTATATACCTGGATATATGTATTTTTGTCTTATGAAAAATATATAAAATAGTCATTCTTGAATCCTGATTATTCCCTTTTGATTAATTTCTTAAAAAGAAAGTAAGCTAGGTACAAAGGTATGGATATTTTCTGAGTTACAATCACATTCATAATCTGCCTTCTGGAAAAGTAAGAACAATTTACTCTTACTTAAAAATTTGTGAGAAATTGATTTGACTTCCAAAGTGGCAGAGTGAAGACTTTGGTAAATCTGCTGTCCCAAAAGAGCAAAGAAAATACTGAAGAAGCAATCATTTATAAACTCAGCAAGTTAACCAAAGGCACAGAACAAAATGAAGAGAATTTACTCAAGAAAAGCTATCGAACCTTGTAAGCATAATGAGGTCTATGGCATTTTAATTGGAGTTTGCTCTCTACGTCCCTTGTGTAGTATTTCTCCTCCTGGGTGTCAAGCCAGGACTCCTCTACAATGAGAGTCTTCAAGAAAAAAGGGAGAAGGAAGATTGTTTATTGTAGGTTTTATGGCTGATTTAGGGGATGAAGGTTCTAGTTTCTATGATCTGACTTGGGGACAAAAAAGGGTAAGGGACAGGAAGGCTGAGGAAAGTCAGGCAGACCTTTCTTCTGAGGCTCTTCTCATCCTTTTTAGTGTAAAATATTCAGCATGGCACACTGTCATACTCTGGGACATCATGTTCTGAGCACTGACAGTTTTAACATCTAAAGGTAGATCATATATCATATTAATAATTATATTATCATCTCAATAGATACAGAAATTATTTGTCAAAATCTAGCAGTCATACTTAATAAAACTGAAAGGAAAATTTGTTAGCCTAATAAAGTTCATCTAATAAAAATTTCCAATGATTTTTATACTTGAAAGAATTTTAAAAAAAACCTTCCCCTAAGAATACACAGGAAGATTGCTCATTCTCACCATTTCTTTGCAACTGGGAATTATGAAATATTGCTGAGGAAAATGTAAACTAACTAAGCAAAAGGAAATATTCCGTATTCATGGATTGGAATATTCAATGTAATTTAGAATGCAGTTGTATCCACATTTATAGATTCAATGAAATCCCAGACAAAATTTGAATAGTTTTTTTTGCACAGATTATCTATTGTTCCTAAAATACATATGGAAAAGCAAAAAAAACTACAATTTCACAACTTTCATTTCTTATTTTAAAGCTTACCAAAATAAAAACCTACAGCTATTAGAAAGGCCCTAGTGATTTGTACCTGTATTCTTAGGAGACTAAGATGTGAAGATTATGATTTGAAGCCAGCCCAGGCAGATAAATCTGTGATACTCTTATCTGCAGCTAACTACAAAACAGCCAAGAAGTAGATGTGTGGTTCAAGTGAAGAACACCAGCCTTGAATGAAAAAGACAAGTGAGAGCAGGAGACTCTGAGTTCAATCCCCAGTACTAGTACATAAATGAACAAAAAACACTCCAGTGACCAAGATAGTACAGAATTAGGACAAACATGGGTGCATAGATCAATGGGCTATATTTGAGAACAAAGAAAATATTTACAATCAGCTGACTTTGAACAATGCTTTTTAAACAAATAATACTGGAACAATGGGATAGCTACATCCGAAGAGATGAGCTTAGATATTTTCCCCCCTACTACCCTCAAAAGTATTATATATACATGCAAACAATATGATGTATACACACAAACATTAAAACAATATCACAACAGGAATACCTAGAACACCAAAAGGATTTTAAAATAGTGGACAAACTGAATTGCATTACAATATAAATCTGGGAATGAGGGAGATTTCCACCATTCCTTAACTGATAAGAAAGAGGACAACTCACAGTACCTAAACTATATAAATAACATAGTTTATTCCAAATACCTTCTGGGAATCTGGAATTTCATTTGTGCCAGGCAACAGTACATTTGTGACCAGTTCCCAATAATAATTGTGTGCACTGAGTCTCTAATGAGCATATCTGATAGACAACATTTTATTCCTATTGTCATAATTTGATGGTAGCAGAATTAATCTGTTTTACATGACTCCACTGGGAGAGCACTTGGAAACTTGTACCTGGTTTCCACAAGACTTTGTCCCATGTGCCTTTTTTCTTTGCCGATTTTGTTTTGTATCCTTTGGCAAATAAATCATAGCCGTAAGTTTGACTACATGCTGAGTTCTGTGAAATCTTTCTAGTGAATCACAGGACTTGCTGGTGGCCTTGGGGATAGATTCTTGACAAAATGCCTCAACCAAGTGATAAAAAATGTATGAGAAGATTCATTTTCCAGTGTAGCATCAGCAGTGGATATTAAAATTGTTGAAAATCTTAATGAACTTAAAGGCAATAAATGATACCTTATATTTTTTTCAGTTTGAGCTCTTGTTCCCTTGTTTCTCAGCCATTGGATAGTTTATAAATTATGTTATTGTCCTTGACTTGTTTACTTTTTAGCATGTATGCAAGCATACATATACAAACAAGTATACACATAAATACACACACAAGCACAAACATATTCACACACACACATACTAACACATCTTTCTTTAATGCCTTCTTGGCTTTGTTCACATATTAAGGATAACAGTCCTCTGTCTGATGATATTTTTCCCAATTAATCACTTGCACAGGGATATTTCTCATACAGTTTATCAATACTGATTAATTTCTCTGCAACAAAACTCAGAGGAAGAGAAATATTTTTGGATGATACAATGCTCAGCAGACCAGTCCTTGAATCTTTCTCATCTGTCAACGTTCAAAAGAGGTTCAAATATCTGTAATCCTAGCATTTGGGACTCAGAGAGAAGAGGATCATAAGTTTGAGGCCAGCCTAGTCTACATAATGAGACTTTGCCTAAATAAATAAATAAATAAAAGAGAGGGAGTCTTGGGATATAGGTCAGCGGTAGAGCACTTGGCAAGCATGTGGTAGGCCTGGACATGAGCCCCAGTACCAAAAGCAAAACAATTCCAGAATCATGGAGCAGGCTAGGAGCCAATGACTCATGCTTATAATCTAGCTGCTCTGGAGGCTGGAAGCAGAGGGTTTCAGTTCAAATCCCTGGCAGGAAATTCCATGAGACTCTTACCTCCAATTAATCAGCAAAAAGCCAGTTGTAGAGCTGTAGTTCAAGCAGTAGAGTACTAGCCTTGACTGAAAAGGCTAAGGGACAGTGGCCCTGAGTTCAAGCCCCAGTACTGGCACAAAAAAGTCATTGAGGCATTAAGCAGCATTTATATTTCATCCTTCCTCCCACACATTGTCTATTTTGTCTGTTTTTGTTACATAATGAGGAACAATGAAAATAAGATGCTGAAAATGAACTATACAACTTGTGGGAGGGATGGGAGGGAAAAACTGAGAGAGAGCAAGGGAAGGGGTGACATTGCTCAAAAAGAAATGTACCTGACTTAAGTCATTACCTGAGTTATATAACTTACATAACTGTAACCTTTCTGTACATCACCTTTATAATAACAATAAAATTTCTTTAAAAAAAATAAGGGGCTGGCTGGAATCATAGCCCAGAGGTAGAGTGCCATGCCTAGTAAATATGAGACTTAAGTTCAAACCCTAGTAGCACCAAAAGAAGTATGTACTCCCAAAATTTATATTAAATCTTAAACCTCTATAAATTGGTAAAGCTGTAAGACCAGACTTTGGCAGATGTAAGGTCATGAGGGAAGACTTTCATAAATGAGATTTATGTTCTTGTAGAAGATACCTAAGAGAGCTTGCTACCATGTGAGGTTTCAAGGTACCAGTATCTAGGATGCAGGAGGCAAACCTTCACCAGATAGTGTATCTATCACACCTTGAACTTGGACTTCTCAGCCTCCAGAACTATTAGGTATCTGCTCTTTAAAAGCCATTCAGCCTAAAATAGAATAAAGTCTCTCAAAGAGATGAGATGGTTTGGTCTGGAGCTCTTAACTTATGCACTGTACACATAAAAATAAGTCTCTTCCCTAACCTTGTCAACTGTTTATAAGATGATCCCATCCTATAGCCTATCCCCTTCCTGTATACTTTGATAAAGTCTCACTATGCAGCCTAAGATAACCTTGAATTTGTGTTCCTCTTGCCTCAGCCTCAAGTGCTCAGATTACAAGCATGCACCTCCATGCCTGACTCCTTTTATGTTTACTACAGAGACAAAACCATCCAGATGCAGGTGGCACCAGGAGGATCTCAAAGACAAATGGGCCACCATTCTGTATCTTATATGAAAGGGGGGAAATTTTCTGAAAACATGAAGAGGTATCTTCTTTTAAAATGCCAGCTTTGCCAGGGGCTGGTGGCTCACACTTCTAATCCTACCTACTCAGGAGGTTGAGATTTGAAGTTTATGGTTCAAAGCCACCTGTTCTGGGAAATCTGTGAGACTCTTATCTCTAATTAACCACCAGGAAAGTAGAAGTGGTACTGTGGCTCAAAGTGGTAGGGCCCTAGCCTTGAACAAATCAAGCTCAAGGACAGCATCCAGGTCTTGAGTTCAAGCTCCACAACTGGAAAAAATGCCAGTTTTATAGCTATTGAAAGTTGCCAGATCCTGGATTACTCTAGAAACCTGATAAAATGGCCTATCCCATCCTCTGACTTGGGACAGCCTGATCACTCTTTGTGTAAGGGCTCCCCTCCACCACTCCTTCTCCACATCCAAAGTTTTCATTAAAATGTTCATCTCTGCGTTCATTCTCTTCGTGTCTCAGTTTTATTTTCTTTTATTACTGGGATGGAAACTCTCTCACATCTTATACCAAGCCTATGGTTACAGCAGCCTGGATGAACACCAACAAAATATTCCCATCACTATGAGAAGCTTGCTGTGTAAATATTCCATTAATCCAGCTTCAGATTTAACAGAAATGGAGACAGGAATAAGAATGGTTAAGCCTCATTAATTGTTCTCTTTTTTATTCATCCTAAGCAGCCTGACTACCCTTGTCCATAGCTCTTTGTGCTTGCTCTGTCTTATACCTTCCAACAGCTCTTGTCCATGAAGAAAGTGTGGAGTCAAATCTGGATTTTACCCTACTCTTACTGGTCACTTCTCATAATTTTCATTGCCTATTCAGAATTGCCCAAACCCTTTTCTTTATTTTAACATAAAATGATATGTAGACTCTGGTCAGAAACCACACATAGTGGCCAAGGATGGGCATCATGAAAAGACTTATCAAAAATATAAACCTCAATAAACCTTCAGTTCAAACCCTTCATTACTAAACAAAGTATTATGGTACAAACTTGTAATGCCAGCACTCAGGAAGCAATGGCAGGAGGATCTTGATTTTATGGCCAGCCTTGGCTATGTTGTAATATCTTATCTCAAAAACAACAACAACAAAGTGCTGCTGGATGCTGGTGGCTCACACCTGTAATCCTAGTTAGGCTGAGATCTGAGGATCTTGTTTCAAAGCCAGCAGAGGCAAGAAAGTCCAAGAGAGTCTAATCTCCAATTAACTAGCAGAAAACAGGAAGTGGCACTGTGGCTTAAAGTGAGCAAAAAAGCTCAAGGCCAGTGCCCAAGCCCTCAATTCAAGCCACAACTGGCAAACACGTACATGCATGCACGCGGGCGCACACACATCCCTTCCACCATCTTAAAGTTGCTCATCTGGGTACTCCCATGTGTATGATACATAGGCTAATATATTTGTTTTCTTGTTAATCATTCTTTTGCCAGTCTCATGTCTAAGACCCCAGCTGGGTAAAAGAATACATGATTGTCTATTTGCTTGATTGTTTTAGCACACATTAGTTTTATAAGGGGAATTCATTTTAATATTTCCATGCATGTATACAGTATGTCTGAATCAATCTCACCCCTCTATCACTTTTCCTTATCTCTCCCTTAAAACGATTTCATACATACAAACAAACTGCTTTAACCATATTCGTCCTTATTCAGTCCCCTTCAGATGGTACTTAGTCCTTCAACAGAGCCAGATTTCTTTCCCTGGTACTATTTTTCAGTGTGCATTAGTTGCACCAAAGTTTCCCTATGACAAGAGATGTTTTCCTCCCCAGACATCACTATAATTCCCATCTTGCACTGTCCCTGGAAACCTAGTAAGTGCTTAAATAAATGGCTCGAGTCATTCCTTTCCAAGAGGCTCCTAAAAACAATACATTACACCTCAGAGAACAGTTCTTAAATGATATTTAATAGATGTAAATGATTTCCCAAGCAATATCACATTTAATCATCACAAAATCTCCAGCAAAGTATTGTTTACCCAATTTAAAAAAGACATCTACCAAGATTCAGAGTGATTTAATAATTTTCTTGGTCCATTTATGCCCCACAGAGGTCTCCATTCACAAGCCTAATCCTCCTCATAATTGCTATGTAACTGCTAAGGGATCAATCAAACATGTGAATTGTTTCCTCATTTCCAACCTGACGATTGCCTTTTGCTTTTTATAGTTTTACCAAAAACAAAAATTAGGATCTGAATCACCAATTGGATGGGATGAGAAAAAAATCTGTATTTCCTAGGTTTCTCTGCTTGGAATTCTTTAGATTGGAGTGACAAAAGAGAAATTACCAAGAGGAAAATAAATAGAAGGCTATTAACATGTATATTGCAAAATATAACACATGGGAGTACTCAGATGAGTAACCCAAAAGGTTTGTTTGGAACCTGTGTTTACATAGCAACTAAACAAGAAGAGAACACATTTTTAGAGTAGTGACAAGACAAAGAAAAAAGATATTTTGTCCCTAGGAGAGATGAATTGTGAGAAAGTAAATATATGCATTAAAAAACAATGGGTAAAAGAAAATTTAAGGTTGGTTATATACACTCCTCCGGTGGTGTCTCCAGGCTGGTAAAGATATAAATTTGTGTAAATAGTTAACTTTTGCCCTTCCTGATCAAAAAGTAAGAAGGATACCATATTAGACTTTTTAATCCCTGTAACAAAATGCCTGAGGATACAAGAACATTTAGTTTGACTTATAGCTTTAGAGATTTTGACCTATAGTCTTTGGCTCCATTAAATCAGAGCTGCCTGATCTTGGAGTACTCAGACATGAGTAAGTAAAAAATTTTGGTTAGAACTACAGGTCAATATAAATCTCTCTAAGTAAATCATCTCTGGTATTTCATTATAGTGAAATGAAGCTAACTAATGAAAGGATCAAATACCAGAACAGAGACATTGCATGCCCCATAAAGAGGCGTGGCACCGGCCATTGGATACAGATATGAAGCATCTCCTTTTACTTTATTAGGTAATTGTAGCATCTGCAACACAGTCTCAAGAGGGATTCCACAGCCCATCCCTCATTACTGAGGTGACACAGGATGTGCATCTTCAACAATTTCAAAGAGAGATCTTGAGTTTTCTCAGTGGTTTCTGCACAATAAAAATCTCCCACTCAAAGGATTTAATTAGGCATCTACTGCTATGTAACAAATTACTCTATAATTTAGCTATTTAAAACAATAAACATTTATTGTGGTCCAGGAATCCAAGAGCAGTTTAACTGAGTGGCTGTGGTTCTGAGTTCCTCATGGGATTGTAATCATTCCAACTGGAGACTCTACCTCCATGCTCACGAACATCGTACTTCCTCACTGTCTATTAGCTGGAGACCCCTTTTCCCTACCATAAGAGTATCTCTACAGCTGATTTCTTGTCCCCAGAACATGACTATTGAGTTCTTTAAAAGCAAGTACTCCAAGAGAGATAAAGATATCAAGATGGAAACCAGGTCTTATATAACCTAATCATCTCACAAGTGACATACTCATGCTCCTGTCATATTCCTTTGGCTACCCAGTGTAAACTTTATACAAGAATACCAGAAAGCAGAGATCAGCTGTGGCAATTTTGGCAACCATCTATTACAAATCCCTTTTCATCTTGCATAGGTAATAGAGTTACCTTTTGAAATTCACATCGCTTAAGGAAGCTAAAATCGAAGTGCTGGCAGAATATGGAGTTGGTTTCTATTGGTTGCTAGCTCAGTTAGCATCCTTGTAAGTTGATAATACATTTCATATGCAGAATGAGAGATGTTTAAGGGAATAGCAGTTCTGTTACATCTAAAGAAAAAATGAGAAGTTATTTATTAGTTTCCCTGGTTACAAAGGCATGCTTACCTTGGCAGAGAACAGAGTAGGCATGTAAAAAGACAAAGGCCTGGTTGCAATGTCTGTCTGTGTGTGTGTGTGTGTGTGTGTGTGTGTGTGTGTGTGTCCATATGCACATGTACATTGGAATACATCCATGCTGCAGATTTTACATACATCTTATAGATTATTTGACTTAAAACTGACTACTGAATAAGGTCCTCTACAAACTTACTGATTTAAAAAATCCACTTACTCTTGCTATGCCATCTTACAGTGTTCACATTAACATCTGTTTCAAAGAGCATAACTTGAAATAATCCACATGAGTTAGAACCATATAGTTTACACAGTCCCTAGGAGCTTGATCATGCATTTTCTTCTGCTTGAAATTTTTCCCTATTCCCAGCTCTACAGTCCTTTCATTTCTCTGTTGGAATCTTATCTCTGTCACTTTTTCCAATGGTTTTTCCTCACTTCCCCAAATCAAAATTTATCAGTGAAAGGCTTCCCCAAGAAAATCACTTGGACACATGGTCAAACAAAAAGGAAAAGGAATTTAATGTCAGTAACCCAATAGGCTACCTGGAGAGCAGAGGGAAGCAGCCAGGCAGGACTACAAGCACAATTTTTATCGGAGCAGGTTCCTGTGAGACCAGAGAAGAGGAAACTGCATTGTGAGAGGGGTTAACATTTACAGTTGTAGCTGCATAAACAAGGGAGAGGGAAATTTCATTAGGGGAGGAGCTGCCATTTGAGATTGCAGCTCCCTGTGTCACCTGTTTTTCCTTGTGGGGGGCAGCCTGTGTCACCTGATTTTAGGGAAAAGCTGATTAGTTTTTTCCAAAGGTGTAATGTGGTAGACTGGGGAGGAAGATGGAGGAAGTTCGGCTAACAATTAGAACTTCTTCTCAGCACTTACTTACACATCTAGTATAGTACCTATGCAGCTAAACATAAATCAGACCCAAAGAGATGGGGCATTCCTTCAGGGAGAGAAAGCAGTACTTTTTTCCAGAGCATCCAGTATGTTCTTGGGGGGAAAAGCTTGCATCTGAAAGTCTGTTCATTAACAAGGTTCCCCTCAGGGAAAAGAATATAGACTGCTGTAAATATAAGACAAGTGAAAGTGATTTGTTAAAAATGAATGTTTGTGTGTTTTATACACACAGAGTTACACATATATATGTATATATGCACAAACACACATATAGAAAACTAGCATGGTAACAAAATATACAATAATTTAATAACAATCCTGCCAAGTAACTGTAATACTTGTTTCATACTTGTTAATATCAGAACATATTTTTCCAACAACAAAAAGTCATTAGCTACAATATTCCTCTCACTTAAAGACAAAAGTCTCAGGATTTGCCTTTGGTATCTAGTAAATTTAGTAAGTCTTAACTCACTAGAAAACTTTTTTGCCAGTCCTGGGACTTGAACTCAAGGTCTGAACACTGTCCCTGAGCTTCTTTTGCTCAAGGCTAGCACTCTACCACTTAAGCCACAATGCTAGTTCCTGCTTTTTCTGTTTATGTAGTACTGAGGAATTGAACCAGGGACTTCATGCATGCTAGGCTAGCACTCTACCATTAAGCCACATTCCCAGCCCTAGAAAACTTTTAAACTACATAAAAACTAAAAGTAGTTGTTCTGTGGTGAATTTTCCAAATGTCTTGCCAGAATATGAGCACTATCTAGAGCAAAATGTTTTTTTCTGGATTCAAAACACAGTAAAAGTCAACAGATGGACTCCATATCTCGTAGGGGTAATCACAGTTTCACTCTGCCATGTAATTTCCCTTTGACTAACTTCCTATCAGTTGCAGAACTCCAGAACCTCTCTAGGTAGCAGAGCAACACACAGAAAGAAAGGATGCTTAGTGCTTTATCAAACAAATTCTGACAATGTTTATCTATTTGGGTTATCTGCAGAATTTGTTATTTATAGATCTTTTGTTTTGCAAAGGGGGGGGGATTAGTTCTTCTCAGCCCTCCCAAAGCTTTGGAAACAATGCGGTTGTATTTTCATAACATCCAGAGACTTGGCAGCAATAATTAGGACTCTCTTAAGTTGCCATATGGTCCCCCAAGCAGCCATAGGTTTCCAAATGTGTGGGACTATAAGTTTCATCTAAATCAGAAGATTCTCAGCATGAATGGTATTTGTGCTCTGCAGAAAGAAACCCAAAAAAGCAGAGAACAGACCAGGGAATTGGGGACTACACTAATAAACCCAGTCTAAGAATGAGCCTGTGAATAAAAGGCACTGAGCCATATGTTTAGCAAAAGAGGCAGAGTTGTTACATCCACTTGAAAAAGAATACAACAGATGAGATGGGTAGAAATAAAACAAAGGTTTTGAAAACTGATCTCTAAACAAAAGTGTATATAGGAGCTCCAAATCAGCTTATTAAAAGATGAACAAAACATGTCTTAAGAGAAAAGACTGAATCCAAAACAAGAAGCATCAGCCAGGCATTGAAAACCTTCTCTCCCATATAGAGAGAGTATAATTCCTTGAACTTCATACAGAACTGACTCTGAAATAGTAATAGCCTCTAAAACAACTAAAATTCCTGTAGCACTTAAATCCAGAAGTTGTGAGCTCAAGGCACTCAAAACCAACTACAAGAATATATTAAAATAACAACATAGTTGTATGGGTGAGAGAATCTTCCCTTCTGCCCTCTGGTGGCTCAATAATTGAGTGTGCTGAAATAAACTAACATTAATAGGAGAAAAAGTATATGCATTTGTATAACACACACACACACATACACACACACACACACACACATACACACACACCCTGGGGGGCCTCACAGATGAGTATCAAAAAAAACCAATGATTTTTAGAAGCTTATATACCTTCTTCATAATGGCAAATGAATGTAAAGGAATGTAAGCAAATTAAAGGAAGAATTATAATTTTAGTTTAGTTTAGTCATGTGAAGATAGTGTTTCACTATTGTAGCCCAGGCTGGCCTTGAATGCATGCTTCTCCTGCCCTCACTTCCTGAATGCTGGGATTACAAGAGTAAATTATTTTTTGTCGGTCATGGGGCTTGAATTTAGGGCCTGGGTACTGTCACTGAGCTCCTCAACTCAAGGCTAGCCCTCTACCACTTGAGCCACAGAGCCACTTCCCATTATCTGGTGGTTAATTGGAGATAAGAGTCTCATGGACTTTCCTGCCTGGGCTTTGAACCATGATCCTCAGATCTCAGGTAGGAGTAGCTAGGATTACAGGCATGAGCCACCAGTGTCTGGCAAGTAGATAGATTTTTTTAAAGACAGTATAGCTCAGGACAAAGTTCGCCTGAGCTATGGTGTGTTGTCAACTCTAGTCTTCTTTACCATGAGTTAATCTCTGGGAGATCTTGACTTTGGGTAGAGAAAAGAATTTCAGGAAAAGCGCCTACTTGTACTTTGAGGAAGAGAGAAAGGTATGAGTTATGCAGGCAGTAGAAGGTTAGAAAGGCCTTGGTTCTGAGTCTTCTTATTTTCGTTCAAATTCTCAGCTTCTCCAAGTACCATATTTGAGGGTATTATTTTCTGAGCCCCAACAGAGTATTACTGAATTTTATTATGTGGAATATACATAATACTTTTATTAGGTGGAATATTTAACAGCACCTGAACCCAAACTTGTCAGTATTATGTCATTGAAATTAAAGTCTTCATGGTCCCAATATACTAACCTTGTGAAACACAATAAACCTCTCTAAGAATTCAACACTTTGATTCTAGGAACATGTAGAGATAATCAGAAGTTTTTATTGGGGTATTATCATGATAATGTGTCCCAATGAAAAAAATCTCAGTTATAAAATTATAGCCTCCTTGACACGAGCTTATCCCTGTCATATTCCTCTGATCTGTGACCAAGCCTCACACATTTTCATCTTTGATCTACAAAATACTATTTGTCCATGTACCTTCATCCCTATCCATTCATTTATTCACTCTCACATACATTGATATTTGTGTGTGTGTGTGTGTGTGTGTGCGCGCGCGCACACACACCAGTACTAGGACTTGAACTAAGGCTTAGAAACTGTCCCTTATATATTTGTGATCAAGGCTGGCATCCTAGTAGTTGAGTCACAGCTTCATTTCCAGTTTCTGTCTTGTTAACTGGAAATTAATCAGTGGTTCCTCAGGTAAAGTATCTTTGCATCCTTATATTTTTCTACAGTATTGTTTAACTAAAAAAATCATAGTTCCCTGACACGCTACCTTGTCTCCCACAACAAAGAAATTTTGTTTTATTGGCTATGGGGCTTGAACTCTTCAGCTCAAGGCTAGTGCTCTGCCACTTGAACCACAGCACAACTTCTGGTGGTTAATTGAAGATAAGAGTCTCATAGTTTCTTGTCCAGGCTTTGAACTGTGATCCTCAGATCTCAGCCTTCTGAGTAGTTAGTATTATAGTGCCCAGCCAAAGGAGTATTTTAAAAAATATTTCTCTCTGCTATTTCCTTCTACCTTTGCTTTTAAACTCTCTTCTCAGAGACATCTTGCTTCATACAAAGTTCCTTCCATCTATTTATTATTTGGGGTTTTAATACATCTTGTTAGTGATGAGCTCACAGAAAATGTCAAATAAGCACATTATCCAAATTGATGTTTAACACCTCTGCCTCACTGAATTTTGAACTTGAGGCAGGATAGATAGGAAAAGACCACAGGGAAATCAGAAAATAAACCAAAGTCAGGAACTGAGACTGAAGAAACCACTAAAAATTGAAAAGTTTTCATACAAATAAAAATTGCACTCACAGTAGCTGCTCCATCAGAAGTTAGACATGGCAAAGTGACTTGTGTGTCTCCTTTTGTCTGGTATTTTGAATCAGAAGATTCTGATTTAGATGATCTAAAGAAGAAGACACCCTTAAACAATTAAATGATTAAGACATTAACTGCTAAATAATCTTTCTCTTAGAACATTAGAACTTAAAATTATTCCTTTTGAGAAAGTATAAGCATCTATTACGTTCCTTTCTTTTAGATGTTAAATGAGTTCAAACCTCCTTACATGAGTAATTTATTCTGAGAATACAGGAGAATTCCTTGGCCATAAATGTTTGACACAAAAGGTTCTGTACATTTTCAGTAATAATATACCTACCTAAACTCTTGTCTCCATGCTTAGGAACTTAGGAAAGTGATTAGGGGTTGCTAGTTGACATGACCACATATCTAGGTAAGGGTTCAGGCTAAAATCCCCCAGTTCAAAAAGGTATAAATATATACAGGACAAGTATCACCATTTTGAGCCTCTTTCTTCCACCTCCTATGTGTCAGTGGCAGAGAATGTGTGTGCAAGGGGAGTTGTTCCTTTCTCCTTTTCTATTCCTCTCTGCTTTGCCCTGCTTTACTAAATAAATCTTTGATAATCTTCTACTTTGTCAGTTTCCCTTTCTTGAGAAATTCTTCTAATTGCTTTTCACTGGGGATTTCAAGTTACTGTGATTTGCATAGGAATTAGGAAGCTGAGTCAACGATTTTGCCTCTTCTCTCTTATTGTAGATTGTTTTTATCCCTTTCCTTTCTCTAGGGATAAGACTAATACTGAAGCAGAAAAAGTGTGATGTTTTTTCTTTACTCATATTAAGGGTCATGGCTGATGCTCCTATGACAAAAGACACAATATAAAGGAAACACAGAACAAATGCATTTAATTGAAGTTTTACATTATATGGCAGCATTCCTTTCTCCTGGAATGAGAACCCCTCTGTAATGAAGGTCTTTAAGAGAAAGGGAGAGAGTGACCCTTCCAGATTTTGTGGATGGTTTGGGAGGAGAGATCTGGCTTTGCAGAAGAGGGATTCTGATTTGTATGACTTACTTAGAGGGGAAAAGCAGAAGACAGGAATGCAAAAGAAGATCAGAGAGGGACTTTGCTTCTGAGGCCTTCTAATTCCTTTAGTTGAAGTGTCATACTTTGAAGTGTCAAGCTCTGAGCTCTAACATTAACATGTACTACTGTGTCTAACCAGTCAAATAGGGTGAATTTTAATATGAAAGGAAATTAGCATGATTATAAAGGAAGATAAATTGTCATTATTCACACAAAAACATAATTACATGATAAATAAATTTATAAATATCATAGATAAAAGTCAATATACAAATTCTAGTCCTCTATACTGAGAGCAATTATACAATACAACTTTAAGAAAATAATCCTACTTATACTATCAAGTATCAACATTAGAACCAATTTAAGGCCATGTGAACAAAATTTTAACATAATAATCACTGAGAGAGAACAGTATGGAAGTTTGTTGAATGCTACTAAAATTTATTCGGAAATGTTATCTTTTGAGTACCAGAATTTCTTTTCATAGCTCTCATTTCCTTCTGACTGTTAGTTCCTTGAGACAGGGTCTTTCTATGTAAGCCAAGGCGACCTTGAACTGAACAATCCTCATGCCTCTGATTCCCAAGTACTGGGATTTCAAATGTGTACTATCCTACTCAGCTCCTTTTTCTACTTTCAAAACATTGGTACAATCCTTCATGACTTTGTGAGCATGCGATTATAATACTTTTAAAACTTATTTTTTATGTATACTCTTCTCCCTTGGCTTTTATTCCACTTACTGCTTCCAGGTCATTATCTATTACTATTTTGGTAAAAAAAAAAAGTGTTAATTAAAATTGGAAAATAAATCTATCAATTATTTTGTATTCAACATTTATCTTCCACTATTCTGTTTTTCAATTAATATTTGAGTCAAATTAAAATCATTACTATTTCCTGAATATATCCTTTTTTCTCCATGTCTTGAACAATATTCTCTTATTTCTGTCTGTAAAGCCTCTGGCTAACCATCAAAACACAAGTCATTTCTTTATATCAGCCTGGACATGGTTTTGAACACCTTGTACGTATTGAACACTGTAAATATTGTTGACTATCTTACAAATAACTTTGTCCTCTCTGAAAAATAATGCTTTACAAAACATATGGATCAGAAAAGCTCTCTTGGCTTTAAGGCCTCAGGCTGTATTTAGCTACTCTGGTAAGACAGACAATAGATGATAAACTGTGCCATGAGAGAGTGAAGTACTAATCATAGTTCATAGACCTATTTCTTAAATTTAGTCAGAATCAGAGCCAAATGGTACAAAGTTATCCAATGGAAGACTAGTGTAAGATGCTACCAAACTTATGAAGTTAGGATGGATACAGGAGAGACTTCAGTCATGTCCCCAATATTAATTCCTACATGTGTGAACCCCAGAGAACCACAGCTATCAAAAACTGAGGGGTCATTTCCAGAGGATATATGCAAAGTAATATAAAACATAACAGGTGTAACAATCTCTGACCCATTCGTGTAACTCAATGGCACAAAATGACAGTATTTAATTTGGAATAAAGTTTCAAGACACTTTTGATTTCATTTGTACAAATAATCTCTTATCTCCAAGAAGAAAAGTGCAGATGTCCAGCTTATTAGCATACTAAAAGAGCTGCCTTAAGATTCCTATAACAGTGATTCTTTTAATTCTAAGAGAATTCAAGTTAGAATGGAACCAGATGATTTTTGATGGCATTGCATTTCTATGTGTTTTCCTTTTTAGAATAATGTTCAAACTTACAAAGAACCACAAAGTAATATAAATAAAATATATTTGTGTATATTCACCTAGATTTATCAATTATTATTTTACTATTTCCTGTCCTTAACATTCAACTTGGCTATAAGAATAAATATCAACAACAACAAAAATAAACTATGGCCAGGCATGGTGCCACATTTCTGTGATCTCAGCACTCAGAATGCTAAGGCAGGAGGATGGTGAGTTTGAGGCCAAAATGAGCAACTTAATGATACTCTGTCTCAAAATACAAAAAAAAAAAAACAATTTCCTGAGGTTCTGTAGTTCAGTGGTAGAGTACTTCCTTAGGAAGATTCTAGGTTTAAACTTAAGTACTACAAAGAATAAATTCTAATATGTGGCAATATCAAGACAATGTCATAAATTGTGGGATTTTATGAAGAACTATGACCAACAATCCACGTGAAGAAAACATTTTGTGCATTCACTTTTCTTTGTGCTGGTACTGAGGTTTGAACTCAGGGCCTCACATTCTTGGCTTTTCTACTGAGGCTGGTAAACTAGGGAGTAATGTGGCTTCTCCATTTGTTCACTTTATAACACTGGCACTATACTTCTTGAGCCACAGCTCCACATCAGGTTTTTTGCTAGTTAATTGGAGGGTCTCAAAGGCTTTCCTGCCTGGGCTGGCTTCAAAGCATGGTCCTCAGATGTCAGCCTCCTGGGTAACTAGGATTACAGGCATAAACCAGCAGCATCAGGCTTTCATTTACATACTGTAAGCGTTCTGAAAACAGTCAGGTTAAAAAAATACAACTTTGAACATGTTCTAGTATTGTCTTCCAGCTCTGTGCAGAATCATGCACAATTAATGATACGGCACAGTGGGAAACAAACTAAATGAACAAAACCATACACATGCACCACAATTACTTATTTATACTCCAGATTGTCTCACAAAGGATTTAAGGTTGCTTTCAAAAAGACACACTGAACAAAAAGAAAGGAATTCTTGAGAGGGTTGGTTACAAAGTAAGTCAGTCAGACATAATATTGGAATTGCCAGAACACAGGATCCTATAGAGTTGCAACAATTTATTGGTTTGTTTTCTAGCTGCTAAACATAAAGGAAGCATGATAATGAAGGAGACTCACAGAGTCTATAAGACCAAAGACCGTTTTTCCTAGGCAATTTTATCATGTGGGATATGTGAATTGGAGCAGTTTTTTTCTCTGGGTCTTGGAAGAGCTACTGACAGATGCCATGGAAGACATGTACAGTGAGATGTGACCATGTATTACTTAGCTTCTATCAACCTCCTCACACTCAGTCAAATAGCATAATGCCCAAGTCACATTTAGGAATAGCAATTCGTTCACTGAATGCTTATTAGGTACTAATTAGAACAACAGAAAGTTCCAGCTCTGATCATCTTTCAGCCTGACTCCAAAGGGAAAGGGAATCACAGAAACAGCAGGACAAAAGATGAACTAATGCAGCATTGATACTCATTAGACACTATGTTGGATATAATCCTTATAACTGGGGGGTGGGGAACGGCAGTAGAGAGAGGAAAAGCAGAGAAAATGAGGGATGGGATAACAGTGTTTAAAAACAAATGCACTCATTATCTCATTTATGTAACTGTAACCCCTTGCTCATCAGCATTTCAATAAAGATTTTTTTTAAAATCAGAGAAAATAAGTAGACCTAGAGTACTTGAATGGTCTGAGCTGACAAAAGAAGATAGAAGGGGAAAAGGACAAGTTCATAAGTGACATACAAAGGGTTTCTGCTTTCTTAATAAAAACACTGCCTTTCTGTCAAATTATATGTTGGAAGATTTTAATTCTCCAAAGGCAGATTTCAAGAAACACTAACTTACCCAGTCAGGTAACATATAATCTCCATCCTCTCCATAATAACACATCAAGGAGAAGAGTTAGTAGGAATTTAGGAAAATATACTTTGTCATTATATCTACATCAGTATACAGCAGGCCTAACTAGAGTTGGGAAGTTTCCAAAGGAAAATATGACAATCTTTACTATCTCTTTCATTGTTATGACTTTTACTACTCTGATGAAACATCTACAACTTGTTCAGAGGTTCCTGACAATAGTTCAGAGAGCCCAAGAAACTAGGAATGCTCATGACATCTCTCCTTTCTGGAAATAACCTGTGCTTTGTGGATCTTTTCCACTGGGTCTTGACTGAAAATTAAATTTACCATCATGATGCAAAAGTTTTATCTTAACATACATAACACTGTCAATTATCATATAGTCTAGTCATTCATCCAGTATATTTATGGAATGCCTATTATAGTCTGGGAATTATTCTAGACTTGAGAGTTAACAGTGAACCAAATAGTTAAAATGGCTGCTTATATTCAGGTTATGGAAGAAATACAGCAAATAAATATTTCTTTGATGATACATGCTATAAAGAAAAATGAGGTAAGGGAGATAGAGATGAAAGATGGAGGTCGATCTGTCTTACACAGGATGCTTGAGGAAGACTTACTTAAGATGCTCATTTGAGCAAAGATCTGAAGACAGAAATATGCTTGATCTGCTGGAAAGATAAATAGCAAGGAGGTGACTGAAGCTGGGGCACAGATAGCCAACGATCTAGTGATATGAGATGTTATGAAGGTTCATGAGAATATTGGCAGGGTCTTGATTGTAGTTTAAGGGAAATAAAATGGCTTTAAAGGATTTGAACATAGGTGTAGTGTGATACAAACTGATCCAACTTAGGTTGTTGTTGGCTTGATTTTTGTATTTATTTAAGGGTTTTTTTTTTTGAGACAAAGCCATTCTATGTAGGCCAGGCTGGCCTCAAACTCACAATCCTGTTATCTCAAGCTGCTGAGTACTGTGTTTATAAATCTTCATCACCATGCTTGGCCTTGATGTGTTTTCTAAAGGAATAGACTGGCTTCTATGAACATAGTACTAGTCTGTAGATGTAATAATGTACACAACAGATGATAGCTGGTTGCATCAAAGCAACAGTAGTGGACAGACATCATAGGATTTTCTAGTACGTAAAATTTGAAAACAAAGAGTCAAGCTTTCTGCTTGAGAAACTAGAAGCCTAGAGATGTCACCTCTATGGGGAAGATTGCTGCTGGAGGAGCCCATCTTGGGTTTGGAGTTGTGGAGAAAACATAGCAAGTTTGAGGTGCATATAAGTCAGGGTTCTAGAGGGGATGACATGGGACAGTACATTAGGATAATTTGATGAGACACAGAACAATAAAACTATTTATTGAAGATATATAGGAAAAGTACAAAGGATAGTGCAAGAATTCCAAAGGAAAATCAGCTGTACTTTTTCCAACCTGTGAGACTAAAGAGAGAAGGAAGAAAACATAGGCTATGTGGGACTATACAAGGGGCTGAGGAAAGCTGGAGTCTTTCTTTAAAACACAGTTGGATTTTAGCAAAGCAGTATGGCAAGCAACTAGAATTGACACGTAAGTCAGAGCAGAAAGAGAGTGCAGAAACGGTGTCTCCATCAAATATTATCATTAACTGTAGAATCACTGGCATTCTTGTTATATTAAGAAGTAGGTTATGGAATAATTGGCAGGCATGCTGTAGCTCAACTGCAAGCAGCTGGATTAAAATAATTTCTGTTCTTCAATGCAGAAAGCTCTCAATAATACTTCCACTAACTGCCTGAGTGTCTGGCATAGACAATGTAACAGGGAAAAGAGGAAAATACTTGAAAAGAAATTTTATAAAGATATCCCAGCAGAAAATAACATCTTTGGGCATTGTTCCTGAATGATCATAATTAGAAAAGTGACAGTGATATACTATTAACACAATCATAGATTTTATTTGAAATTTACCAACTTTTACACTAAAGTCTGAGATCCTGGGAAAGGAAAAGGACTTTAGTGTGAAAGTTGGTACATTTCAAATAATATCTATGGTTATGTTAATAATATATCATTTGACAATTTTGCTAGATACTAAATACACAAAACATTACTGGATATGAGCTTGTGTGGTATTTTCTTGTGATTTTATTGCAGTTATTTTTGGGCAAAGGAAAACACAAAGCTACAAAGATATTGGCCCTTTTCGTTCACCAAATCAGTGGATATATGATGTCGGTATGTCTTTTTTATTGTGTTTGAGAGAATCTGACTATATAGCCCATGCTGACCACAAATCAAAATTCTCTTACCTCAGCCTCCAGTTATTAAGATTATTAAGATTCCAAGCATGAGCCACCATACCGAGCTCATCAACACATTTTATTACTGCTAATGGTTCCCTTGATTTCTTGGTTGTATGTCTGTACTATTTGTCACACTATAAAGTTATTATTTTTCTCTTTTCATATATCTTAAAAGGGATACTTGAAAAATATGTTTACTCAAGCATGATAACAATTGTCTCCAAAATCTAAAAAGGTTTCTCTCCAATGTTGCTTCCCTACTACCCTATCCTGTATGTTAATATAGCATAGATTTAGTTACTATAGAGCAATAATCTCTTTGTGTGTTCCATATCTCTGGGAACTCTTTAAGAGCAAGAAAATAAGTCTTTCACTTTTCAGTGCCATGGATTTGCATGGTCTTTAGTTTTTGAACTACTTCCTAGCCAAATGACCATGGGAAAATTGCTATGTGACATGTATGTTTTGGCAACAATTCTCATATTTGTGGATGCTGTTCAAATCCATTTCCCAATGTACCTACACAGGTATAATGAGAAAAGCCTTTGCAGCTAGTCCAGGTTGTTGTATTCGCTTCCTTGTTGCTGAAGCCTTAAGAGCCAAGTACACATAGGGATATGTGAAAAATCCTATAGCAAATAGGGATTGTATATGAAGCTTCTTAAAAATCTCCCTTAGGATTATTTTGAGTTAAAGGAGTTAATGCATTTAAAGTGCTTAGAACAGTGACTAGCACAAAATCCCCAATCAATAAATATTAACTCTCATTTATTATTTATTGAAGGCACTCTTTACAATCTCGTTAAATGAATGGATGAATCAATAAGTAAGATCAAGAAGAAAAATTTGCTTTTATATATAAAAAAGGTCTAGCTCTCAAGAGGTATCTAGCAACTATACCAAGCTTCTAGTGCTGAATGAGTTTAGAAACACTATTTCTGTTCATTTGTTTGTTTGTTTTGTACTAGTATTGAGGCTTTGAACTCATGGGAGATGTCCCTTAGCCTTTCACTCAAGGCTGAAGCTCTACCACTTGAGTCACACATCCATTTTCACCTTTCTGGTAACTGATGATAAGAATCTTATAGACTTTCCTGCCTTGGGCTGGCTTTGAACTTGGATCCTCATCTCAGCCTCTGGCTCTGGCTCTGGTTCGTGTGTGTGTGTGTGTGTGTGTGTGTGTGTGTGTGTGTGTGTACGTGTGCGAGTGTAAGCATCAGGTCTTAAACTTAGGGCCTGAAGTCTGTCCTTTACCTTTTTCCACTCGAGGCTGGTACTCTACCACCTGAGCCACAGTAAGCTCCACTTTCAGATTTTTGGTGGCTAATTGGAGATAAATCTCACATGTACTTTCTTACCTGAGCTGGCCTCAAACCTCAATCTTCAGATCTCAGCCTCTTCAGTAGCTAGTATGAGAGGTGTGAGCCACCAGATTCTGGCTGTGGTTCTTATTTAAATAAAGTTATGTATCAGTTATTACAAACTAGCAACTCTAAATAGGAATTATCAGCAATGTTATTGTATTTATACAGAGGAATGATTACATTAAAATTGTTTTAAAATCTCAGAAAAAGGATCTGGAGGTATGGCTCTGAGTTCAAACTCAAATGTTTGAAAAAATTAGAAAAAAAGGAAAACCTAGACTAGCAATATTTCTTATTATTCAGAGCTTCTGCTTTTTCTGAAGAAAGAAATATTTCTAACTCACTAATAGCAGAGAATTGCTAAACCCTAGACAACAGCAGAAGCTCATTAAACAGTCAAGACCAGCTAGTCTTTATTTTTCTTTTGGAATACTCATTTCCAAAGTGAGGTGCTTGCATTCCAGAAGTTTGGGGGAGAGTACATGTGGGGTAGGAAAGAAATATTCAAATTTCAAGTTACATCTATGTATGCATGAAAACTTTACTACTATTTACTACTTGGTGTCTTTATTTGATCTCTAAGTCTATTTTATACACAAGTTTGGAGTTATGGGATGCACAATATTCAGTATCTTCCTTCTGGGGTTGCATAATGTAGCATGTTACAATGGATTGCTGTTTACACTACAAAGTTAAGAAGATTAATGGTTCCTTTCATTTGATGAACTAAACAAACCCTCATAAAGTATTAATGGTCTAGAAATGATTTCTTCCGAATGGATGGATAGATAGACCAATCAATTGATCAAGCAAAACCTCCGGTAGCACTAATAATATAAGCTCAAGCAAATTACTGTTAAAACATTCATAGTATGAACTCTTCATGGTATGAACTCTTCATAGTATGAACTCATTCATAGTATGAACTCATAGTATGAACTCTATTCATAGTATGGACTCTTCATATAATAGAAAATGAGATTTGAAATAAATGATTTAAGAAAGGTCTGCATGATCACTTGAAGGCTTTCTCTGCATGATCTTACTTCCTCTCTCTTCATCTTTCAGAGGCATTCTCCATTCAATAAGCTTCATACACTTTTAATTTCACTGTAAGTGGAATTTGAGTCTTCCCAGAAGATTCAACGGATACACTAAACATCCATATATTAGCTAGCTTCATTCTGCTCTCTGAAGCTGAGAAGCCATATTTTTGCAATGTTAGCTCCTTCAGCTATCTCCTCACTTCAATGAAATACCATACTCCAAGATGGCTTTCAGAGAAATTTCTACAAGAGTTTGCTAATACAATCTGAAAGTAGAACAAGTTATTTTAGAAATGGCTTTTGCTAAAAAGATATCACTTCTTATTAGGGCCCACATGGTAACTGGAAACTGCATAAAAACTTTGTCATCAACCGGACATTGGTAGATCATGCTGAGACCTGAGGGTTTTGGGTTGAAGCCAGCCAGAGCAGGAAAGTCCATAAGACTCTTATCTCCAACTAACCACCGAAAAGCTGTAAGTAGAGCTGTGGCTTAAAATTGTAGAGTCCTGGCTTTGAGCACAAAATATCAGGGTCAGTGTCCAAGGGCTTAGTTCAAGCCCTAGGACACACACACACACACACACACACACACACACACACACACACACACACACACACACACACAAAAGCTGGCCATCCCTACCTCCATTTTATGACCCTCTCCTTTCTTCTGAGTCTTCCTTCCTTGTAATCATCTTGGGTTTCAGAAGGACAAAACAAATTCAGAGCATGTTGATGAGAAGTAGAGAAAACTATCTCCAAGGAAACAAGGGAGCTTTATAGGAAGAGACCCAAAATGAGGACAATTGTCTATATTGAGACTACACCCTGGAAAAGGAAGAATCACATCATAGGACTCTCATGTTTTCCTCCAGTGGTGACAGCAACCACAACTTCTCCAGAACCCCTGGTAGAACTGACATAATGAAAATCAAGTCACAATATGCCCAGGGACTCTCTGATTATGCATACCTTTCTCCCCTACCCAATTCTTTCTCCATTACAAGTAAAGTTTATGTTTGTATCCAAAATGGGCTGAAATGCTTACCTGGCCTCTTGCCATGGTATGCCCATGATGAATAAATCTCCTTTCTCTATCCTACATCGTGACTCATCTCTCTATTTAGCATACTGGGAGAGTGACCAGATATGATATGTGGAACTCCTAGAGTTGGGCCTCTATCCTAGAACTCCCAGTTAAAGACATATGAATGAGGAACATTCTATAGCAAACTTAAGCAATAGAGTAGAGAAAACTCCTCTCCTCTTCTCTCTGTAGTAGCATCTCCCTAAACATAGTTTCCCATAAACTTGGGCAAAGATTCCTCCCATATCTGACAAGGTAGAGCTTCTGAAGAGGTAGGGGGACTTCCTTAGGGTTAATAAACAGTGACAAGTGCAAAATAAATCTTTCCCTCCCTAGCCTTTCATGCCTATTGGCCTTTTCCTTGGTCTCACTACCCTGAGGATTTCTCTTTTTAGAAAACACTAGATTTACAATTTTTCCCATAGCTTTGTTGTCTAGGGAACCTAGCTAAAACATGCTCTATTTCACTGAGTCTTGAAGGCAGTTAAATTAGATAATATGCCTAGTGTAAGCCTTGCAGTCGTGTGTCAACTCAGGGCTATCCAGCTTAATACTGATGGCTATCTTTCAGGCATTGCACTAGGGCTAGAAAGGAAGAATGAGTTTTAGGATCCACAAAGAATTGTGAATAGAGATTCCATATTCTCTACACTGTTTGTTCTGCAATACTGTGAGTTCTATCACTGCATAGGAAAATAAAGCCCAGCACTGTGTGAAAATATTGAAACCCTGTGTTGGGACATACACAGTCACCTTCAGTATTACAGAGCAAAAAGACTTTTCTTCCTGAGTCAGGAAATTGGTTTTTTTATTGATTGCCTTGTGCAGTTGGTACTGAATACTATATGTGGAAGTGCTGCACTATGAATCCATACACTGCATCTGTAAACTAAGCTCAGTTTATGAGATATCACATAATCATTTAGGAGAAATGATCCAAAATGAACATTTCTACTTCAAGCACTATGAAGCCAGAGATTATTGCAATGGGCTTTTTTAAGAACAGAACGCTTGTACACTTGGTCTATGTGCTATTTGCATCTGTTTCTAATTGACATTTGTGGTTCAGGTGCATAAGCATAGATAATTGAGAAAGGAAAGGTAGAGCCCTTGGCTATTCCTAAATGCTGTATATGTGCCTCCCCTCTGGGGAAAATGCTATCTTGTCTCAGGACTATGGAGCACTCAATGAGAGGTGACTGAAGAAATGGTAACTGAAAATACCAAATGATCGAATTACTTCACAAGCTCTATGCATTTGTGGAGCATTTATTGTAACAAGATACATTAGGGCCACTTTCTAACAGTTTGTTTCCCCAAGCTATTTAAGCAAGAGGTGACTACTAGGAAAAAAAAATCAAATAATGCACACTGCCAAGCCTGTTCAAAGTACAGGCCAGTTAGTTCATTGCTCCTCAAAATGAAATTCATAAGCCCCCTGCATCAGCATCCCTGGGATCACCCACACAATTTCTTGCGAACAAACACCCTGGGTGATTCCAATGAGCGCTTAAGCTTAAAAACTTTGGCTTAGGGGCCTGGGAATGTGGCTTAGTGGTATAGTGTTGATTTGTATACATGAAGCCCTACGTTCAATTCCTCAGCACCACATAAACAGAAATGGCCGAAAATGGTGCTGTGGCTGAAGTGGTAGAGTGCCAGCCTTGAGCAAAAAGAAACCAGGGACAGTGCTCAGCCCCAGGAATGACAGAAAAAATTTGATTTAACTGAACTTAATCTTTATGCAGTCTTCTACCAGGTACTTAGAAACTAGTTTTGCTAAATATATTAAAAGACTTCTCAGTGAAGGCTTACGTGTCAAATACATGCTGAATAAAATTCTGTGCAACCATTTCTTTTATCTTAAAATTTCAAGTCAGGCTCTGTATGACTCTGCACATAGGTATTAGTCACTCAAGGTGTATTTGTCTAAAAAACTGGCAATATTTTACCTACTACTTTATCCCTGTTCAATGCCAAAGGCTTATCAGTTTTACAGAGTCCTGTTCCAGATTCTGAAATGGCATTTGTAACTCTCCACTGTCCTAAACCAGTCTGGGGTCCTCAGATCCTGAAGTAGCAGAGTGAGTGTCTTATCGGAACTATATTGTTCTCTCAAGCAATAGGATTTCTTTGGGTCACTTTGTATGACCAAAGCTTGTGATGATTATCAACTAGGACTACTTCAAAATTATGCTTATCTCCCACCCATTACCCGAATTTCTTCCTCTATTTAAACCTAAACCTCATTTCAGTACCCTGAAGTTGAGCTGACATATCTGCTAATAAATCTCCTTTCTCTACCCTTCACTACTACTCAACTCTATGTGGTGTATTGGGGCAGGTGGCAGAACCTAACATTTAGCAATCCTAGACCTGGTTTATGGCTTAGGATTCCAGTTACAGTTCAACCATTTACATGCAGCCCCAGAAGGTGAATAAATGCTAAATGAAAAAATTATATGATGGACAATGTTCTCTCACTCCTCTCAAAGAGAGGGAATTGAGTACAGGCTCTTGTTATGATTCCCTCTAGAAGAACCTGGCCTTTTCCTGAGAATAATCTGGGCCTCAGGATGCAGGTGCAAGCTAAGGGTAAACCGAGATGGAGATATATAATGTTGCATATATTAATGCACTTATATATAGTTTGTTTACTCTTTTAGTGACTTATTCCTTTGTGTCTGTTATCTATTTCTAGATAAAATGTTTGTTTGTTTAGATGAGTGCTGAGAATTTAAAAATGCATATTCCAAATACAAGTCCTTTGTCAGACATGCAGTTTTCAAATATTTTCTCCCAGTCTGTAGTTTACCATTTTAGGCTCTTGACAGGATCTTTCACAGATCAAAATTTTTATTTGTTTATTAGATAATCTAAATGAAGCCATTATGGTAGATTCTAATCCAATTTGAATAAATACCAAGGTTTAAATATCAAGTGGATATTTAAATTTGGCTTAAATATCAAGTGAAACACTTGTTTCTAGTTGATTCTTTATTTTCAAAATTATATTAAATTGTACTAAAGCTTAAAACTATCCATATAGACCTTAGAAAAAGATACAATATATCTACACCAGAATTTGCTGGAATTTCTTTTTTTATGATTAATAGAAAAAAATATATTTTTTAGGGCCAGGCACTGTGTACAAGGCTGTAATCTCAGTTACTTGGGAGGTGGGAATAGGAGGTCTGAGGCCAACCAGAGCAAGAAGTTAGCAAGATCTCATTTCAACAAAGAGGCCAGGTGTGCACAGCACAAGGAAACCACAGATAGCATCCTGGTCCAGGATGACCCCAGGCAAAAGTCAGATACTCATCTAGGAACAACCTAAAGCAAAGGGCTGGAGGCAGAGCACTTGGCTAACAAGCTCAAGGCATCCCCAAAAAGTTTTGATGACATTCATCAGTGGAATATTATTATTACTACTATTATTGTTATTTTGTAGTGCTGGGGCTCAAACTCAGGGCCTCACACTTCCCTGGGGAGTGCTGTAGCAATAAACCACACTCCAAACCCATCCTAGTTTCTCTTAAAATTAGAAACCTGTACATCTCCAAATATGTGGTAAATAAACAAAGGCCCAACTTGGAAGTTCTGTCCAGTTTACAAAGGGACAGACAATGACCTGGATAAAGGAGGAATCAACCCAAGTAGCAACCCCAGTGTCAATGCTTCTGCACATGAGGACATACTATTCTATATAAAAGCACTGCACAAAATTAATTTTTTAAATGTCTTTACAAGCATCCACGGTCAGTCTGAGCTTTTAACTGTCCCGGGGCCACTGTGGAGCAAGGTGTGGTGACAGGCTGGAGGGGGATGTGCGGCCACACCAGGGTGAGGAGTCTCTCGAAAGCAGCGCTGCAGGAAATTGCCTCCATGGCTAACAATTTCAGAGATTTTCTTTTTGTTTATGGGCCAGGGGTGGGGATGGGAGGAGGGAGAAGGGGAGAAGGCTCCAGAGGTCACTTCCTAACTGCTGTGGCACTCAGGGCCAGGCATTCCAGACAATACTCGGAAGCACTGAATGCCAGGCTAGATTCACCTCCCCTGGTGCGGAGATGCTAAGCTTACTCCCTTATCAGTGCTCCCCTTTTCACCCTCTCCCCTGGGCGCCTGACCCGTGGGCGGCCAAGCTGGAGCGAAAGGACACGGGCAAGCCTAAGGTACACGTGGCCGAATGAGATCCCCTTTTCCTCCCTCCTTACCCACCAAGGAAGCCAGGCGCACACGGATCTTGGAGACGCTTTGGAGAGAAATCTGGTTTATTTAGGAGGGGCTTACAGTAGTATAGTGATGATGACAAGGATTGAGCAGGAGCTGGCAACAGGCTGGAGAGCTTGTCTGTCCAAGAGAAGCTCCCAAGGACCTCCCTCATGGGCTAACATCACTTCCCATAGTACTGCCCTCTGGACAAAGCTCGAGAAAAGGGAGCACACGTGCTTGCTGGTGCAAGGTGGGGGATGGTCTCAAAGCTACCCCTTCTGGTTCCCTACTCAGAAGGAGCTAGGTGTGGCTTACTTCCACACTGCCCCAGGGCTGGGGAAAGGGCGGTGTCTCAGGAGCGCTCTCATCGCCCTTCCCCCCTCAAGGCCAAGCTGAATCCCCAACATCTGCCACTTTTTTTTTCCTTTTGAACAGCAGGAGGCTCCTTACTTGAGGGTGCGCCATGTCTTAGGTTGCCCCCTCCATGGGGGGTCTTATCCGTCTTCAGCTAACACACTAGCACTTCAGGCCAACCTGCCTGCTGGGCCGGCCAGCCCAATGAGAGGACTCGGGGAGAGTGGGATTGGCACTTGAAAGAAAGCCCTGTTAATTTTTTCTCATGCCAGCAGACCTCAGTGAGCAGCGGATCCTAATGGGTATGTGACCAACCTCATGGGGTTCCTAAATGGCTAACAGCCAAAGGCCACTTCTTGTCTGGACAGCTCTGGCTTTTCACTTACAATATAAGAGACCAATTTGTCTAGCACAGGGCAATGCAAACATAATGCAAATGGGAGCATCAAGCAGACATAAGCATAAGCAATCGTAACACAAGGCAAATGCAACATGAGCAACTGTAACACATGAGCAATTATAACACAGGCACAATGCAATGGAGGGTCTCTTATCTGGCTCAGCCCATAGGAGATAGAGGAGTCCTGGTCCATTTCAGTGTCACTCAAGGCAGTAAAGATGGCTCTCCCTTTCCTTGATGGTGAGGTAGAGGCAGGTTCAGGTACTGGAGATTTGGCAGCCAGGGTGCTGGTAACTTAACAATTGAAGTTAGTAAACACTTTATAGTAAACATTGCAGCATGGTACCAATCCCTTGCTTATTGTAAACATTTATCATAAAACATTAAGGTGTCAAAACCCTTTAGCTCCTATTTCCCTCCAATGGGGGCCGCTAAGATAAGCAGAAAGGGGAGGGCAAAGGAAGGAACAACAGTGTGAAAAATTTCCCTTTAGTTCTTGTGCAACGCTGTGGGCCACACTGCCACAGCAAACATTACTCCAAAAGGTGCGAGGCAAGGTCCAGGGAAGAAACAGGCCCGACACTGGGTCCATCGCTGGTACAGGCAGGCTTTCCCATTTCTCCATGGAAAAATCCACCACGGTCTTTGTTTTCCTGAAGAGAAAACAAGGAGAGACATCCCTCAAGGGCAGGTGCCCTTGGGTGGTCATTCAGATGAACAATATTTTAAGTCTCTTGCTGGTATCCAGATTGGATTCAGTTCCCCAGTTGGGAAAACGCATCCGAAGCCCCTTCCCGCACTGATAAGTGGGTCCAGGCCTCGCCATGCTCCTGTAAGGGGTCCTTCCAACAGACTTCCACCTTTAAGTAAGGTGTTTGGCTTGACCAATGTCTCTGGAAAGCCGACAGAGGTTGGTTCTTAGAGAAATTTAAAATATTCAGTGTAAACATCACTATCCTCAGCTGGTCATGTGGGCTTCCCCCCTTTTGTTTTAATAATTGATCCTTCAGGGTTTTATTATGCCTCTCAGTTATGGCCTGACCCTTTGGGTTGTATGGTATTCCAGTGTTATGTTTAATATTCCACGTTTGGAAAAAGGCCTGTAAAGGCTTGCTGATGAAACAAGGTCCATTATCTGTCTTTACCTGTAAGGGGAGCCCTAGGATAGCAAAACATTGTAGGAAGTGGCTCTCAGCATGCTGGGCCCTTTCACCCGAATGGGCAGTAGCCCAGCACGTGTGTGAGTGAGTCTCTATGGACATAAATACACATTTCAACCTTCCAAAAGGAGCATAGTGGGTTACATCAGTTTGCCAGATAACATTAGGCTTTAGGCCTCTGGGGTTGACCCCAGGAGATTGCAGAGGAGGGAATTGCAGAAAGGGCATACATGACTTGCAAGTCCTAATAATCTTTTTAAAATCTTTTATAGGAACTGAAGGGAATCTCTGATGTAACCCTCTCCAGTTTAAATGTGTGCACTCATGGAGTCCTTGGGCCATTTGAAGGTTTTGAGGTTGTACAATAACCATAGCTACAATAGTCCCATTAATGGCCAGCTGGTCTGCCATATGATCACCTTGTGTCAGGTCCCCAGGCAGTCCTTGGTGTCCGCTAAGGTGTTGTAAGAATATAGACTCAGCCCGCTCTTTTAACAGAGACCTGACTTGGATCATCAGAGGGGTGATTGGGTTTCCATCTAATTTAATATATGAGGACACCAGGTTTGATAACAAATTAACCACATACAAACTGTCAAAAACAGATTCATCGGCTGTTTGACATGGGTCAGTGCCAGGGCGACTGCATACAGTTCCTTAAACTGTGCAGATCCAGTAACTGCCTCAAAGTAATGGGTGTTACCTTTCCCATCAGCAGAAGGGGAGGTAGAATGTACCACCATGGCAGACCCCACTCTTACCCCATCTGTAAAAACAATGCAGCCTTGACAAGAGGCCTGGTAGAGAAAAGTACAGGAGGGGTCCATTGTATCCTGTAAAATGAGGTCACCCACCTCGAGGTGCCATAATGGCAATCTACTTTTCCCATAAAACCCTCCAGGGCACTGAACACCTGTTCATTATTCCTTCTGACCCATTCAAAATCTGACAGCCAGTAGGGAATAGTTAGCACATCGGGATCTCGCCCATAATGCCTCAGGGAAGTATCCCTGCCCTTGATTACCAAGTTAGCTAGCTGGTCTAGCTGGGAATAAACCCTGGGAGCTCCTCCCACTGATGCGTGCACCCATTGGAGAGGCTCGTCTGACTGGGTAATAGCGGCTGAGGAAAGCTCAGACCCGGGGAGGATCCAAAGGCAAAGTAGGCACTCAGGCTTGTAGTGGGCCAACCATGCCATATTTAGGGCCATTTGGATTTTCTGGAAGGCTGTTTGAAGTGATGGAGTTATTGTAATAACATCAGTGGGCGCTTTGCCCTTCAAAGAGTCATGGAGCGGAAGCAGCTCCTCTGTAGGCAGGTGAAGCCAGGGTCTTAACCAGTTAATCTCCCCCAACAGTCTTTGCATCTCCACCAGAGTATAAGATGACTGGAAGGATAACTGGGGTTTAAGGGAGCACACAGAGTCTAGTTTAAGTTCTGCCCCCAAGATCTTAAAGGGGTATACTTTCTGAACCTTGTCACTGGCTATATGCAGTCCTCCTCTTTGTAGGAGTGTTTGTAGCTTGCTATAGGCAGCGTCTAGCACTTGGACAACTGCTGCTCCAATAATGATGTCATCCATATAGACATATAAAATAATATCTGACTGGCTCCTAAGAGGTTGAAGAACTTGTGACACATAATGTTGGCAGAAGGCAGGACTATTAACCATGCCCTGAGGTAAGACTACCCACTCATACCTCTGGTCTGGCCCCTGGTAGTTAACCGAGGGCATGGAGAAAGCAAACTTTTCACAGTCCTGGGGGTCAAGGGGAATGGAAAAGAAACAGTCCTTGATGTCAATTATAATGAAATTCCGATCCCGAGGAATGGAGGGGATCCATGGCAGCCCCCGTAAAGGGGTGCCGGCGGGATTATCCGCTCATTAATTTTTCTTAGGTCCTGTACCATCCTCCATTTACCTGAGGCCTTTTGTACAACAAATACAGGGCTGTTCCACGGGCTCAGCGAAGGTCTAATATGCCCTAGGGACAGTTGTACTGATATTATTTCCTTTAAACTTTTTAGCTTGTTTGAGGGAAGTGGCCACTGTTCCACCCACACTGGGGACCCGGAAACCATCGAATGGCAGGGATGGTAGAAACAGTGGCCCTTAGAATTGGGAGTGAGGCCCTGTAGAAGAAACAGGAGCCTCCTGCCCCAAGGCCTCAGAAGGAGGCAGTCTCTGATAGTCACTAGGGCCACCTGATAAGCCCTGGCCTGTGATGATCGAGGCCTCAACTTTTCCCAAAATATCCCATCCTAGCAGGTTATCTGGTAAGCCTGTCATTATCAGGGGATGCACTGTTCCCTTACCACTGTTCGTGTCATCCCAGGGAAGCCAGTTCCTGGTTGTCTCACTCTCAGCTATGCCTCCCACCCCCAAGGTCTGGGGTCCGGGGATTAAGTCCCACCACGGAGGCACCCCCTCCTTTTTTAATATAGTCCGATCTGCTCCTGTATCGATTAAGAATCAGAACCTCTTTCCAGATATAATTTCTGTCTTTGGCCTCATTTTCGGGACTATTGGGACTGTCCAGAGGGCCTCAGGCTGGTCATTAGGCCCATTACTGGGCTGATCACTGGACTGATGGCCTCCTTTGGGTGACAGGGCTGGAGGGTGCCCCACTACTAGTTTAAAGGCCTCCCCTTAGCATCAAATCTGGACTTACAATTTTTTCACCAATGAAATCCCTTTTTGCAGTGGGGGCAAGGTTTTGTGGGTAGCTCCTTGGTCCAGTCTGAGTGCTGTCCTCTCCAGGCATCAGATCTTACAAGACCAGAAGGACACTCCCTCTTGAAGTGGCCCCGGCCACCACATTGGTAACAGCACTCCCTGCTTACCTCACCAGTGGGGGCAGGGGCAGGCTCCTCAGTAAGCAGAGTGGTCAGCAGCTGCGCCTGGCGGGCTCGCGCGCTGATGCCCCGACAAGCGTAAATCCAGCTGTCCACAGATTTCTCCATTACTCCTGCACAAGCCAATCTGCATTCTGATGTCATCCCTTAGCACACCAAGGTCCTTAGAAATTGATTTACCTGGGACCCAGGAAACTGTCGATGGAGATTGTCCCTCACTCGGCCAACGAAGGCAGCAAGACTCTCATTGGTCCCTTGGGTAGCTTTTACTGCCGAGGTCTCTAGGGACCCCTCTCCCAAGCCATGCCATGCGGCCAGTCCCACAGCCTGTATCTGCTCCCGGTAGGGGGCAGGGAAGGCAGCCCGTTGGGGACGGGTGGATCCAAACAGTATGCCAAAGGTTATGGGGATTGTCGGATAGGTGGCCTGATTTCTCTCCGCCTGAGCATAGCACTCATATCTGAAAAGGGAACACCATTCCTCATACATTGTTCTATCAAGCAGTGACTGGGCCAGGCTTCTCCACTCCTGAGCAGTAGAAAGATGGTGGGCAACACCCTCGAGTAGGCTTTCCCCCCACTGGGTGTTCGGTCCCCCTCCCTCAACGACTATTCTCCTGAATTCTCTGAAATCTTGTATCTCTTGGGGCCGCCACGAGGCTGAGATGGCTACCAGGTTGAGATTTGCAGATTTGTCTGCGCTCGGTGAATGCGCGCTGCTGCAGCCACTGGGCTGCTGCTGCCGCTCAGTGGGGCTCCTTAGATCTGCATAGAGCCGAGCCGAGCGTCCGGTGGGGGAGGGGTAGCGAGATGGCAGGGGCCGCTGTGCACATTGTTCTCCCGCCACGTGTCTCGGGGCCACGGCACCTAGTCCGGGGTCCTGGAGATTGGGCTCACACTCGTTCCTGGGCCCCTCGGAGCGGGCCATCGCCCTCTCCAGATCAAAATTCCCCCATGCGGCCATTTCCTGAGTCCAGGGACTCTCCCCTGGATCCGAGGAAAAGCAGGCTTTAAGGGTCTTAATAGCTTGGAAGGTCGCAAGGGGGAGCTCCTCTCCCAACTCCGCTTCCTTGCCTTCCAATTCTCGCCCTAATCGATCCCAAGTTTCCCACGAGAGTGGATTGTATCCAGCGAACCACAGGACCCTATGGGTCAACCCCTCCCAAATTTGTATAGCACATGGTTCCGAAATACTCATCCCCGCATTTTGGAGGGTGAACCTGAGGATTTTAAGGTGCGAATTATTCCACCTACTCTGATTCTGTCCCATTTTCTTTGTTGACCTGATGAGAGAACCACGTGTCCCGGAGACTCTACTCCAATTCCCTTAGGGCTTTCCTGTAGCTGCCAGACTCGCTCCCATGGGCTCTGTGCCCCACATTAGGTGCCAGTTGCCGGGCTAGATTCACCTCCCCTGGTGCGGAGATGCTAAGCTTACTCCCTTATCAGTGCTCCCCTTTTCACCCTCTCCCCTGGGCACCCGACCTGCGGGCTGCCAAGCTGGAGCGAAAGGACACGGGCAAGCCTAAGGTACACGTGGCCGAATGAGATCCCCTTTTCCTCCCTCCTTACCCACCAAGGAAGCCAGACGCACACGGATCTTGGAGACGCTTCAGAGAGAAATCTGTCTTATTCAGGAGGGGCTTACAGTAATATAGTGATGATGACGAGGATTGAGCAGGAGCTGGCGATAGGCTGGAGAGCTTGTCCGTCCAAGAGCAGCTCCCAAGGACCTCCCTCATGGGCTAACATCACTTCCCATAGTACTGCCCTCTGGACAAAGCTCGAGAAAAGGGAGCACACGTGCTTGCTGGTGCAAGGTGGGGGATGGTCTCAAAGCTACCCCTTCTGGTTCTCGACCCAGAAGGAGCTAGGTGTGGCTTACTTCCACACTGCCCCAGGGCTGGGGAAAGGGCGGCGTCTCAGGAGCGCTCTCATCACCCTTCCCCCCTCCAGGCCAAGCTGAATCCCCAACAACTGAACACTCAGGCCAGGTCTACCAGAAGGCTAGGGCTCCTGCAAGCAAGGCCTACAGATGCATGTCCTCCTCCTCTTGGCAGAAGCTTGGTGGCTCTGTTCTCCAGTAGACGGACTCGCTGGCACATCAAAATCCCCAAAACCACTGTTGCAAACCTCATCAGGCCCACAAAGAGCATGGTCATGATGAAGTTGGGCGGGTAGGAGGGCCGGGGCTTATGCTGGTACAAACAACAAGGGACAAATATCTTGACGCATCCAATTAGAGTGGTGGACACCATCTGCACAGCACCTAGCATGCTGGGCTCGCCCTCCAGCAGGGACAGGATGTACTTGTTGAGGAACAGGGTGCAGAAGCTGAAGAAGAACCAGAGCGTGAGGTAGAGGAGCCCCGGTGAGCTCCAGACGCCCAGGTCTGACTGGATGACCGTGGTCTCCGTGATGGTGACCATGTGCAGGCTCTCCTGTGGGCCCGCACCCTTCGCAAACACAATCTTCTCGCTCCGGTGACCAAAAAGAGAGCCCCAGGGGAGAAGAGGCTTTGCTTCCCGCTCCCTGTCCACGCCCGGCCCAGTCTCCTCCAGCGCTCAAGGTTTTACAGAAGACGCCGCCAGCCGCCATGCTGAGCCCACGGTGAGAGGTGGATCTCAAGGGCAGACGGCGTGAGCCACGACGCCTCGCATGCAGGGGAAGCAGGAATGAGTCCCAGCTAGCACAAACATGGCCCGGCAGTGTGAGTGTGGACACAGGCTACAACGCTTACTGGCTAAATTCGGAACTTCTTAACTCTGTACTGGGTCTTCTCTCTCACTTGACTTTTCACAAGAGTTGGGAACTTTGGCAGAGTCTCCCAGGAAGTTGAAGCTCGGCTGCTGGCCTGTCCAGCCCTGGTTCCTGGCTTTCCCGTCTACCTTCCCAATTGCTTTCAGAGGAAAGCAATCCTTATCCTGCGCTTCCTGGCAGCGTCCCACCCGCTCCGCCCGGCCGCCCGCCGGCAGCCCCGCTGCCCGAAGCGCCGAGGAGGACACGGGACCGAGGCTGGGTCCCTGGGCGTGGTCCACAACGAGGCGGGGCCTGGGCTCCGTGCTCCCTTGGAGAGGGGCGGGCAGCTGATGAGCTGTGGTCCCGGCTCCACCAGGGCGGCCCAGGGCGGGCAGGCAACCCAGGACCCTGCTCATCCATGGGCCATGCGGCCGCCCGCGGGGCCTCCGCACAAACCCTCAGGGCTGGAGGGGGGCAGCACCAGCCGGGGTCCCGCGGCCGGGCTCGGGGGTGCAGAGCCCTGGCACCCCGAGGCCGCAGGGGCCGGAGCGGGCCCACGGGAGACCACGGACTTGGCAACGGGCTGCGCTGCGGAGCCCCGGGAGCCGGCTGGGGACCAGAGGGTGGACCCTTTGCTGGAATTTCTATAGGAAAACCTACAGATCAATGTGAAGTAGAATTAAAATTTTTCTGTGTTGAGTCTTCTAGTCTATATGCATGCTCTAATGCTCCATTTATTTATCAGTTCCCACACTAGTTGAGGCACCTTCCTGTTTCTCCAACTCAGAGCTTCTACTCATTTCTGGGAGAAATAAATCAGTCAGTATTTAGTACATGGATTTATATGTTTACACATTTTCTATAGTTTGAATGTTCCCCAAAGATTCATTTGTTAAAAGCTTGATTCCTAGAGTGGCCCTATTGGGAGAAGACAGAACCTTTAAAAGGTGAGATCTAGTGGGAACTCTTTAGGCCATTGGTATACTACAGCCCCTTCTTATCTCTCTTTCTCTTCCCCACCATGAGATGAATGGCTTATTCCAACACGTACTCCCACCAAATCAATCAATCATGTACTGGAAACTGCAAAATGTGAAGCCAAGAAATAACCCTTGGGGTAAAATTGATCAAGATGTATTGTATTCATTATCTGAATAATCTGACTAGTGAAATTGAAACCTGTTTGTACAGCCACTTGAAAATATAAATTTAAAAAATAATCCTTTTCGGAAACTTCCAGGAAGACGGCGGAGCAACAGCAGAGCCCTAGCTGAGCTCCCTCAGACATCGCAGTTTTCCCAATCCATAGAAACTTTTACTCTTACAAAGACAGCCAGAGTAAGTTCTAACAGTACAGGGATTCTGGCCAGATAGGAAAAATTGACTTTGCTGGTCTGAAAACACAGATTTGAGCTCCGGGAGGCATCCCGCCGCCACACCAGTGCCAGCCCTGGCACAGCGCCCGGCACAGCACCCAGCACAGCGACCCACACTGTGCGCGGCTAAAGCACACAGCATAGACCAGGGAGAAATCCTCCAGACGGCGGCGGCGGCGGACAGACGCGGATCACAGGCTGAGCATGGACGGGATGAAATCACAGAGAAAGCATGAGTACGCCACGAAAGACATTCTCACTCGCGCGCACAGAGCAGCTTCTGGGAGGTAGCCCTTCCCCCACCACCAGAGCAAAGCGCCATCTTTGACACTGGCATAGGGTCAGACGAGACTGGAACTAAAGCGGGCCTGCGGAAAGTGAGGACAAAGGAGCCATCTTTGAAAAGGGCAAGAGGGACCAATCAGTGAAAGCCAGCTCCACCCAGGAGAACGTACTCTGCCCAGGCGGGAGGCTCATACTAGGCTGCAGCTTAGCCAGAGGTGCCCCATACTGCCCGCCAGAATTTCTAAATTTAAAGTGAAAGCGGTGAGCAGCTACCGGTGGAACGGAACACCCAGAGTCACATCGGAAGCCCAATTCCCAGCCCGAAAAGAAGCTGAATTCCATAGCCACCTTTGCCCAGGAAGCCGCCCCGCCCAGGAAGGAGGAACTTCCCCCAGGCAAGCAACTCTCAGCCAGGTAAACCAGGCCAGAGGTGCCCCGCCCTGCTGAGTACACAGCCTATTCAAAGCCAGGCGTTAGAGACAGCGGCCCCACAACAGATGGAAGAGTCATGGTGCCTGAGAGTGCTCATGTCCCCATCTACAGAGGACGCCCAAGGCCTACCTGCAAGCTGTGTGAACCACAGAGACCCAGTATTGCACCAAAAAGACAGGGGGGTCAGAACAGATCCAAACCCTGCAAACTGAAAGCAAGTCAAACCAGCCAAGCAGCAAAATAGACTGCAGACCATCGCAAGGAAACCAGAGACTGTAGAAAGACCACCCAAACAAGGAAGACTCCACTTTTTTCTTCTCAAACATTTTTTAAGCTTTTTAAAAAAAATTATTTTTAAATTTTTTCACTTGTAAAACATCGATGATTTTTTTTTGTTTTCCATTTTTACCTGTTGGTTTATCAAGGTTTTTGTTGTTGTTGTTCGTTTTTCTGTTTTTTTTTCCTTTTTTTTTTTTTAATAATTTTTCTCTGTTTTGTGCATCTGTCTTCCAGTATTTTTTCTTTATTTCTCTCTTTTCATTCTCTTTCTTTAAAAATTACTTTCCTATGAATAACACCTCCACTCTTTTCTGCTAACTCTCCATTGTCTAGCATTTTAACCTTGTTCTTTCTACTGATTCTACTCTTCTCAACATTTCAACGTCACTGAAACGAAACCAAAACCATCACCCCCCCCATACATTTTACTCTATTCTCTTTACTACCTCTAACTTACACTCCTGACTTATATCCAGGAACTCCAGATTCTATTGACTCCTGGTTATTGGATAGAGGGTATCCCTGCTTAATCCGAGTGAATCAAAGGGGTTCATAGAGAAAGCCATTCCTAAAAGATCCTAATGTAAGAACAAGAATTGCTCATAGGGTTGTAACAGTAAATAAGTAACTACTGAATACAAGGCTCAGGATCGGATGTTATATTGAAATTGTATTCTTTAGGAACACCAAATCTAATTTTATAGACAGGTATACAAGGTATCTGTATATGATTGTGAACTTCTAAGATTTACACAACAGTGCTTGGTAAGGTCTGCTTTAGGTCTTAAGTGGTGCTCACAGGTGCTTGTAGATTGGCATTCCCAATCCAAATGGGCAGAAGAAACACAAGAAAGATGGAAAACAATGGAGTCTATTTCTCCCACTCAAAACAAGCAGGAAACAGAGCAGTCAATCAAAGACATAGAAGAGAACCCTCAAAATGCTCTACAAAGTCTACTGATAAACATGTTAAATGAAAAGTTTGAATCAATACAGCAATCCTTCCATAAAGTAGTAGATGATTTCATGGCCTCAACAAATAGAAAGATAAATGAAATTCAAGAGTCAAATGAAAAGATATCTACCCAGCTAAAAGATTTGAGAGACAGCACTCAAAACCAAATTAATGAAGATAATGAAGTAAAAAATTCCATACAGGACCTAAGAGATGACATGGAAATCATCAGGAAAGACCAGTCAGAAGGAAAAGAGATTCGAAATCAAGTAGCTAGCCTACAGTCCCGACTAACTGAAGCAGAAGATCGAATCTCAGGAGCTGAAGATTCCCTAGAATCTATGGAGAAAGATCAAAAATCAATACAAAACCAATCCAATAGACAAAACATATCACTCCAGGAGCTTCAAGACACAATCAGGAAGCCCAATTTAAGGATACTAGGTATTGAGGAAAACCAGGAGAAAGAAGTTAATGGAATAGACAACCTATTTAACAGAATATTAGCTGAGAACTTCCCAAATATCCAGGAGGCCTATACAGATATAAGAATCTATTAGAACCCCAAACCGACCAGACCAGAATAGGACATACCACTGACACATTGTGATCAAAACAGGATCAATAGAGTCCAAGGAAGGAATCCTGAAAGCTGTTAGGGAGAAGAAAACAACCACATAAAAAGAAAAAGCAATCAGAATAACCCCAGACTTCTCAGCAGAGACCATGAAAGCAAGGAGATCCTGGAATGAAATAACTGAAATTCAGAAAATAATAAGGGACTATTTTGCAAACCTTTATGCCAACAAATTCGAGAACTTGGAAGAAATGGATGATTTCCTAGAAAAAATTGATATCCCCAAACTCAACCATGAAGATTTAAACCTTCTGAACAGACCCATATCCAGTATTGAAATAGAAATGGCAATAAATGATCTCCCATCCAAGAAAAGCCCAGGTCCAGACGGATTCACTGCAGAATTCTACAAGGCCTTCAAAACAGAACTCACACCAATATTTCTCAAACTCTTCAATGAAATTGAAAGAGAACATTCACTACCAGACACATTCTATGAAGCCAGTATAACCCTCATCCCCAAACCAGGCAGGAACTCATCACGGAAAGAGAACTATAGACCAATTTCCCTGATGAACATAGATGCAAAAATTCTCAACAAAATTCTGGCCAGTAGTCTTCAACAGGTCATCAAAAAAAAATCATACACAACGATCAAACTGGATTCATCCCAGGGATGCAAAATTGGTTCAATGTATGCAAGTCAATTAATGTAATCCATCACATCAACCGGAGCAAGGTAAAGAACCACATGGTTTTATCTCTGGATGCGGAAAAAGTGTTCAATAAAATCCAGCACCCATTTATGCTAAAAGCTCTGGAAAAACTGGGATTCCAGGGAACATTCCTGAATATAATCAAGGCAGTTTATGACAAACCAACAGCAAGCATAACTCTAAATGGAGAAAAACTAAAGCCATTCCCTTTAAAATCAGGAACAAGGCAGGGATGTCCACTCTCTCCCTGGTCTTCAACATAGTACTAGAATTCCTAGCCAGAGCAATTAGGCAAGAAGAAAATATAAAGGGGATCCAAATAGGAAAAGATGAACTTAAACTTTCTCTCTTCGCAGATGACATGATGCTATACCTAAAGAACCCCATAGACTCTACTCCCAAGCTACTAGAGCTGATCCAAAACTTTGGCAAAGTTGCAGGATATAAAGTAAACCCTCAAAAATCAATGGCATTTATATAGGCTAATAACCCAAATGCCGAGGCTGAAATCAGGAAAGCAATTCCATTTGCATTAGCCTCAAAAAAATACAATACCTAGGAATAACCTTAACCAAAGAAGTGAAAGATCTCTATGATGAGAACTTTAAAAACATGAAAAATCATTTTAAGGCAGAACTAAAGAAATGGAAAATCCTCCTATGCTCCTGGATTGGGAGGATTAATATAATCAAAATGGCAATATTGCCAAAGGCTATCTTCAAATTCAATGCAATACCCATTAATATCCCAACACCATATTTTAATGAAATAGAAGAAACAATCCAGAAATTCATATGGAACAATAAAAGACCCAGAATATCAAAAACACTCCTAAGCAGAAAGAACAGTGCTGGAGGAATTACAATACCCAACTTCAAGCTGTATTATAAAGCTATAGTAATAAAAACAGCTTGGTTTTGGCACCGGAACAAGTCTGAAGATCAAAGGAACAGAATGGAAGACTCAGAAATGAACCCACAGAACTATGCCTACTTGATCTTTGATAAAGGAGCTAAAAAATAGGTTGGGAGAAAGACAGCCTCTTTAACAAATGGTGTTGGCAAAACTGGTTCAACACATGCAACAAACTAAAACTAGATCCTTATGTATCTCCCTGCACCAAAATCAATTCCAAATGGATTAAAGACCTCGAAATCAAAACAGATACCCTGAAAACACTAAAGGAAGGAGTAGGAGAAACACTTGGGCTCCTTGGCACAGGATGGAACTTCCTTAATAAAGACCCAGAAAGGCTATAAATCAAAGAAAGGTTGTACATAAGGGACTGCATCAAACTGCAGAGCTTCTGCAGTGCAAAGAACATAGCTCACAAGATAAATAGAAAGCCCACAGATTGGGAAAAGATCTTTACCAGCCATACAATGGACAAAGCCTCATGTCTAAAATATATGCAGAACTAAAAAAATTACATTCCTCCAAAAAAAAACTGCAAAGAACCAATAGCCCTCTCAACAAGTGGGATAAAGACTTAAAAAGAGACTTCTCTGATGAGGAAATGAGAATGGCCAAGAGACATATGAAAAAGTGCTCTACATCACTGGCCATGAAAGAAATGCACATCAAAACAACATTGAGATTCCATCTCACCCCAGTAAGAATGTCATATATCAAGAAAACTAACAATAACAAATGTTGGAGGGGATGTGGCCCAAAGGGAACCCTACTTCATTGTTGGTGGGAATGTAAACTGGTTCAGCCACTCTGGCAAGCAGTATGGAGATTCCTCAGAAAGCTAAACATAGAGCTCTCCTATGACCCAGCAGCCTCACTTTTGGGTATCTATCCAAATGACCATAAACAAAATCACAGTAAAGCCACCAGCACAACAATGTTCATTGCAGCACAATTTGTCATAGCTAGAATCTGGAACCAACCCAGATACCCCTCAGTAGACAAATAGATCAGGAAAATGTGTTTCATATACACAATGGAATTTTATGCCTCTATCAGAAAGAATGACATTGCCCCATTTGTAAGGAAATGGAAGGACTTGGAAAAAATTATACTAAGTGAAGGGAGCCAGACCCACAGTAACAGGGACTCTATGGTCTCCCTTACTGGGAATAATTAGCACAGGTTTAGGCTAGTTCCAGCAGAGGATCACAAGAGCTCAATAGCTATACCCTTATGATCACATAAGATGATGCTGAGTGAAATGAACTCCATGATATGGAAACAAGTGATATATCACAGTTATAACTACTTTCAACGTCCTATGTGAATGTGTAGTTTCTATTATTGATGATGTTTTGTATCACCTTCCTATGTTTGTACCTACACTATCTCTGTAATCTTACCTGAGTATATTGGAAACCGTGTTTACTGGTATTGGAAGTAGGAAATTCAAAGGGAATACCAAATTCGAGAGACACGGGGTAAAAAAAGAGAAATAACTACAAAAGCAATACTTGCAAAACTGTTTGGTGTAAGTGAACTGAACAACTGGGCGGGGGGGAGGGAAGGGGGGGAGGGAGGGGGGCATGAGGGACAAGGCAACAAACAGTACAAGAAATGTATCCAACGCCCAACGTATGATACTGTAACCTCTCTGTACGTCAGTTTGAAAATAAAAATTTGAGAAAAAAAAAAAAAAAAAGAAAACTAACAATAACAAATGTTGGAGGGGATGTGGCCCAAAGGGAACCCTACTTCATTGTTGGTGGGAATGTAAACTGGTTCAGCCACTCTGGCAAGCAGTATGGAGATTCCTCAGAAAGCTAAACATAGAGCTCTCCTATGACCCAGCAGCCTCACTTTTGGGTATCTATCCAAATGACCATAAACAAAATCACAGTAAAGCCACCAGCACAACAATGTTCATTGCAGCACAATTTGTCATAGCTAGAATCTGGAACCAACCCAGATACCCCTCAGTAGACAAATAGATCAGGAAAATGTGTTTCATATACACAATGGAATTTTATGCCTCTATCAGAAAGAATGACATTGCCCCATTTGTAAGGAAATGGAAGGACTTGGAAAAAATTATACTAAGTGAAGGGAGCCAGACCCACAGTAACAGGGACTCTATGGTCTCCCTTATAGGGAATAATTAGCACAGGTTTAGGCTAGTTCCAGCAGAGGATCACAAGAGCTCAATAGCTATACCCTTATGATCACATAAGATGATGCTGAGTGAAATGAATTCCATGTTATGGAAATGATTGTTATATCACTGTTGCAAGTACTGTCAACGTGCTATGTGTAACTGTAGCTTCTATTATTAAGGATCCTCTTATATCCCCTTCCTGTGGTTGTACTTACACTATCTCTGTGTCTTATCTGAGTATATTGGAAACCATGTATACTGGTAAACAGTGGTACATAGGGTAAAGAAAACACAAACAACTACAAAAGCAATACTTGCAAAACTGTTGTAAATGAACTGAACAACTTGTGGGGGAAAAGTCAAAGGGGGGGGGAATGAGGAAGGAGGTAACAAACAGTACAAGAAATGTATCCAATGCCTAACGTATGAAACTGTAACCTCTCTGTACGTCAGTTTGATATAAAAATTTGAAAAAAAATAATCCTTTTCTTTTTATAAGCTGATTATTATAGCTTTGCACAAAGTGTTTGTGTATCTAAATTGTCCAGTAATTATTTGATGGAATTGGTATGAGTGAGAATGAAGCTACATGTTTTTTTCCATAGAGCAGTTATTACCTAAAATGTTTCTCTTGTCAAGCTGTCCTTTTCTGGTTTGAGAAAGAGACTTTACTTGAGGCATTTTTTTCCTCTATGCCAACTGGCATTTCTGGGTTACCAGCTTCTCCAATCACTGTCAGTGGTGAAATTATATCCAGGGCTTCAGACTATGTTGTGCAACTTCTCGATTGCTGAGCACAACTAAGCTATAGCCCCAAGCCCAGCTTTCCTTCATACCTTGGGCTTTATATGGAAAAAATAAATCAATAATTTGTTGTTTCTGAGATCCCAAGGTCTCTTTGGGTTTTTCTTTGTCTCTCCAAGTCTTAGAATCTTCTTGTTCTTGTCTTATAATGCCCATAGTTTTTTTACCTGTACTTAGGTAAAGAAGTAAGGAAAATTATTCTATTCAGTCTTTCCAGAATAGGCAGGTAATATATCACTTTTATAAAAATATTTTTAAAAAGGAACATGACTCAAGTAGTAGGATGTTTGTCTAACAACCAAGTTCAAACCCCAGTACCACAAAAAAATAACATTTTATTTGTCAACAGTTTTATCTTTAGAGAAAAGTTGAAGAAGTAGTAGTATATATCAAGTGATAGAGCTCCAACTTGGCATGAAAAAAAATAAAGGGAGAGGGTAAAGCCCTGAGTTCAATCTCCAGTTCTGGTACAAAAGAAAACAAAGAAAAATTGCAAAGATAATATAGACAGTTTTTATATACCTTATTATCTTAGCTTCTTACATTATAATGATTTGGATGTTATATTTGCTATAATTAATGTACCAATTTTGATACATTATTATGAACTAAAGTTGACATTTGACTCAGATTTCTTGTTTTCCCTATTATCCTGTGCAGGATCCTGTGCAGGTTACCATATTATCTTTAGTCATCAATTACTTTAGATTCCCCTTGACTGTAACAGTATCTCAGACTTTGTTTTGATGACCTTACAGTTCTGGGGAATGCTGATCAGATAGTTTGCAGAATGTCTCTCAGGGTTTGTCTGAAGTTGTTCATGATTAAACTAGGGCTATAAGGTCTTGAACAGAAGGCTGCAAATATAAAATGTCAATCCTGCCATCATAACAAGGACACACACTATAACATGACTTATCACCTATTATGTTAATGTTGATCTCTTGACAGATCTCTTTACTGTAAAATTATCCTGATTCTCTTTTTCATATGTAATCTTTGGAAAGAAGCCACCGTGCACAGCCTACACTTAAGGAGAGTGGAATTATTTCCACATAAAGGAGGACAAGATACCTACAAACAATATTAAGAATTCTTCTGTACAAAAAATGTGTCTATTCTTTCCCATTTATGTATTCAATAATCTATATCAACATGGACTCAGGTATTCTTACTAATACTAGTATTATTTTGTTGATCAAATTAGTCCACCTTTTGCCATTGAGAGTTCTTTCACTTGCTTCTGTGTCCCTTTGATGTTTTCTCTTTATAGTTTGTGTTGGGTTGTTTTTGAGTCTTTCTTTCTTCCTTTCTTTTTTGCCAGTCCTGCGGCGTGGGACTCTGGGCCTGAGCATTGTCTCTGGTTTCTTTTTGTTCAAGGCTACCACTCTACCTCTTGAGCCACAGAACCTTTCTGTTTTTTCTGTTTATGTGGTGCTGGAGAATCGAACCCAGGGCTTCACGCATGCAAGACAAGCACTCTACCCCTAAACCACATTCCCAGACCCTGAGCCTTTCTTTACTTTCTCTCGGTACAATGTGCACCAAGCTCAACTTGTATGTTTGCTGATCCAGTTCTAGAATCAATCATTTTATCCCAAGGAGTCCTAGTTCCTCTTATTAGAGAATAGTATTATAAACCAAGATTTTTTTCTAAGTATGCTTGTTGATATTGAGATAGTGCTGCATCTAGAACCTCTTAATGATAAAGACAAGACATGTAGGTATATTAACTCGTATGCACAAAGTTATAGACATTTGACGCATAGTCATCTGTATCTTCTTTTTGGCATCCAAAATATCTTTAATAACAGGATAAGGTCCAGGGTTAGGTTTTGTAGCCTTGGCTGGCCCGTCTGCCTCTGGCACGCTCAAACTTCTGGCCCTAGGGTTTGATGTGGCAGTGGCGGGTTCCTCGAGCCTCACTAAAATGCCCGTAACACCTCTCAGTCCTTGTGAGGACCAGACAGCAGGATGGTGCCCCGGCTTTAACGGAGTCCAAGGCCAGCTGGTTAAAGATGAGGATCTTGCCCCCAAGCTTGAGGATTTAGGTGAGGGCCCGGCCACCTTGAGATTAGGCATGTTCAGAACACACACATCATCTGTGACTGTCTCCACTGCCACTGCTGTCTGTTCTCCCGACCAGGAAGCTTCATCTTCCGGATCATCCGGGATAAGAACAGGCAGCCAGTTGGCATGACTCATGAACAACTTCTTCAGCATAACTAGGTTGGAGGTAGATTAGTTCGTCTGACCAGAAACCTGTCCAGCTTGACCAACAGGTCATCTACCAACAGGTAGATGTCCTGGATCTTGGGTTCTTTGTGCCGAATCTTGCGGTCTTTGTTGTGCCGGATGTTGACACCCATGATGGGGCCTCCTGATCATCCAGACCCAGAAAGCGTCATCTGTATCTTTATCAAGGTACATGAGTTCATACTGCTGTCTAATACTGATGCCCAAGTCTAATCCATTACCATACAGATCATTCTGTATGCTTCCTGTCTTTGCCTCACTGAAAACAGTGAGAAATTCAACTCCTACCATCTATCATCCCTCTATATAATTGTCTGACTCAAGTATACATATATGGTGATTTCAAAATTATTAAACTGTGTCCCTATGGAATTTTTTTTCAAAAAGATTGTAATATTTATGAATGTTGACTCTACTGATTGTCCTATAGATTCCACTCATTTCTACAATTACTTAATGCACCATATTTTTGTATTAAATAACTATTGTGCATAATTTCATCTAAAATTTCTTATTCTTCTTAAAAAGGAGTCTCTAAAAACTATATAAACTTCAGGATACATGCAACAACATAAAACTGCCTATACAAGAAGGTGTGTGTGTCTATCTCTGTGTGTCTCTGTGTGTCTGTGTCTGTGTGTGACTGTGTGTCTATGTAGACAGGATCTTACTACTAATTCATGATTGTCCTACTTCTATTTCCTGAAAGCTGGAATAGCAGGCATGTCATACTATGACAAGTGGAAGATATATTTGTATACTTCTTTCCCAGTGGTTTGAGAAAAATGAGATGGATTTTTTCACACTAAAAGACAGCCCTTTTTTGTAATACATGAATATCTCAAGAAAAAAAAACCCTAAACACTAACAGTAAACCTTCCAAGAGAAAAATTAGGAAAACAATTTCAGTTGCAATAACATTAAGTAAGTAAACTACTTAGGAATAAGCATAATATTTTAAAAACGACTGTACACTGAAGACTATAAATCACTAATGAGAGCATATAGACACAAGTGAATTGACATATATTCTGAGCCCATGGATTAGAACTAATATTTTCAAAATACCCATACTATCCAAAGTTGTATACAATCCATATCAAAATACTAATGACAATTTTTGTAGAGATAAAAAATCTTAAAAATCATAGAATTATAAGAGACTAAATAATCAAAGGATTTTTCACAAGAAGAAAAATCTTACTGATTTCAAATCAAATTACAAAGTTACAGTGAAGAAAACAGCATGTTACTGGCATTAAAAAAAAAAAAACAGATAGATCAGTGGAACAAGATCAAGAGCCCAGAAATAAACCCACACATAAATTGTCAAATATTTTTCAATAACTATGCCAAATATATAAAATATGAAAATGATAGTCCCTTTAATAAGTGGTGTTGGAAAGACTGGCTATCTGTATATAGAAGAATGGAATTGGATGCTTGTTTTATATTTTCCACAAAATAATCAGCTGAAAATGGATTAAAGACTTAAATAAAGGACCCAAAGCCACAGATTTCTAGAAGAAAACATAGGGATAAAATTTCTTGGCATGGGCTGGGGATATGGCCTAGTGGCAAGAGTGCTTGCCTCCTATACATGAGGCCCTGGGTTCAATTCCCCAGCACCACATATACAGAAAATGGCCAGAAGTGGCGTTGTGGCTCAAGTGGTAGAGTGCTAGCCTTGAGCAAAAAGAAGCCAGGGACAGTGCTCAGGCCCTGAGTCCAAGCCCCAGGACTGGCCAAAAAAAAAAAAATTCTTGGCATTAATCTTGGAAATGACTCCTTAGATGTGTTCTCAAATGTATGTGCAGCTATTGCAGGTGGGTCAAGAGTCAAGTGGGAGAGTGCAAGATCAAACCCCAATACGATATATATATATATATGTATATATATATATATCACTCTAGGCAACAGATGCAAATAGGATAATTGGATTGCATCAAATTTAGAAACTTTAGTACAATGAAGGAATCAATGAACAAAGTGAAAAGACAATCTATAAATTGAGAGAGTATATTTGCAAAGCATCCATCCAATAAGTTTTTCATATCTAAAATATATAAGGAAGTCAAATATCTCAAAAAGAAAAAAGCAAATAGTTAAGAGTAGACAATGGGGTGGGCGCCAGTGGCCTATGCCTGTAATCCTAGCTATTTAGGAAGCTGAGATCTGAGGATCATGCTTCAAACCCATCCAGGAAGAAAAGTCCTTTGAGATTCTTATCTCCAACTAACCTCACAAAACCTGCAAGTGGAGCTGTGGCTCAAAGTGATAGAGTGCTAGCTTTGAGAAAAGGAGCTCAAGGATAGCTCGCAAGCCCTGAATTCAAGCCCCATGGCCAACAACAATAAAAAAAAAAGAAAGAGTGGACAATGGCCAGGCATGGTCACATACACCTATAAATCCCAGTGCTCTGAGGGTGAAAGCAGGATAATTTTGAGTATGAGGCCAGCCTGGGTTACATAGTGATACCTTGTCTAAGGAACCAAAACAAATATAGGGAAAGGAAATTGTATAAGCCATTTTGTTGCATTCTGTTCCATAGTATCAGATTGCCACAGATTGGGCAATTTGCAAAGGTACATGGTTCTGGAGGCTGGGGGGTGTATGACTGAGGGGCCACCATCTGGCCAGAGTCTCTTTGCCGCGTCACACCATGGCAGAAGAGCAGAGTAGACAAGAGGGGGATTAAGAGAATGAGTGCTCCAAAGAAAGTAAAGCTTATTTTTTTTTTATAAAGAAAGTGGAATGTGAAAGTGGAGTGCCAAGTGTGAGTGGAAAAAGCCAAGGAAGACTGTAAGGCCCAGAGTACAAGCCCCAGTACAGGAACAAAGAAGGAGGAGGAAGAGGAGGGGAAGAGGAATCCATTCCTAAGATAACAGCATTATCTTACCCCTGTTGTCCTCAAAGCCTAACCACTTCCCATTAAGCCCCACCTCTTAACATAGTTCCAGTAGGAATCTAGTTTTTCACACATGCTTTTGGAGACGGGTATTAGAGCCATACACCTGTACAGGCCTTTCTACAAAGAAAATATACAAATGTTCAAAATCACAAATTATTTGGGAAATGCAAATCAAAACCATGATATATGAGTTCTTATCTGTTAGGATGACTATTGTCACAGACAAAAAAGGTATGTGTGGAAAAGGTAACCTTTTGTACACTATTGGTAGGAATGGAAATTAGTATAAACACTATATAAACAACTACAAAAGTAGTTGTTTAAAATTTAAAATACGATTACCATATAATATAACAATCCTCTTTCTGGGCACATATCCAAAGGAACTGAAATCAAGATCCCCTTGAAATATCTGTACTCTGATATTGTTCATTACAGCACTTCTCACAATAGCAAAGGAAACAGGAAAATAAATACTCATAAAGGAATAAATGAATCAAGAAATTATGGTAGATGCCCAAAAGCAGGGCTGCTGGGTCATAGGGAACTCTATGTTTAGCCTTTTGAGGAACCTCCACACTGCTTTCCAGAGTAGTTGAACAAGTTTACCTTCCCACCAACAGTGTAGTAGTGTTCCTTTTTGGCCACATCCCCATCAGCATCTGTTGTTATTAGTTTACTTGATAATGGACATTCTTACTGGGGTGAGGTGGAGTCTCAATGCTGCTTTGATTTGCATTTCTTTTATGGCCAGTGATGTTGAACACTTCTTCATATGTCTCTTGGCCATTCTCATTTCCTCTTCAGAGATGTCTCTCTTTAGGTCTTTAGCCCATTTATTAAGGGGGCAGAATTTGTTTGAGAATTTGTTTTGGGGGGATTTAATTTTTTGAGTTTTACGTATATTTTAGATATGAGGCCCTTCTCTGTTATATGGCCAGTGAAGATCTTCTCCCAATCTGTGAGCTTTCTATTTATTTTGCAAGATATGTCCTTTGGAGAAGCTCTGCAGTTTCATGCAATCCCAGTTGTCCAAACTTTCTTTGATTTGTTGTGTTTCTGGGCCTTTATTAAGCAAGTTTCAACCTCTGCCAAGAAGCCCGAGTATTTCTCCTATTCCTTCCTGCAATTTTTCAGGGTTTCTGCTTTTACCTCAAGGTCTTCGAAGGGAGGAAGAGGGGGAAGGAAGGAAGAAGGAGAGGGAGGAAATAAAGAAAGTGAGAAACTTTGGGAGGCAGTGCGTATGTTTCTGGCCCCAATGGTGGTGATGGTTTCCTGGGTGTACATTTACCCTAAAATTTGCTGAGATGTAAACATGAAATATGTACAGCTGTTTGTATGTCAATCACACTTCAATAGAGTGGTTTTCAAAAAATGAAGCACAAGAAAAATTGCTCTGAAATTCTTACAGAACTACATAGTTTTTAGTGCAGGTGATTTGGTGGCTTCAGGGGTTTCTCTGATAGCCACAATTCAAAAAGTAACTGGGAATTACAGAAAGGCTGGTGAAAACCCTACAAAAAATACTGTTGTGTTCACAGAAAATGCCAAAGAAGCTTTATCCTGGATGAATTTCTATTTTTCATGAAATAGTTCTCTGGGAACTATCTTGAAGAGGGAGACAGAAACTCTTCTGTGTTGAGCATAAAAGATTAATTGATTGTGATGCTGAGTGCATTTATCAATGCAGTGTTCTCCATATCAATATTTTATTAGCCTCATATACATGCTTTTGATATTGCTCTTATTAATCCTCAATGTAAATTTTGACTGATAGTCCTATTTTTCCATAAGATTCTTTTTCAGGCACATATGGTATTACATATAACATATTACTTCTCTGATATTAAACTCACTAAGTTTTGAATATGCTCTTCCCAGGAAAGTATTTATCTCATTTATATTTCCAACCCCCACCCATCACACAGTGACTGCTAGATAGTTAAATTTATATGATGATATACCTTAGCATCTCCACCAGATTTCCTTTGGGTCCTACTGAGTTCTTAGCCCCTGGGCATGCATCTTTCTTCTCCATCCACTCACCTTCACATCTTAGGGAGGTAAGATGGTCTTCTGCCTTGACATCCTTGAGATCTACCCATCAGTAATTCAAAATCAAACATTTCATACCTACCTACCAATTAATAATTGATTTGGCTCAATATATTCATGGCAGGCCCTACTTCTCTATTCTGTTTGCTGTCAAATTCAGTGATGGCTGTGGGAATGCCTAATTTGTGGTGTCTGCCTGCTTGAAATTGTTCTCATTTCTGGGATGGAATTCCTTTCTGTCTGCACAACAAGCTATAATAATAACTTGTGTTTCTAGAGACCTTAAGTTTACAAAGCCTCTTCCCATAAGTTACCTGTAATTCTCCCAATGATACTAAAGGTCAAATGAGACAAACACTATCTCAGTCGTTATAAAAGGGCCAAAATAGTTAAATGACTTGGAAAACACAAGTTTTATCTGCAAATCTGCCCCTATTTCTAACATTTTGATTCCCTAATTTTATATGTCATGATAGTATATATGGTCTACAGAAAAAGACTGTGCCTTGAATTTATCTCCTGTTATAAACATTCCTTATCCTCAAATAGAAAAGAAAATATTTATAAGTACAAGGCAGTTTTGGGACAAAGGACAAAGGGTGAACTAATGCAACAATGATACTCACCAGACACTATTTGGAAATGAACTTTACAATGGGGGCAGGGGGAGTCATGGAGGAGGGAAAATGGGAGAAAACAGAGGGAAGGTGTAACTTATGTTCAACAAGAAATGTACTCGTTACCTTATTTATGTAACTGTAAAGCCTGTGGGCATCACCTTTACGATAAAATAAAATAAAATTTTGAAAAAACACAAGACAAAATAAACTAACCTTCAAGTTAGTTAACAATTTTAAGACATTTTCTAAATCTTGACTTTAGAAAAATTTCTAAGTGAGGCTCAAACTTTCTAGAAAGCAAATGTAAAGCTCAAAGCTTACTGTCTGTTTGATATGGCATGTAACCATATGATTAGAAATCTCCCTGAGGCATCCTTTGCAAACTCTGACTGAGAACTGAGAATGGCTGATTCAGGAAACACAACCCAAGCATTTCAGCCTTTACTCCCTTCTATATAGAATACAGTAGTGTATTACTCTGAAGCCTGATGAAAATAGGGTTTTCCAGGCCTCTAACAATTCTTGTTTATCATTTGAGGACAGAAAAGCCCAGGTCATTTTATATATGCATACATACATACATGCATACATACATACATACAACATTTTATATATAATTCAGAACAATGCTGAAGACAGGGAAATTGATAAAACACAGAAATACTAATAGTAATAGATTCAAGCTGAGGCCTGGTCTTAACCCAGGTCTTAAATAACTGCTGTCTTAATGGAAAGCCTCAAGGAAGGCCTTTAATCTTAGTATACTAAGAACCATCTACTAGAACCCTGTGATTGAGTCTCTCAGACATTGTTGTTTATAAGACAGATACATCTTATCAATAATGCATCTGAAGAAAAAAGGAACATTCCCTGTAAGGTGCATATTGGTTTTAAAAGGATAACTGACTTACATAACTATAAAAGGAACAATAACTACTGAACCCTCAATATCTGGAATGAATACTGGCTTTGGTGAACAAAATCCCCCAGAGATTTGATTTTTTTTAATCTATTGTTTACATAACAGAAAAGGAATCTTTGAACCAGTTTCCTTCTAAAACCATGTTTCTTTTGTTGAAGATTGTCACAGGTATCAGGAAAGTTTGGGGCCTTGGGAAGCACCGGGTGGCCAGGAAACTCTGAGTAATGTGGCTATAGAAATGTATGCATTTGACAAAGGATATAAAGACAAACGATTCCAAAAGCAATACTTACAAAATCATTTGGTGTAAACCAACTGTACAACTCATGATGGGGAGAGGGAAAGGGGGATGGGGGAGGCAGGGGGAAAATGAGGGAGGAGGTCACAAGTTGAACAAGAAATGTACTCACTGCCTTACATATGAAACTGTAACCCCTCTGTACTTCACTTTGACAATAAAGGGGGGAAAAAAGCAAAAAAAAAAATGTGCATTGTCTGATGGCTGGTAGAAATTATAGGATCTGGGAGGTAAATAGTTTCCAAAGTAAAGATGGTGCTGATAAGCACTGGTGGCTCATGCCTATAGTCAGTCCTAGCTACTTTGGAGGCTGAAATCTTGAGAATCATGGTTAAAACCAGCCTGGGCAGTAAAATCTATGAGACTCATGTCTAACCACCAAAAACACTGGAAATGGAATTGTGGCTCAAGTGGTAGAATTGTGGCTCAAGTGGTAGCCTTGAGACAAAAATGCTCAGGGACAGCACCCAGGTCCTGAGTTCATGCCCTAGGACTGGCATACAACACACACACACACACACACACACACACACACACACACACACACACACGCAGAGAGAGAGAGAAAGAGAGAGAGAGACAAAGGCAGAGAGACAGAGGAAAAGTGACAGGGAGACAGAGACAGAGCTATTAAATAAAATGTAAGTAGGGTCTTGGTTGAAATTGGGAATAGATGCCCCTCTAGGTATATGTCATAGAAAATCACACCCTTTTTCAATCTCAGGAACAGAGAATTCACCTCTCCATTACCCTTAAGGAGCTCTACGTTTGTGCAAGGCACAAATTTCCCATATGCCTTTGAGAAGATGGGAAGCCAAATACTCACTACTTTTACTCAGTGAAAATAATTGGATGAATAAATCCCCCACCTCCCTCAGTACCAGCGGTATCAAATATATTGTTTGTCCAAAAAGTCTACTAATTTTCTAGTAATTCACATTGGTCATTTTTCTATGTTTCTTATATTTGGGTCAGATATCTGGAAATCCAGATTATTGTATCAGTAATATTCTGAGACCAGAATTTAACATTTTTTGTTTTTTTATTTGAGACAGAATCTCACTTTGTAACCCAGGCCGACCTCAAACTCTCAGTCCTCCTGCCTCAGTTTCCCAAGTGCTGAGATTACAGGCATGGGTCACCATATCCAGCTCCATTAACTTCTAATCTGAAAGCCTTCTCTATCCATCAGTTTTACAGATTTCTTTGGGAGCAAAGCATGTATTTATGAAGGACAAAACTGCTACAGTTTTATTCATGTACTTGCTTCTCAGTCATATTGTGCTATACAATCATTGTGTCTAGGTAGTCAGGGAAATCGCTGACCAACTTTTGACAACTAATGAAGAAAAGGAAGATCCTATATCACTATTACTAGCTCTTGATGCAGGCTCTTGATGCAGTGACCCCTATGCTTGTTCCCATCTGGACTGGTACAGTTACATAACCTTGATGAATAACTTAATCTACTTGAACCTCAGTTTCCCTCTATCTGTGTAATGTAGATAACAAATCCTGCCTATCAAAAGCAGATTGTAATATATATTTATTGAGACCTTAGGCAATCTAGTTTATTTCTCTGTGCCTATATTTTCTCATCTACAAAACAGAGATGACAATGTACATCACAAGAGAAGAAGGAATCTCAACTTCCCTTTCCCAACATAATGGGTGAAATAGCTCCATCCTTGCTAAGGCCTGGTTTTCTGCATTAAAAAATAAGAATCCCCAGCACTCTACAACTTATTTGCCAAATTCCATCACACAGATACTCAGTATCCTTATGTGTATGTTATCAACAAATAAACTGAAATCTCAATGCATTATTTTTTGAAGTATCATCCTAAACTCCATACCTTTGCTGTTCTCTCCATAATTTCAATATCAATTTTGCATTGAATTTCAGGTATCGTAATCCAAATTCTATTATCCTATAGTTAAGACAGATTACTCTGTAAAAGGAAATGGTTCTCCATTTATGTCTTTGTAGATTAAACAGCTAAGTTCTCTCCGGTTGTGCTTGCAAACATGGTGACATCTTTCTCTATAAATTCATTTTATACAGATAAATAGTAAGATAGTTAAGGAGAAGCATTTACATAGCCAACTAATTTAAAAGAATATAAACGTGGATGAAGTTTAAAAATAGACATTCCACATCTGTAATTCTAAACCCTTTTAGAAATGAAATGTAGCAATCAGAATACATACATTAAGTTTCGTTTAAAACTTTTTTGAATAGAAAACCATCCAGATGAAATGATATCATCTTGTAAGTGCATTAACAGGAAGATGGTAGATATTAGGGCAGATTTAATTTAGATGATTGGTAGTAAGCATATGCAGAAATAAATAATTGCTAACTCATGCCTGCATTCCATGCCACTCAGGACACTGAGATCTGATAGCAATTTGAAGCCAGCCTATGCAGAAATATTTACAAGACCTCATCTCCATAGGAAACTCTAGGAAGCAGAGATGCCAATATGTTGCAAGTGGTAGAGCACCACTGGAAAAAACAAGAGGCCCTGAGTTCAAACACCATAATGGGGATAATATTTGTGGCTTAACTATGTATCAAAAACACTTTCTATACGTTGTATCCACGGTAGCCATACCAGTGAAACCTTCTATGTGTGATTCATTATTCAGGTAAGCAATCTGGACATTTTGAACCACATTAGATTATATGCCTACAAACAACATTTAGCAATGATCATTAAATATATACATTCAAATGTAGAATGAACAAAAGCAAATGAAGATTTGTATTCCATAATTGAGAAGTTTCTAGTCTACCAAGAGAGACAGGAGTGTGAACCGAGAGGAGAAACTCAAGAGATAAAAAGGGTGTTGAGGAGGGTTGTCCAAAAAGAGTAATGTTTGAAGTGATCTTGAGGTTTGTTTTTGCAGAGAAGAAAAGAGAATTCAAAATTGAGATAGCACAAAATGAAAAGTTATCTAGCTTAAAAATATGGAGTGATGAGGAAAGGGAAAGTAGAAGCATATCTGTAACAGATGGTGGAGTAATTAAGTGGAGGACAATGTTGATAAGTATCTCCAGAAGCAAACCCCATTGATGAAGATTTACATACAAATAACTTACTAAGTTAGTGCTTCCAGGAGAAATAGCAAGGCAGAAGAAGAATCAGGATAGAGAAAATAAAGGTACACAAAAGTTTAATTTCAGGCAAAGTCCCATACAGGAAATATCAAGTTCTTTTTCAGGGAAATTGTGGAACAAAAGTCACCTCTCAGCTAGGTGTTGGTGGCTCTCGCCTGTAATCCTAGCTACTCTGGAGGCTACAATCTGAGGATTGCAAGAGTCTGCAAGACTCTTATCTCCAATTAACCACCAGAAAACAGGAAGTGGAGCTGTAGCTCAAGTGGTATCAAGTGGTAGAGTGCTAACTTAGAGCTAAAGAGCTCAGGGACAGTGCCCAGGCCCACGACCAACCAAAAATATAAATAAAGTCATCCCTCAGAATTGTCTTTCCTGAAAGCAAAGACCCAGAATTTCACACTTTTACACACTAGACCATCTGCCAAGGATCATCTCAGAAGATGTAAACTCACATTTACCTTTTTTCTCTCTTTCTACATGACAACAATTCAGCTTAAGCTTGAGTCTCTGAAACACAGGTAAGGGCTTAGGACTTTGGTGGCAGAAACACACTAAAATTGGAAGGGTAATATCTAGAAATAGTAAAAGAATCACAAGGGCATATAAGTTTGCCCTGGCAGGAGATGGTATGGCTAGGTTAGTAAGGTATTCCAAGTTAGACTGTGGTTAATCTTTTAAAACAATGGTATTCCAAAACTTTTATTTCACATGCATGCTAAAATGGTTCTTTAAAATAACATACTGCATGACAATGGATGGAACTGGAATTTATGTCAAATAAATTGGACTAAGAAAATCAAATACCACATGTTCATCCTCATATGCAGGATCTATTTCTTAAAAATGAATGACAGGACAACCAACCCTCCCAGAGCCAGCTAATGATCTTTGCCCACCCACATGCTTGCAGGATTCACCAGGCCTCCAGCCTTTTTCTCAAGATGAGTATGTCCACAGTGAAGAAGTTTGATGGATCAAAGTTGAAGAAAAATACTGAGGAAAAACCAAAAATATTCTTCCCTCAAATGAAACTACCCAGCCAGAGGAGTATATCCAAATATCCTAAAATGGGGATATCCTCTCAAGAGGAAGTGTCAACACCACCTGGGAGGCTTGTTTCTATAAACTTATGTGTAGTAATCTGAGGCACCTGTAGATGGTTTCCCCACTACATTCCCTGACTAAGTTCCCCTAAGTTTGTTTTTAAACTGAAATTCCAGACAGCAGATGCAGATCATAGCAATCTCACCATTGATGACTCTTGTGCGTAACAAAGCAAGCCAGTTTTAAGCTAAGAGCTGCCTTCATTGCTTCATAATCAGTAAAAAGTAGGATGCTTTTGCAGCTTCTTGCTTTTCATTTCAATTAGAAAATAATAAATAGAAATAAAGAATGACAAGAATTTTAAACAGGTTCTGTTTGGGGGTGAGAACCAGTGGGAGGGGAAGGCTGAGAGGATATACAGATGAATATAAGGTTGAAATACATCCATGAAATCTTCTATCTACACATGTGTGAAAATGGAATAATGAAACTTGTTAAATTTGTTCCAAAAAGGAGGGAAAGGAATGAATTTGATCAGGGTATATTGTATACATATACAAAAATGAAAGCACTTTGTATAACTAGTATGTGCTAATAAAAATAGAAAAAAGAAATAGCCATTAAAACTAATAAAACAAATTTCACTAAAATAAATAAAAATAAATTGCATCTTCTCGTTGACATTTAAATTAGCATCTAAACTTTGATTCGTTTAATGTTAGACTCATATTACTCTAAAACTCAATCCAGACAAATTAAAAATGGGAACTATATGTCAATATCTTCCTGAACTTAAATGTAAAAATGCTTATCAAACTATTAACAAATCAGACCCAACAATGTTATATGGATAACATATTATGACCAAATAGCATTCATCCCACAAATTAAAGATGATACAATATTTGAAAATCAATCAGTGTAGTTTACCATTTTAACAAGAATAAATTTAAAAGCCCAGTGGAGTTGGAGGTAAAAGTTAATGGCAGGGCCTTCACCTAATATTTACGGGGCACCAATTCTATCTCCAGCACTGAAAAAAGTGAAGCCCTGTGATTATATCAATAAATGAAGAAAGGTATTTGATAACATATAAAATCAACTCATAGTAATACTCTTGGCAGACTAGAAAAGCAAGGACACTTTCCCAATATAATAAAAGATATCTAGAGAAAAACAACTGCACCTAACAGTTCCTTTTTGCTTTATAGTGACTGTCCCAATGCACTTCCCTTAAAATGAGAAAGGCAATGATGATCTGTTTTACTTGTCTTATTCACTAAAGTACCAGAAGGCCTAGTCAGTTTAAAAGAGCAGAACAGGGAAACACAAAACAGGAAGATTAGAAAGAAACAAATAAACCATATTTATTAAAGACATGATCTCCATTGTAGAAATCTTTGAGAATCTAAACCGTAAGCTTTCCTACTAATAAGTGAACAGGAGGACCTATTTACCTCACAAGATTGTAGGATGAAAGGTCGGTATATGAAAGTCAAATTTTCCCTTATTTGGGGTAGATAGAATATATCTATAAATCTATAAGTAAACACATTGAATAGTATGCAAGAAATTACAAATGAATTAACTGAAGTATAACTGGACAGCTCAAATATAATTTTTAGAATGACTTGGTGAAAGCCCAACAAAATAAGCACCAGGAAAATAGTGTGTGCTAGAGGGGGATGGGGCCAAGAGGAGAAGGATAGGTGAATGAAGTGGGGAGGGGGAACATGCAGTCAAGAATTTACTCTATACCACAAAATTAAGAAAACAAAGGGAAGGGGTGGGCCATAGAGGGGTGAGAGCATTAAAGGAGGTCACACTGGTCGAGATGCATTATATTAATAAACTTCTTGTCAAATGGCACCTCCTTGGTACAACTACTTAAAGATAATAAAAATTTAAAGAACGAAAGGTCTATATAGGGAAGTCAATTGTATCTTTATATGCCAGATATTAAAAATTGAAGTTAAGTCATAATACCATGTACAATTTTAAATGAAGTACTTTCGTATCATGATGACAATTTTTTTAAAATATGTCAACTTGCCTAGGCCATGATCATTACATTTATTCAATTTATTTTTTTATTTTTATTTTTTATTCAATTTTTTTAAATTTTATTTCAATCATTCAATTTTTTACTGTGAAAAGACCTTGTAGATAAATAAGGTCCTAAATCAGTACATTTTAAGTAAAGGAGGTCATCCTATATCATCTCAGTGAGTTTGACATAATCAATTGGAAGGTTGGGAGGCAGAAGAGTATAAGGTAGAAAGGATGGGAATGAAGAAGGGAGAGGGAAGAATAAAATTTCATTCTACCAACACATGCATGCGTGCACGCATGCATTGGCATGCTAATTAAAACTAAAGTATAAAGTAAATATTGTGAAAAGAAATAAAGAGCATACAAATAAGAACATGCAAAAGCTATGTAATCAGAATAGCACAGCAAAAGAGTCAGCACCACTGCTTTCATTTTGGCAAAGGTATAAAGGTAGGCAAAGCAGTGGAAAATTACATGTCTACTAAGGGATGGCTTCAATTATGCCCCAGAATTAGAAGCTGTTAACATGAAGAAGTTGTGGCAGGTTCACTAGGATGTTGTTGTTTAGGATTTCTCCAGTTGGTCCCAGTTGGGAGAGGAGATAGACATTAGGGAAGTTGTCAGTTGTTTATCTAGTCCTAACCAAATTGAATGAATGTTACAGGGCTATTATTAAAGATGGCAGCTAAATTTTCCTCAAGTCTGACTTAGAGATAAAAAGCTAGCTTTCTCAACAAATTATAGATTGGTTTCCTGAGCTTCCATTTATAGATCAGAATTCTGTACACACACACACACACACACACACACACACACACACACGAATGGGTCCATCCTACATAAATAAAAAAATTAGATAAATATGAGACAGAAAACACAAGAGACACATGAAAAAGTGCTCATCATCACTGGCCATAAAAGAAATGCAAATCAAAACATTGAGATTACACTTCATCCCAATAAGAATGTCCATTATCAAGAAAACTAATAACAACAGATGCTGCAGTGGATGTGGCCCAAAAGGAACACTACTACACTGCTGATGGGAATGTAAACTTGTTCAACCACTCTGGAAAGCAGTATGGAGGGTCCTTTCAAAAGGCTAAACATAGACCCATATGACTCAGCCAGGCCACTTTTGGGCATCTACCCAAAAGATTCGAAGAAGGACCACACTAAAGCCACCAGCACAACTATGCTCATCGTAGCACAACTTCCCATCACTAAAATATGGAACCAACCCACATGCCTCTCATTAGATGAACTGATCAAGAAAATGTGATACATATACACAATGGAATTCTATGCCTCTATCAGAAAGAATGACATTGCCCAATTCTTAAGGAAATGGAAAAACTTGAAAGAATTCATACTAAGTGAAGTGAGCCAGACCCAAAGAAACATAGACTCTATGGTTTCCCTCATTGGTAATAATTAGTACATGTCTAGGATAGTCCTAGCAGAAGATGTGTACATGTGAACACATAAGATGATGCTAAGCAAATGAACTCCAAGTTATGGAAATGAATGGTTTGTCCTTGTTTTTATCTTCAGTGTACTATATGAAATTGTGCCATTTTCTTTTTACTTTATTCCCCATGGTTTTACCCCTGATGTCACTGTAACTGATTTTAGTAGCCTGGGTATTGCATAACTAGGGAAGGGAAGGAGAACATCAAAGTGGAGAGTCAAAGGGTAAAAGGTGAACCAATGCAACAGCCATACTCACAATACAATGCTGTAAACCAACTGTACAACCTGACAGGGGGAAGAAGGGAGTGAGTTGGGGAGGGGGGAAGGTGGCAGAAAAATAGGGGAGGAGGTAACAAGTTTGATAAGAAATATACTCATTGCCTTATGTATGAAACTGTAACTGTAACTCCTCTGTACATCACTTTAACAATCTGGAACCAACCCAGATGCCCCTCCGTAGATAAATGGATCAGGAAAATGTGGTACATATACACAATGGAATTTTATGCCTCTATCAGAAAGAATGACATTGTCCCATTTGTAAGGAAATGGAAGGACTTGGAAAAAATTATACTAAGTGAAGTGAGCCAGACCCAAAGAAACATGGACTCTATGGTCTCCCTTATTGGGAATAATTAGCACAGGTTTAGGCAAGTCACAGCAGAGGATCACAAGAGCCCAATAGCTATACCCTTATGATCACATAGGATGATGCTAAGTGAAATGAACTCCATTTTATGGAAATGATTGTTATATCACAGTTGGAACTACTTTCAACATCCCATGTGTATCTGTAGTTTCTACTATTGATGACGTTCTTGTATCACCTTCTTGTGATTGTATCTACACTATCTCTGTAATCTTATCTGAGTATATTGGAAACCGTGTATACTGGTATTAGAATTAGGAAATTGAAAGGGAATACCAAAATTGAGAGACAAAGGGTAAAATAAGAGAAACAACAACAAAAGCAATACTTGCAAAACTGTTTGGTGTAAGTGAACTGAACACCTCAGGGGGGGAAAAGGGGAAGGGGGAGGGGGGTATGAGGGACAAGGTAACAAACAGTACAAGAAATGTATCCAATGCCTAACGTATGAAACTGTAACCTCTCTGTACATCAGTTTTATAATAAAAACTTTAAAAAATCAATTTTTAAAAAAGAAAGAAGGAATACACTTTTCCTTTATAAAAGAACAGATTCAGATATTCCTTCTCCCTTCCCCTTGGACTTAGTGACATGCTTCAAGACCATATGTGTATAGAAATGGAAACATAGTCTGTTTATGATGGATATATTTGGCAAGGTGATTAAAGTTAATATCAGTGCAATATCATGTTGGTTGTATGGACTTTTTAATATGATGCGAATGGCACTTCATTTCTGATCTCTCCCATCACTCCACCCATAACTCCAATCTAATCAAGAGAAAAGCATCAGACAAACTGAAATTGACAGGCATTCTACAAATCACCTGACCAATAACTCAAAACTATCAAGGTCGTGAGAAATGAGGAAAGACCAAGAAACTGTCACAGACCAGAGAAGGCATGAAAACTAAATGCAATATGGAATCCTAGATGAAATCTTGGAGAAGGGATAAATGGACATGAGGTGAAAGAAAAAAAGAAAATGAATTTTAAGAACAACCTAGGACTATCTGAATAATATAGAGTTCGTAATTTCTGTTAATGCTAAAGTCTTGGTTTGACAAATACTTAAGGGCAACTGAAAAATTCTACATTATTTTTGTGACATTTCTATAAATCTAAAAGTATTTCTAAATAAAAAGGTTGTTTAAAAATATGGATCTCTTCGGATACTTTTAAATTGACATCCAAAGTTTTTCATCACAAGTTTAAATATTTGCAAATGATATCATTTCCAGCATATTGTAAATATTGTATTTTAAATTAAAACTGTCACATCATTCCTTAAATATATTCAAAAGACTATAAATACCAAAGCAATTTGAACCACGGCCTTCAATTTTAAAAATACATGAACAAGCTCTTCTCTTAACTGTCAGAAATATTAAATTATTCCTTTTTCTCCTTGAACTTATATTTCCAAATTACTTCCCCAATGTAATTTTATTCTATTGAGATACATTTTTATCTTGTAAAGTCCCATTGATTATCCTAACATACTTTCCTGCAATAAGAATGTCACATAAATTAAACTTTAATTTTTTTAAATTACAAGTGACCTTAAGTCTTAATTGTTAATTATATTTTACTGTAGAAGAAATTTTGCATTGATAAAAATGGAATAGATTACAAAATTTGATAATTACCAAACCTAAAGAATAATTATTTATTGAAAATGCATATCTTGATAAGTGGAAGAGGAGTTATCTTTGCCTTAAGGAGATATTTCTATTATCATTAGGTTGTTGTTCACAGGGGTCACTCCTTTCATCATTCTTCTCCCCAACTCCACCCATACCTTCCATTTTCCTACTTCCATTTTCACACACACACACACACACACACACACACACACACACAATATTATAGCTGCATTCTCGCATCCTTCCTCTCCTCATTTGTCTGTCTCCCTCCTACAGAGATGTTTGTGGTACCAACAGTTAGAATTATCTGCTTGTCTTCACTACAGAGCCATAGTAACAAGAACAGCTTAGTACTGGCACAAAAATAGACCTAAAGACCAATGGAACAGACTAAAGGACCTGCAAATTAACCCACATACCTATGACTATATGATTTGTTTTTACAGAGGATCCAAAGGTTAAAAAAGACATCTTCTTTAAAACATTGTGTTAGAAAAAATGGACATCCATATGCAAAAGATTAAAATTTGATCCTTGTTTCTCACATCGAACTCATGTGAATTCAAAATATAAGACCTGAAATTCTTAAACTACTACAAAAAGGAGTAGAGGTAAGACTAAAATTTGTTGGAATAGGCAAGATCTTCCTAAGTTGAATTCCAGAGGTTCAGCAAATAGGAGAGAAAATTAACAAATGGGATTGCATCAAGCTAAAGAGTTTCTGCACAGTGAAAGATATAGTTATTAACATAAAAGACAGCCTACAGAATGAGAGATGATCTTTGTCAGCTATACGTCTGACAAGGGATTAATAATCAGATGCCCCCCAGTAGACAAATGGATCAGGAAAATGTGGTACATATACACAATGGAATTTTATGCCTCTATCAGAAAGAATGACATTGCCCCATTTGTAAGGAAATGGAAGGACTTGGAAAAAATTATACTAAGTGAAGTGAGCCAGACCCAAAGAAACATGGACTCTATGGTCTCCCTTATTGGGAATAATTAGCACAGGTTTAGGCAAGTCATAGCAGGATCACAAGAGCCCAATAGCTATACCCTTATGAACACATAAGATGATGCTAAGTGAAATGAACTCCATGTTATGGATACAATTGTTATATCACAGTTGTAACTACTTTCATCGTCCCATGTGTATCTGTAGCTTATATTATTGATGATGTTCTTGTATCACCTTCCTGTGGTTGTACCTACACTATCTCTGTAATCTTATCTGAGTATATTGGAAACCGTGTATACTGGTATTAGAACTAGGATATTGAAAGGGAATACCAAAATCGAGAGACACGGGGTAAAAAAAGACAAACAACTACAAAAGCAATACTTGCAAAACTGTTTGGTGTAAGTGAACTGAACACCTCATGGGGGGAAAGGGAAAGGGGGAGGAGGGAGGAGGGTATGAGGGACAAGGTAACAAACAGTACAAGAAATGTATCTAATGCCTAACGTATGAAACTGTAACCTCTCTGTACATAAGTTTGATAATAAAAATTTGAAAAAAAAATTCAGTCACCATCCTGTTTTAAAACTTATAAGATTGCAAGAGTAAAGTTATCTATCTGAAATGCCACTGGTAGCTATCCACAAATAGTGAATTCATTTTCCATGCATAGACTACCCACATGAACATTCACTATAGTTAGGGACTTCCAGGATGCTTAAGCATCAGGCCTTTTCTTCATAAAACTACACTATGCAGAAGAACCACTCCACATGCAACCACTCTATGTGTCTACACCGTTTTCTTTCTTGCTAAGAACTTTTTTTGTGGATAATTTCATTTTTCATCAAACAAATTTGTAACTAGCAAACAAGACATGAACATAAACAATGTCATTATGTTTTTCTATTAATATCCAAATATTAATATTATCAATAGTAATTATATTTGTTAATAAACATGTTTGGTGCTAAAAAAAAAGAATATACAAAGAACTTAAAAAACTAAACCCCAAAGATTCAATAATTCAACTAACAAACTACTAGAAGACCTAAATAGACACTTCTCAGAAAAAGTAAAAATGGCCAATAGAGAGATAAAGGAATGCTTAATATCCCTAGCCATAAAGGAACTATGAGCAACAACAAATGCTGACAAGAAAGTATAGGGAAAAGAATCCAATTACATTGTTGGTGGGGTGGAAACTTATTCAACCACTCTGGAAAGCAACATAGTAATTTTTCAGAAAAAAATAAGTACTCTACCATCCAGTGATACCACTCTTGGGTATATATCCAAAAGATTGTGAATCAGGATTCAGGAAAGGCAACTGCATGTCCATGTCCATTGCTCCACTATTCACCACAGATAACTTATGGACACAGTTTAAACACCCTACAACATGAATAGACTAAGACATGTGGTATATATACAAAATGATATTTTATTCATCCATCATCCATTCATCCATCAAGAAGAATAACATGCATTTGCAGGGAAATGGATGGACCTGGAAAACACTGTTAGGTGAAATGACTCCGGCTCAGAGTGACAAAGGGCACATATTTTATCTCATATGTGGAAGCTAAATCTAAAATATAAACATATATGAAAGCATGCATATACATATATAAACAATAAAATTTATTAAAGTATGGTATATGCAGGATGAATATAGTATAACCGTTGTGAACAATTAACAGTTTAACAAAATAAATAGTAGGTAGCTGAAACATGTCTTGGTCAATGGGGAGCAGATCTTAAGAGGAAGAGTATGGAAAAATTGAGAAAAATATTGGGTGAATATAGTCATCATACTTAATGTACATATGCGACAATGGAACTAGGAAACCTAAGAGGATGAAAGGTATTGGGTGGGGTGATGGTAGAAGGAGTGACATTGATCAATATGAATTATACATATAAATAGACATGTTGAATTGAATCCCCTTTTTACAATTAAAGATAAAAATAGGATAATTATTATTCTTTTTGTTGGTTTTGGAGCTTAAACTCTAGGCCTGGGTGCTGTCCCTGAGCTCATTTGCTCAAGGCTAGCACTCTATTGCTTTGAGCCACAATGCCACTTCCGATTTTCTGGTGGTTAATTGGAGATGAATCTCACTGATTTTCCTGCCTAGGCTAGTTTTGAGTCATGATCTTCAGATCCCAGCCTCCTGAGTAGGTTGGATTACTGTCATGAGCCAATTGTGCCTGGCAAATAGTAAAATAAATTTACAAAAGGAATTATCTTTCGTTACTCAGAAGGTATAGGACATGATTCTGATTAAGAGGAGGCTTTCTTTTATAAAAGTGGAGTAAAGGAGACTGTGACATCAAAAGGGGTCTGTGGGAGATTTCAGTTTGAGGTCTTGATCCCAGGTGCTTTTTTTATACAGAAAACAAAGAGTAAGTTTGGAAGTTCAAGATTTACAGTGTGTCCTTTTTGTCTTTTTTTTGTGTGTGGGGGGGGGGTGCATAATCTTTTGAATCCCATTTGGCAAAGCTTCACATATCCTCAAACATGGAAATGTCCCAGTCTATTTTGTATAGACTCAAGACTATAAATTTTCTAATCTAAAAGCTAGCCTCATGAGAATACTAAGAGTTGGAGTTTATTCTAGAGCCAAAAGAGAACTGCCAACTGTCAAGTAGAAAAGATTGTGCTTTAGGAGAATCTGGGCCACTGATTGCCACATGGATAAAAGGAAAGAAGAGGGGGAAGAGTATTTGAGTTAGTGTAGCAAAGAAATCTTTCAAGAGTCCCAAGATATGAGCCCAGCTCTCTTCTTTATTTATCAATGAGATTCATTAAGTAGTAATCATCTCCCCAAGGAGCAATTTCTCTTTGGTATTCTAATTCTCTACGCATCAGGTATTTCTTTTTCCAACAAATTAAACCTATTTAGACAGAACAGAATGTATTGTAAAACCATTGTCCTTGTTTGGACAACACAGTAGAATAAGTATATAGCATCTTTTATCTCTGTGTATTTTGACAGACACATTACACAATTACAATGAGATCTCAAGTCTCACAATTACAACACATTACACATGCACGTACTAGTTTAGTTGGAGTTTATGCCAAAATAGGCATGAAAAGAGCAGTTAGAGTGAAGGAAAGGAAGAAAAATCTAATAAAGAGCCAGGCAGCAGTGTCCCATGCCTATAACCCTAGCTACTAAGAAGGCTGAGGTCCAGAGAGTCAAGGGTTGAAGCCAGCATGGGAAGAAAAGTTCGTGAGACTCTCATTTCCAAAATAACCAGCAAAAGTCTGGGCTTGTGATGTGGTTCAAGTGGTAGAGTACACGCTGAGCAAGCAAGCAAGAAAGCTAATCAAGTATGAGTCACTGAGTTTAAATGGTACTAGCCAAAACCAAAATGAAAAAGGAAATGTAATAAATGTTTTGGTTATTGTGCTTGTAACTGCAGTGGGGATACATGAGTACTTTAGAATTATTCCTATTTTCTGAGTGAAGCTAAATGTATTAACTTCCATTTACTATTGGGAAAGTTAACTGGAGGAAGTTTGAGACAATAAATATAGAAAAATAAAGCAAGTATTTGAAGAGAGAGATTGACAAGACTCGTGGAAACTGTGCAATATAGCTATACTTAAAAGCCAAGGAAAGGCCTAAATCAGATCTCATGGAATTCTGGGTATAAAATTCCTACTGCAAGCCTAAATGGTGTTCACATAATCAATTGCATATGTTATCTCAATAAATCTAGCCAAATGAGAAAACGGTCAAGTGAAGGAGCTATGTTTTTGGAGCATGTTGTAAATGTGTGTGGGGTGTGGAAATGTAATGATGAATCCCATTCTGTGTAACTAATGTAAACAAACAAACAAATAATCTGTGAGTTTGTGGCTCTTACCTCTAATCCTAACTACTTAGGAAGCTGAGATCTGGGGATCATGATTCAAAGTCCATGAGACTATTATTTCCAAATAACCACCAAAATAATGGAAATGGAGCTGTGGCACAAGTAGTACAGCACTAGCTTTGAATAAAACAGCTCAAGAATAGTGCCCAGACCCCGGGTTCAAGCACCCAGGACCAGCACTATATATACACATGTATGTGTGTGTGTGCATGTGTATTTATGTATGTATGTATGTATGTATGTATGTATACATATGGAAAATAGTCTCAGAGAGCAATATTTCCTTTTACCTGCATCTTGACAGGCAAACTTTTCCATTATGGTAATTGCCCATTACCATAGGCGTAACATCATCACCTATCATCTTCTTTGTTCATTTCTCTTTTAACCATCATATCTTAATTTTTAAAAATTGTATTTTATTGTAAAGGTGATATAGAGAAAGGTTTCAGTTCCATAAGTAAGGTAATGAGTACATTTGTTTATGAACAGTGCTAGCCCCTCCTTCATTTTCTCCCCTTTTCCCTCCCCCATGACTCCCTTCTCCAAGTGGTAAGGTTCATTTCCAACACAATGTCTAGTAAGTATCGCTATTGCAATGGTACACCCTTTATTCTACTATTTCTGTGATTCCTCTTCCCTTCACCAAATCAAATAAACTTATATACAAGACAAAGGGTACCAAAATCAGAAACAATGACTACAGGGACTAAACCAGACAAGAAAAAAAGAGAAACAGAAGAAATAACTGACAACTGTACACTAAAAACAAAGAAACAACAACAATTTTGAAAAGCCTCTTGTTTCCATATCATGGAGTTCATTTTGATTAGCAAAGTTTCATATGGTCATATGTACATAGATAGCTATTGAGCTATTGTGATCCTGTACTAGGACTATCCTAGACATATACAAATTATTACCAATGAGGGAAACCATGGAGTCTATATTTCTTTGAATCTGGTTTACTTTACTTAATATGATTTTTTCCAAGTCAAAAATTCCATTGTGTATATACACTGCATTTTCTTAATATTCTTAGTTATTAAACATCATATTTTAAATATCATTGATGCCTTCCTCACCGAGAACACAAAGCATTCTATACACTTATGTTTTGAATATTGAAAAAGTAATTATCATATTATTCATTGTTCTGTCTGAAAAGTAAGCACATGTATATGTATCCTTTCCCTCAGTAACTCTCAATGGTGTGTGTGTGTGTGTGTGTGTGTGTGTGTGTGTGTGTGTGTTGATTGAAGTAAAGATAAAATGAGCTTTGGTCATTTTGGATGGTTTGGCTTTTCTGAAGATAACTTTCAGGAAATTTTACATAATTGTCTTAATCCTGTTCCTTAAGCCTTTAGAGAACATGCCTTGGGTGTCATACTCTAATCAACATTGCGATTTGGGGCTAAGCAAATGTTTACCACACAGTGCTAAAACTAAAGGTTAGAGTACATTACCAGCATTTTATACTATCCAATTGTCATTCTATGAAACATATAATCCACCATGTTATAAGTTTTCTATTCCTGCATACTAAAAGCTCATGGGCCCTGAACTAAAATTCTTCCATGCAAAGGGGTGCTTTAAAAACAGCACTGCAAAGATACTGCACAAAAGTAACTTATCTGGACACCAATGGTTCATGCCTGTAATCTTAGCTATGGAGGCTATGATCTGAGGATCATAGTTCAAAGCCATCCCAGGCAGAAAAGTCCATGGGTCTCTTATCTCCAATTAACCACCACAAAACTGGAAGTAGCACTTTGACTCAAAGCGGTAGAGTGCTATCCTTGAGCAAAAGATCTCAGAGAATGTGCCCAGGCTCAGGGATCAAGCCCTATGACCAACAAATAAAACAAAAATGTAACTTGCATGACTGGATTTGTGATGTGTGTAGCATAGACAGCAAAACAAGTTTATATTCATACTACCTATCAATCTGTCCGTAGAAAATGAAGAACATAAGAAAAGGTGCAATAGGGTCTCTGTCTAATTAACATGTGGGGAACCTCACACAGCAGTCCAAAGCAGTCTAGAAACTCAGTAGAGACCTGATTTAGGGGTGCTTGAGATCAGTCTGGGTTTAAACAACGGCTCATTTAGATGAGCAGCATGGAGATCTTATGCTAAGGAATACTGAAATAAGGTAAAACATCAAAGACTACGACATGGTCTTTTGTATGCTATGAGGAGCCCATCATTGCTGTAGAAATCTATGGATAACCCTGTGCAGGAAGCCGGCAACAACGCCATTACAAGATGGCTCCTACTTCCTTGCAGCCTTACTGGTAAATAACGGCAAAGCCTAACGGACTTACTGGCCTGAACCCTGCGCATGCGCAAGTGAGTTCTAGTCCCAGCCAATCCCGTGGCAGCTGCTAGTAGCAACCAGTCACAGACCAATCAGGGAACGACCCATGCTCACCCAACGGTATATAAGCAGGCGGTTTTGGCCTTTTGGTGCCCCTCGCTTCAGCTCTCCCTCAACCAAGCGGCTCCTCAATAAAATGTGATTGGGAAGGATCCTCGTGTGGTGGTCGCCTTTCCTCGCTGGACGAGGTTGCCGCCCGCCGCAACTGGTGCCGAAACCCGGGACCAGGCGAGGGGTCGAAGAGGATCCAGAACCCAACACATGAGGAGGTAACTTCCCTCAGGTATGTGGACTGCCGTTCCTGTCTGGTGCTTCTTATTATCCTTCCGCTGTGAGTGCTGGTGGCTGGTGTGTGCTTGCTCTGTTTGCGCTGTGACGAACCTGGAAAAGAGTGCCGCTGCATTGATCTAGAGTAAGTTAAAAGTGAAAGTAAGCCCACGGTAGATAACGTGGTTTTCGCCCGTGGATAAGACACTCGTAGATAAGGGTGCAACATGGGAAATTCTCAGGGGAAAACAACCGGTTCTGAGGACCTTTACACTCCTCTTCAGACATTGCTGAAACAGCGCGGTCTTAAGGTTGGCAAGGCAACTATCAAGAAGGTTCTTACTGATATAGACCAACAGGCACCGTGGTTCGCGGTTTCTGGCGGCTTGACCCTCGTTTGCTGGGACAAGTTAGGCAGGGATTTAGACAGCGCTCAGGAAAAGGGTGAGATCTCTAGAGCAACGATGCCCTTATGGCGCATGGTACGCTCATGCCTGGAAGATGGACACTCCATAGATCTTATAAAGGAAGGTCAAAGGGCCCTTAGTAAGCACCAGGATAGTCTTTCGGAATCCTCATCAGTAAAGGGGGAAGTGGTTAGGCCTAAGGAAAATAAAAAAAAGGAAAATAAAAATAAAAAGATGAAAGAAAGAAAAGGGAGACCCCATGAGGGTCTGGAGGAGGGACTGCAGCCCTCCGGAAAATCCTCGATCGCGCAGGCGGTGGGGACAAGACAGACAAAACAAAAGCAAACTCAAAAGGGACAAGGACCAGTTGCCCCATTGTATCCTTCTTTGGAGGAATTTAAGATTGATAACTCCTTCTCAGCTCTTAGTATAGAGGGCAGTGAATCAGAGAGCGAGGCCGAGAGTGGCCATACCTCGGGTAGCGAGCTGAGCCCAGAAGATGAAGAGGGCTTGGAGGAAGCCGCTGCTAGGTACGAAAAGGACAGATACGGACCTGGTTACCCCCTTGGGGCCAAGGCCCCCAGGCAAAAAACACCCTCTGCCCCCCCGCCTTATGCGGTGTCCGGGCGGAGCAACTTCATAAAGAGAAGTACGTGGTCTAGGTTGGCCACGGCTTTTCCAGTCTTTGAGAACCCAATAACAGATGAAAGGACCTATGAGCCAGTCTCTTATAAACAACTAAGGGATCTAATGGAGTCAGTGCGCACATATGGAGTTATAGCCAGTTATACCACTGCTTTATTGCGGCGACTCACGGTTAATGCCATGACGCCCACGGATTGGTTTGAGATTGCGCGCACATGTCTCAGTCACGGGCAGTTCCTTGACTTTAGGTCCATTGTTCAGGACAAGGCACAAATACAATTCAGAAAGAATCTCCAAGAAGGGAGAGCCGAATGGTCGGTGGACATGCTTCTAGGACAGGGAGCTTATGCAGTGGAACAGACCACCTACCCCTTTGAAGTCTACCGCCAGGTAAATGAGATATTTTACAAGGCTTGGCGGGCCTTGCCAAACAAAGGAGAGGTGGCTGGCAACCTTACAAAAGTGATTCAGGCGCCCAATGAACCATTTTCTGATTTTGTGGCACGCATGCTTGAGACGGCGGAGCGTGTACTTGGGAATTTGGATGCTGCCATGCCACTTGTACAACAAACAATCTATGAGCAAAGTACCAAGGAATGTAAAAGAGTGATAACTCCTATAAAGGAAAAGGGCCTTGAGGCATGGGTAAAAGCTTGCCGAGAGGTGGGAGGCCCATTGACAAATGCAGGCTTGGCGGCGGCTGTGCTTTCTGCCGCTCGCATGGCTAGGGACGACAAACAGAAGGGCTGCTTTAAGTGTGGCCAATTAGGACACTTTAAGTGGCAATGCCCGAAAATTAACATGGACCGGATCTGGTGATAACGAGATCCAGGGGAGCTGTTTGTGTTTTTCCTCAGGGCCAAGAAGTGCCTCACTGGGTGCCAACGAGATTGACCAGGCCTGTGGAAACGACAGAAGAAACCCATTGCGAAAATAAAGACCCGCAAGATGAAGACGCCATCCACTTGCCCTGTGGTACAACTGATCCCCCTGCTACTTGCAACAGTGCTGACTGCAGCCCCGATGGCAGCAAAAGAAATGACACTATGGGCTGTGACTAAGGCATGGCCAGTACCTATGCCCTTGCATGCAGATTCTCCCTTCCTCCCCACCTTGTTTTCTGCAGACTGCAACATGGAAGTCCCATGTATTACTCGTATTTTTACTACTATGCCTAGGGGGCAGTATGGTCTGCCTCTGGTTGGTCTGTCACCTGCGAACCCAAACACGAAGGGACAAGGTTGTAATTTCACAGGCTTTAGCCGCCTTGGAGTATGGAGCTTCCCCCCAGATTTGGCTTTCAGCCCTAAAAAGGGACTAAGCCCTCAATTGCACGGCCTTTGCACCCCAGGAAGCTGGTAGCTTCACTTGCACTAGGGATAGGCGTGCATTTGAGCAGAGCAGGATGCCGGGCAATAGCACCGCACTTGGGAGTCCTGAGGTAACAGGCCCCAAGAAGAGCAAGTCTGATTGCACGTGGGTAGATACCCTAGACCCCACCTCTGGAAAAAAGGTATCGGACGGGTCTGGCGTCCGATGAATGGATAACACTCATGGGAAAGCCAGTACAATGTTCCAAAATAGCACACAGAGATCAGACCTCTACTCTTACCTGCACAAAAACAAAAAGGGGGAACTGCAGGAAGCCGGCAACAACGCCATTACAAGATGGCTCCTACTTCCTTGCAGCCTTACTGGTAAATAACGGCAAAGCCTAACGGACTTACTGGCCTGAACCCTGCGCATGCGCAAGTGAGTTCTAGTCCCAGCCAATCCCGTGGCAGCTGCTAGTAGCAACCAGTCACAGACCAATCAGGGAACGACCCATGCTCACCCAACGGTATATAAGCAGGCGGTTTTGGCCTTTTGGTGCCCCTCGCTTCAGCTCTCCCTCAACCAAGCGGCTCCTCAATAAAATGTGATTGGGAAGGATCCTCGTGTGGTGGTCGCCTTTCCTCGCTGGACGAGGTTGCCGCCCGCCGCAACCCTGTTAGCTACAGCCTTTTGAAAATAAATGACTATGTGGTTAATCTAAGGTAGATGGTACTTAGAGAAGAGCATACTGGATGTCAAAGGAGCTGTTATAATTAGCTCTAGCTGAAAAAGTTTAAATTTTCAATAAAAAGATTTAAAAAGATAAAAGCCCTTGAAGGTAGAAATGACCAAATTTTTTAAAGAGCCAATGCTTTGATATCTTGGGCTGTGACAGAAATGAAACTGGAATAACGTGAAAATGACCAGGTGGGAAAAGCCATGAATAGATGTCACTTTAGCTCCATGGGAGATTTGGAGATGGTTTCGGGGCCTAGTTGCCTTTAGCTTTCACAGTCTCACAGATAAATAAGGAGTGTTTTGTTTTCCAAAATAAGTTGTCAAAATATGCTTCCTTTCTGTAAAAAGAAGAAGGAATTGTATGATGTTCCTTGTTCATCTCAACCATGCACTGACAAGAAAAGCCACCTGTAATGTAGTGGTGAGTAATTCCAGGAAGGTGTGATATTAGGCAATTAGGTATATGCATTCTGATGAAAAACACTTAGAAATAGTGGCACAACAGGAGAACTGCATCATATACATAGCCTAAAACAAGGATATTCATTCACCCCATCTACTACTGAAGCTTGGGATTATTTTTTAATTTAGAAAAGATTCAAACAACAATTAAAAGTCACTTGTAACATTCATTTACACTGGAATCATCATGGTATTCAAATGTCTTCTCTCTGATTGCATGAAGGTTGTCATGGAAACAAAGAATCAGAAGTTAGGAGTATCTAAGTTTCCCTTCAAATAACCTATCATAAAAGAAACAAAAAGTAAAATACAAATCTGACATAAGAGAACTCAGTTTTGAGCACTGAGGCAAATTCTGACAGCTCAGGAAGGAGTGTCTAAGAACAGGAGAGGGGCAGGATGGGGAGAAGAGCATAGAAACTTGCAAGTAAGAAATCGATACTTGGCAAACTAAAGTATTAAAAGATCACATTATTACACCTGACTTCTTTAATACAAGCTAAAAGAATATCTGTTACCTCTCAACCCCATAAAATTAAAAACAAGGAAAGAAGTGATGTAGAACCACAGCAGAAACAAAGAAACAATTAAGAGGCGAATTGTCTTGTGGTCTCAATTAGTGACAAGGTGACCTAAGAGAGATTCTGAACAAAAGAAATAATGACTTTTTAAAAATAAGCCATGCATATTATTTTAAATGAACTATTGGAAATAAGAAGGAAATGGATAGCATAAACGAAAATTAAATTGCATGATGGAGTTCAAGTACAAATTACCATTTGTTTATTTTTTTAGTATCTCTTATAGGAAGGTCACAGAACTCAATACTGTATTAAAATGCAATTCTCATGCCTGTGAGCCTAGTATTGCTGCTTATGTAACAATCCTCTTTAAATGAAAAAGACAGATCAGCCTAGCTATGGGTTTCTGCACAATCGATGCTTGTCTCACAAAAAAATCTCTAGCTCCCTTAAGGATTTCCCAAACATTCTCCACACTTTTTTGCCTGTGGTAAAATAAAAAGTACTAGTTAAAGAACATACAGATTACTTAAAGGAATTATACTAAGCAACAGCTGTTTACCTGCCTACCAATTCTGAGGGCCATGTTTTCCCTAATTGGACTATGTGGAAAAGATGAGGAAAGAAGAGAAGAGAGGAAAATCCTATTTTATTCCCATTTATTTTTTTGTGTGTGATGCATATTGGTTTTTTTGTTTTTATTTATTTATTTATTTATTGTCAAATTGATATACAGGGCCGTTACAGTTTCATACGTTAGGCATTGGATGCATTTCTTGTACTGTTTGTTACCTCCTCCCTCATTCCCCCCTCCCTCCTCCCCCTTTCCCTTTCCCCCCATGAGTTGTTCAGTAGATTTACACTAAACAGTTTTGCAAGTATTGCTTTTGTAAATACAGTCAATCAGTAGATTGACATTTTAATTGTTGGTTTCAACTGGTTGCTTTTTTTGGATTAAACAAGCAACTTTAAATGCCTGCTGAGTTTTAAATGGGAAGGGAAGTGGGTAGTAGTTTATTTTCAACTTGGCTTATTTATTTCTGGGTAGCAGAAAGGTGAATTGTAGCTAGCTGTAAAAATGTACAGAAAATAAAATCAACAGAACCCACTGCAATGCAGAGAAATGTTATCTGAACAATGAAGAACCTATGACAAATATGTTTTAAGTCCAAACATAGGTGAAAATGTCTATCAACATTGACTCCATAGAAAGTGTAACTAGACAAGGATCTTGAAAACTTACTTCTACAAAGACCTCTGCCTTTATGAGTCTTCTCTTACCGAAATGTAAGAAACTACCTTGAAGCTCAGTTTATTAAAACCTCAGTTGTTAATTCTCACTTACATAACAGCGCATTGGTTGATGGAGGTTGTGCTTTGTTAGGTGGTTCTGTTTCAATCTGTGACTGCAGTCTGGCTTTGTGTCTTCTTCTTTTTTCTTAATGTACTGTAAAGGCGATCTACAGAGGGTTTACAATTGCATAAGTCAGATAATGAGTGCATTTCTTTTTGAATAGTGATAACCCTCCCTCATTTTCTCCCAGTTTTTTCACTCCTGAGCCCCTGATACACATCCCCAAGCTGTAAAGTTCACTTACAACATAGTGTCTAGTATCACTGCTGAATTTATTCACCATTTGTGGCATAGCTCTGAAGTAGGAGGGCTCACAGTCATATCCAGCTGATAGGACAGCAGCTAGCCAAGATAATAGCATCAGTACCAGAAGATGAAGTCAATTGAGAATTACATTTCACACATCTGTTCACCTGAAGTCTACTACCATTACATTAGTTAAAGCAAAGCACATGGCCAAGCTCAAAACAAGTATCAGAATATTCACCCCCCTCTGAAATCAAAGCATGCCATGTGGACAAGCCTAAAATCAATGTTTCAGGAAAAAAAAATTCCTATGAGTGTGACAGGGACAAGGTTTTTAAAAAACACAGTAATCTAAGCTCTTGTGATTCTATCTAGTTGTATGAATGTAGCATATAATTTAACCTCTTTCAGCTAAAATTTCTTCACTTTAGTATGTCATGACAGAGATGCACGTGATATAATGGGAAAACATGAGCTCTGGAATTGAATAGACATTGTTAAAATGCCATGTTCGTCAAGGAATAGCTACATCTCGAGCAAATCATTAAATCTGATTCCTTAAGTTGTTCTACTTATCATGAGGGAAAATGTCATTATTACGTATTGTAGTAAACAATCCAAAAATTCAATGACTAGATACAATGACAGTTTACTTCTCATTTATGATGTGATTTGATACAGTGGGAGCATCTGTTCTGGATAGTTTTATCTTACAACCAAAGCAAGGGTTAGCCATCCACAGGCAAAATCTGGACAGACTCTATGTGTACATGAAGTTTTACTAGAACAAAGCCACACATTTATTTGGACACTGTCTATGGCTTCAATGAGAGACATGAGTTCTTGGAAAAAGAGATAGCATTGCCCACAAACCAAAAATTTTACTATCAGTCCTTTATAGGAAAAGCTTTCTAACCTTACTCAAATTAGTGATATGGGCTCATTTAGTCATGGTCCCAAGGTCTTTCATCTTTAACAACTTAGAAAAAAAAGCAAGAAAAAGACATACTATTATACCATTACCCAGAAGTGGAAAATATCACTCCTTCTCACAGTTCATTGGATAGAATCAGTTACATGACCAATGAAAGTGAAATGTCAGGTGAGAAATTTAGAGGATATCTTACTTTATATTAAGTAAGACAAAAAGTAGACCTTCTTAGGTCATAATTTTATATGACATAGATAATAGGAATTTTCAGACTTAAACACTAAAAGAGTAAAAGCATAAAAATGGTTTAAACATTCAATACCAAAAAGTAAGAAAAAAGGCAAAAGATAAAGCTCAGTAGTAGAGAGCTTACCTAGCATGAGTGAAGGCCATGGCTTCCATCCCTCCAGCACTTGAAAAAATGGTAACAAAAATTAATAGGAGTATAACCCTCATCCCAAAACCAGGCAGAGACTCATGATGGAAAGAGGACTACAGACCGATCTCCCTGATGAATATAGACTCAAAAATTCTCAACAAAATTCTAGCCAATCAACTTCAATAGGTAATCAAAAAAATCATACACCATGATCAAACTGGATTCATCCCAGGGATGCAAAGTTGGTTTAATATACGCAAGTCAATTAATGTAATCCAGCACATCAACCGGAGCAAGGTAAAGAACCACATGGTTTTATCTCTGGATGAGGAAAAAGCGTTCGATAAAATCCAGCACCCATTTATGCTAAAAGCCCTGGAAAAACTGGGATTCCAGGGAACATTCCTGAATATAATCAAGGCAGTTTGTGACAAACCAAGAGCAAGCATAACTCTAAATGGTGAAAAACTAAAGCCATTCCCTTTAAAATCAGGAACAAGGCAGGGATGTCCACTCTCTCCCCTGCTCTTCAACATAGTACTAGAATTCCTAGCCAGAGCAATTAGGCAAGAAGAAAATATAAAGGGGATCCAAATAGGAAAAGATGAAGTTAAACTTTCTCTCTTCACAGATGACATGATACTATACCTAAAGAATCCCATAGACTCTACCCCCAAGCTACTAGAGCTGATCTAAACTTTGGCAAAGTTGCAGGATATAAAATAAACCTTCAAAAATCAACGGCCTTTCTCTATGCTACCGACCCAAAGACCAAGGCTGAAATCAGGAAAGCAACTCCTTTTGCAATAGCCCCCCAAAACATAAAATACCTAGGAATAACCTTAACCAAAGAAGTGAAAGACCTCTTTGATGAGAACTTTAAAAGCTTGAAAAACGAAATTAAGTCAGAACTAAGGAAATGGAAAACCTCCCATGCTCCTGGATTGGGAGGATTAATATAATCAAAATGGCAATATTGCCAAAGGCTATCTACAAATCCAATGCAATACCCATTAATATCCCAACACCATTTTTTAATGAAATAGAGGAAGCAATCCAGAAATTCATATGGAACAATAAAAGACCTAGAATAGCAAAAACACTCCTAAGCAGAAAGAACAGTGCTGGAGGAATTACAATACCCAACTTCAAGCTGTATTATAAAGCTATAGTAATAAAAACAGCTTGGTATTGGCACCAGAACAGGCCTGAAGACCAATGGAACAGAATTGAAGACCCAGAAATAAACCCACAGAACTACGCCTACTTTATCTTTGATAAAGGAGCTAAAACAATAGTATGGAAGAAAGATAGCCTCTTTAACAAGTGGTGCTGGCAAAACTGGTTCAACACATGCAACAAACTAAAACTAGATCCTTATACATCACCCTGCACCAAAATCAATTCCAAATGGATTAAAGACCTCAAAATCAAAACAGACACCCTGAAAACACTAAAGGAAGGAGTAGGAGAAACACTTGGGCTCCTTGGCGCAGGACGGAACTTCCTTAACAAAGACCCAGAAAGGCTACAAATCAAAGAAAGGTTGGACAAATGGGACTACATCAAACTGCAGAGCTTCTGCACGGGAAAGGACATAGCTCACAAGATAAACAGAAAGCCCACAGACTGGGAGAAGATGAGATACAGTGAAAGCGCTGGGACAACTACAGGAAGGGAATACAAGAGAATCATCAAGAAACGAAGCTACGGTTTCACATGGCATATTGAAAGTAATTACAACAGTGATATAGCAATTGTTTCCATAATATGGAGTTCATTTCACTTAGCACCATCTTATGTGTTCATAAGGGCATAGCTATTGGGCTATTGTGATCCTCTGCTATGACTTGCCTAAACCTGTGCTAATTATTCCCAATAAGGGAGACCATAGAGTCCATGTTCCTTTGGGTCTGGCTCACTTCACTTAGTATAATTTTTTCCAAGTCCTTCCATTTCCTTACAAATGGGGCAATGTCATTCTTTCTGATAGAGGCATAAAATTCCATTGTGTATATGTACCACATTTTCCTGATCCATTCATCTACTGAGGGGCATCTGGGTTGGTTCCATATTGTAGCTATGATAAATTGTGCCGCGATGAACATTGTTGTGCTGGTGGCTTTAGTGTGTTCTTGTTTGTGGTCTTTTGGGTAGATTCCCAAAAGTGGGGCTGCTGGGTTATAGGGGAGCTCTATGTTTAGCCTTCTGAGGAATCTCCATACTGCTTGCCAGAGTGGCTGAACCAGTTTACATTCCCACCAACAATGAAGTATGGTTCCCTTTTGCCCACATCCCCTCCAACATTTGTTATTGTTAGTTTTCTTGATAATGGACATTCTTACTGGGGTGAGGTGGAATCTCAATGTTGTTTTGATTTGCATTTATTTTATGGTCAGTGATGTGGAACACTTTTTCATATGTCTCTTGGCCATTCTCATTTCCTCATCAGAAAAGTCTCTATGAGACTTTTTATCTCCAATTAACTGCCAAAAAATCTGGAAGTGGACCTGTGGTAGATTCCACCACATTCCAGAAACATTCCACATTCTTTCCAAACAACTTCTAAAACTAAGAATGCTAATCAACAATTGCTCAAAATAAGTCACTTTATTTTATCCCTTGTCCACTTTTAATACCCCAGGTCTGTTTAGCCTTTACAGGACATTTCCTTTGGTTCTTATCTGAACTTACATTTCCCAATTTTTATATCTATTCTATATACAAATAAACTTCCGATTAAAGTATAATACATGCACATCTGACACAAAAAATCTCTTAACTGGGTGCCAGCAGTTCACAACTGTAATCCTAGTTATTCAGTATGTTGAGATCTGAGAATCATGATTCAAAGCCAGCCCAGGCAAAAAAAGTCCCTGTGAGACTCTTATTTCCAATGAATTACTTAAAAACCAGATGTGGAGCTATGGTTCAACATAAAGAGTGCTAGCCTTGAACAAAACTGCTCAGGAACAGTGCCCAGGCCCTGAATTCAATCTCCATGACCAACAAAACAACATAAAAAACATCTTTTCACTTCCATTTTGACTTCATTTGTAATTTCTTGGCTTATAGAAGAAAACTGTAGGCAAGTTCAATTTATAAATTTTGATTCATTCCCTAAATGAAATCAATAAAGTAAATTCTAACACTTAATTTAAAAATACATGCTACATCTTAGCTACTTGAGAGGCTGAGATATCAGGATCATGACTCAAAACCAGACTTGGCGGGAAAGTCCTTGAGATCCTTATTAACAATTAACCACTAAAAAGCCAAAAGTGGAGGTATAACACAAGTTGTAAAGCACTAGTCATGAGCAAAATAGCTAAGGCATATTGCCCAGGCCTGAGTTCAAGGCCTATGACCAACACACACACACACACACACACACACACACACACACACACACACACACACACACATATACACACACACAGCTAATGGGTTTTTTTCAGAATAGGTAGAATGACTCAATATTAGAAAATTCATTGATAGAATTCAGTATGTTAATTCAGTACATAAGTAAATACAAGAAAAATATGTCATCATCTGAAGAGATACTAAAACTGTAATCTACTAAAGAGATACTAGAATTGTACTTAATCTCCCAAAACAATGAATTAAATATAGCTTCTTGGATGCTTCCTCTATATAACACAATAGCTTTGAGATGAGTATCTTAAAATTTCTGCACAACAAACAACATAGCCAACAAGCTAAAATGATAGCCTACAGCATGAGAGATTTTTTTGCCAGCTACGCATCAGACAATGTCCTACTATCCAGAATATAAAGAGAACTTAAAAATATAAACCCTCAAAAACCAAAAGTCCAATTAATAAATTGGCTAATCACCTAAAAAGAGTCTTCTCAGAAGAAGAAGGTAAAATGGCCAATAGATATGTGAAGAAGTGTTCAACATCTCTGGCCAAAGAAAATGCAAATCAAAATAACATTGAGATTCCGCTTTACCCCAGCTACAATGGCCATTATCAAGAAAACTAACAATATCAGATGCTGGTGAGGATATGACCAAAAGGCAACACTGATACACTGTTGATGAGAATGTAAACTTGTTTAACCACTTTGGAAAGCAGTGTAGAGGTTCTTCAAAACATTAAACATAGAACTACCCTATAATCCAGCAATGCTACTCCTCAGCATTTACCCAAAAGAGTACAAAGCACAACCATATTTACTGCAGTACTATTTACTGCCAAGGTATGGAATCAGCTCAGATGCCCCTCAAAGGATGAAGGGACACGAAAAAGTAGGTATACCTACACAGTTGAATTTTACTCATCCATTAGGAAGAATAATACTATAGCATTTGTAAAGAAATGGAAAGACCTGGAAAAATTATGCTAAGTGAAGTAATTCAGGTCCAGAGAGACAAAGGATGCATGTTTTCCCTTATATGTGGAAGCTAGGTTTAGCTTACAAACTCATAATACATCCGATGGTATGCAAGTGTATACAAACATATTGACTTAAAAACATTAGATTCCAGGGAGATCTCAAATAGTGTAATTCCTTAGAAAGGCAAAGGCAAAGTTCAGCAAAATAAAACACCAGGTAACAGATGGGAATGGGGTCAAAGAGAAAAGAGTAGTTGAATAAAGAGGAGAAGAAATGGAAAGACTTGGGGAAAAAATCATACTAAGTGAAATGAGCCAAGGAAACATAGACTCTATGTTTTACCTCATGGATAATATATATCTAGGATAGTCCTAGCAGAGGATCATAATAGCTCAATGATTATGTACATATCATATGGGATGATGGTAAGTGAAATGAACTCCAATATACAGAAAAAAAAGAGGAGAAGGGGAAATGTAGAGAAAAATCCATTGATCAAGGCATATTGTATTCATAAACTGCTTTGTTAAATTGCAACTCCTTTGTAAAGCTACTGAAAGATATTAATTAATTAATTACAGAAAGGAAAAACACTGAACCATTCTCAGTGAAATGAAAATGATGACCACTCATTGGCTACTCAACACCTAAATGGAAGAAGTTTTCAATGAAATGAGATATTACAAAAAAAACAATTAGGGGCTGGGTATATGTGAAACCCTGGGTTCCATTCCTCAGCACCATATATATAGTAAAAGCCAGAAGTGGCGCTGTGGCTCAAGTGGCAGAGTGCTAGCCTTGAGCAAAAAGAAGCCAGGGGCAGTGCTCAGGCCTTGAGTTCAAGCCCCAAGAATGGCAAATAAAAACAAATAGAAGAAAACGAAGGGAGAAGTAAAGCAACCTCTATTCACACAGTATTATATTATCACTTTAAAATACCTGAAGCAATCTGGAAGTGGTGGTGCAGGCCTGTAATCTCAGCACTCAAAAGTCTGGAGCCGGTGGATCATGAGTTTAAGATCAACTGGGGATACACAGTAAGACATTAGATCAAACTATAAGGCAAAACAAAATACATAAAGAGTCACTAAAGTTTCAAACAATAAAAGTCAGTACTGTAGCAAGATTGGATATAAACATATAGAGCCAAGCAGGTGTGGTGGCATTTACCTATAATCCCAGCCCTGGGAGTCTGTGGCAGGAAGATAACAAGTTTGAGGCCAGTCTATATTACATAGGAAAGACTCTATCTCAATAAACAAGCAAACAAAAAAATTAACATACAGAAATAAAACATAGACATACATATACAAAACAACAACCACTTAGAAGATGTAAAGAATGAGAAAGCCACATGCATGATAGCAAAAATAAATTACCACAGAAAAATCTTGAACAATAGTTCAAGAGTTCATGAGTATGAAACAAAAAGAAAATCTGGCTTTATGAAAAGGCATGTTAAAGTCATAGATAGAATGATTCAACATTATATTGTTGCCATCTGGTTATATCATGGTCCAATCTATACACCCACCTAAGAATGGAGGAAAAATGACTAGATTTAAAAAAAATTGGAAAAAAATAGCAAAAGCAAATTTTATCTTTTTTTTTTTTTTTTTTTTTTTTTGGTACTGGGGATTGAATCCAGGACGTTGCACTTGCTGGGCAAGCGCTTTGCCACTGAGCTACATCCCAGCCCCCAAAGAAAATTTTTAAATGGCTGCATATGGGAATAAAGAGTACAAATAATACAAATGGAAATGGATTGTTCCTCAACAAGTTATTTTAGATAGGAAAATTGACTTTTGAACCATGTAGCCTCTTTCTTTTTTCTCTCTCTCTTTCTTTCTTTCTTTCTTTCTTTCTTTCTTTCTTTCTTTCTTTCTTTCTTTCTTTCTTTCTTTCTTTCTTTTTCTTTCTTTCTTTCTTTCTCTGCCAGTCCTGGGGCTGGAACTCAGGGCCCCAGTGCTGTCTGTAGGCTTCTTTTTGCTTAAGGCTAGCACTTTACCACTTGAGCAACAGTGCCATTTCTGGCTTTTTCTGTGGTTAATTGAAGATAAAGAGTCTCACAGACTTTCCTGCCTGTGCTGGCTTTGAACCACGATCCTCAGATCACAGCCTCCTGAGTAGTTAGGATTAGAGTCGTGAGCCACCAACACCTGACTCCATGTAACTACTTATAAAAAAATAAATTTGTATCAAAAAGAAAAGGTAGCCAGGCACTGGTGGCTAATACCCATAATCCTAAATGCACAGGAAGCCAAGATTTCAGAAATAATGGTATAAAGTCAGTCCAGGCAGAAAAATATTTTGGACTCCATCCCCCCAAATCCAGCAAAATGTTGGAAAACAGTGTAGCTCAAGTGATAGAGCATCAGCTGAGTAAGTACAAGCCCCTGATTTAAAAAGCAAATACCAACAAAAAAGAATGTGAATAAAATTTAAAAGTGAGTAGAAGGGGCTGGAAATATGGCCTAGTGGCAAGAGTGCTTGTGTCATATACATGAAGCCCTGGATTCTATTCCTCACCACCACATATATACAAAAAGGCCAGAAGTGGAGCTGTGGCTCAAGTGGCAGAGTGCTAGCCTTGAGCAAAAAGAAGCCAGGGACAGTGCTCAGGCCCTAAGTCCAAGCCCCAGGACTGGCAAAAAAATATCTTTAAAAAAGTGAGTAGAGAAGGAAGCACACAAAACCTAATCTTACATGAAATTAGTAATAATCATTCCTAGAACAATTTTTAGTTCCTCCATAAGTATCTATATATCCTTGGATGTTTACAAAGCATATACAGGTATGTCCTTGTCATTCAAATAGCTAAGATAAAATGAAAAACAAAGGATCCTAGCTCACTTGTAAAAAAAAAAAACCCCAGGAATATTGATGCTGTAATTTTGCTACATTATTTATATGATAAATGAGGAAGTAAATAGTTAATGCTTTAGGGCCCAAAATTCAAGGTTTTGAAGAACACCTTATGAAAACAAATACAAAATCCAATAAGAAATAAAACTAACCCTGTGGTGCTAAATTTGAATTGGAAATGTATTTTAAGCAATTTATTTCATATTAGTATTTGCTAGCTTTGTCTCTGAAAGGTACGAGAAACAATGATATCTCAGTGGCACTGAAGATATCTAGCATCTAGTTCTTGATATATAAAACCATTTCCCACTAGAATGAATTCATATAGATAAACAACTGAATTCACATCTGTGTCAGGGAAAACAAAAACAGAGGCTCGATGGATTTGTGCTATAAAGCAAAGAAGAGCTAAAATAATAATGGGAACATGGCAAAAAGGATTAGGAAGCCAGAGTGAAATGGACAAATTAGGATAATTTGAGCACCTAAGGAATAGTGACTCTTCATTGAGCATAAAACACTGAAAAAATTAAATATGAAACCAGAATGATGAAATGTAATTTTTCTTAAACTAGAGGACCTGTATATTTCCAGCTAATTAGGAAAACCTCTGTGTGTGTGTTTGTGTGTGTGTATGAGAGAGAGAGAGCAAGAGAGAGCGAGAGAGAGAGAAAAGAGAGAGAGAGAGTGTGTGTGTGTGTGTGTGTGTGTGTGTGTGTGTGTGTTGATTTCTTTTGTTTTGTTTGATGCTGGAGATCAAACTCGGAGCCTTGTACAAATCTGGCTTTTTTTTTTTTTTTTTTTGCCAGTCCTAGGGCTTGGTCTCGGGGACTGACCACTGTCCCTGGCTTCTTTTTCTTTGTTTTTATTTTTTTATTTTTTGGCCAGTCCTGGGGCTTGAACTCAGGGCCTGAGCACTGTCCCAGTATTCTTTTTTTTTTGCTCAAGGCTAGCACTCTACCACTTGAGCCACAGCACCACTTCTGGCCTTTTCGATATATGTGGTGCTGAGGAATCGAACCCAGGGCTTCATGTATACGAGGCAAGCACTCTTGCCACTAGGCCATATTCTCAGCTCCCACATCTGGCTTTTTGTTGGTTAACTGGTGATGTCTCATGAATTTTCCTGTCTGTACTGGCTTGAAACTGTGATCCTCAGATTTCAGCCCACTGAATATCTAGGATTACAGGTATGAGCCACCAGTGTCCAGCCCAAGGTTTTTTTTTTCATAGTCCTGAAATTCTCTACATGCTTACCACATAATTTAGCGATGCCTTTTCTTTCTATTGAGAAAGACTAGCAGTTTACTACTCAACATACAGTTCAAGGACTGGAAATATATGCATCATCAAGGATCTTGTTAAAAATACAAATTAGGGTTGGGAATTAGCTCAATGCTGAACTATACACCTTGTACAAGCAAAGTCCTAGCTTCCATCGTCAGAACCACAATAGATAGATAGATAGATAGATAGATAGATAGATAGATAGATAGATAGATAGATAGATGCATCCTCTCCAGATTCCTAGTGACTCTGACTCTCCAGTTTGAAAGTATTCTGTAAGGAATTTAACAGAGATTCGTGGTATGGGCCAAGAAGATGTCACAGACCTTGAAGAAACGTTGCCGGCATGTCTTAGAATCTTTCTTCAAGTGTACACCCCACTGCCTTATTCTGTCTCCCTAGTCCTTATCAGTAGTTACATGAGAATTTAAGAGAGATCAACATGGAGCTCAAGGTATGGTGGGAGAAAGAAAATATGTCAAGAGAATGACAAGATGAAAGCTAAGGACTCTAGTAGGCATAGTTGAGAAGGAGACAGTTGTTAGGGACAAAATAGAGGATAGATGTCATATCACTCCTCTAATTAACTGACGTTTCCATTGTAATGATGATCCCTTTTACAGCTAAACGCTATTGTAAAGGATTGATACCAACTTTCAAAATTTCAAGACTTAAAGAGCTGCCACAGGATGACTGTGGAGAGGTTATGTAGATATAAACTCTCAATGTTTGCCTCCTCATCTGTGAAGTCTGGGTACTAACAATGCCTACCTCAGAGAGCTTTGGTGAGACTTAAATTAGTTAACTAAGCTGGACACTGATGGTTTGCATCTGTAATCCTAGCTACTCAGGAGGCTGATATCTGAGGATCACAGTTCAAAGCCAGCCCAGGCTGGCTTCCATTTCCAATTAACCAACAAAATACTGTATAGGAGGTATGGATTGAGTGGTAGCGTGCCAGCTGTGAGCAAGAAAGCCACTCGAGAGCTCATAAGGCCCTAGTTCAAACCCAGTATCAGGAAAACATGGTGAAGTGGCTTTTCCCAGCCCGTATAGTCAGCAAGACATCTGTGAGTTGAACTACATATGACTAGAATCCAGCATTCACTAGTGCCACTAGTGCTTCTCAACCACTATGCTATGCTTCCACTATAGGAAATGAGAGGAGCAATTACAGAAATAAGCATTGTCTTTTTCCATCACAGCTTTGATGAACAGTCATTTCCATATATTTTTCCCTTGTGAAAGGGAAAAGCAATTTATCCAATGGCAAATAATCCAGAATCCACAGCAAAGCCTGGCAAAGGTGAGGGATGTCTATCAGTTGTGAAAAGCCCAGTTCCACCTGTCTTTTACCCCGAATCCCATTGTACTAGCCATCCTCTGGTCATAGTTGGGACTTCAGTCAGTTAACTCATAGAATATTTGAGTGAGGATAATAAAACTTTGTTCATGATGATACCAAATGATTTGGAGAGATGTTCAATCAAAGTTAACCTAATGTCTTAATTCACTCAAGTCCCACAGATAATCTCAAGACTGAGTGAACAGAAGTGAAGTAGCATCCTTTAACTCTTAATGTCTATGCCCCCTGGGAAAACTATCAACAAAAAAACATAGATGGGGGTTGAAGCAATTCATGTGATAGTAAGAGCAAGGGTAGGACAAAAAATGGGGAATTGCAGTGGTGTATGGTGAACAAACCCATGAGTTTAAAATCAGACCTGGATGACAAAGCTATACTACTCTAATAAGGACCTTCATTCCTTCCAGCTTCTACTTCCCCGTCTGTAAAGTGGAGATAATATCATTCACTTCACAGTGATTTTGTGATAGGCAAGTGACCCGAAGTGTTTATATAGAGGCCTGTAGATGGCAGCCCCTTATGTAGCTGGGTTTTGTTTTAGGACACAGCACATAGCATCAGACAGCTAGAGATCTAAATACATGCAGCCCTGCAGGCACAGCAACAGAATATAAAGCTAGTGCTCAAGAGGCTGAGGCAGAAGGATGAAAAATTCAAAGCCAGTCTAAGCCATACAGTAAGTTTCATGCCAGCCTGGGCTACATGGCAAGATCCTGTCTCAAACAAAACAAAACTCTCAATACCCATTCTTATTTACAGAGCAAATGACAGGAGAAATAAGAATGACCACTTCTAGTCAGCTAAATAAAACAACACAATTACAAACCTGAAGAGAATGACAATTGTATAATCCAATACAAAGCCTTTTCTCAAAGAGACGTTTACGATTAAGGATGTAAAAGTGACCTCAGCTTGATTTTATACTTAACGCTGTACACATAGACATAGCTTTTTGTCATATCAGAGTTGGAATAAGATTCAGACTGTGATAAAGACTATCAATGCTTTAAATTTACTAACTTATCGAGTACTATGACAACCATTTGGGGATCATTTTATTATGCCCACTTTACCAATGGACATACTAAGACACTGAGAAGTGAACTAAATTACTCAGGTTTACATGAATAATGAGAAATAAGCTGGTATTTCATACTAGGCATTCTGCTCCAGCATTCAAGTCTCAATCTGACACCATACCAGCCATGCCATACAGACAGCAAATCCATTTTCCCTCACAAAGATAAGTCCACCTGCATATATACATAAAAGAAAATTGATATAAAGTTTAAAAAATTAAGTGTCAAAGATTTTCCTCCTATCAAATACAAAGTGCTATAACCACATGGAGACAGTGTTGGGAAGACAGGGGCTCTTAATGTACTCTATCACATTCCATCATACCATTTACACATGCTCCGTGAGTGGAGTGTTTTACTGCTACTTAGTTCCTTCTCTATTTCCTCATGGGCATGAAGAACACTAAGCACAAGGACATGCCATTCTGTGCTGCTCCTCATGCTTTGCATTACAGCTCTCATGCTTATCAATCCAGCAGTACAGTTAAGTGACTCAATTACATGAGCTAGGCATACCATACGTTCCTGAGTATTGTAGTGGCCTTTAACCACAGATCAGGACCATTTGCTGCAGAGAGAAAAACCAAACTTGGAAGCTCAACTTCAACTCTCACCCTCATTTTTCATCCTCCGCAGCCCAAGAGAAGTAATTTTCAGCTTAGTCACTCACTGATAGTCATCTGCATCACAAAACTATTACCCACCATGTGCCTTCCTACTTAACTCAATGTGTTCTGAACCTGATAACCAAGACTGCTGCGGAGTCACTCTGGCCTAGAGTTAATAGAGAGATTCAATTGCATTTCACCCCAAAGGGGGCTGCTTACAGGTCAGTACGGAGATAATCAGCCAAGCAGCTTATGCCTGTTCAGAATTGCTGCTGCTACTGGTTAATTCATAACCTGGGAAAACTCAAGCATATTTATTGACAAATAAAAATGACAACTAGAATGCTAAGAAAATTACTTCCTTATTTTCTTAATCAAGATTGGACACAGAGAATAACATTTCCTTAGGTGTGGTTTTGTTTTTCTTTCAGATTTATCCTCCCAAATATTTTATGTTAAATCTCAGTCTGAGACTGAGAAGAAATGCTAAGTCAACAATAGCTCTTCTAGCTGGAGAGCTCTCTGGCTTGATTTGGAATAAAAAAATACCAGTGATAATAAGAGTTAGTTGATCCCTTATGAGGAGAAAATGCAATCCTAGGTGGTGGAAGTAGACCATTGGAGGCATAGCTTTCAACCCTTGAAGGACATATTTTGTTCCAAACATCTTTCTCTGTCTTTTTGACTCTACAAATTAGATGGGAGGAAATGTAATTCAAAGGACAGTGGATTGAATATGTACAGAGTACACAAAATATAGCTTTAGCAGTGAAGAATAAGTTTATACTATGAGCAGATGTGGTCTCACTTATCTAATGTAAAAGGAAGCCTTAAAGGATTAGACTGTTCAGGTGCTCTAACTACATCCAAGAAAATAACAGAATAATATTTATAAGAACCCAAAAATATTGAACACCGAACAATGTAAACTTCACAATGTGTCACATCCAATCAAGGGGTGCATAAAAATCAGGAAAATGAAAATGATAAACTAAGTCAATAGGAAACATAGATGTGATACATTTATTAGAATTAGTGCATAAAGCCATTAAAAAAAGATTGTTTAACTATATTTGACAAGTCCAAGAAGCCAGAAAAGAGCCTGAGCATGTTAGAGACATAGAAAGTTATAAAATACTCAAATAAGAAGTTTACAGATGAAAACAAGAATGTCAGCCAGTGGCTCATGCTTGTAATCTTAGCTACTCAGGAGACTGAGATCTGAATAATAATAGTTCAAAGACAGCCTGGGCAGAAAAATTCATGACACTCTATCTCCAATTGACTAGCAAAAACCAGGCTAGAAGCATAGCTCGAGTGATAAGGTGCCAACTAAGCAAGTACATTTGGGGAGAGTATGAGGCCCCTAAGTTCATTAGCTGGTAATAGCAAAAGGCAATGACAACAAAAACCTAGAATGTCAAGGACAGCAGACACACACATTTAGGCTAAATAGGATTGTATGCTATGATTATCAGCCAAATAGAAACTAGAGAAAATGAAACATCACTAATCCCCAACAACAGGAGTTATCAAAACTAAAATATATAGACAAAAGGTTGAAAACTGGGCAAAATATTAGTGAGCTTTAGCGCAATTTTAAGTAGCCCAATACAAAAGTGTTTGTAGTCTACAAAAGAACAGAAAATATTTAAAGAAATAATGGCTAAAAATATCCTGATATGATGAAAATTATAAACCTACACATCAGAAAAGCTCAGTGATTTCTTTTTTTTTTTTTTTTGCCAGTCCTGGGCTTGGACTCAGGGCTTGAGCATTGTCCCTGGCTTCTTTTTGCTCAAGGCTAGCACTCTGCCACTTGAAGCTCAGTGATTTCTAATTATAAAAATATGAAGAAAAGCTGGGTGCTAGTGGCTCATGCCTGTAATCCTAGTTACTAGGTGGGCTGAGATGTAAGAATCATGGATCAAAGCTAGCCCAGGCAGGAAAGTCTGTGAGATTCCTGCCTCCAAAAAAGCCAAGTGGCAGAGTTCTAGCTTCAAGCAAAAAAAAAGTCAGGGACAGCACCTAGGCCCTGAGTTCAAGCCACAAGATTGGATACATATAATATATTATATTTAATATAATATATTTTATATATGTGATAAAATATATCTTATTTATATGTAATAAAAAGGAAATCCAAACATTTCCAGGTAAGAAAGACACATTAGGACATGTTACCAAAGCAGATAGCAGATTCCTTATTAAAAAGTCTAATCTAAATGACAGTGGAAAACCATATTTAAGGTAGAGTCATTCTGCATATCTGTAGAGTCAATCAACTCAGATAAAAATAGGTATTTGAATCCAGATTACTGAAGAGGAGGTAATGAGGAGGATCAAAGTTCTAGGCCCATCTGGAAAAAAATGTTCAACAAGACCCCATATCAGCCAAAACTGCAGGGTATTTTGGAGTGCACCTATCATCCCAGCTAGGCAGAAAGCATAAATAGGAGGACTATGGTTCAAGCCAGCCTGGGCCTAAACATGAGACCTTATCCCAAAAAATAACACATAAGGGGCATAGGCAAGAATCTAGGATTAATATCCACCACTGCAAAAACAAACTAAAACAAAAATCCAATAAGAAAATAAGAGGCTATGAAAGGACTGAGAACATGGCTCAAGTAGTAGAACGTCTGCCTGTCAAACACAAGGTCCTTAGATTATATTTCGTATCAAATATATGCCTATATATGTGAAAATGTATGTATTTAATTCTACAGACATTTATTTTTTAAGGTTTTTTATTTCTTTATTGTCAAAGTGATGTACAGAGTGGTTACAGTTTCATACATAAGGCAGTGCGTGCATTTTTTATCCAACATGTTACCTTCTCCCTCATCATCCCTCCGGCCTTCCCTTCTCTCAGACATTTCTTTAGTGTGATAGTCTACACAATATATTACCATAAACATTTTTATAGAACTTACATTGAATTAGGCATTATAAGTCATCTATAGATTATCTAAAATAAAAGAGAGGGTTCTGTACAAATATGCCTTTTTCTACAAGGGGTAGTGCAGTACAGTCACCTATCATGGACCAGACTCTGGGTTTAATACTCACCACTGCAAAAACCAAACAACACAAAAAATAATAACAAGAAAGACTACTAAATCAGACTGGGAAGCAAGGAGTAACACTACATGATGCCTATAAGAAGTCCTCTTTAAATATAGCTAAATAGGTTAATGCAAAAGGATGGAAAAGGATATGTTCTGCTAACACTAATCAAAAGAATGTTACACTATTTTTGTGAAATACTTGAATTTTATGATGATCTGTTTCACAGCAACTAGTATGATGCACAGAACATATACTTTCCTTTACACAGTTTCCTAAAACAGCTATAATTAGATGACCCATGTTTCCATATCTAAAAGTTAATATGAGTTATGTGTTCTGCAGATTTAGACTTGTAGTTGCTCAAAATTAAAACAATAATTTCAGAATAAAGAATGTTCCACTGGTCATAGCAATATCAGGCTAGGCAGATTTTATAGTGAAGATACTGTTTGGTATAAAGGTTATTATAGCTGGTGGTTCACGTGTAATAAGCATAGTAAAGGAAATAGAGAGCAAATCAGACCGAATAATAGAATAAACTAATGAAACTAAAAGTAGGTTCTATGAGAACATCAAAAACAGTGAAATTTCCAGGTGCCTATGGCTGGTGATTGTAATCCCAGCTATTCAAGAAGCTGAGACCTGAGGATCATGGTTCAAAACCAGCCCAGATAGGAAAGTCTGTGAGACTCTTATCTCCAATAAAATACTCAAAACAACAACAAAAATTCAAGAAGTGGAGTTGTGGTTCAAGTGGTAGTATGCCAAAAAAAAAAAAAACTTAGGGAAAAACTTAGGGAAAGCAGGGGCCCTGAGGACTGTGCCCAGAACTGACACACATACACACACACACACACACACACACACACACACACACACACACAGACCACATAGTGAAACTAGGAGTGGATGTGGCTCAAGGGGTAGAGTGCTAGCCTTAAATGAAAAACAAAAACAAAAACAAATGAGAAAACGAATCCCTGAGTTCAAGCTCTTGAACCAACACAAAAATATTTTAAATGAAAACATTAGGCATTGTGGTGTACATCCATAATATCAGTTACTCAAGCAGGGCGGACACTTAAGCCTTGGGTTTCAGGCCAGCCTGGGCAACATGGCAAGAGTCTGTCTCATATGAGAAAATTTAAAATATGGGTGAGAAACCTCTAACCAGACTAACTTAAAAAGTACAAAAATGCTATCAGGAAGGACAAGATTATATAACTATAAATCCAACATATCTCTAAAGGAAAACACCTCAGTTATCAATTATTGCATGGTAACTATGACAAATAATGGAAGCTGCCACTACTAGGTATTGGTTACCTCATATTTACTATAAATTGCTAATTAAATTTCTTCAAAGATCTTCAGTCTCTCATTAACTCTTCTCCCTGACATCCTTCCACATTGTGCTCACGGATCAATTCTAAAACCACTTTTATTTGCTAATTGCTTGCTATAGTAACACTACTCTATCGAAATTTGTATTAGCCTCCTTTGACAAATTGCTCTCAAGATAAGTGCTTAAAAACACACTTAACTAATTGTACATTTTAAATACATGTTATCTATTTTATGCTAATCATATCTTTTAAAGATCTATTGAAAAAATAAAAAGTACTAAACTAGAAGCATGGCTCAAGTGGTAGAGCACCTATTTAGCAAGTAGGAGACCTGAATTTCAAACCTAATCCCACAAACAGCAGTACTGCACTGGATAATCCCAGCACTTTTGTCACTGAGGTAGGAGGATCACAAGTTTGAGCCCAGGCCAGTGTGGGCTACATAGCAAAACCTGGTCACAAAGAAATAAATGAACAAAAATTTGTGCAATAAAATGCTGGTCTCATCAGGAATCAATGCAGAATTTAGAAAAGAGGAATACTGGCTGGGGATATGGCCTAGTGGCAAGAGTGCTTGCCTCTTATACATGAAGCCCTGGGTTCAATTCCCCAGTACCACCTATACAGAAAACGGCCAGAAGTAGCGCTGTGGCTCAAGTGGCAGAGTACTAGCTTTGATCAAAAAGAAGCCAGGGAGAGTGCTCAGGCCCAGAGTCCAAACCCCAGGACCAGCCCCCCCCCCAAAAAAAGAGGAATACTTATGTGTTGCTCTGAAGTATATTCAATACAGTCACTTCTAAACCAAGCTGCACCAAGAATAAAAGTTTGGTATAAACTGAAAAAATAAATAAATAAATAAACATGCCATGAAAAGAAAGCCTCAGAATGAATACAGAATTATGGACAGGTGTGTCAAGGTATCTCTTGTAATTAGTATGTTGACAGGCCTATAACTAAGCCATTTTATACATTGTTTACAATAGTGGTCAACACTACTTTATTTATTTTTTATTTTTTTATTGTAAAAGTGATATACAGAGGGGTTATAGTTATGTAAGTCAGGTAATGAGTACATTTCCTCTTGAACAATGTCACCCCCCTCCCTAATTCTCTCCCAGTTTTTCATTCCAACAGTGTCTAGTGGGTTTCACTGCTGAATTGGTTCAGCCTTTGTCCCACCATTTCTGTGCTTCCCCTTCCCCTCCCCAAATTAGATAAACTTACATATAAGACAAAGAGTACAGAAATAAAAAACAGTGTCTGGTGGGAATAAACCAAACAAAACAGGAAAGAAGAAAAGAAAAGGGGGAAAAAACAGAACTGAAAACGGCATAGAAAAAAAAAAACCTTTTACTTCCATTTCTTGGAGTTCATTTCCATATGCATCATTTTATACGATCTTATGCACATAGCCTTTGTGATCCTCTCCTAAGAATAGCCTCCTTTATTCTCACTGTGTGAATGTTTAGATTTCTATTTCATTAAATTATGTCCAAGCAAGACCACTTTAGAACAAGAGAGTCCTTCAGCGAGTACACAGCATTGAGTGCTCTAGTTCAGGATCTAGTAAAGGAGGCAGTGAGAATTTCTATGCTATTATGGTTCCTATAGGAATATTTGCCAAGAAATTCAAATAGGAAGATCCTACACTTATTATTATTGTTGTTGTTGTTATTGTTATTGTTTTGTTAAGAAATTCCCCATTACAGGAATGCAAGTCTGAAAATAACATATACCAGAAATGGATTTGTTTTTATGCTCCTTACCCTTGTCCTCAAAGGTAACTATTGTTAATAGTTTTACTAGGCATGCACATTTGCCAGCATTTACTTATGCATATATATAGATACATATACATTTTAAGGTTATTTTTACATTGGTGAGACCATAACTGCATACGTCTTTGCAAATTGCTTTCCTCACTAATGAATATATCATGAAAAGTTGTCTGTTCACCCAACTCACTTAAACTGATTTTACTGTTTGAACTTGATACCTACCACATTATTAATGTAAGTTTTTAACCACCCTTTTATTGTTATATACTTTGATGGCTTGAATTTTGTGCTTATTCATAGCATTATAACTATAACCACATTAAATAAAGTGTTAAGTACTTGGCCAGATGCATAAAATTTTATTTTGCTGACATTTCTTAAAATGCCTCTAAAGACATATTTATTCATGTTTTCACTTTATTCAACTTTATGAATAGCCATTTCTCCACAGTTGTGTCAACACTGGATTGTGTTTTCCTTTTCACTTTTCCTAATATGATACAAACCTTAGTTTGCTAGATTGGCATAGTAGCATAAACTGGATGGCTTATACAACCGAAACGGATTGCCTCACACTTGTAGAGGTTAGGAGGGGGAGATCAAGGTGTCAGCAGGATCCTTTCTTCTGAAGAGCTTTCTTCTTCTTGCTCTTAGAGGGAAAGTTGAATTCTTAGGCTTCTCTTCACCTTTAAATGATGTTTTTCCTGTCTGTGTCTGTCTTCAAATATTCCTCTTTATATAAGGACACCAACCATACTGCGCTAGGGGCCTAAGATCATATTCCATTATTATCTCATCTTAACTAGTTATATATACAATTATCCTACCCCAAAATAAGGTTACAATCTGAGGTACTGGGATTAAGACTTTAACACTGAAAGTTGGAGGCATTAAGCATATAATTGGCATAAAATGATGTTTTACAACTGTGAAAATGCTGAATTAGGTTTCTTTAGGGAAACATATATGTATATATATGTATATATATGTATATGTATATATGCATATATATCCTGTATCCCTACACATATATATCTCCCAGATTATACATGGTATATGACAATATATATGTTCCATTTCTCTGGGAAAATAGAGAAAGAATACATAGAACAGGCTCATGAAATATGGAGGGTAAGAAGCAACAAGATCTAGTTAGAAAGCTGGAGACCCAAGAAACCAATGATATCGCGTCATTTCTACTCCAGAGACCTGAGAATCAAAACTAAAAAAAATGTTGTAAGTTGTCTTCTAAAAAAAAAAACAGCAGTTTTGTGCTCCATGTTTTTAGCTTGTCTAAAAGCAGGAAATTACTTTAGTTTTCAGTTAATTGGACAGACCTACCCCCTTTAGGGGTAATAATATGCCTTATAGTCTGCTGACTCAAATATTCAGTTCATCTAGAAACACTTTCATAGACACAAATAAGAATTAGCCAAATGTCTGGATACTCTATGGCTCAGTCAAGTTGATATCATAAATGTGCAGTTTAACATAAAATTGTGCAAGTTTGGCATTTACTGGTCCTCTTTTAGTTATATACCACTTGAACATTTTGTATTGGAAAATCCATTTAAAAGTTATGGATTTATTTAATTAAAAGACCACATGACAATAAGCATGTTGAGAACTGATAGAAGATCCCACAATTCAAAGCTGTATTTTATTTTCAAGTATTACCTTCAAGTGATTTTTCATTATGAAAGCTCATTGTTGCATGAAAGAAGCCATAATGTATAATCTTATATTATGGCTTTTTGATTTATTTTGCATTAAATATTAAAATATAATTTGACATGCTACTCTAAAATAAAAATGGGGAAGAGATGGTACTTTGAAAACAGGACATTTGTTGAAATATAACCTAAGATGAAAAAAAAAAAGCCCTTGTAGTTTCGCTACTATGCTTTCCTCATATTTACTTCCTAGATATCTGGTTTTGTCTCTCCTACTGCCTTACCCTTCACTCCAGAAATGATCCAGAGAAGTTGAAGAGAAACAGCACAGCAAAGCCATCAGCTTCAATTCCTCCCACAAGTGCTCACAGGAGACAAAGAACTTACACACTGGAAAAATAGAATCAGGGGCTGGGAATGTGACTTAGAGTGCTTGCCTAGCATGCGTGAAGCCCTGAGTTGGATTCCTCAGCACCACATAAACAGAAAAAGCTGGAAGTGGCACTGTGGGTCAAATGGTAGAGTGCTAGTCTTGAGCAAAATGTAGCCCGGGACAGTGCTCAGGCCCTGAGTTCAAGCCCCAGGACTGGCCAAAAAAAAAAAAATAGAATCAGGACACTAGTGCGCTGCTCCCCTAACAATGCTGACTCTAAGTAAACTTTGACAAGATGAAGCAGATCCTCTTCTCAGATACAACTTGGCAAATCTTGTTTACTACAGGTGAGAGCTGCATATACTCATTTGAATGTAGTTAGGTTGGGCAATAAGATTATGCAAGAGTAACTGGGAGAGAAGAGAGGAAGGGATGACACTGTCCAAAAAGATATGTACTCTTTACCTGACTCATGTAACTGAAACCCCTCTGTTCATCAACTTTATAATAATAACAATAAAAAATTTTTAAAACTAATTTCGAATTAAAAGATTATGGAAGAGTATTTCATTAAAAATAAGTATCATTCAATCTAGTCTGAAAGTCACTTACATAGTGAAAGACCTCCCAGGCATGCTGAGCCTGGAGCTTGGAAAAGCTGCCTTTCTCCAAGAGGCTCAGGTTACTTCCCTTGTACCCTAAGCAGTTAGTTCTTGAAAGACACAGCTGCAGACTAGCTTGAGGCAATTTTTCTCAAGTAAGGCAGCCTATAGCATTGGGAAAGAGCTACACTAAGAATTAAAGACTTCAAAAATTGGACAAGGTAAGTAACTTTCTCATGCTTACACCTGTAATGAGAAGAACAAAGATTCTATTTTTCAGTTTCCTCATGTGTTAAATAAACACTGTTTCACTTTAAGGTAATCTCTAATTTGAAGACCTAGTTAGATGTGGTAGTGATGCCTGTGGTTCCAACTATTCAAGAAGCAGAGGTGGGATGATCACTTGTGTACCTGAATTGGAAGCCTAACCTTCAGGCACTCAGCTCTTACTAACACAGGCATCTCCAGTTTCACTTCCAGTCTAGCTTCTTCCCTAAAAAGGAACACCCTCAGGCTGTTTCCAGTGCCAATGCTTCTGTTTCTCCTCAATCTTTCTGAAGTGTCCTTCAGAAGCAAGGCTCACCCATTCTGACTTCAACTCTCTTACTTCCTTTGGCCATTCTGCAACCAGAGCAGCAGTTGTCTTTCTTTCTCCTCAACACCTAGCCCCACCTTCCTCACAATGTGTTTGGTAATAGCATTATTTATGTAAATTTTTATATAGTTTAGTTTATTAGCCTCAATTATTTTCCCAAATCTAATAGTTAATATTAAATGTCCTACAGAGAAAAGACATCTCTCTCTCTCTCTCTCTCTCTCTCTCTCTCTCTCTCTCTCTCTCTCTCTCTCTCTCTCTCTCTCTCTCTCTGCTTGAATAAGATTCTCTACTAACAGTTGGGGCACTGAGGTTCATGCCAGCAAGCAAATGAGAATTAGCAGTACAGTCAAATACAGGGCTCAAACAAAAGAAAAACACATCAATGTCTTTTCCTTTGTGGTCAATGTGGTCACCTTCTTAACACTGGTAGAGAAAATAAGAATTTATGGAGATGTTCTGGGATGGGAACCTATTTGCTTTCTATGACACATTCTTGTTCTGTGTGTGCCAGTACTGTGGCTTGAACTCAAGTCCTGGGAGCTATCCCTAAATTTTTTCCAGCTTTTTTGGTAGTTAGTTGGAGATAAGAGTCTCATGGACTTTCCTTCTCAGGCTGATGTTGGATCATGATCCTCAGATCTCAGCCTTCTGAGTATCTAGGATTATAGGCATAAGGTACTGGCACCAGGCATATATGACCTATTCTTCAAAGCAGACACCAAATGAAGACAGTATAGAAGTAGTCACACAGGGACTTGTTGAAAAGGATCACTCATAAATCCTAACCATCCAGAACCATAGACGGAAAGACCAAAGTCTAGGTTCAAGTACAAAGGCCAGGATACAGAAAATATTTATCTTCCCTTATTACATAATCCCCACTTTTGCCTTCATCTTTTACAATTCCACTGAACTGTACACTACCCATGTCAAATAGAAAAGATAAAATCCCTATATTAAGTGGTGTAATTAATGATCAAATTACAAATGGCATTTTGATAGACAGACAGACAGAGATCAAATAAAATACATAGACAATACATAGATACATAGATATGTAAATATAGCAGTTATTCAACTTGTCTCAATAATGTGTTTTCTTCAGCATAAAGCCAAAAAGGTGGAGAAAATAAAAGAAGATACAATAATAACATTTTGGAAACTAGGAAGTTAGTGGATAAGCAAGCATGAAAGACTTTAACACTCAATAACACTGAATCCTATGAGAGCAATTAGGAAATAGCACAATGTACATCAACATAAACACTGATCCTCAATGGCAATATTACATAACTTCACAAGTCAGAGACTAAAAGAAATGATCCAAAATAAAATGAGCTTAAAATGTACTTGAGAGGGGCTGGGAATATAGCCTAGTGGTAGAGAGTTTGCCTCATATTCATGAAGCCCTGGGTTCCATTCTTCAGCACCACATACATAGGAAAAGCCAGAAGTGGCACTGTGGCTCAAGTGGTAGAGTGCTAGCCTTGAGCAAAAAGAAGCCAGGGACCGTGCCCAGGCCAAGTTCAAGCCCAGGACTGGCAAAAAAATGTACTTAAGAAAAAACTAAGACCCCCAGATCCACTCCTACACTCAAAATATTCTTCTACTCATTTCAGAACATTATTGGAGATTTGGTTTGGGGAAAGGGCAAAAGTAGTGTGTTGTACTTAGTGTCCCTCAGTTCAATCAAAATAGCGACAAGTTGGAGGAGAGTCCACCTTCTTTTCTACTCTCAAAATTCTGGTCACTGTGACCTTATACTCAAGACAAACTGCAAGAAAAGTTTTCTCTAAGAAATATGTCTAGTCCAAGAAAAATACCTAATCAAAGTCCCCCCCCCAAAAAAAATGGTTCAGCCAGATAACTCTGTGGTGACATTCACAGAGGACCAATCCTTCATGCTAAAAGTTTCCAATAGACATTTTAGTGTCACTCTTATCTTTCCTTTCCTCCCTCCCCCCTCCCAACCCTCCCTCTCTCCCTTCCTTTTGAGACAGAATTATGTAGCCTTGGCTAACCTGGAACACTATGTAGTACAAGCTGCCTGAATTTGTAATCTTCCTGCCTTGGCCTCATGATTTCTAGGATTACAGGTATGTTTTTGCCACAGCCAGTTTAGTGTCTGTCTTATAAATGTAAATATACAAGAAAAGTAGGAAAATGAAATTGGAGGAAGGAAGTATTTTGTTACACCCTTTCTGTATGTCCTTCCCTGCAGTTTTCTTCAACTGGATGGATTTTTCAACCAAAGGCAACTTCTCTGTAAGATTCTTGCCTTCTGAGTCCCAGTAAACGCTTTCTCATCTCCCTGCCATTCAGCAACAGTTAAACCATGGCTGTTCCCAGCACTGTGTTCTATGGTTCCAGCAATACCTTTTATGGTCCTATAACTTGCCCACATCTTTATAAATAGTGCCTTTATTAATCCCTCATTGAATAATCTATTTCAAGAACATCATCTGTTTTCCATTGGGGACCTGACTAATACAGAGAGAATTTAAATGAGCTCTTTTTCCAAAATAGTCCCTCTCATGTACATTTTGGTCTCTAAAAACTACAGCTCCTTGAAAGTGGATTTTCATTTGAGACAATCTAATGAAGCACTTAGAAGATTTCCAGCTGAAGACAGACAAGGCTTAGAAAGCATAGGGGTGTGAGTTTTACTGTGATGGCCAAGGTTGATCTCTCTACTTTTGAGAACAGTCCAATTTTGAATTTTAAAGTCCTTTTCCATACTGAATCAGGGTTCAATGAATCCAGCTCTTTCCTCCTTTCCCAGGTGACAGACTTTGATGGAAAAAAGCTATGTGACCCATTTATTTATTGTCACAAAGCTAAATTAAGTCCAAGTATACAACTCTTTAAGAAATAGAAGAAAATTAAATTAGGAAAAACTGATCTCTGATATGCAAATCTATTTAATTAAAATATATTTGAGTTAAATAAGTATAGATGGAAGCATGTCCCACTGGTGCATTTAGGTCAACTCACAGACCAGGCATGACTTTAATAAGTCATTAATCCTTCCTAGTAACTCTGTGCAACCTTCAAACATAATTAGAACCCCATGCCCTTTGAAAATAAGCCCTCATCCTCCACTTAGCTTATAATTTGTTGTGCCAGAAGCCAGTTGCTGTATGATTTGCCTATTTCTGGATTTAAGAGCACTAGTGTGATTAGAAGAGTATCTGAAGGAAAAAGGTGACAGTCCAAAAGAAATCTACTGTAACCCCTCTGTATATCACTTTTATAATAGCAATAAAAGATTTAAAAATATGATTATCTGAATTTGATACAGCAGACAGATATAATCTATATATAGAAATCAATCCAAATGTTTCCTCCTAAAAACATCTATTACTTCATTTCATGATATCATAAGTAAAGAGACATGTTTCATGCAACTTCTTTCATAGCCATTTACCCTCTTAATATGAACACAGCACTTTCTCTTATACTCTTTTTTCCAAGAACATGATTCCAGAAGTCAGGCTTATCTCTTACAGAACTACCACTAGCAAGGGGGCAAGAAGCACAGTTAGTTTCTTAGTCCAGGAACTCAAATAAACACAACCTGAGGGAGAGATTGGAGCAGACTGCTGCATTTGGTGCCTTCCCATGATAGGGAGAGTGAGGGGAAAGGGACCATGAAGCAACTACAGGAAAGTGGCATGACACATTGTTGCACTGGCTATAACTTCCTGATATGTCAAGAAACCAGACGATAAGCTACTCAACATGTGGGTCTCTCTGTGGCAGGATTCTTCTGGGAAACATAAGGAAAAATCACATGTGAAAACTGTCCACAGAAAGCAGACAAGAGGAGGAATTTATCTGATTAGTTCCTTCATCCCTGCTTTCCATTGGCCAAGAAAATATTTGCACTTCAGAAAACCAACTTCCCTTCACTTCTAAATTGTGCCATCCAGCCCTTTGTCAGCCATTCAGATGTCCAAGGGTAGTGTTTCATCTAGGTTTGAAAAAGGAGTGGTGATTGGCTTGGATCAGGTCAATATACGGATTGTATGGGCCATGCAGGACCCAAGATAAAACTCGACTCCAACCTGCATGGGAAGCGCAGCAAAGATGGCAAGCTAGCAATGTAACACATCAAATCAGCAAAGCTGACAATTCACTGTACATTATCAGCATCCTAGGTTCATATGAGTGTTGCTTTGCTGCCTCACAGCTTTCTCCCAGACACAGCATAGAGACATGCAAAAACTTTAACCTATAATAGACAAAACAAATGCTCCAAGCATGAGGTCTCCATGAAAAAAGAGCCTCAACCCAGGGAAAAATTCCAGCTCATTCTTGTACATTTTATTCCCTTACCCTTTCTCTTTCTTTCCATATTCCCTTCTTTGATTCTAAACCACCAATTTCATAAAGTAGTAGACGGTTTTTAAGGCCCATCAGTAAGGACTATGGTTTGTCCCTGAGGAAGAAAGGTAGAAGCAAATGCTTAAAACTAAGTGTGTGGCTTGGGGGGAAAGTCCATGGAGTAAAGATCAAGCCTCATTGGAGACTTCATCTTTTTGTTTGTTTGTTTGTTTGTTTTTGTTTTTATTATCAAACTGAATTACAGAGAGGTTACAGTTTCATACATTAGGCATTGGATACATTTCTTGTACTGTTTGTTACCCCGTCTCTCATTCGCCCCTCCCCCTTTCCTTCCCCCACCCCATGAGTTGTTCAGTTCATTTACATCAAACAGTTTTATGAGTATCTTGACAAGCAACTGCAAGAGATTCTCCATACATGCATGCATGCGTGTGTGTGCTGATAGTGGCACTTGAACTCAAGGCCTGGGTACTGTTCCTTAGCTGTTTTGCTCAAGACTGGTGCCACATTTCCATGTCTGAATTTTTGGCTGGTAAATTGGAAATAAATGTTCCATGGACTTTCTTACCTGGGCTGATTTTGACTCTGAATCCTCAGATCTCAACCTCTTGAGTAACTAGTATTACTGGGATTGTAGGCATATGTCACCAGCACCACTTTGCAAGGGATTGTTTATAGTGCCCAAAGTATGTTCTAGGGCTGGGAATGTAACTTAGCAGTAGAGTGCTTGTCTAGCATGTGTGAAACCCTGGGTTCTATTCCTCAGTAGCACATAAACAGAAAAAGCAGGACAAGGCACCGTGGCACAAGTAGTAGAGTGCTAACCTTGAGCAAAAGTAGCTCAGGGACAGTGTCCATGCCCTGAGTTCAAGCAGGGGAGTGGCAAAAAAAAATATGTTCTATAGTCATGACAATAGTGAGGGTCTATAAACATGATGGTCACCACAGGGGATCTCCCTGAGTCTAGCTAGTGTTGAATAGCCAGCAGCACTAGAACGTGGGAGTGAGTGATGGTATTCCACCATGAGCTAAGGACCTTATCCTTCCAATAGTTCTTTCCAATGGCATCACATAAACCTGGATTCTGTATGTTCCATGTACATAGATGATGTTTGGAGAAATATAAGAATGTCTGAGGGCTGGGGATATGGCCTAGGTGAAGAGTGCTTTCCTCATATACATGAGGCCCTGAGTTCAATTCCCCAGCACCACATATATAGAAAACAGCCAGAAGTGGTACTGTGGCTCAAGTGGCAGAGTGCTAGCTTTGAGCAAAAAGAAGCCAGGGACAAGGCTCAGGCCCTGAGTCCAAGCCCCAGGACTGCCCCCCCCCCAAAAAAAAACTGTATGAGAGTAAAGGTCTTGGCCAACCATACAAGCAGGCTTCTGAATACATAAAGCTTAACTTAAAGAAGTAAAAGAATGAGCTATTTCCTATCATTGAAGTTCGAAGACTACATTCATCCTTGATACACACACACACACACACACACACACACACACACACACACACAGAGATAGATATATATTATACAACCAGCCTCTGTTGGTATAAAAATAGAGCTAAAATATATAGAAGAAGCTGGTCTAAAGGGATCTGTAGGCCATAAAAGTACACGTTGGCCCAATCAGTCACTTTTATTCACTTATGTCAAGCCTTACAGACCTGTACACTAGGCCCACCTTATTGCGCAGCTCAGGCTAGACTTTCATTGTATGTGTTACTTTGCCATTTCTAAATGAAGCAAATATTTTTTTTCAAATTTTTATTATCAAACTGATGTACAGAGAGGTTACATTTTCATACGTTAGGCATTAGATACATTTCTTGTACTGTTTGTTACCTTGTACCTCATACCCCCCTCCCTCCTCTCTCTTTCCCTTTCCCCCCATGAGGTGTTCAGTTCACTTACACCAAACAGTTTTGCAAGTATTGTTTTTGTAGTTGTTTGTCTTTTTTTACCCTGTGTCTCTCAATTTTGGTATTCCCTTTCAATTTCCTAGTTCTAATACCTGTATACATGGTTTCCAATATACTCAGATAAGATTACAGAGATAGTGTAGGTACAACCACAGGAAGGTGATACAAGAACATCATCAATAATAGAAGCCACAAATACAGATGGGACGTTGAAAGTAGTTACAACTGTGATATAACAATCATTTCCATAACATGGAGTTCAATTCACTTAGCATCATCTTATGTGTTCATAAGGGTATGCCTATTGAGCTCTTGTGATCCTCTGCTATGACTTGCCTAAACCTGTACTAATTATTCCCAATAAGGGAGACCATAGAGTCCATGTTTCTTTGGGTCTGGCTCACTTCACTTAGTATAATTTTTTCCAAGTCCTTCTATTTCCTTACAAATGGGGCAATGTCATTCTTTCTGATAGAGGCATAAAATTCCATTGTGTATATGTACCACATTTTCCTGATCCATTCATCTAGTGAGGGGCATCTGGGTTGGTTCCAGATTCTAGCTATGACAAATTGCGCTGCGATGAACATTGTTGTGCTGGTGGCTTTAGTGTGATTTTGTTTGTGGTCTTTTGGATAGATACCCAAAAGTGGGGCTGCTGGGTCATACGGGAGTTCTATATTTAGCCTTCTGAGGAATCTCCATACTGCTTTCCAGAGTGGCTGAACCAGTTTACATTCCCACCAACAATGAAGTAAGGTTCCCTTTTGGCCACATCCCCTCCAACAATTGTTATTGTTAGTTTTCTTGATATATGACATTCTTACTGGGGTGAGAAGGAATCTCAATGTTGTTTTGATTTGCATTTCTTTTATGGCCAGTGATATAGAGCACTTTTTCATATGTCTCTTGGCCATTCTCATTTCCTCATCAGAGAAGTCTCTTTGTAAATCTTTAGCCCACTTGATGAGGGGGCTATTGGTTCTTTGCGGTTTTGCTTTGGAGGAATGTAATTTTTTTAGTTCTGCATATATTTTAGATATGAGGCCTTTGTCCGTTGAATGGCCGGTAAAGATCTTCTCCCAGTCTGTCGGCTTTCTGTTTATCTTGCGAGCTATGTCTTTTGCGGTGCAGAAGCTCTGCAGTTTGAGGCAATCCCATTTGTCCAACCTTTCTTTGATTTGTAGCCTTTCTGGGTCTTTGTTAAGGAAGTTCTGTCCTGTGCCAAGGAGGCCAAGTGTTTCTCCTACTCCTTCCTTTAGTGTTTTCAGGGTGTCTGTTTTTATTTTGAGGTCTTTAATCCATTTGGAATTGATTTTGGTGCAGGGTGATATATATAAGGATCTAGTTTTAGTTTGTTGCATGTGTTGAACCAGTTTTGCCAGCACCATTTGTTAAAGAGGCTATCTTTCTTTAGCTCCTTTATCAAAGATTAAGTAGGCGTAGTTCTGTGGGTTCATTTCTGGGTCTTCAATTCTGTTCCATTGGTCTTCAGGCCTGTTCCGGTGCCAATACCAAGCTGTTTTTATTACTATAGCTTTATAATACAGCTTGAAGTTGGGTATTGTAATTCCTCCAGCGCTGTTCTTTCTGCTTAGGATTGTTTTTGTTATTCTAGGTCTTTTATTGTTCCATATGAATTTCTGGATTGCTTCCTCTATTTCATTAAAAAATGGTGTTGGGATATTAATGGGTATTGCATTGAATTTGTAGATAGCCTTTGGCAATATTGCCATTTTGATTATATTAATCCTCCCAATCCAGGACCATGGGAGGTTTTTCCATTTCCTTAGTTCTGACTTAATTTTGTTTTTCAAGCTTTTAAAGTTCTCATCAAAGAGGTCTTTCACTTCTTTGGTTAAGGTTATTCCTAGGTATTTTATGTTTTGGGGGCTATTGCAAAAGGAGTTGCTTTCCTGATTCCAGCCTCAGTTTTCGGGTCGTTAGCATAGAGAAAGGTCGTTGATTTTTAAGGGTTTATTTTATATCCTGCAACTTTGCCAAAGTTCTGGATCAGCTCTAGTATCTTGGGGGTAGAATTTATGGGATTCTTTAGGTATAGCATCATGTCATCTGCGAAGAGAGAATGTTTAACTTCATCTTTTCCTATTTGGATCCCCTTTATATTTTCTTCTTGCCTAATTGCTCTGGCTAGGAATTCTAGTACTATGTTGAAGAGCAGGGGAGAGAGTGGACATCCCTGCCTTGTTCCTGATTTTAAAGGGAATGGCTTTAGTTTTTTTACCATTTAGAGTTATGCTTGCTGTTGGTTTGTCATAAACTGCCTTGATTATATTCAGGAATGTTCCCTGGAATCCCAGTTTTTCCAGGGCTTTTAGGAAGCAAATATTTTTGACCCTTATAGCTTTTGGTGACCCATTGGTATTACTGTCACTTTTGTTATTCCTTTACATACTAATGTCTTCCTATTGCAAAGGGGTTTTCTCTGTCTGCAGAACCAGGTTTCATCTGCTAGTGTGAACAGTTATATGTTCTCAGATGTCTAATGTTCTTAGTGATTACCTCTCAGACAAGAATGAAGGGAAGCTGATATATAAATTCCCAATTTTCTTGCACTGCAGGTAAAATAAATCTGAATGATGCCCTCTATAGTTTCCCAATGGGTTCCCAAAGGGATTATGTCTCAATTGCTTAGGGAAGTAAACTGCTCATTGCCTCATCCTATAGGCCTTTTTCCACCTCATACTCCCCACCGTGGAAACTGTGATCAGCTCCCAAATAAACCACACTAATCATTGCTTCTAGGTCCCGAATATCACTACATCAAACGCAGTTCAAGGCAGCATGGTACTCTTAACTTGGAGTCTAGATGAAAGCAGCTTCTGTGCTTTCTGGATTCTGTAGTGAGTGAATATACTGGATGAGTCACGTTTTCTTTCTAAGAATTTGTGTTTATGGGGGTAGACTTTCCTTACCTGCTGGTATGCATTTTGGGCACATGAGACACTGTCTTTAAGATTGTTATTTTTAAGTTATACAACTCAGAATTCATTCAGGGGCACAATATGGGGACTATGGAACTTGGAGACATGATTTCCTTTGCTTCAGCCAGAATATCTCCACATTCATTCATCTCATATACTGAAGAACACACACACACACACACACACACACAAACACACACACATTCATATTCACTCTAAGGTAAGTGGAGGTGGATATATCTATATCAGGTGCCTCCTTATACAATACACTAAGAAGACTATGACATTACATCATTGATATTCCTATTCCATTCATGAGATCTAATTGAGGAACATTTAGTGATGTGATAGAAATGGCTCAGAAATACTGTCTCAGAAAGGCTGATTGCCCACTGTTCTTTCCAATGGCACACTCAGCAACATCACATTAGTAGCTCAACATCAGCCATGGTAGACATATTTACACTAGGAAAATTAGCAAATGCTACACAGCAAGACTTTTGCTTTTATTTTTCCCTAAGAGGTATCTGTTAAAAGTTTACCAGAAAAGCACACTGTTGAACAACCTACAGAATAATTGGTTGTATACTCCTCAAAAATGTCAGTGTCATGAAAGGTAAAATGGTGAGGAAATGTTCCGTATTAAAGGAAATTAAAGAAGCATGACAACTAAGTGCCTAATAGTCTTAGATTTGTTGTTAGGCAGAAAAACAGTTTGAACTCAAAAACATTATTGAAGCAGTTTGTAAAACTGGAATATTAAAAGTGGGTTAGATAGACTGGGGCTGGGGATATGGCCTAGTGGCAAGAGAGCTTGCCTCCCATACATGAAGCCCTCGGTTCGATTCCCCAGCACCACATATACAGAAAATGGCCAGAAGTGGCGCTGTGGCTCAAGTGGCAGAGTGCTAGCCTTGAGCAAAAAGAAGCCAGGGACAGTGCTCAGGCCCTGAGTCCAAGGCCCAGGACTGGCCAAAAAAAAAAAAGTGGGTTAGATAAAACATAAGCACATATTCTCTAAGAACAAGGATATTTTTACATAACAATAGTATAATTATCAAATTCAGGAAACTTAACACACTGTAATATTGATGTGTAAAGTTGTGTGATAAATTCAGCATATACTCAAATGGTTCAAGAAAATAATATTTATAAATATAGAATGGTAAAACACTGTGTGGAAAAATGTTTTCAATTGGTACTTTAGGATAAAGGTATACAGAGATCTTTGTATTCTTCTTGCAACTTCTCTGTAGATATTTGTGAAATATATGTGTCTTTTTATTTTTAGATTATTTTAAACATATAGGAAATACATTAAATCTTGCTAATCCTTAAACAAATTAATAGTAAAGCAGAAAAGTCTCATTTTAAACCAAATTTAAAGTGGTAGACATTTTTGGTAGATTATAAAGTGCTACAAACATTTTGGGAAACAATCCAGCAATATCCCAAAAGCTGTCTAAATATCCCTACCACTTTAACCAACTAGCTTCTCTTTTAGTTTTGAAACTGTTCTGTAGTACAAAAATTACAAATTTGCACAATTTCCTACTGGAATTTAATTGAATAAATCATGGCAATCAGCCCATGAAAAGTTATAATTATTAAGTCTATAAAAATATAGGAATGCATTTTAGGTGAAAAATTCAAATATAAAATATCCTTGTTATCATTACAACTTCTTAAAATATGTAGTAGGACAAATATTGGAACAGAACACAAAAGTGAACACAGATCCTCTTTTAATATGACAGAATGAAGGGAGATGTTTGATTTTTTTTTGTTTGGTTGTGGATTTTTTACTTGAAACACTGTTTTTTGAGATAGGGTCTCACCATATTTTCCAGGCTAATTGAAACAACTCTTAGCTTGTAATGTATATAGTGTTAGTATTATAACACTGAGTTTTAAATACAATTAGTTCAGGGTGGAATTTGAACCATAAGATTGACTCCACTACACATTTTTTCCCATGGCCTGAAGCTTTATGGGGAAAATAGGAAGGGTAGATTGATCGGTAGGCCTATTCTCCTTTTTGGCACCCTTCTCCCTAGTAATTCTTGCCTCAGGGTGCATGCCAAGTGTGCATCATATGAAATTATTCCACATTGGACATGGAATGCCATGTTTCAACTCTTATAATAATTCACATTTTCAAAATAATCAGAAAGAACTGGTAGCCACAAACTGAGCTTTGTGCTAGACATTGCAAACTTCAAAATACAATTACAGGGAAATGTAATTCTAAAAGAAAAGTTTCAAAAAATTTTAGGATGCAGCAGGGGCAGAGAGAGAGACACACAGAGAGAGAGAGAGAGACAAAGAGAGAGAGAGAGAGAGAGAGAGAGAGAGAGAGAGAGAGAGAGAGAGAGAGAGAACAACTTTCTTAGGAATCACAAAACAATGTCTCAAGAGCAGCCGGCTTCATCTGCCACTCCTGTTCTTGGCAGCATGTCAGATACAGATCTCTGTACATGGACAATTCTTCCTTCATTTCCCTACCATCTGAGACACTGGTAAGTTTGAGATTATTCTGAATTTTTTGCTCCCAGTTACTTATTCATAAATTTCCTTCACTGAATCATAGAAATATATCCAACATTCCAGATAAAATTTCTTCATACTCATATACCCTATCATCTGTAACATTCTATCTTTTAGGAATTCCCTGGACATTCAGTCACAAAGACAAAAATTGGTGTTTCTTTGCTGCTCATTTTACCAACGCAGAAAAAGAAATCAGCTTTCCAGCTACTTGGATCATCTCAACACATTTTTATTTAAAAGGCTGCAACATGGTGAAGCTTGCTTTCCAAAGTCAACAAGGCAACATTTTCAGTGTTTTATTAAACTCCATTTCCCTGCTTGCTCATTGACATCTGTCTCTGTCTCTTTCTCTCTATGCTATCTTTGTCTGTGTGTGTGTGTGTGTGTGTGTGTGTGTGTGTGTGTCCCTCTCATTAGCTCTCATTTTTTTCCCTACAAAAGCTGAAGAGTTAGGAAGAGAGGTTGTGAAACAAGCTGTTTTGACAAGTACAATTTCAAAGCTGTTCATTGCAACCATAAAGGAGCTGTTTTGGAAGCTTTTCCTCTGAAACAGTTTAGGAAACAGAGAATACTTAATGTAATCATATAATTTATAGTAAATTCATAACATGTGTGGTATAAATACTGCTCTGCATATTTTTTACAAGGTATGAAATTGCACTGCTAAGAAATACAGAGATTTGATCATCTGAATAGGGAAACACTGCTCAAATTGGATTGGCCTTCATGGAAGCTGGTGCAGTCTCTTCAGGTATCCAAGAAGAACTGACCTTGGATAGAGCATCCTTATCAACTGTACCACCTTATTCTTCCTCTTTGTACTTCCCACTTATGGTGGGTCTTGAGATTTGTGCCACTTCAAGACTAAAGGTCTTCTTTTCCCAGCTGATTGAGTGTTCATGGGATAGATCACCCTCTGCTTTCCTCCCCTTTAGGAATTACTTTACCCTTAAATAACTTGCTAATATAGAAACAGAAATGCCTAGTTGTACCACTACATGTTGGCACATCTCTAAAGGACCTTCAAAGCTGCATACTGAGCTAGCTGATATTTTGGTGGAGATTGTGTAACAGTCTGAATTCTAGTAGACCTTTTTGCAATCCTGCTGTATGATCTTCACCCACATAAAGTATGCCTTTTATGCTAATCTCTGTTTCAGTCTGATTTCCGGGAAATTCTATTAGTAACACCATTCTAGAGGTTTCTTTTTTTTCATTCTAGAGGTTTCAAGCACAAGAAAGATAGATTCCATACAGAAAATTAAGTCACAAAAATTTTGGAAAGGCTAAGCAGCCAAAAACTGAAATTTAGTATTTCCAAGAGGTCATAAGAAGCTTCTACTAACCAGGCTAAGGCTCAAGATTAAATATAGAGAAGCTGTTGGATTAGAATCAATACCTGTATAATTGTGCAATTATCCAGTTATTCTCAAAGACTCGTACCCTTTCTGCAGAATAAAGATAGAAAAATTAAATGCAGCTATGACAGGAATCATCATTCCCAAATTTTCTGGGTGACAGCAGTGTTTTCAGTTAGCTCAACAAGGTAGTACTGCTTGGGTTTATTATCCTAGTAGGGAAGTTCACTTGACCATTCTAACTATAATACACCTCACTGTATGGGACCAGGAATATAGACTCCAGAAGCTTCCAGATGCTAGGTACAGCTGTCCCAGCTGTGGTTCTGGGTCCAAAAAAATTATCATAATCTCAGCTTAAAACTCTATTAGCCCTTTAACATCTTGCTACCCTTCCAATTGGTGGGTCATGGTGGCATTTGAGAACTCCAGGAATACTACCAACTCTAAACCCCGCATTGGTAATACCCAACGTTACTATTCCCCACTTTTCAGTCCATTGTCAAAATTATAAGTTGCTCCAAGTCACTTGGAAGAAGGATTGGAAAAATGTGTGTGTGTGTGTGTGTGTGTGTGTGTGTGTGTGTGTGTGATTTATTTATGTATTTATTTTATTTTTGTCAGTTGTGCAGCTTGAACTCAGGGCCTGGGTGCTGTCCCTAAGCTCTTTTGCTCAAGGCTACCACTATGACTTTGACCCACAGCTCCATTTGCAGTTTTTGCGTGGTTAATTGGAGATAAGAGTCTCACAGGGACTTTTTTACCTGGGCTGGCTTCAAATCAGGAGCCTTAGATATCAACCTCCTGAGTAGCTAGGAGTACAGATGTCAACCACCAGCCACCAGCTCCCGGCTAAAACATATGTATGTCTACTGTAATGTCACAAAGTGTGGGGCATGCCCGGATGCCTTGTGTCAGAAAGAGGAAGACCCAGCCGCCCCGCCTGTTTCCCAGCTCTGGGGCCACGTGTGGCTGTTACACCGCAACCCAGAAAGGCAGTCCTAGTTGGCCCCGCCTGTCTTCCGGCCCCGGGTCACGTGTGGCTATTAAGCGGAACCCGGAAAGGTGGTTCTAGCTGGCCCCGCCTCCAAGCCTTGGGACCATGTGTGGCCAAGATGGCACCTGGTGGTGAACCCAGAGGCAGTCCTGTGGGCTGTGACGTAGAATTAGACCGCCTCTTAGGATTGGTCCCTTGGCCCTCCACCCTTGATGGACAGCTCAGGCCTCCCTTCACAGTCCCTAGATAGGAGCACGTATACCCCTCCCCTTCCTGCCACTCTCTGACCTATTTAAGAGTGGAGCTCATTTCAATAAAGCAAGACATTCTCCCGGACGCATCTGATTGTCCTCCGGTGAGGGGGACCTGGGTTTGGCCCGCCCCAGTTGGGGCATGCTTTCCCATCTCTCCCGCAAGTCAGGAGAGTGCTGGGGGCTAAAGACCCCGACACCGGGCGCCCAATGTGGGGCACAAGGAAGCATAGGTTTAAAAGTGAAGCTATTTGCAAGGCAAGTCAAGGGAGTTCCGAGAGGTAAGGGTATCCCCGGAAAAGATGGGGCAATCTCAAACTCAGCATGATGATCCAGCGCTTAGGGTGCTGAGGTTCACACTTCAAAGCACAGGTTTAGACATCTCAGACCCCCCAGGCCAAAAAGGTCTGGGAGACTTCGATGCGCGCCACGCCCTGGCTGGCAGCCGCCAATCTTTTCAACTGGGCTACTTGGGACTGCGTAGAACAAGTAGTGAGGAAGAGGGAAATTAACTTCGAAGATGACCCCCCTCTCGAGGTTTACCCGACCCTATCCCCCCTCAAGGCTGGTTTATCCCCAGGACCCCCAATGCCTGGGGACAGTAAAGGCCCTTTTAAAACTCACTCCTCCCACTTCTGAGGTGACCTTAAAGAGCCACTCGGCCTGGGAAGCATTTGCTGGGGAATGTCTTGGATGGAGGGGAGACAGCCCCCTTGCTGCCCAGGAGGAGAAGGGCTTATTTGCTTAACATTTGCTTTGAAAGACACATACAAAAAAGGCTTTTATGTTCTTGTTATTGATGTTTGCTAAGTTTGGAGGTTCGGTTGGTTGAATTCTGATTGTTGTTGGCTAAACCCTAAATTTTCTCTAGCATTGACCAAGTGGCGGGCAATAGAATGGGTTTTAGCAAGCGCCTCCCACCCACGCCCCAGGTAATGGGTGTGCTGAATTCCTGGAGGCTGGGCAGGGATGTGGAGACTCAAGCTCCCGGTAACCCTGCCCCCCACCCTAAAGTCTGCAACTGTGGCCTTACAATTCAATGTATCTTGCAATTCAAATGTGCCTTGCAATTCAAATGCTGGAAGGTGAAGGTGTCTTGCTCTGAGCCTGCTGAGGCTCTGACCAGCTCCGCTGCCATTGTGTCTGTGTTCTGTTCATGTCTTGTCTTCCATCTCCTGGACCTTCTTTGGTCATAGCATCCCCCTTCAGCCCCCCCATTGGAGCTGAACTGGTTTCTCAAAATGTGGCTTCTTCATTTCCTCACTGTATAATCTGTGAAAATTTTTGTTTGCTAAAAAACGTTTTTTTGTTTTCTAACTGACCACGTGGTTCTAAAATATGGGCAAAATAAAATCATTTTGCCACTGGAATTTGAGAAAACTTACATGGCCAATTAAAAAAAATTCTAAGCACGCCCCAAAACTTGTGCACAACTGTCTGTCTGTATGTATGTCTGTCTGTCTGTTGGTAAAACATGTAAAAGCTAGCATCATGCTTTAAAAATTACTTGCCTTTTTAACTACTATATTAACTTACTTTAAGTCTTATTTTAAACTGATCTTTGCAGCCTGTGGGTGGGGTCACAGTAAACAGCCTGGAGGCAATCCTGACTCATCACCAGACTCCAAACCAAAAGAAAAAAAAAACAACCCAGGTTTTAAACCCAAACTGATCATGTTTGGGTATAAGCAAATGTGTCTAAGAAAAACTCCAATAAGTATAAATATGCAGCATGTGGTATAAGTATAATGATGTAAAATCATTATGTCTATCTATGCTAAAAGTCAAGTGTACATCTGATCCTGACAATTCTTTGGTATAGACTAAGATTTTACTTCTCCATTTTTCTCTCCTGTGTTCTCATAAACTCTATAGGATCAAGGGACCAGAGTCATTTCAGAACAAGTGTGCAAATGTGGCTACTAACCTCAATTTTACTGATCCAGGATTGATATTTTGTTTTATAGGATGCAGGTCAACATGTTTGCTAGCTGCGTGGACTGTGGCGGTCCGTGAAGCTGCCTCCACAATCTGCTCCCAAACTAATATCTTTAACCAGTATGTACAGAAATTTGCAGGCAACCCAGCAGGAGGTGTCCAACCCATCTCTCCTGCCTGCCTCCATCACACATGACTAACTGCCTGCTGATTCGGGATGGAAGACACAGCCACTTCTTATTCACTGAAGCTGAGACTTTTACATTGTCCTGACCCTTTGATCTCTTGATTGTTATTCATTTGTGCTCTCTAACACTTGCTGGTAAGGTTAAATGATATGATATGATTTGATTTGATGGCACCAATACTTTGGTGGAGCTACAAAACTGTTAGGTGAGATTAACTGGTTAAGGCCTTGGCTTCACCTGCCTACAGAAGATCTGCTTCCGCTCTTTGACTCCTTAAAGGATAAAGCCCCCACTGATATTATTACAATAACCCCATCACATCAAGTAATATTTCAAAAAATGCAGATGGCCTTGAATATGCCCCCTTTGTCTTTGGATCCTTCCTGGCTCAGCGCCATTACTCAGTTGGGCAAGCCTCTCCAATGGGTTACATGCATCAGTAGGAGGGGCTCCCAGGGCCTACTCCCAGCTAGACCAGCTAGCTGGCCTGTTAATTAAGGGCAGGAATACTTCCCTGAGACATTATGGGTGGGATACTGATGTGCTAGTTATTCCTTACAGGCTGTCAGATTTTGAGTGGGTCAAAATAAACCATAATTGGGTGTCTAGTGCCTTAGAGGGCTTTATGGGGAAGTTGAACTACCATTATGGCACTTCAAGTTGGGTAACTTGATTTTTGAGGTTACAGTGGACTCCCCCCTTACTTTTCTCTACCAAACCCCTTATTAAAGCTGTAAATGTTTTCAGTGATGGGGGAAAAGTGGGATCTGCCGCGGTGATATACTCCACCTCCTCCCCTGCCAATAGAGAAGAGGGCACCCACTACCTTGAGCCAGTTACAGGGTCTTCAGAGTTTAAGGAGCTACACACAGTTGCCCTGGCACTAACCCATGTTTAAAAACGGATGAACCTGTTTTCTGATAGTTTGTATGTGGTCAATTTGTTACCAACTCTAATGTCATTGGCCAAGCCATAATTGATAGACATAATAAGACCCTAAAGGACCAATTAACAAAACAAATAGGGGGAAGCAACCCCCATGACCAATTAAGGACAGCCATGCTTACATTAAATATTTTATTTTTTTCCAAAGATCAACTTTTAACGGCCTTTCAAAGGCATTGGTCAAATCAGACACTTTATTTAAAGGTGGAAGTCTGATGGAAGGACCCCCTTACTGGATCATGGAGAGGTCCTGACCTGCTTATTAGTGTGGGAAGGGGCTTTGGATGCATTTTCCCGATTGGGGAACCAAGCCCAATTTGGATACCTGCTAGGGACCTAAAATACTGTTCACCAAAATAACTACCCAAGAGCACCCCCTCTTGAAGTATGCTTCCTTGTTATTTCTCTCTAGGAATGAAAAAGACCATAGTGGATTTCTTCCTGCTCCTTCCTGGAAATACAGGAAACCTGCCTGCATGTATCAGCAATTGTAGACAACAATGGAGGCAGCCAGCCTCCCTTCCTTCCAGTTGCCCGGCCCTACTTGCCTTGTTGGACTCTACCTCGATGTCTTTTATGGCGCAATGTTTCTCTGTGGCGATACCGCCTACAGCTTATTGCCAAAGAACTGGAATGGAGCTTGCACTCTTGTTTCACTTTTGCCTTTCCCCTGTTGCTGAGCTTAGGGGTTCCCGTGGGGGGGGGGGGAGAATAGGCGTTGACAGTCTTGGCACCTTGCTTCATGTTTACAATAAACTGTCTACTAATGATATGCATTAAGTTGCTAGCACCTTGGCTGCCGTAGTCCTCCAGAATCGCCAAGGCCTGGACCTGCTCACCGCCAGAGAAGGGGGACTTTGCCTGCTTTATCCTGAGTGGTGCCAAAATGGACTGAATTCCAATTTTCCCTAGACTGGGCTAAATGGGTGGCTCCCTTACCTTCTCCCCCTTGAGGGAGAGATCACCCATGATCCTATGTGTTTACATTTGCCTCTGTGTTTACACTTGACCCTTGCATGGTTAATAGGCTTCTGCTATTTCTTAAGCAATGAACCAGAGCTGTCCAGTTAATGGTGGTCCGACAGCAATATGCTGCCTTTAGCCTATTGGGAACCCTATGAGGTTGGCCATGATCCCTACCAGGGTGTACAGGCGTGAGGCAAAAATAACAGGGCCTCCTCTTGAGTGTCAATTCCTCCCCCTGAGTCCTTCTACTGGGCTGGCAGGCCCTGCAGGTAGGACTGCCTAAAGAGCTAGACTGGTAGTCAATGATGGGTAAGATCCTCAGATGGGGGCAACCTAAGACAGGCAGGCCACCTGCTAATAAAACAAAAAGGTGGAGATGTGGGGCATGCCAGGATGCCTTGCGTCAGAAAGAGGAATTCCCAGCCGGCCTTGCCTGTTTCCCAGCTCTGGGACCACATGTGGCTGCTATGCTGCAACCCAGAAAGGCGGTTCTAGCTGGCCCTGCCTCCCAGCCTTGGGACCACGTGTGGCCAAGATGGCACCTGGTGGTGAACCTGGAGGCGGTCCTGTGGGCTGTGACGTAAAATTAGGCCGCCTCTTAGGATTGATCCCTCGGCCCTCCATCCTTGACAGACAGCTCAGGCCTCCCTTCACAGTCCCTAGATAGGAGCTCGTACATGCCTCCCCTTCCTACCGCTCTCTGACTTATTTAAGAGTGGAGCTTATTTCAATAAAGCAAGACATGCGTGAGACATTCTCCCGGATGCGTCTGATTGTCCTCCGGTGAGGGGGGGCTGGGTGCGGGTGGTCTGTTGACCCTTCTCCTTTCTTGGCCCGCCCCAGTCGGGGCATGCTTCCCCATCTCTCCCGCAGGTCAGGAGAGTGCTGGGGGCTAAAGACCCCGACAACAAAGGTCCCTTTTGCAGGGGACTAATATCTCCTTTATTCAAGGGGACCTTGTTTCTGTGATCTGGATCAGTTCTAGCAACAGGGTAAGAGATCATGACTTCAATTGCAATAATTTAAGTCAAATCCCTCTTCCTCCAAACCTATGTTCCTCTTGAGGGATTTTATATACATCCTACAAGACTACAATTGGGACTATGGGGATTTTGGGGTACCACTCAAAAGCTCATCTCCTTCCTTAAGACAAAAGCATTCATTTCTCCAGATATGGAGAATGTTGACAGCAAAAGTGCTTTGTTTTATGAAGGGGTTACATAAGCCTAAACATAAAATAGTCTTAGATAAAAAGTCTTGGAGAATAACTGGATAAGCACACAATTAATTAGGTGTTGAGTCTAACTCAGCAGCTTCTCTATATTTATCTATCTTAGCCTGGTTAGTAGAAGGTCATGCCTCTTTCTAGAGATATTCTATAACCAATGACTGGTCAGTGCAGGGGCATAAAGGCTAGGTACCTTTGCTC